>NC_141796.1:672523-1272523 GCF_054643075.1 Acanthaster planci
TGGGGGGACCCCTGGGCACACTTAATTAGCGCCCCGAATGATTCGGCCCACAGCCTGTCTCAGCCCAATTGATTTCAGGAGTCAGCGCACCCGATTAGGAACAAAGACGGGGAAAATCGCTTTCTGGGCTGATGTCCGTTTTCAAACGATTTTGTACCATCCTAGATTTCAAAAAAGTGTGATTTTCTCTTGAGGAATGTGTAGGGGGGACCCCTGGGCACACTTAATTAGCGCCCCGAATGATTCGGCCCACGGCCTGTCTCAGCCCAATTGATTTCAGGAGTCAGCACACCCGATTAGGAACAAAGACGGGGAAAATCGCTTTCTGGGCGGATGTCCGTTTTCAAACGATTTTGTACCATCCTAAATTTCAAAAAAGTGTGATTTTCTCTTAAGAAATGTGTAGGGGGGACCCCTGGGCACACTTAATTAGCGCCCCGAATGATTCGGCCCACGGCCTGTCTCAGCCCAATTGATTTCAGGAGTCAGCGCACCCGATTAGGAACAAAGACGGGGAAAATCGCTTTCTGGGCTGATATCCGTTTTGAAATGATTTTGTAACCATCCTAGATTCCAAAAACGTTTATTCGGCACACAAGCTTTCTCAGCTGATTTGTATCAACAGTTTCATTACATTTTGGTTTTTTTTTTCTGTTTCAATTCAATGGGGTTGATATGGAGGAAGGACTAGTGTTTGAGCTTCCCAGAAAGTTGTGCATTTTGGTATGTGAGTAGGAAGACAATAGCTGTCCAGTCTCCTCCAATGCAACGACTGCCTATTGGTAATGTCTGTCAACACGTAATTCGCCTGCCACCCTGTTCTGTGCTGTGGTGGGAAACACTAACCTAATGGGCCAGCCTTGTTGACATGCGTTACCTATCTTTTATCGTGGCCTCGGGGGAGACCGCTGTTGCTTTGTAAGTCATGACAAATGAAACTTTAAATTTCATGAAACTCACCTATACACTTTCCTTCCTCCTTGGTACTCCCAACAGGGCATGAAAACTTAAAGTAATCAATTTTTCTGTCCATGTTGTTGCCCCCTATATTATATACTATATTATATACACATTAGCCACAGGCCCTTTTAATGTTGCTGAAAAACATGCGTTGCTCTGTTAAATCTTATTCACTGCAGCAAGCTTGTTGTAATAATTAGGACAGTTTGACAAAATAATCATAACTGATCATTCTTAGAAGTTTGCTTGCAAGAGTAACATACCGGAATATCCCTTGCTATTTACTTAGCCACATAGAAAACTGCTAATATCAACAAAACAGTCGGGGAAAAAATCATGGTGGCGAACAATGTCCACTTCACTTAACCCCAAAACGCGACATTATACCTTGCAAACGCGAGTCAACAGTATTAGTAATTAATTGACAGAATTACAAGCAGACACTCCAAAATAAATAAACGAGCCCTTGCGTCGCCAAGTGGCAGCTAAACTTCCGATCCACCAAAAACAACACAGTACAGGGTGGCGGGCGAATTACGTGTTGACAGACATTCCCAATGGGCAGTCGTTGCATTGGAAGAGACTGGACAGCTGTTGCCTTCCTGCAAAAATGCACAACTTTCTCGGAAGCTCAAACATTAGTCCTTCCTCCCTATCAACCCCATTGAATTTAAAAAGACAAAAACCAAAGTGTTATCTGCGTGCTGGCGCAACGACGTGTCAGAAACTGTTGATACAAATCAGCTGACACAACCTGTGGGCCGATTCAACTTTTTTAAAATCTAGGATGGTACAAAATCGTTTGAAAACGGACATCAGCCCAGAAAGCGATTTTCCCCGTCTTTGTTCCTAATCGGGTGCGCTGACTCCTGAAATCAATTGGGCTGAGACAGCCTGTGAACCGAATCATTCGGGGCGCTAATTAAGTGTGCCCAGGGGTCCCCCCTACACATTCCTCAAGAGAAAATCACACTTTTTTAAAATCTAGGATGGTACAAAATCGTTTGAAAACGGACATCCGCCCAGAAAGCGATGTTCCCGTTTTTTTTCTAACCTGGTACTGCCACACCTGAAATCAATTAGGCTGAGACAGCCTGTGAACCGAATCATTCAGGGCGCTAATTAAGTGTGCCCAGGGGTCCCCCCTACACATTCCTCAAGAGAAAATCACACTTTTTTGAAATCTAGGATGGTACAAAATCGTTTGAAAACGGACATCAGCCCAGAAAGCGATTTTCCCCGTCTTTGTTCCTAATCGGGTGCGCTGACTCCTGAAATCAATTGGGCTGAGACAGGCTGTGGGCCGAATCATTCGGGGCGCTAATTAAGTGTGCCCAGGGGTCCCCCCTACACATTCCTCAAGAGAAAATCACACTTTTTTGAAATCTAGGATGGTACAAAATCGTTTGAAAACGGACATCCGCCCAGAAAGCGATTTTCCCCGTCTTTGTTCCTAATCGGGTGTGCTGACTCCTGAAATCAATTGGGCTGAGACAGGCCGTGGGCCGAATCATTCGGGGCGCTAATTAAGTGTGCCCAGGGGTCCCCCCTACACATTCCTCAAGAGAAAATCACACTTTTTTGAAATCTAGGATGGTACAAAATCGTTTGAAAACGGACATCAGCCCAGAAAGCGATTTTCCCCGTCTTTGTTCCTAATCGGGTGCGCTGACTCCTGAAATCAATTGGGCTGAGACAGGCTGTGGGCCGAATCATTCGGGGCGCTAATTAAGTGTGCCCAGGGGTCCCCCCTACACATTTCTTAAGAGAAAATCACACTTTTTTGAAATTTAGGATGGTACAAAATCGTTTGAAAACGGACATCAGCCCAGAAAGCGATTTTCCCCGTCTTTGTTCCTAATCGGGTGTGCTGACTCCTGAAATCAATTGGGCTGAGACAGGCTGTGGGCCGAATCATTCGGGGCGCTAATTAAGTGTGCCCAGGGGTTCCCCCCTACACATTTCTTAAGAGAAAATCACACTTTTTTGAAATTTAGGATGGTACAAAATCGTTTGAAAACGGACATCCGCCCAGAAAGCGATTTTCCCCGTCTTTGTTCCTAATCGGGTGTGCTGACTCCTGAAATCAATTGGGCTGAGACAGGCCGTGGGCCGAATCATTCGGGGCGCTAATTAAGTGTGCCCAGGGGTCCCCCCTACACATTCCTCAAGAGAAAATCACACTTTTTTGAAATCTAGGATGGTACAAAATCGTTTGAAAACGGACATCAGCCATGAAACCGATGTTCCCCGTTTTATTTCTAACCTGGTACTGCCACACCTGAAATCAATTGGGCTGAGACAGGCTGTGGGCCGAATCATTCGGGGCGCTAATTAAGTGTGCCCAGGGGTCCCCCCTACACATTCCTCAAGAGAAAATCACACTTTTTTTGAAATCTAGGATGGTACAAAATCGTTTGAAAACGGACATCCGCCCAGAAAGCGATTTTCCCCGTCTTTGTTCCTAATCGGGTGTGCTGACTCCTGAAATCAATTGGGCTGAGACAGGCCGTGGGCCGAATCATTCGGGGCGCTAATTAAGTGTGCCCAGGGGTCCCCCCTACACATTCCTCAAGAGAAAATCACACTTTTTTGAAATCTAGGATGGTACAAAATCGTTTGAAAACGGACATCAGCCCAGAAAGCGATTTTCCCCGTCTTTGTTCCTAATCGGGTGCGCTGACTCCTGAAATCAATTGGGCTGAGACAGGCCGTGGGCCGAATCATTCGGGGCGCTAATTAAGTGTGCCCAGGGGTCCCCCCTACACATTCCTCAAGAGAAAATCACACTTTTTTGAAATCTAGGATGGTACAAAATCGTTTGAAAACGGACATCCGCCCAGAAAGCGATTTTCCCCGTCTTTGTTCCTAATCGGGTGTGCTGACTCCTGAAATCAATTGGGCTGAGACAGGCCGTGGGCCGAATCATTCGGGGCGCTAATTAAGTGTGCCCAGGGGTCCCCCCCTACACATTCCTCAAGAGAAAATCACACTTTTTTGAAATCTAGGATGGTACAAAATCGTTTGAAAACGGACATCAGCCATGAAACCGATGTTCCCCGTTTTATTTCTAACCTGGTACTGCCACACCTGAAATCAATTGGGCTGAGACAGGCTGTGGGCCGAATCATTCGGGGCGCTAATTAAGTGTGCCCAGGGGTCCCCCCCTACACATTCCTCAAGAGAAAATCACACTTTTTTGAAATCTAGGATGGTACAAAATCGTTTGAAAACGGACATCCGCCCAGAAAGCGATTTTCCCCGTCTTTGTTCCTAATCGGGTGTGGCTGACTCCTGAAATCAATTGGGCTGAGACAGGCCGTGGCCCGAATCATTCGGGGCGCTAATTAAGTGTGCCCAGGGGTCCCCCCCTACACATTCCTCAAGAGAAAATCACACTTTTTTGAAATCTAGGATGGTACAAAATCGTTTGAAAACGGACATCAGCCCAGAAAGCGATTTTCCCCGTCTTTGTTCCTAATCGGGTGCGCTGACTCCTGAAATCAATTGGGCTGAGACAGGCTGTGGGCCGAATCATTCGGGGCGCTAATTAAGTGTGCCCAGGGGTCCCCCCTACACATTTCTTAAGAGAAAATCACACTTTTTTGAAATTTAGGATGGTACAAAATCGTTTGAAAACGGACATCAGCCCAGAAAGCGATTTTCCCCGTCTTTGTTCCTAATCGGGTGTGCTGACTCCTGAAATCAATTGGGCTGAGACAGGCTGTGGGCCGAATCATTCGGGGCGCTAATTAAGTGTGCCCAGGGGTCCCCCCTACACATTTCTTAAGAGAAAATCACACTTTTTTGAAATTTAGGATGGTACAAAATCGTTTGAAAACGGACATCCGCCCAGAAAGCGATTTTCCCCCGTCTTTGTTCCTAATCGGGTGTGCTGACTCCTGAAATCAATTGGGCTGAGACAGGCCGTGGGCCGAATCATTCGGGGCGCTAATTAAGTGTGCCCAGGGGTCCCCCCTACACATTCCTCAAGAGAAAATCACACTTTTTTGAAATCTAGGATGGTACAAAATCGTTTGAAAACGGACATCAGCCATGAAACCGATGTTCCCCGTTTTTATTTCTAACCTGGTACTGCCACACCTGA
This sequence comes from Acanthaster planci, assembly GCF_054643075.1. NCBI lineage: Eukaryota > Metazoa > Echinodermata > Asteroidea > Valvatida > Acanthasteridae > Acanthaster > Acanthaster planci. The sequence continues at coordinate 677,592 of NC_141796.1, forward strand.
AATCAATTGGGCTGAGACAGGCTGTGGGCCGAATCATTCGGGGCGCTAATTAAGTGTGCCCAGGGGTCCCCCCTACACATTCCTCAAGAGAAAATCACACTTTTTTGAAATCTAGGATGGTACAAAATCGTTTGAAAACGGACATCCGCCCAGAAAGCGATTTTCCCCCGTCTTTGTTCCTAATCGGGTGTGCTGACTCCTGAAATCAATTGGGCTGAGACAGGCCGTGGGCCGAATCATTCGGGGCGCTAATTAAGTGTGCCCAGGGGTCCCCCCTACACATTCCTCAAGAGAAAATCACACTTTTTTGAAATCTAGGATGGTACAAAATCGTTTGAAAACGGACATCAGCCCAGAAAGCGATTTTCCCCGTCTTTGTTCCTAATCGGGTGCGCTGACTCCTGAAATCAATTGGGCTGAGACAGGCCGTGGGCCGAATCATTCGGGGCGCTAATTAAGTGTGCCCAGGGGTCCCCCCTACACATTCCTCAAGAGAAAATCAACTACTTTTTTGAAATCTAGGATAGTACAAAATCGTTTGAAAACGGACATCCGCCCAGAAAGCGATTTTCCCCGTCTTTGTTCCTAATCGGGTGTGCTGACTCCTGAAATCAATTGGGCTGAGACAGGCCGTGGGCCGAATCATTCGGGGCGCTAATTAAGTGTGCCCAGGGGTCCCCCCTACACATTCCTCAAGAGAAAATCACACTTTTTTGAAATCTAGGATGGTACAAAATCGTTTGAAAACGGACATCAGCCATGAAACCGATGTTCCCCGTTTTATTTCTAACCTGGTACTGCCACACCTGAAATCAATTGGGCTGAGACAGGCTGTGGGCCGAATCATTCGGGGCGCTAATTAAGTGTGCCCAGGGGTCCCCCCTACACATTCCTCAAGAGAAAATCACACTTTTTTGAAATCTAGGATGGTACAAAATCGTTTGGAAAATGGACATCCGCCCAGAAAGCGATTTTCCCCGTCTTTGTTCCTAATCGGGTGTGCTGACTCCTGAAATCAATTGGGCTGAGACAGGCCGTGGGCCGAATCATTCGGGGCGCTAATTAAGTGTGCCCAGGGGTCCCCCCTACACATTCCTCAAGAGAAAATCACACTTTTTTGAAATCTAGGATGGTACAAAATCGTTTGAAAACGGACATCAGCCCAGAAAGCGATTTTCCCCGTCTTTGTTCCTAATCGGGTGCGCTGACTCCTGAAATCAATTGGGCTGAGACAGGCTGTGGGCCGAATCATTCGGGGCGCTAATTAAGTGTGCCCAGGGGTCCCCCCTACACATTTCTTAAGAGAAAAATCACACTTTTTTGAAATTTAGGATGGTACAAAATCGTTTGAAAACGGACATCAGCCCAGAAAGCGATTTTCCCCGTCTTTGTTCCTAATCGGGTGTGCTGACTCCTGAAATCAATTGGGCTGAGACAGGCTGTGGGCCGAATCATTCGGGGCGCTAATTAAGTGTGCCCAGGGGTCCCCCCCTACACATTTCTTAAGAGAAAATCACACTTTTTGAAATTTAGGATGGTACAAAATCGTTTGAAAACGGACATCCGCCCAGAAAGCGATTTTCCCCGTCTTTGTTCCTAATCGGGTGTGCTGACTCCTGAAATCAATTGGGCTGAGACAGGCCGTGGGCCGAATCATTCGGGGCGCTAATTAAGTGTGCCCAGGGGTCCCCCCTACACATTCCTCAAGAGAAAATCACACTTTTTTGAAATCTAGGATGGTACAAAATCGTTTGAAAACGGACATCAGCCATGAAACCGATGTTCCCCGTTTTTTTTCTAACCTGGTACTGCCACACCTGAAATCAATTGGGCTGAGACAGGCTGTGGGGCCGAATCATTCGGGGCGCTAATTAAGTGTGCCCAGGGGTCCCCCCTACACATTCCTCAAGAGAAAATCACACTTTTTTGAAATCTAGGATGGTACAAAATCGTTTGAAAACGGACATCCGCCCAGAAAGCGATTTTCCCCGTCTTTGTTCCTAATCGGGTGTGCTGACTCCTGAAATCAATTGGGCTGAGACAGGCCGTAGGCCGAATCATTCGGGGCGCTAATTAAGTGTGCCCAGGGGTTCCCCCCTACACATTCCTCAAGAGAAAATCACACTTTTTTGAAATCTAGGATGGTACAAAATCGTTTGAAAACGGACATCAGCCATGAAACCGATGTTCCCCGTTTTATTTCTAACCTGGTACTGCCACACCTGAAATCAATTGGGCTGAGACAGGCTGTGGGCCGAATCATTCGGGGCGCTAATTAAGTGTGCCCAGGGGTCCCCCCTACACATTCCTCAAGAGAAAATCACACTTTTTTGAAATCTAGGATGGTACAAAATCGTTTGAAAACGGACATCCGCCCAGAAAGCGATTTTCCCCGTCTTTGTTCCTAATCGGGTGTGCTGACTCCTGAAATCAATTGGGCTGAGACAGGCCGTGGGCCGAATCATTCGGGGCGCTAATTAAGTGTGCCCAGGGGTCCCCCCTACACATTCCTCAAGAGAAAATCACACTTTTTTGAAATCTAGGATGGTACAAAATCGTTTGAAAACGGACATCAGCCCAGAAAGCGATTTTCCCCGTCTTTGTTCCTAATCGGGTGCGCTGACTCCTGAAATCAATTGGGCTGAGACAGGCTGTGGGCCGAATCATTCGGGGCGCTAATTAAGTGTGCCCAGGGGTCCCCCCTACACATTTCTTAAGAGAAAAATCACACTTTTTTGAAATTTAGGATGGTACAAAATCGTTTGAAAACGGACATCAGCCCAGAAAGCGATTTTCCCCGTCTTTGTTCCTAATCGGGTGTGCTGACTCCTGAAATCAATTGGGCTGAGACAGGCTGTGGGCCGAATCATTCGGGGCGCTAATTAAGTGTGCCCAGGGGTCCCCCCTACACATTTCTTAAGAGAAAATCACACTTTTTTGAAATTTAGGATGGTACAAAATCGTTTGAAAACGGACATCCGCCCAGAAAGCGATTTTCCCCGTCTTTGTTCCTAATCGGGTGTGCTGACTCCTGAAATCAATTGGGCTGAGACAGGCCGTGGGCCGAATCATTCGGGGCGCTAATTAAGTGTGCCCAGGGGTCCCCCCCTACACATTCCTCAAGAGAAAATCACACTTTTTTTGAAATCTAGGATGGTACAAAATCGTTTGAAAACGGACATCAGCCATGAAACCGATGTTCCCCGTTTTTTTTCTAACCTGGTACTGCCACACCTGAAATCAATTAGGCTGAGACAGCCTGTGGGCCGAATCATTCGGGGCGCTAATTAAGTGTGCCCAGGGGTCCCCCCTACACATTCCTCAAGAGAAAATCACACTTTTTTGAAATCTAGGATGGTACAAAATCGTTTGAAAACGGACATCCGCCCAGAAAGCGATTTTCCCCGTCTTTGTTCCTAATCGGGTGTGCTGACTCCTGAAATCAATTGGGCTGAGACAGGCCGTGGGCCGAATCATTCGGGGCGCTAATTAAGTGTGCCCAGGGGTCCCCCCTACACATTCCTCAAGAGAAAATCACACTTTTTTGAAATCTAGGATGGTACAAAATCGTTTGAAAACGGACATCAGCCCAGAAAGCGATTTTCCCCGTCTTTGTTCCTAATCGGGTGCGCTGACTCCTGAAATCAATTGGGCTGAGACAGGCTGTGGGCCGAATCATTCGGGGCGCTAATTAAGTGTGCCCAGGGGTCCCCCCTACACATTTCTTAAGAGAAAAATCACACTTTTTTGAAATTTAGGATGGTACAAAATCGTTTGAAAACGGACATCAGCCCAGAAAGCGATTTTCCCCGTCTTTGTTCCTAATCGGGGTGTGCTGACTCCTGAAATCAATTGGGCTGAGACAGGCTGTGGGCCGAATCATTCGGGGGCGCTAATTAAGTGTGCCCAGGGGTCCCCCCTACACATTTCTTAAGAGAAAATCACACTTTTTTGAAATTTAGGATGGTACAAAATCGTTTGAAAACGGACATCCGCCCAGAAAGCGATTTTCCCCGTCTTTGTTCCTAATCGGGTGTGCTGACTCCTGAAATCAATTGGGCTGAGACAGGCCGTGGGCCGAATCATTCGGGGCGCTAATTAAGTGTGCCCAGGGGTCCCCCCTACACATTCCTCAAGAGAAAATCACACTTTTTTGAAATCTAGGATGGTACAAAATCGTTTGAAAACGGACATCAGCCATGAAACCGATGTTCCCCGTTTTTTTTCTAACCTGGTACTGCCACACCTGAAATCAATTGGGCTGAGACAGGCTGTGGGCCGAATCATTCGGGGCGCTAATTAAGTGTGCCCAGGGGTCCCCCCTACACATTCCTCAAGAGAAAATCACACTTTTTTGAAATCTAGGATGGTACAAAATCGTTTGAAAACGGACATCCGCCCAGAAAGCGATTTTCCCCGTCTTTGTTCCTAATCGGGTGTGCTGACTCCTGAAATCAATTGGGCTGAGACAGGCCGTGGGCCGAATCATTCGGGGCGCTAATTAAGTGTGCCCAGGGGTCCCCCCTACACATTCCTCAAGAGAAAATCACACTTTTTTGAAATCTAGGATGGTACAAAATCGTTTGAAAACGGACATCAGCCCAGAAAGCGATTTTCCCCGTCTTTGTTCCTAATCGGGTGCGCTGACTCCTGAAATCAATACTATAGAGCGATTTCGATTTTTGCTTTTTCGCATTTCACACTTTCTAAATAAGTTCTGGCACTCTTTTATATTTCTGCCATTAAATTCCATGCTTCTTTAGAAATCAGCGAGTTCATATGCCTCCAATTTCCTTAATAGAAGAGAAATTGACAGTATACAAATTGCGAACCCGTTCGCGAAGGCATTATTTTGGGTCCATCATTGTCTGTACTAGCGCCCTCATCCATTTTGCATGAAGGCTTAGTGTTTTTTCGTACACATTCCGTCTGTATTTCCTGTTTGTGAAAAAAAAATCTCAGTTGTTCACGTTGTTTCATAGCTAAGATACATTCCGGCGAAGGATTTATTTAAACATTACTTTTTGTCTGTAATTTGTTTGTGGACGTTTATGGGCTTTTTCTGCTATGCCGTGATCGGCCTCCGTAGAATTTCTTTCCGGTTACGTGAAGGGTTGCTTGCAGCCGTAAAAATAGCGTCCAGCCGAAAATCAGGCTGGCCGAAAATCCGGCCCGAATTTCGTGCCAATTTCAGCCTGGTTTTGCACCTGCACACTCGACCTCTTGTCAGCCCCAATTGGGACCGATGCTGTAGTTGGGGCATAACACAACTAGTAGAGGTGCGGTTCCTGTTTTCAGATCCTTACAAGTCATGCCGTTGTTAGCCATCAAATCAGCACCATACTAATACTTTTAACCTCGTTCATAAAGACAGTAAAAGAATAAATATGATTTTAAAATAATACAATCATATACAAACATACATTAAAATAAAAATATTCATACCTATTAAAAAGTTTTTAAGGCAAAACTGTGTAAACCAAATTACGAAAAATTGTACAATTTTAGATATCTTTAATCTCACGTTGTGATGTGACATTATGGCGACCCCCATGTGTAATTTCAACACTCGTCCACATGGTGCTGATAAAAACAACTTTCACCAATGATCTTATTGCCAACAGTCCTACCAGTTGAAGCGGTCATTAGGAAACTGAAATTATGAGTGCTCTGGAGGTATTCAGAACTTTTGAAAAAGCTGCCGAGTTGGCAAAAGAACCGCACAGCGGGTGCACGTTAGCGAGTGCGCAGCGTCATATCGCGCTATCCCCGCGGTACATCGGCCGGTTGCGGACGGGGGTTGGGGAGATCTTAGACGCCGAACTTGGCCGCTTCTCAGAAAGGTGCATTTCGTTTAGAAGTCATTACATATGATCGCTGCTGAGAATCCTTTAACATGTTGAATATAGATGGATTCTGCGACTGTCTATCATGATTTATCATGTTTATGTAGCAAGAAATATCTAGGGACCTGCATCTCTTACAATAAACCATCGGGAGTTTTCTAATTAAATTTGTTTTCATCTCGACAAAAATTCAATTTGAGCTGGTTCTTACAACATGTGTTGTTTTTCTGTTTTTGTCAGGTTTATTGATATCATGGGTAAGCCTATAACTCATTCCTAGAACTACCCATGCTACCGGACGCGTTCCATCTCATTTAGCTGGAAGAGATTCAATAAAGTAACCCATAACTGGAGTAGTCTTTTCCTTTCTTCAGGACAGTATGGACCATAATTCTGAATCTTGTTCTCGTCTCCTTTTTATTGTGTAGTTTGCAAGGGGTGTTGCTAGCCTACGGTAATCTGAAGTTGCTTCAGTCTTCAGGAGTCATAGTGGACGACAGCCCCTTCATTCACTTTGACGTGAAGTTTGACGCCGTTGTGTTCAACCCGAAGATTGGCCGCTTGCTCAAGGTGTGTTTGTCAGGGTCCCCTACATTCTGTCAAAAAAACACTTCAGTGTTTACTTAACCAAGGAAGGACAAGATAGCCGTCAGATTTTGACGGCATTGGAATTGACTGGCTGTGGCTAGTATTAGTGCAGGTGATTATGGGGAATACCTATAGCCACTAGCCAGTTATCTCCATTATAGGCATGTGCATTTTGACTCAGGCTCAGATGTAACTTGGGCTTCCTTTGCATCTGAAAGAAACCATGAAAGTTGTAGTGCTCTGCAAAGATCTTTTAACCTTCCTGAGAAATTGTGTTTCGTGTTTTCAGGAAGATTTTTCATGGATGGCTGTCTTGAATATTCTTTCCTTCCATTTTATGTTTTTTTATCATGGATTGATTAATGTTTAAATCTTTATGTTGTCCCATTCCAGTGTGTTGTGAATGAGCAGGCCGCAGATCACGTAGGCTGCCTGGCTCACGACTGGTTCAATGTTTCCCTGCTTGCCAGCCGGAGAGAACTCAGTCACCAGAAGCTAGAGCCAGGCTATGTCATCCTAGTCCAGGTAGAGCGCCTGCGAGCTCTGAATGGGATGCTGGCTGTAGAAGGCAGGGCACCAGATGATGGGTGAGTTCTGACGCCCCAGGGCCATTTCTCCAGCATAGGGTCTTGACCTTTTTAAACCATTCAGGTTCAACCATTCTGTTCTACAGGGGACAAAAACACCATGAACCCCTCAGCATTTTACACCCCCTCAGACACTTATGACTTAGAAGACAACTGTTTTCACCCTTTGTGTTAATTAAATTTTGGCCCCTTTTCTCAGGTCTGACTTGATTGTGGAAGCTCAAAGTCTTCAAAGTCAGGAGACAGACAGTGAGTCAAATGTAGACTCCATCCTCCAGCCACCACTCTCAGATGCCCTGGATAGCACTGGAACATCAACCATAACTCCTGAAAAAGAGGCTAGGAGCAAAAAGAAAAAGAAGAAACACTCAAAGGTGGAAAAGGAAGATGTAGACTTCTTGGAGACGTCAGTATCATACACTCCAGATGCCAGTGGTGTGTCGACAGTAACTCCTGAGACAGAGCCTAGGAGTAGAAAGAAGAAACATGTAAAGGTGAAACAGGAATCAGAGGTGGACGCCCTGCAGCGGTCAGAGTCAGACCCTCTAGATTATTCTGAGACAGCAAGCATGACTCCTGGAGAGGAGGCTAGAAATGAAAAGAAAAAGAAGAGGAAACATGTTGCTTTGAAACAAGAAACCGATCCTGGCCTATCGACAGAGACGGCTGATACACAGACTAGTGGTGTGAAGAAGAAAATGAAACATAAAGTGAAGCAAGAATTGCAAGTAGACTCCTTGAAGTCGCCATTGTCTCTGGATAATCCGCGTTGTGAACAACAGACTGGAGGAGAGACAACCAACTGTAAGAAGCCCAAGCGAACAGAGGTCACTGAGGAAGTTTGTGGCTTGAGCACTCCAGCTGGAGAAGAGGTTAGTCCTGGGAAAAAGAGAGAGAAAAAGAAGCGTGTGAAAAATGAAGCAAATTCTCCGGACTCGGAATTGACAACAAGGGACTCTGGAAATCACTTTCTAGAAGTAACGGCTGATAAGAAGACTAGTTCAACAAAGAAAAAGAAAAAGAGAGGCAAAGAAATTGGGACAGATGTAGCCTCTCACCAGCCACCATGTATAGCCAATGGTCCAGTCGCAGTAGACCTGATCAAGGATGAAGATGTAGTCTCCAATCTCCAGCCGCTTGTCAATGAACAGGTTTCTCTGGACGAAAAGTTCACAAAGTTAAAGAAAAGAAAGCACAGAGATAAGGAAAATCACACAGCACTAGACTCCTGCCTCCAGCCGCTGTCATCAGACATTTCATCAGTGACTGAACAAGCGGCATTCAAGAAAGTGAAAAAGCACAAGAAAAAAATTAAGCAAGAAAACGATGACTACTATGCATGTAGTCAGGACACTCGTTTTGTTAAAAAAGAGCCTGGTATAGAGTCTAATGATGTCAATGCAAATGCAGTGACTGAAGAGGCAGATACCAAGGTCGAAGTTCAGAGATCTCATAAAAAGCACAAGAGGAAGGGGGCGGAGCCTAACGATTCTTTGTCTGGTAAAAAGAAAAAGTGCAAAAAGGGGATTTCAGACTGATATTCAGCTGAAATTGTTTGCTGTTCCTCCCATTGTGATGGAATTGGTCACATGCCTTTGGGTACATGTGTAACAAATATAATTTGTCTTAATAGCAGTAAACAGGCCTTTGTCGGACTCTTTCATAGGTTTTTTCTCAACAGCTGTCTGAAGTTATCTACAGTGTCTTCATTCTTTGGAACACCGTACAAGGCCTTTAAAGAACAGTTGACATTCTCAAGATATTTGTCTCATTTCCGAATCCATACTGAAGTGAATTTTAGCTACCTTAACACCGGTACTTCCCCCCAACATTTTCCACCAAATTTGTCAGCTTTCACAAGTTAGAGTCTTTTGGCGTTAGCTGGGAGCTTTGGTTACCTCCTATTCAATTTATGTAAATGCCAATATCAACCATATGGTAATTACTTAATTAAATATTCATAGCTTGATTATTTGTTTCATTACTGAAGTTTCTTTTTAAAAGCATCATATGAATTACAAAAGAGTAAGATGTACATTGTATTGGTAAGTATTTTTTTCATTATAAATGCTTGGTTTAAGATTTACTGTGAACTATACTTGCAGACAATGCAAAAGGGATAATTTAATAAAATGAAATTAAATTGGAAGGGCAGGATTTCATCTTTCTGAAATATGTGAGGCAGGCTGAATTGAGTGTTATTGTAGTAAACACATTACGAGAATATCCTCTTTGTGGGACTCTACATTTAGAGTTAGATTTTTTACCGTCGCATCGATATTGATGGAGGTCACCTGAATACAAGGACACAGATCCCATAAATTAGAGAATGACGTACGCGTACAGTATACATGTACTGAAAGCTTTGGCCGGCTTTGGCACGAATGAATTTGCTTTCAAAACTATCTTATGAGCCAGCCTACCCCTGGCAGGTTGTGATTTAAAAGCAGATTTGCGCCGTGGACCGTTACATTCCTTGGCCTACAAACATTCTAAATACAATTTTTTGTTCATTGTGAAGGATCATGTCACACTAGTTGATGCAGGCGTTGCAAACAATCTGCCCCGAGCTTAAGTGCACCCCCAATCGGCAAAAGAAAGACGGGTGGTTACCAGGGGGTTTCTTGGACGCATTCTGCATGTACACAAAGACAATACAAGCCAGAACAAGTTAGTTATGTGTACTCGTACTTGGCGCGTTCCACGTCAAACGTGCATATACATGAGGCGCGCCTATGCGGTGAGTACCAAAAAAAACTTTCCTTTGTTCCGCTCGGAGCAGATCGCGAGTACAGAAATGCTCAGTTTAAATGTCTTTTCGCGGAGGTAGAGAAGTGGCAGCATTGTTTTTTTTATTGTCTGAGAGCAATAATGGGATCTGTATCCTTCATTCAAATGACCACTGCTTCATCAATATATTAGTGTGACTTTAACAAGTGAGATGTGAAAGTGTGCCTGAAGAAAATGCCAGTTCAATCCCATTTTTTCAGAGAACTGATTGCAGGGTCCCTGGAAAAAAAAGGGATACTTTTTTTTGTAGTACGTGTTCCTTTTGGTGGAACATTACAACACTTAATGTAATCTCTCCCTTTTTACTACTAAGTTCCTCTCTGGTGACAGATTGTCACACGATGTGAAAACGCAAGTACAGAAATAATGCACTTGACAGTTTACAGGAGAAAGTGTACAAATCAAACATAGGATGCAAGAACTGGGGGAGAAACTTGACCATGGTTGTGTGGGAAATTTACTCAATGCTTTTGAAACATAAATGCATAACTTGTTACGGATGCATGTCATGAATATTGAAATAAGAAACCTTGGCACTTGCATCATTGCATGTGACCTGAACTTAGGCATATCTTTACATACATGTAATTATGCAGCATGTACATATTTAGGACTGACATGTGCAAGACAAATTCGATTCAAGAAAGTCAATTAATTCAGAGAAACAAAACACACCTGTTTATTTAAAAGGACCATGTTTATTTCATAAGAAAATCTGGTTACATCACAAGGAATTCCTTTGGATATTGCAAGAGATGGAGTACAACTTAAAGACAATAGAAAGAATGTGGAAAATGTGTCACAAATGAAAGCTATTAGAGCGTTCCAAAATTGGTTTGACCTGGAATGATCTATTTGGAAAATGGGGGTTTTTCTGGAAGGGACAAACATGCAGTGCTGAAGTGAACTTCAACCAGGTTTGAGCAGTTGTGATAGACTGCTCCATTTGGAGATAACGGGTGTTTCAAAATTAGAAGTAGCGAACATAGTTCTTGCTTTATTAAACTGTTTCATTTCTTAACGTTAAAAACAGTGCGACCCCCCCTCCAAACTGTTGGGATTTCCCAACTGGGCGACTGAACCATTATCACATAGGGGTCACCAGTGGTTAGTGGCACAACAAATTTGAGCAATTACGATTCTGAAATCAAACGTGAGATGAAAATGTTGGTTCCCAACTGAAAAATTAAGCATCATAAAAGCGCACTCCAAGCCAAACTTTCTAGCACTTCTTTCTGAATTCAAATTTGTCTTGCATGTTCAAACTCGCTCAAAAATAGCCCAATCCCCACCCCCAAGATTCTTTGTGTGTGTGAAGTTTATGCAGTCAAACCTCATGAATAAGAGGTCCATCGGACTTTGCTGGTTACTTTCAATAACATGAACCTTGACTTAACAGAACAACTGATTTAAACTACAAATTTCTTGCTGTAAGCAGACTGTTGTACGAGCAGTACAAGTTTGAAAACAAGAGGCATTCCTGGAAACAAGAGTTGAAATACTTTGGAATTCTCCCTTAAGCTCCAACTCCGCTTCTTTCAAGCCAAAGTAAAGGGAAAAAGTCTGTGGAAATATAACAACGTACACGATATCTCAAGATTTCGGTCGTCAAGTTGGCATGCCCCTTTAAATGCACTGTGGTACAGAATTTCCATCCACAGACAGTTACACAAAACAACATTGACTGATTTGCACCTATTTGTCAGTTGGAAGAGTGCGAGTTGTCTCGGGGCTGTTTCGGTCGAACATCTACAGTTTGCAAGTGCCCCCCCCCCTTTTGGGGGGAGGAGCTGTGTTTTCATGGTGTGGACAAACTGCAGTGTAAAGTGTCCAGATTTAGAACCCACGGTACGGCAGCAGCGGTGTGGGTCACACGTACGCGTTAAGTACTGCATCAACCAACAGGGTGTTTTGATGGCCAAAATATCTGCGTCTTTTCAGGTGAAAGATTGCGCAGGTGTGTGGTGCCGTTTCGGTGAAGACGTCTGAGGCATTATTTTGGGGTCGATAAGAATTCAATTCCGTTCAATTAACATGCAACCGCTTCTTAGAAATACAACTCTCCCAAATTGGCATGCGTTTTGCTGTTAGAAAGCTTGCAAGAGAAAACAAAGTTTACATACAAAACAAACAAAACTGTAACTCTTGAATTTCAAAAACCTTACCACGCACATCTGTCACATTCTTTGTTTGTTTGTAGTGCTCTGTGAGATTTCAGTGGAAATGGGACTACACAGGCCGACACAGTTATTTTGCCAGGAGCTGGACTCACGATTTTGTCCAGTTTGCAAGAAACAGACTTACAAGAGAGTGACGTGCGACTTCGGCATGCAGTATTTTAGGTTGGTATGGAAACCAAGCGGGAATGACCTTTGATGAACCTAGGATCCATTTTTAAAAAGTAAATGAAAACAAGAGTTTTTTTAGGAGCTATTCAGGAGTTTTCTCTAAAAACATCCAGGTAACTTGAAGCTTGGGTACAAACACAAACAAAGGTGCACGACAACCTACAAATTTCAACCCGGTACCTAAACAAATATGCACAATTAAAAAACCCAGAACTTACGAATGGTCAAAAATCATTCTCTTGACAAGTTTATCCTGCCGTTTACTGTGTGGAACCGAGGTTCAGTGCATGTTACTCATGCCTATGTATACACTGTACAAACGCAATGCAATCATCAATACCACCACTTGCCGCCCCGACTTCGACCCCGCCCACGGCCACTCCCACCTCGCCACTGGTTCTGACGCGCCCCTCTACCACCTATCAAAAACAAAAAATTTCAACATAAAATGCGACATCAACCTGCACATCCGTCATTGTACATGCTACATACGCCTCTTGCAAGTTGAACTTGGATAAAATCTGGCACACTGAGTTCTTTAAATTCACATGAAGATAACATTTTGATGTCTCCATACTAAAGACACTGTTGCTATACCTCGTGATCCAGGGCTAGCTTTTGCTTAGTTACATGCGAGACGCTTTGCAACAGTACACTGTTCTCTATTGAGAAGAAGGGTACAAAGGAACCAGTCCATTCCAGAGATGGTGGTCGCTATGCACTTGTTGGACAAGGTAGATTTGGTATGACTGACGTTACCTGGGGCTAATTTTATTAGAGTTGACATAGTCTGCTGTGCATTTGCTTCCATCCAATTTTAAGAGACATTCAATTTTACGAGATCTGACCAAGGCCTTTTTTCATTCACTTGCCACGCACACATTTATTATCACTGATGACCTCAGTAGTTTCCTGTGTCTTTGATTGTATTAAATTTTACTAAACGTTACCCAGTCCTCTGTGCATTAAACACCATGCCATGATCAATGTTAATAGACTTGAGCCAGTCCTTTGTGTATAAATGTTTCAATTTGGCTAGAGTTGAGCTAGTCTCCAGAGTACTCACTCACCGTACGTGTACCCGACGCCGTACTCCGGGTCGCTTGGCGCCATGCCGGCCTTGCTGCTATACTTCCCGGATGGGGGTTGGTACATGACCCGGGGTGCGTGGGGTTTCCGCTGCCCACCCGCCGCCGCCGCCTTCTTCGGGGGCGAAGGGTCGCTGCTAAAGGTAATCGGGGTAATGTTGGTCCGCTTTTGTCTGTTGAGAAAACGAAAACCCACGATGAAACGAGAGGTTTTCAAGCACATTTTCAGTTCAATAGAAAAACGGCTACATCATTTTGGGAAAAAAACCCACTCTAAATTACGACAATTTCTAGGACAATTGTGGCAAACTCCTCATCTGAAATTTCTCCTAGCCATCGACGAGGTGTGGACGGTCACTCACCCAAGAGCGGCAGGCTCTAGACTTGTCCCGTGTTTCTGAACAGGACGCCATGAAAGGACCACAGTGCTTTTGTAGGATGGAGGATTTCTGAACAAATCCTGTAAGTCAAAAATGGAAAGAATTTTACCAGCAATATCCAACAAGCCGCAACAGCTCTGCAGCAAAACAAGTAGATAAACAACTATCAACAACAACAACAACAAACTAATTATTATTCATTTCTTATCATTTATATTCAAGATATATATAAAAAAACATTGAAATCCATTGTGGTCTTGTGAGCATTACAGATGATTAAAAGATAAAAAAAAGTAATAAACACGAAGAACGTTTTACAGATAAATAACTAAAGACTGATTCTGATGAAGATGAGACGAGTAAAATTACAACAGAAGAAATGATAGTACAGTTACACTTAAAAATGGTAAATCCTCTTATCAAATTCGGATTGCATTTGATCATTCAATAAACAAACTGCACTTGGATAGACACTGTTCAAGGTTTCGGACAGATCTGCATGGATTGATCTGTAATGCTTTCCTGTTCTTACTGGCTGAAATGCATCATTTACCGGAGGGAATTCGTCTGAAATAAGTAAATGATGAAACAAACTATACAGGGAAACTAGGTGCTTATAAATAATAATGAAATTGACTGGAGTGGGATTTGAACCTGCGACCTCTGGAACACCGTACCAGTGCTCTACCAACTGAGCTATCCAGCTTTATGTTGGTGGCATCTTCCCAACTGTCAATATCTTTGTTCGGGGGGCGCTAGCCAGAAGCCATTTAACCTTAAACACCATGTAGCCAGGGATCACACCCCAACAACACGATACAACCAGGGAAATGGTGAACAGGGATCACTGAAGGAGGATACGGCTTTTTGAACATAAATCATGAAACAAACTACATGTATATTGGGCAACTGACTGGGTGCTTAATTGAAATATTTGAATAATACATGTATATAGGGCAACTGACTGGGTGCTTAATTGAAATATTTGAATAATACTGACTGGGTGCTAATTAAAATATTTGAATAATAAAAGACAAGCAACAACAGCAGCAGGACAATGTAATTACTCTTAGCTGACCTTAGTTAAGGTGTTGATATTGGTTGTGACTCGAAGGGCAACGACCTTCAGTCTGTTCTCCTCTTTCTTCATTTCATCGCCCACTTTCCCCTGCAAAGCGAGTCTTAACTGTTTCATGTACAGCTGCGTGCCTCGGGCAAAATACTGCAATCTGTAAATTGAACAATACATGAAACAGCCACGCAGTTACCGACTGCAGCTATTTCCTGTACAAGTTTATTTTCCAGGTCACACAATAATGCTGCCAAAGTTACTCAGAAAGGTCGGAGGGACAGTAAACTCAAAATAAAATAGTTTAATACAAAGCAAATGAGTATCCGGTTTGTAAGTAACTTCGTCACAAATGCAGGCACAACATGAGTTGCAGGCTCCCATTAACCGATCGCTGAAGTTGCGCGTTAACTTCCGGTTCCATGGTTCCTTGTAAACGGCGATCAATGTATGTAACCCTATGCGCAGTGCATGTGGGCGTGGTTTAAATTGAAGTGACGTCACACTTATGAACCGTATAATGGCTGTATCAACAACTGCATGTATTTCATAACCTTAATTTCTACATTCCTCAAGATTACTGGATTGTCAAATTAAATTCCACCCAGATTCTTGCCTAAACTTTGCTTGTCACTTCGCTTCTACTTCACGATACCTGACTCTGAAGTCTTTCAGTCTTTCTGAATTCTCTTCAGAGACCAGAAAATCCGGCAGTTTCTTTGCCAACTGGTAAAACGTGTACATGAGGCACTCAACATAGGAGAACTGTAGTTTGGGCTCCTCGGTGGCTTTGCCATTCTCCAAACTCTCTCCCTCTGTTTCCGCAGGGGGTAAGGGCATGTACTCCTGAAGACGGAACAGCAAATCAGTGAAACAAAATGACAGAACAGTTAATAATGGGAAATTCTTTTCAATCTTAGGAGTGTGCAAAGCATACCAAAACGTATCAAATTTAAATAAATGACTGGACTTAAAAGTTGAAGTAAATTAGTGATGCAAGTGGATAACTGCCTAAATATTACCAAGAATATTAATTTCAGGAGTCTGGTTGTCTATCCCAACTCACTGAAGGATCAGGCTCACACCCCACTCAGGATGACAGGTGGATTACTATGCAGTCATTTCACGATGGCTCTACCTTTGAAAAAACATTCGCAGGTCTACCTCTCGTCGATAAGCAAGTGAATATTTCTTCATGATTACCTTTGTTTGTTTGCATTTTGTTTGTTTGTTTGCATTTTGTTTGTTTGTATTTTGTTTGCTTGTTTGTTGTTTTTCATAGGTCGGTCCTTTGCAACCTCACTCCCAGGGTGTCAAGTAGAACACTCTCACAGCTATCTGCTCTTTCAACCTGGTACTGCATTATTTGCATGTTAACAATTTTGGATCTGTGTGTTACTGAGGAATAGTCCGGCACCAGACTGTGCTTTTCGTTAGTGTTTGTTTTAGCATGCAGTGTCTGGTATAACGCCAGTCAATTTCTTACAGAGTGACAGTTCAAGTTGAAATCTTCTCCCTCCAATAAACTGCATTACATCTCACATAAATAGCCAAAATGGACAAAAGCGGATTATGGACATAACTATTCACAGCAAACGTTAAAACCACAAAATACACTTAAAATTATCAACATTGAGTGCAAGATAGGTCCATTCCGGCATACATCCATTGCTGTTGTTCTGAATCAGGACACAGGGAAACATTTCACAGGTGTACATACTGGAGAGGAAGTTGAACATAAAGTAACCCCTGGGTTACCATGACAACACTACCAGAAATCTTACCAGAAGTTTGTCAAACACTCTTCCGAGTGTCTCGTCCCCACCGGCGTTTACTGCATAAGTGGCCATCTCAGCTAGCTGTCGGAGCAACTCTAACTTGACGTCGTAATCTGAAGGCGTCTTGTCTGAGGACGCCTTGTCTGAGGACGCCTTGTCTGAGGACGCCTTGTCTGAGGACGCTTTCTCTGAGGACGTCTTGTCCTCCGTTTCTTCTGCCTTAGTCTCACCACTGCCTGGTGGGACGATGTCACCGAGAACCGGCAGAACGTTGTCACACATATAGACCACAAATTTGTTAGACGGGACATTTTTCTGAAACCCAAGAGAAGAAATTTGTAAACAGAACAGACTTTTACAACTCTAAAGCTGAACTATTGCAGGTCATAAACACACGATGCTTTGGACGAGTACGCCAGAAAATTCTGCCTCTATAATTTGGCCTCTCAGAGCCAATAACAATTTTATTACACCAATTTTCTAACTTCTTGTAAACATTTCTGAAGTTCTTGAACTTTTTTTCTGCAGATTTTCCCCCCGATATTCAAAACCTGGCTCTGTAATTTGATTATTTATTTCATTTATTTAAGATGGTTCGGAGGACATGAAGAAAAAACTTCATCAAGTCACCCCCTCTGCATATTTCAGCCAAGATCTGAGTTGGACTGACAAGGCAAAAGCCACAAGGACCCACAAACTACCGTTCTCTAAGGCATTTCACCGATGTCCATTTGAAAATGTCTTCAAGTACTTACAGAGAAGAACTGCAGAGCTTCACGGACACACTGCACCAGTCTATCAACTATATCGGGATCTTGTGGCTGTGGAGAGAAAATATGGGATGTCTAAGGATGTCCACTTGTTGCTTGCTTGGAGCATGAAAGCTTTATTTAATTCTTCAGAATCCCTAATCAACAAAGGGAGATGAAGCAAAGGGTTTAAAAAAACAATGCAAATACCAGAAACTGTGATTCCAGATCGGCTTGCTCCGCCACCAACTCCACCATCTGCTGTCTGCCAGTCAGGGTCTGCATCGAGGGCATTTTGGACAACAGCTGCATGAAGGTGACAAATTCTTCACCCGTCACATCAGTTAACACCTGTCAAAAGGAAAGAAGAATGCTGTACTTGTTTATTTAGGGCTGAATATTTAAGTTTTTCTTCAAAGGCTTGATATGGCCGGCATCTTTTGACATACAATGTAACATCGCAAGTCCTAATTCTCCTGAAATCATTCAACACTTCTTCTCACAATCGCAAATAAGTGCCTGTCTCTGGTCTGTACTCACCTCCTTTGTCTTTTCGATGACGAATTCTTCCACCTCCTTGGGCACGTTGTCGGATCCGCCCAGTTTCAGGCGTGTGTTGAGGAATTTGATGGCTCGCTCTCGGACGAGGTCCTCACCGGAGAGGATCTGGCTGAACAACCCTCCCAGTGTACCTGTGGGCGTGACACCAGATAGGTGTGGATCCAAATGGGTGTGGTACCAATTGGGTGCGGTTTAATTATAAAAATAGGATTGAAGCTTTTTTAAATTATTTGAAACGAACATATTTTATGCACATAGTTCATAGTTAGGAGTACGCTGTGCAGAAACTGGATTTTTTAAGTGAACCTTTCCATCCTGAAAATTTCCAAACACCCAAGCAAATTTTTTTCTGAGTAAAAATCACAATAGACGCCATCTATTCTTGGCAAAAATCAGATTAACCCTAACCCACCTCAAATGAGACTAACCCCACCCACTTCAAATGAGACTAACCCCACCCACTTCAAATCAGATTAATCCCACCCACTTCAAATCAGACCAACCCCACCCACTTCAAATCAGATTAATCCCACCCACTTCAAATCAGACCAACCCCACCCACTTCAAATCAGATTAATCCCACCCACTTCAAATCAGATTAATCCCACCCACTTCAAATCAGATTAATCCCACCCACCTCAAATCAGATTAATCCCACCCACTTCAAATCAGATTAATCCCACCCACTTCAAATCAGACCAACCCCACCCACTTCAAATCAGACTAACCCCACATCCCTCCAATTCCAAGGTTTTGCTAATTCGGTGCCACACATTCTGAACTTGTTGCTCAACCACTCCAATGCCAGTAATTATCCAGCGGCGTAGCCAGGGTTCTGAGCACGGGGGCAAGCGGGGGGGGGGGCTTCCCGCTAAAGGGGGGGGGCTGACTGGATGTTGGCCATATACGTGTACATAATCATGATCACATCAAGCTAGGGGGGAGGAGGGACGACTGGGGGTAAACAATTTTTTATGGTGGGCGTGGACCCCCCCAGCCACGCCCCTGGACCTGCTTGTATCTGTCGAAAACTGTTAGATTGAGCACTGTTTCAAGGTCAGCAGCATGGGGAAAACTTTTCGGGGTTTTGGGGGGGAGAAGGAGGGGAGGAACGAATCCCCACCTTTCATGTCGATCTTGTAGAGTGACATGAGGGCGCTGTTTACAATGCTGATCTCCTGGGGGTCGTCCGACTGGAGCAACTGAGCCAAGACGTCGGCGATACGCAGCAGATGGTCTGTGCTTTCTCTGCAGAGGTTGGGCAGCTCCTTGATAGCGGCTCTACGAATCTACATGGGAGACGGGGTACAAGACAGAATGCCATCAAAGACAAAGGAAAAGGCAAAACTTTTAAACCACTTGCTGCCAGTTTTATTTCTGGCTAAAGTTTCAGCTTTCAAAACAGGCAAGATGGAGCTGCTAATGTTTGGCAAGACAGAGCTGCTGATGTTTGGCATATTGGTGCATTGCAAATATCACAAACACTGACTACAAGAGCCAATTCAATGGCACATGTATATCATATGTGACCCACTCTGTGAAAATGAGTCTTAAGTTGCCAGAGCCACTTTTTGAGTTTTCATTTGTATTGGAAAGAGCAAACTGAGTTGTTTGTTTTGATATATCACTCAGTTTGGCATCCTGATCAAAGTGGATACTCCATGGTGACAAATGCTGTGGGTTCCTATTGATTTACACTGCGCAAAATTATTCTAAAGGACCTTTTGCTCCAAAGTGGCTCCGGCGAATTAGGACTCATTTTCACAGAGTGAATCACATATGGCATTGAACACTGCACCCCCAAATAGACGTGCTTATCTATCAAACACTATACTTTGTACATCAAACTATATTTTGATCTCCAAATATCATCTGTCCTTTGTCATCTGTCATTTTCCCATCTGTCATTCTGAAAGTGCTACGCACTGCTCAACCCTCCCTCGCACAAACATCGACCAATGCACATATGACATTTTGTCACCTGTCACAGTCCTCAAGTCATGCCACAATGGCTTTTTGTCACCTGTCACTTATCATCATACACACCATGCAGTCGTCGTCCTCGCACAGGTCCAACTGCGCATTGATGGCAGTTTCTGCGAGTCCCGAGAAGAACTTGAAGAAGCGAGGGATGAACTGAGCGGCGAGTTTCTTCTCACTCGCACCCGCCGAGACAGCACTCAGGATTGACCGATACTCTGCCTCATGCTGTAAGACAGACAAGACTAACTACTAGTGACTGACGTGACTCGTCTTTAAATTTCTAGACAGAACACAAATGCAAAGGTGCTATCACATGCTGTTTTCTTTCACAAAATATCTCAGGTCAAAGGAACATTTTGAAAATGACTAGCCTTTTTGTTCTTTTCATAATCTTTTATCTAGACTTTGCCAATGACTTTGACAATGTGTATGCATGATTATGGTCCAACACGCTGGGGGGTTTCCTACGCGAATTCAATGAGCGCACACGCTGCACATGTACATGTACGTATGCAAAGAGAAACGGTTTCATGACCAGCAAAGGCTCATGGCACACCGCACTTTCTGCTTTGAGCAACCTGTAAAGAAGATCGATACTGATTGGCTCTCTTGTCACTGAAAACCAATGCTGACCAATAAAAATATCTAGCAGATTGTACCATGCACAGCGAAACTGCACGCAACTTACATGTACATGCCAGCATATGTACAGTAGTGTGCGTGCAGGGCTGGCTGGCCAGTCCAAAAGCAGGCCGTGCTCGGGAAGCAATGACCATAATATATTCGGGCAATAATTATAGGCCTATGTATGAAAGTCATGGCGGGATAAATGTGAAATCGTAAGATACAAACGAATCACAGTCCCGTTTTTGGGATGTTATCTATCGTGTTTGTCATATCATTTATTTGAAAAGTGCCCTTACATTGCTTCACGGGCACGATTTGTTCCTTTGGGAGTGTTGAAGAGCCGCTCAACAGGAAGTGTTCACTGTGCGAGAGCACGCTCACGTGCACTGGTACCCAACGGCTGTTGCTCGTCTTCCCTCAGTTTGGACATAAATATTAAGGAGCCCTGTGATTGGTCAGTGTGACCCCCAGCATGCCGCAGCCAACTGCCATTTTAACCAGCGTGGCTAAGAATTACACACAAATGTACGTAAAGTGGCTGTAGCCAATTTACATGTCTTGTGTATGGATCGCCGCCGTAGTCAACCATTTGGTCGCGGCTCGTCTTCGCAAGTACACATGTGAACCGCGTGACTCTCAGACACTGATCAGGAAATATTTGCACCATTTCTTAGGAAACGGCATGGTTTTGGCTTTTTTCTTTTTGGTACTCAAAACAAAGGTTTGTAAGCTATTTTACATAAAACTCTTGCGGGAAATGAAGCAACATAGTATGGGTTCACAACTCAAGTGAAATCTGTCTGTTCTTGTCGTGTTAAACGTCTTGCATAGCCTATGGTGAAAAAAGCTCTTTTTCCGTGGGGTTCATGGGAGAGGAGCGGACGTTGGACCCCACAGTTCTGAGGTAAGTGACATGAGTGATGACCCCTAATGTCTGATGAATTTGCACACTGCACTCATAACAGAAGACAAGCAGTTTTTATCACACACTCAACAGGTCCAATGATGGACCAGCGCTGAAGAAGTCCTACTTGCCAAGTTACTTCTGCATGACGTAGGCCTCAAGATTAATTAGATCAGTTTATTGAAATTTTTAGCCCAATTACCCACCAGAACGTCAAGTTCCCTGTATCCGCACAACTAGTCTCAGGTTGTGGTAAAGTTGCCACCAGACTAAACTCAAAATGGAAACCTCATCATCATGCCGCAGAAATGATCACGTTAATCAGCCAAATGTCCGACATTCTTACCTGCCCTGCTTTATCACCAGCATCAGCAAGCACTCCGTAGTCCTTGTACAGCTGTTCAACTGTTACCATGGCTGTAAACTGCTTCTTTCGAATGATTTAGGGAGCTAATTACTTGCTGTTTGTTCACGATACCGGCAGTGCACTGGCGGTCCTCGAATGAATGCCGCGTGGATTATGTTTATATTGCCACAAGAGGGCGCAACACTACTTTTAACTCGGCAGGGGGCCGGGCAGCTGCTCTGAAAGAACATGAAGGAAACTATTGGACAGAGAGAACCCCGGCCCCCTCCCCGACTTTTGTGTTGGTCATTGTTATACTGGTATCTCAGGAATTCGTTTCAGACATGGGGGGGGGGTTAAGTGAGAATAGGCTGGAGTGTGTATAGGGGTTGGACTTGTTGGGGGTGCCCTCAGTTCTAGGACCATTTTTTTGGGGGGGGGGAGCCATTGCCTACCACCAGACTTGATTATCATAATTGGCGGCAGCCGATAAGCTTCGCTCGGGCCGGTGACGGGATCCAACGAAACCGTATAAATCCGTGTGAGCAAAGTCACGGAAAACCAAACCATGTCCTGTACGTATTAGGTTGATTTCTGAGCAATGTATTTTTAGTAAAGGTGTTTTTAATTTGGTGAGGGTTGAAGACACTTTCCTCGGTGTAAATGTTATTATAATTAACAGGCTGCATTGAACGACTAATTCTCGTGAAGTTAGTGCACCTCCGGGAAGAACAAGGTCAGAAAACAATTGCTTTCCCCCGAATATAGGGCCTAAGGTCCGCTCAATCGACGGCTTACTTCATGTACATCAAGCATAATTATAGCATTGAGTCTGCCCGATCTCATCTTGTTGGATCCGTCCAAAACATGTTGCTCTTCCAACCACATGCGGTATATTCATGTTGCATGGCAGCAGAAATTAAGCAAGGCATGGAAGCGCAACAGCGGTAGAAAAGGATTACGCCTAACTTTGCCCCGTGTTCATTATCCGCCTTGAGCAGAAGCACCCCCTCATCTGTGGAAAAGAGCCATTATCATGTTGGTCGATCATCAGGATCGAGTGCTCATTTTGTGGTAGTGATGTGACCATAACGCGTACATTTCAAAGTCGTTTGTGAACCAGCGATATGGCGATGCGCAGTTACTATCAAAGGAGCCTCCGTTGCTAGGAAAACTGCGCCCTCTCTAGGTCCAGCTTGGGGCCCAAAAAGTTTTCAAGCGCGGATGGGGGGGGGGTCACTGTCAACCGCTCAGTTGCCATTTTCCCTTGTCTTTTGGCGTGAACGCGACGGTGAAGGACACAATAAAAAGATTATGCTACACACCTCCTTCACTGAACAAAAATTTCCCCACCTCAGCAAATAATCCTGCTGGATCCACCTCTGTTGGGTTCTTTTTGTTTTTCCAAACTAGTATGCTTTGACATCTGGAGTTAGTTGTAATTAAGACTTTAAAACCAATAAAACGTGCTCACTTACGTAGTAATTATGTGTCAGGCTTCTTGAGATACATGTACTTCATCGAATTTTTCCAAAAAATTTTGACAAACACTGAGATTGGAAATAAAAGCGTCCAGCGCAGTGCAGTATTTAACAAGAAAATGTCAATGGAAATGTTAATTGAACAGACATAATCCGTAAATTTGGGTTAAAATGATCTGAGCTGTGGCAGACGACATTATTATGTTTTGGCGCGAAACTTCGGATCATTTGACGTCAGTACATGCACCGGACGCGTACACGCACATTTGTGCGTGCGCGCGTACGGACGTGTTTGATCCGATGTGCATGCAGATGTCGTGCGCTTAAGCTTGCTGACGGAAGGCTAGGCTGGCTGCCAGTGTCGGCCGTTATTTTGCTGTATTTATGTCAGCTGGTTTGACCAAATAAGCGAGGATTGTTCGCGTATAAACTATCGTCATGTTCAAGTATAGACAGGGTTAGCCCAGTGTTGGCCTGTAACTCGTGGCTTTTGAATTCGGGGAAGTTATCCGTAAGCTGATAAGCCTCCTGCCACCGTCGTGACCGTAGCTTGCTGGTTGGATCCACTGTTCACTGAGCTGCACTACCGGTAGGCCGTGTAAGCGAGGCTGACCTTGCGGGATCGGAAGACTTGCTAGCCTAATTGAACTGGCAGTCGTGTACAGCCAAGTGCCGGAGGGAAAATGACTGCAACTTCACAGCGAGTGAGGGAGAAGACAGGAGAGGTGGGTAGCCATGGTAGCGTCGGACATGATTTTTATAGCCTTTACCCGGCCAAAAACTAAAGTTATTTTGCAGTGACGTTAGCCTGATCATTAGCGGTGATTAGGGCCTGTAGGGCTTAGGCCTAGACATACAGTGAACGATGAAGCAGTGAGAAAGTCATATTTTCAAGTCTCACGATTTACAATTGGAAAGTTCCCAAAAATACGGTCAGTGCAATAAAGAGAGAGTCGCCTTTGGTGGGTTTTTTGGTTGGGGGGAGGGGCTGACCAATTTTACAAGATTAAAGCTGTGACAAATGAGGGTTGGGGCAAATATATACAATCCCCACACAAATTAAAATAATATTTGGATATGAATTTAAACTATTTAAAGGCCCAGGGCTCTATCAATCATGTCTATGCCTTAGCATGCTTATACTATATAGTGTACAGACATGGTGTAGCCTAGCTAGGCTAATGTTCATTAGGCTAACTGAAGTTGAAGCTAGGCTAAGCCCAGGCTTGGGCTATACACGCTACATAGGCCTAGGCCTGTGCCCTTATTGTCTAGAAAATAAAGCATTGTGACTAAGCAGCAAATTTTACAAAATCTCCAACGTCTGCACATTTGCCCCATTTCTTGTTTTTGGACCATGCTTTAATAATTAATTTGACTTTAAATTTGAAAACTGATGAAGGCAAGGTGTAATTGTTGCAATTAGGATCCCTCTCTTTTTTCCAATGAGCCTAAAATTATGTAGCATAAAGGTCCCATGATACTCTCCAGTCTACCACTGCTAAACTTATATTTTATGCGTTGCCCACACAACAGTTTAGCAGTTAACACTTTCATTTGAATTAGGTTAAAGTTGTTGCTGTATCAAAGGTATTCTATGGTAGGTCTGTGTATCCCTCGTAATTGTCATCTAACTTTAAGGCTCTCTCTCTTAAATTATTTCCCATCCGCCTTGTTTTTTCCCCCAGTGGTCATCCATTTTCCCTCCAGAACAGATCTCAGAGACACAGTCGGCTCTCTTCATTAAAAAACTACTTGCAGTCGCAGTTTCCAACATCATGTACCTCAGGACGATCTTTCCTGAACATGCCTTCGGGGACCGATGTTTGGAAGGTGAGCCAGGATTTCTGTTCTCTATTATTTTTCCGACAAGACCTGAGCAAATTGTACTTAGATGACACTAATTGCATGTTATATGGACAGTTAAAAATGACAAGAAAATGCTTTTGTTGGAAATGATTACACATGATTAGTTTATACTGTACTTTTGGGGGCAGGCCTAAGGATGTATCAGATGTGCTTATGAAACCTATGTTTGGTTGTAAAGATGAACAACATACCGGTGCTTTGAGCTATCCAGCCCAACATTAGCGGCTTTTCCCATTTGTCAATATCTTTTTTGAGGGGGGGTGCCATGGAATCTGAAACACCATAGCCAGGGATCATGCCTCAGTTACATGATGCAACCTGGAAAGTGGTGAATAGGGATCACTCGGAGAGGATATGGCTTTTTGAACACAAATCACCAAAAAAACTGTATAGAGAAACTGAATAGGTCAGTGGTTACAAATGATGATAATGGATGAAAAGGAAATTGACAAAATTGTCCTCAGAATTTGGCTTTCCGTCTCAACATTAATTAGCCTGAGAAGAATTCAAGAAAAACTTTGACCAAATTTCCCACATTGTTGTAGATCTAAATCTGAAGATATTGCGAGACGACAGTGCATGCCCGGGGGCCTGTCAGGTGATCAAGTGGGTCAAAGGTTGCTTCGACGCACTAGACAAGAAATATGTAAGTTTTCTTAAAAGACACCTTTTGATGTATGCTTTCAGTGGGCTCAGGATTATGTTAAACTGTACAGCAAGTCACAAAATTTCATTCATTTTCAAACCATCTTCAATGAGGGTGACCTCTCACATGAAAGGTGATCACTTGGAACCCTCAAAATGCAAAAATATATGAGATTATAGATATACAAAGCAAATCGAATCATAACAACATTAGGTGTAAACTCTAGTCATTAACAGTGCAAAAGTTCAAATTTTCAGATTGATTGTAGTTCAGTGATTCGAGTTCGGGTTTTCATCACGATAGACAGACACTGATCATTTTGTTTCTTTTGTACTCTATTTTCTGCAGCTTCGCGCGTTGACCATTGGGGTAGGTATGCTTTGCCTTCCGAATGATTGTGTTGCTACAATGAATTTGTAGCAACATGAACAATTGTGAGTTTCATATTTTGGACACAGACTACAATGTAGGAACAGTTTTTCAATGAAAAGAAGTGCTGAATAAATTTAAAATTCAATCTCAGTATCTTCCTTGAAAGTGATATACGTGTCTTGTTGAATGTAAGTTTCTGAAAATGTGTCTTACACCCAGAAGTTTTAATTTCAGTGTATTAATGTTTGTATTTCTTTTGTATTGAGAAATAGTTTCGTGTCTTTAGGGCGGATTGGGGGACCTGTTCGAAAAATTGAAGCCTTTTTTTTTGCATTTTACAGATTTATGTTGATCCAGATGAGCCTGATGTAAGTACAAGTGTTGTCAAAATTTAGATATTTTTTTCTAGCTCAATAGATAAATTTATTTTCCAGCAAAAACCAACTCAAATAATTTGCCACAAGGAATTAAGTTATGAAAGGCCATAAGTTTCGTAAATCTAAGGCAAACATCACACAATTAGTTAAAAGATCGGACATCATTTCTGACAAAAAGATTGCCTCATCAAGTATCTGTATTGCTAACTTTAATTTCCACAGACCGTGATTGAGTCTTATACCTTCAAGTTTTCCTACCAAGGGGAAGGCATCCAGATATACAGGTAGCTGAATCATCCCACTTTTATTTTATCAATAAACCGCTGTTCCTAGTTTCCCAAAGTTCTGCATCAGCCAGTTCAGAGTTCATAGAGAAGAAACATATTTTTCCTGATTTCCCTCCGATCAATCCCCTGCAGTTCTCAAGTGGCTGTCCAGTTTCAATAATTGTATAACTTAAAGAAGATAAAATGCAAGATTTGTTTGAATTGTCTGCTTACAATCATCCAGTGGATTTTCCTGCTTAGCTAAAGAACCTGCCTTTTTACAACTTCTGCACTGGAAACATTGTCAGATAAGTGAGTCTTTGTCCATCAGGAGTTTTTATCTCTGTAAGCAGAATTTGGCAAGAGATAAGTATTAGTTTTTGTCAACAGTTTACATACATTTTGCCTGCAGATATTTAATTTAAAGTTTTAGGACTTTGTCCATCTTTCCCAGGCAACACTTCCTCTGTTACAGTGATGATCAATCGGGAAATCTACTGTACTTTTAAGAGAGAGTGTGCTGACAGATACATAGAGAAACAAAAGTTACCAAGAATTGCCAACATCTCAGAAATTTTTCAAGGTGTATTTGAACATTCAACAACTATAACTAATTTGATCTTGTCCAACCCTAGATGTGAGTTGTTGGGGTGAACTCACTAATATTGTCTTCATTTAGAAATGATAAGAAGATTGCCGGGGCGACTACCGAAGCAGAGACCAAGAAAGCTACAACTCGCCTGCTCCGCACCATCGTGGTACTGACACAAAGCTTGAAATCTCTGCCCGATGATGTCATCATGACCATGAAACTTCTCTATTATGACGACGGTAAAGTCTGACAGTTTTTGGATATTTACATTTTCCATATCAAGGGTAATATACATGTTGGTGGATTGAGCACTGCGTCATGACATAAACAAATCTGCCTGTAGTCTTAACCACCTGTCAACAATATTATTTTGGGCCAGAATTTTCAGAAAAGGGAAGAGAAAGTGTCCAGCTTTTATATAAAGCCAAATGTTCAAAATAGTGATCTTCCGGTGTATATATACAGAAAACCAGATCACGTCTACACACCCTCCAGCACAAAGTGATTGAAGTCCAATTCTAGTTTTGTTGGTCGACTTTCAAATGAACTGTGCATCCCACACACGGTCATTGGAGTTACTCCATTAATTCCTGTCAACGATTCATTCATTCAGTTTTGTCTGTTGTTTCATTCTTGTCTATCAACAGTCACCCCAGCCGACTACGAGCCTCCTGGCTTCCAACCGGCAGAGACTGATTCTTTCCACTTTGAAGAAGAGCCCATGAACATTAGAGTGGGAGATGTGTCCACTGTGAGTGCCAATTCTTTATCAAATTACCCAAGTCACGTCAGCTCTCCACCTATTGTCATGATTGTGACTTTCGTAGTTGGTTCTCATCCTAACTAATGAGTCGCAGAGCAACTTTTGAGTGTAGGTTTTTAGAACTAATCTTGTACTGTGTAAATCGGTGGGCGCCGTCAACATTTTTCACCGATTAATTGTTCATTTTGTCAGAATTCCAAATTAGGCGATTCATCAAAATAGTCAACCAAATCTTCTAAACTTACCAAAAGCTATGGCCTTGAGACTCAGTTTTGTGGATCCAGTTGCACTGAAATGTAGTTTTCTTATTTGAAATGCAAATCCAGGGAGCTTAATAGACACATTGGGCATATAATGATCAGAGCAACCGTCAGTATTTGTCAAGAAATTCCTCTAGACAAAAAGCTTCAGTCATACCCTTCAGTACAGTTGTCAAAATACCAATAAATCCACACCAAATTAAATCTTAACTACTTTTTAGTCACTCTTTTCGTTTCCTTCTTGTTTCAACCTTTACTGACGTGTCTACTGGGGATAATAACGACCTCATTAACAGTCATTTCACACGTAAGTTGTCTTTTCAGAACTTTCTATCCTGGAACTGGCTTGTGGGTGGATTACTCTGTAAATTAGGGGTGCCATTTTTTTTGGTGTCCCTGTCACACCTGACGTATGATTTAGTAAGTTCGGAATGTTGCTCCTAGTTCTAAGAATGATGTATTAATGTAAATTACCTACCGATCAAATAGAAGTAGTTTGAAATCAATTTACGTGATATTTCCATGTAAAATAACTCAAGTCTGGTGTAACAGGGACACGAAAATGTCACGCTTTTGGACCCCACATTTATCGTATGACCCTTGTGTATCTATTAATAAAAATATATTGTGTGTGAATATTTCTAATCATCAGCCAAGTTTTTTAGCCCTGGACGCTGTTTAGGAAACGTCACTCAATCTTTGCTTCAGTTTGTTTTCCGGTTATGTAACCCTTCAGCGTGAAACTCCGCATCAAGACGGATCGCAAGCAGTTTGAGTTAAGGGAGGACAATGAAAAGGATGAAGAGGATGTGGTTGCCATGGAGACAGACAAGCAAGATGTGGTCAGCAATTCAGCCCTTGATGGGGAGGACACCGACGAGGTAGGAATAAAGAAAGTAGAGCAGGTGTCATTGACTGCCTGACCCTGGTGCTATCTTAACTGCGCTCTCATTGGTCCGTGTTTGTGCTTACTTTTGAACCCAACCAACGGAATGTAAGTTTAAAAGTATGTGGCACAATGCAACCATGGAAACTTTCAGAAGATGGGGAGCATTGTTTCCTCTCTTGGTATATTGTATGTTGCAGCACACTTGTGGCATTGAGGCTGGGATGTAATGAGTGGATGCGCACATCCACTCATTACATCCCAGGCATGTATTCACCTAGCTTGAACGTGACGCATGTATTCAACATTTCTCTCAGGAGCCAAGTGACAATGAGGAGGAATCCCTAGCGAAAAGGAAAACATCAAAGAGCAGTCAAGCTGCAGAACTAGCTAAGTGTGATGTTCCCATCAGCAGCCCCCACAGACCCGGTAAATATGGAGTTTCGCTTGTGGATGGCTGTAGATTTCTAGGAAGAAATATAACTGGTGTTTGAAAATCAGTTTCTTTGCTTTGTCAATTGGCAACATCAATTGGCAACATGATTTTCAATTAATATTAGGTTCATTCAATTCCAAGATCTAGACCTTTTGCTCCAACAAATGTGAATGTGCGACAGATGTCAGTAACATATAATTTGCCCATGTGGACATATATTCATCTTTTGCAAATCTACCACACAGATACTTTTTGTGACTGTATTTATGTTTGCGCTCATGCCAAGAAGGGATATAGTCCTTTTTCTTAAAGAAGTAATAAAGCTTTGGTCATTTGAGGGTAGTTGACCTTTAGTAACCTGACATTTCCTGAGTGAAGGTATAATTCTGTTTTACCCTCTCAAAGACAAAGTTGACGAGGCCTCGACTCCTGCCTCGTCCTCCTCGTCCAATATGCCATTCATGAATGAGGAGCAAGAGGAGAACGTCGTCCGCTGCCCCTGCGGATGCAACGAGGTAAGACAAATCGGTCCGCCTCTCACAAATTCTTTTTTTCTGCATGGACGTGATGCAAACACTTCTATAGGGCTAACTGGACATACAAGACGAAATGTCAACACACTGCGTACATCAGTGTGCAAAAGTGGTACCAAATGAACTCATCAAATTTTCAACTGAATGTGTACAAAACAGTACTTTGCATCTTTGGACTCTGGGTGAGACAAACACGCACGACCTTTGACATACCATCAAAACTGTGCATTTGCCCTCGACTAATTCGTTTGGAAGTGTATGTGCTGGATCTGTGTGTGATGAGACATTTCGGTTAAAATTGGAATTTATTTTAAGCGGCACCTTGCGTTTATTGTTGAGGTCAGTGTTTCGTTTTCAAATTCTCTCCAACATGAGTTTTTGATTCACCCTACCAAGACGCTGCAAACTCAACATCAAAACAAAGACAGCAAAGTTAAAAAAACAATTCATCGTGGCATTCACTTGCATCTAAGATTTTCTGGTCATTTAACACTGGAAAGCTCTGTGGCTCCGCGTTTATAAACTTCTGCACTTGCAGACAGGAGATTGTGGCTTCAACCCTCATCCACTTAATTTTTTTTTCCAAGTCTTGCTAGATTTGTCTTGCTTGTTTCTTCCAAGGACGATGGTTTGATGATTCGATGTGAGGAGTGTAAACAGTGGCAGCATGCCGTCTGCTTTGCCATCATATCTGAAGATCAGGCTCCTGAGAAACACATCTGTGACCAGTGTGTCAAGGTACGCGATACCGTGATAACTACAAAGTAGATAATTGCATTAGAAAGGCTCTGCTGGGAGTGAAATGTGACGTCCCCCACACTTGCGGAATTTATTAAACTCGTACTCACATTAACTGAAGTACTCACATGCATTATAGTCTAATTTCAGTTCCTGTTTGCACATTCATAGTTCTGGTGACAAAGTATTGTTACTCGTGCTCATGGCAAAATACTACTTGAGCAAAAATGCTTGTGTTCAAACTTAACGCATAAAACATACTGGACGTTTTCACTGGAGCTGTATCTTTTTCTGTAATTTTGTTGTGAGGTCTTTTTGCTTTTAAGGTTCTGCTAGGATCAAAACCAAGGGCCCTCAAACAGTTTTGGCTTCAGGAAAGCAAATTTATTTATAAGCTGTTCATATCCTGATGAAAATGTGGGCATTATTAGTGGAAAAATGTTGATCGTTTTTCTTGATTTGCGTGTGTAAGATTCTTAAGAGTGGGCATTGGGGGCGTTCAGCTTTGGCTGGGTCACCAATACAGTCAGTACTTTCAAGAAATGGAAAACATATAAAAACTGTTTGCTAGCGGGCAACGTTGACCCAGAACTATTGACAGCAAAAGCAGGCAAGGGTTAAGCAAGCATGGATGCATGCAATACAGAACGGGGGATGGTTTCAGCAGGTGGCTTGATAGACAGATAGGGCTGGCTTCAGAATTCAGTGGGAGGTCAGCCTTCGAGTTTTGCATCTCTGACAGATTACCCCTCGCCACCTCAAGCCCACGGACCCTCACCTGACCGGACTCGCTCCCGTGGTGCTGCAGGCCACGTGTCTCTGGCGTCGTGCCCTGCTTGCCACTACTGAGACCAACCGCATCCTGGTGCCCAGTTTCTCCCGCCGGCTGGGCGTGGAGATGACCGTGGCTCATGGACTGGTCAATCGCCTGGAGAAGGAAGGTTACTGCCAGAACGCCAGCAAGGGAAAGAGGTGAGTACACTCCGGCTTGATCGTTAATCTTCTGAAAGGTATTATTCATCTTGAATGATTTGATTTGAGTGGCAATGCCTTAGGGTTAGGGACCAGTTTTATTGGCCACGTCCAAATTTTGTGTAGGGTTAGCTTAACGGCGTGGCTAGCCATGTCTTAATCTTCTCTGGGGTCATATTTAGCTTGAACCGTTTTTTGGTTTTATTTATATCTGATCATCCAACAGCGCATTTAGCGCCAAGTACAGGATGATAGTGAGTGAAGAGGACAGTGAAGAAATATTCAGTTTAAAACGTGGGAAGAACACTCTGGATGAATGTTTCGGGGAAAATTAACCCACAGACTTGCATTGGGTTAGGTTTACAGTTTAACCATGCCTGAATCTTGTGGGTTAACCCTATAACCAGTATGAATCCAACAAGCAATATGCATCATTTCAGTGGTCCCTAATATAAGCGGTTAGCTAGGATTGATTAGGTTTAGTTATAGGGTTAGGTGTGGCCAGTGTTCGTAACAGACCAAATGAAACGAGAAAACTAGGAAAATTGTACACTTACTAATTGCTTCCACTTGGGGTGGATATTTAGCCAAATCATTCATGTTTGCCCCAACACCTGACACCAATTAACATACGTGTACATTACTTCATTAGTCTTCTTGGAATGTTCTTCAGTAACTCATAAAACTCCCTGCAAGTCAGAAATCTTTTGAGTATCAGTGGCTATAATGATTAAGATAATTAAGATAACGGTTATTGCCCGGAATGCATGCAGACTGGGCAAAGTCGTAAACAAGGAGAAACTTCAAAAGGAGGGACTCAAGAAATACTTTGAGAGGAAGACGAGCAACGATGTCCCTACCAAGAAGTCAGACGAAGCCAAGCCTAGCTCGGAAATGCCGAGAAATCAGAAAGCTGCCTCTCAGAAAGGGAAACGAAAAGTCACTCAGGTTAGGAAATTCAGTGCTAAATGTATCAACTGATGTTAAGTGAAAGTCTCTCGGGCAATCTAAATAGTAGTTCCATTGGTCAAAAGCATTGTAGGAAATTTATTTCAAGACTAAGTTGATAGTTTGAATGAATGTTACAGGGCTAATTTCAGGCCCGTTCTTGTATAGGTCAAAGCAAATGAGAACAGTGTGGAACTGTTTGGGCAAAATTTGCAAATGCCAAACACATAACTCTGGGGGAAATTTCGTCACTGTTGGCCGTGACATCAACTTTTTGCTCCTGCAAGGCATGAATGGGAACTACAGACACATGGATTGTGGGTAATTAAGTTTGTCACTGTCGTGTCACAGGCTGGCAAGCTAGCAGTGTGATCTGTTGGCTTGACCGTGAGCAATTGTCATCCACTCACAGGTATGACAAGCTGGCAAAGTGTGGCATACAACAGTGACCAGTTGTCATTATTACTCACAGGTTGAAAAGCTGGCTGAGCAGACTGCCGAGCTGACAATGACGAGCCGTCTCCGTCCCCGCCAAACCTCTCATCAAGACTTCCCTCCAAAACCTTCATCTTCCCAACGAGCTGCAACCTCATCCGCTCCAAAATCGTCCTCCTCCCAGCAGAGTAAGAAGAGAGACGTAGGGAAGGGCAAAGTGTCACACAAACGAGCAGTTCCTCTTAACGATGATGTAAGACCGATTTTCCATTTTTTTTGCCACTCAGACCTGCCAACATGCCATACCCCTTCCTGAGGTCAGGCATTACCACACAGTAGATTAAAATTTTGAAGGAACTGAAGGCTCCTTTAAATACCTTTTAATGTATTGTGTGCTAATGTCTGAGCTCAGGAAGAAGGTTGGCAGGTGTGGCCACAGTGCATGTATGTTTTCTTGTTAGGAGTTGCCTCGCAGCCTGACACAGACAGAACAGACAGAAAAACTCACCGAAAAAGCTTATCTAGAGACCCCTTGAGCAGGCCCTCGGACCCCTGGCTGTGACTCGCGAGACTTCGGTCGCTTCGCTCTCTCTGTTCGCCATGCCTAAATTGTCCTGCACTAAAATATGGCTGGTTTCAACAATGCTGAAGATGTCCTCCCAACATTTCTGGGGTCATGGTGACTTTCACACACCTGAGGTTGACAAATAATTGCTGCTTGTAGTACAGCCAGGATCGAAGATCCGAAGGATTTGAATTTTTTTTGCTGGATTAATGTGGTCCAGATTTCCTTTTTTTCTTGACAGAGGTACGACTTTGAGCTGTCTTCCAGCCAGGATCCAGACCACCAGGAGCTGGGTGCATCAGGCCGTAAACGACGTAAATCCAGCATAGTTACTCGTACAGTCGTGGTTTGAGGTAAGAAGCTGGCAAATGCACCTGGAAAAGAACTCAGAGCTGTTCAGAAATAAGACTCGTAAAACAACCAAACTGAGAAATTTTAGGGCAGGTTGCCCCCTTGTTAAATTATAATGAAAAGTATCAAGTGGAATATACTGTTGACAGTTATTTTCCCTTTGCTAAAATTTTCCTTTCCTTATATTAAAGTATTGTACTTCTGATATGTTACGTGTACGTCATGACAGAAAACACTAAAACTCTACGTCGAAGCTGATACATGTAAATGAAAGTTGAATTTATTCCATTTCGTAAGACTTTTTATCATTGTGTACAGGGGATTTTAGAATTTGTTGAAATTTCATCAGGTTGAATTCGTTGAAAATTGGTTGAAGCAGATTTTAAGAATTATTTCTGAAATATCGATGTTCAGATTTTTTATTTGACTTTAGTGCCAACTGGCTGTTGGTCCGATGTTGTGAGCCCGTTATGAAGAATCATTTACATCTTAAGTTCTGTCAATGAATGTGTAAAGCGAGAAAAACGTGCTGCAGTTTGTTCAACAGAGAAATGTGTATTGTTTTGCTGAAGTTCATTTTTTTCCATTTTTGTAAGCTTAATGCAAATGCAATTCCATTCTTTCTAATGACAGGAAAAAAAATCCTCAAAAATGCCGTTTTAAAATTTAAAAATATACGTAATTAAAGTAATATATTGTATATTATAATAAGTTCCAGGAATGGTTTTTGGGATCTGATTCAAGCACTATTTAAATCTGAAGTTGCTATTGAGCAGCATGAGGTGTTTATATTATTAAGTTGTTGGTTGTTGCTTTTAAAATTTGAATTGTTTAGAAAAATTAGTTTGACTCTCAGCAAGTTGTCAGATCATTTCCCTGGAAGTTTTTTCAAGTGTTTTTCAAATAAAATTGTCCCAAGGAAAAATGGAGTGAGATTTCATTTTGTTTTTAATGTAGCTCCTTTCTTCCCGTTGCCTGTAACATCTTTGTGTGCTTTTTAGACAAGTTTAAAGCGGAATAAGTGGAATTCAAAACGATTTTTTTTTTGCAAAATGAAAATATTGGATGATCATTTGGGGAAAATGAAAATATTTTGAGACGACAAACCTGACAAGTAGTTTTTATCTACAAATTTTAGTTTATTTCTTCTGACGTAGGAAGTTTCATACACTTTGCACTTCGGTTGGAAGCGTGAAGTTACAACAGGGGAAATATATACATACAAGAGTTCTAAAGTTACAATTATGCCTTTTTGGATTGATTGGGAAAAAGAAGTTTTGTTCAAAACGTTGATGTGACGCAAAATTACTTGTGGAGTAGTGCATTTATCGACATTAAGTTCCTATGCTTAAAATACCGAATAAATGGGAAAAAACATCTGTTTTTCAAAACGTTAGATTTTATGGAAGAAAACGTTGAATTCATAAAAAAACCACAAACAAATTAAAACTATTATTTAAAATCTGTTTGAAGCAATTTTGTACAATGCCGATGGAACGAATTTAAGTTAACTTTTTTACAATAGATACGGATAGAACTGTTTGTACAACAAACCTGGTTTCCATAAATGCAATCTATGGACCAAGTTTGGGGCAATCCGGATTGAGGAAGTTACGAGGTTGCACCAGTCCATTTTGCTTGTCCCTGCAGAAACAAAAAAGAGAGACGATCTTGTAAAAGAAACAATTGGTCTTTCACTCAACGTACTGGTGAATCCAGAAAACTATGATGGGATGTGAGGATAGAGCAACAGATATGGTTCAGTTACAGGCATATTATCAGATCTCTTGCCCTAGGGGGTAGAGGCCATTTGTGCAATCTGCTTGCGCCAGAGATCTCTATTCTCAGCAGCATGGGAAATTTGCTCAGAGTGTTTGGACAAAACTTCAGTAAATTTATCAAGTATTAACATAAGATAAAATGCAAATATTCTTCTTTAACTACCAAACGGTTTCAACAAAAGCGCCCTCACTCCACACTCATGAGTGAGTTAAATAGCGCCCTCGTTAGTGCATGCACAGATTGTACAGTACAGTAAGCCAAACACTCACACATGATACTGCAGGTATGTGAATACACTCTCAGTCTGCTCTTCCGAGATCTCCCCATCGATCTGGGCCAGGTAGGTATAGAGCTCCTTGAAGAGGTCAAAGGGTATCCGAGCTGCCCCGCCCTCCGGGTCACGGGTCAAGATCTCACAGATGACCTTCATGGCACTGGTGATGTTCTGAAAAAGCAAAGCATTGGAAATTAGAAAAAATCCTCACAAATTTCAATCAAAGCAACTGCTGTTTTAAGCACTGGGATCTCTTGTTTTTGTGCTAATTTGACCATTTGACCATTTTGAAGATTACAAGAAAGATTAGACTTTCAATGCATTTTAGATCCTTTTCCAACTTACTGAAAATAAAATACATTCATAAATACCTGGGACAGTTTTTCTATTCCTATTGGTCGAAACGCATCCCATGACCACGTATTAACATTTGATAATGCCCACTGCTGTGCAAAATCATGGATACGCGACAGTTTAATTGGGTCTGATTGGTCAGGAGTCTGTGTGCACGCAATGTGCCACACGCATTAAGTTCATTGAAGGGGATTCTATTGGACAACTTTCAAAAGGGATATACCATAAAATAGACGGGGGTGTTCAGGAGAATAAACTTAAAGGTTTAGAACAAAATCGTTGGAAATCAATCATAGGTTGTCTTCTCTTTGCTCTCTGAATAAATATGTATTTATAAATAGGAACAAATATGTACTTGGCCGGCCTTAAACTTACATTTAAGACCTTCCTCAAGAGAACGAATACTGATGATGCCCTTGCCTGCGGCTCAGGCATTAGCCACATCCACTCTCCCGAGCCAGTCTTAAACGCATGTTCAAGACCAGCCAAGCACATATTTATTCCCTCAATAAAATATGCCTAAAATTTGACAAAGTTACGTTTAATAGGAAGGTCCGAGATTTACTGATTGTTCTAACTTCTACAAATTTTGTGGTTAATTCAAATGAGAAAGTGAACTTTGCTGCAGAAGACCTGTTCTACTACAGATGTTTGGAAATGGACTCAGAGTCCACACAGCCTCACTTCCAAAGTGTGCTGAGGCATTTTGTGCACATTCAACCGAAAACTGGCGATGCTCATAGTCTTCCATTTGTGTAGGAAAGATTCACTTGAACAACAACGTAATACTATCGCTTTGAAAATACACAAGTCTTCATCTTTAATACAAGCAGACTGCATACTGCCCTCGCTTGTCGGAACACAGAGCAGATGCCACCCACCAGGTAACAGCACTCACCCCAGCCAGGGCCGAGCAGGCCAAAGCAAAGAACTTCAGCCACTCAATGTCGTCTCCGAAGCTGCCCAGCTGAAGCAAGCTGTACAGCCGCTCGTTGGGTAAACAGTTGTCTTTCCACTTCTGCTCCAAGTCCGACAGCTTGAGTACTTTCTTCGGACCGAGCTTTAAATATTGGCCGGGGGAATAAATTAACATCCCAGATGCAAAGCGAAATTCATATTGACTTCTTGAAGTACCCCAGCTGCAATGGATTCACCTGATTCTATCAAACTCGCGCTTGAGTGGTTAAGATGTCTGCACTAGTAGGATAGGATGTCGTGGGTTCGAATCCCACCTGAGCAAGTTAAGGACTTTTCCGCAACTCTCGAGTCACACCGAGAACAGTGTGAATACACACGTCGGTATAAGTGGGCAAAGCCTAGTATAACTTCAGCATCCCTGACTCAATGCCAAGTTAATATCACTCAAAAAACTTTCACCCAGATAATATGAAAAGGCTGCCATGTTTTTTTAAAAAAGGATTCTCTACAAACCACATTCTGTCTACAATCTACTTCGAGTGGAATAAAAGAGGGCATGTTTTTGGTACTCACCACATAGGAGCGCCATGAGGCGTGCAAGTATATGCCCGTTTGACGCGGAGCACACTTAGTACGCATAACTCATATTTTCCCGGCATGTATGGTCTTTGCGTACTTTCAGAACACGTGCAACAACCCATTTGTAACCACCTGTCTTTCTTTTGCCGATTGGGGGTGCACTTCAGGGTTTGCACAGCTGCCATCTTGCTGGTCAGTGCTTTGTTCCACAGGGTGTGCACAAACAAATGAGGCTTCCCTCTGGAACAGAGGAACTGCCCTGCAAGATGGCTACCATGCAAAGCCTCTACTGACTTCCTCATAAGGCATTAAATTTAAAATCATTGCCAAGGTGAATTGGAGAGGTGTATATTTATCTCAAGACACAACCCTCGTCTTTATCCACATCTGAAAGACTTGCCTGTGGCTAGCGACTCCAGTTACAATGCATAAACATGTATGTTTCTCCTAGTCACAGCCAATTTCAGTGCTATGTTAATCAAGACGGCTGCCACGCAAGGTTAAGTAATCACGTTAGGTCTAGAGGTTTTTGCCTGACTTAAACTTTCTTTGGCACAGTGAGGAATAAACGTGGAGATATGCAGCAAAATTTCTAGGCTTGCTTCGACCAATTGTAAATGATTTATTGAACCATGAAGCTGATGGTGGTGTGGCATTTCACCAGACTAACCTATGACCTCAGTATGGCACTCTCACCTGTCTGTTGAGAACTGACAAGATCCCAGGGGTGAGCCCTGTGTCCGTCTTCTGCGTGGCTATGGGCATCTCCAGCCGTTCTTTTACCGGAGGGGTTTCACCCTTGGCTAGGGCATGGAAGTACCTGGAAAATGAAACATCAAACAGCTGTTTAGTACATGTTCACATTTCCTCAAACAGAATTTTAAAAGAGACACTTTAATGTAAAACATTCAGAATAGAACCAATTATTTTATAGTCAATGTTGGTGGTTTTGAAGGTAATAATAACACTTCTAATGATTAAGCAGTGGGCCCCAAAGCAAACTGCACAGGGCTCAGCTGTGAAGCCGAAAAGTTGGAATCCCACATTGAAAAGTCTTGTTTCCCGGCCTACTTACGCCGATGACCACTGTAACACATCGTTGGGCTGCGTTCGGATGGCCGCCTTGGTGAACTGCTTCAGAATGTCAGGAAGATCAGGTGGGATGTTGATCTGCTGTGAGCAGTACATAGGAACGTCATCGCCAACTGCCGGCATGGTGTCTGATGAACAAAGGTTGATAAGGATTAAAACTGGCTCACTACGCTGAAAAGAAATAATTTGGAAAGAGTTCCATGTACGGACGACACTAATTTTTCCTTAACAACCATTAGAAAGTGATAACATGTCCTAAAAAAGTGAAATTTGGCTTAAACAATTTCGAAGTATTTACTTAGAAAACACTTTTTCCAGACATGCCCCATAGGTTTGTCCACAGGGCCTCAAGTGTTGTCCATACATGGAACTCTTTCCAATAATTTTTTCATTTTTTTTAGTTTTTCTCATTTTAATACGCGCAAACCTGGTCATTGCCCCCAAAAACCAAAGCCTTTAAAGGCAACGCTGCCTGAACTGCGCTGACAATGCTTCTGGAAATTTGAAATTGTGAGAAAATGTGACTTTTTTACTGTCTAGGCCTAAGTATAATAAACCAATTGTCAAACAACACCCCAGTTTCCCCCTCATAATTCCCTCCAAAACTCAAACCCTGCTCTCTTTTCACAACATCAACCCTACAGTTATTGAGCATTTTGTCACAGTCACCTACCTAGGGGAATCCAAAAGTTAAAATGTAGGTCTCCCGGCCCTTCTGTTACAGAAACGGGGTCCCCAATTCACAATCCCTACATGCCCTAAACACACGAATAACGTTAACCCAGCAAAAAAAAAGCAAAACCAACTTGCAGCAAAATGAATATTTTACAGTCTATTCAACCTTCATGTCAAACTCATCTTGCGTAAACATCGAAACAATGTGGGTCTAATAAAAATAATGCTACTGTACATTTCCCATCCACTCACCTGTTTAAACTAAGGTTTTACTTCACAATTTCCAACTTTTTCGATCGCTACAAAATTGTGTGGCTGGTTGGTAAGGGCAACCACTGCGCATGCTCACGCCGCTGCTTGATCAGATTAACTATTTCAACATGTAGTTGGCTTTTTTCTAAATTAATACAAATTTGACCGTCGTAACGTTTTTGTATTCCAAACACAGCTACTGTTGATGTTGGATTATAAATTTAGATTAAAAATTCTCCAAAGTTTCGAAAAGAGTTTTAAAATGAAGAATAAGTAAGTGGTAGCGATATACACGAATTAAGTATTGAAGCAAACTTTGTTGAGCCCTTTCTCATTTCGAGCTATTGAGGGCGTGCTTTATTATTTTCATCGATTCCACGTGCCGGTTGTGTTATCTTCCTATTTCAGTTGCATAATTATCAATTAGGACCGACTTCGAGAATTAGTTAAAAATGCCGCCAAGAAAGAGACAGAAAACAGGTAGATGATCGTCCAATGGATTGCTTGTTTGTTTGTTTGTGTCTTTTGTGTGTAGTGAATGATATTTAAATGGCGAATTTGAAGGACAAAAAAATCATAAATATTGAAACTTTAAATTTATTGACTGCCTGTCTTAGTGTCGTAGTACTGTAGTGTCAGATAGGAATATTCCCTATCTGAAATTTTTACAAATTACTCGACTACAACATATCAATGTTTTGGTCGGGATGCAGGGGTAAAGATGGTCTTATTTTCTGGAAAAAAATGTCATCATTTTTTCACATTTTTTCAGGGGAGGTTTCTTGTACTTAGCTCACTAAAGTAACAATGGTGTATGGTTGACTTTCAAAATTGGTAATTTGCTAGCTCTTTGCCATTTGTTTATTTTGAAATGTTATTTTCTTTGATTAGTATGTCAAGAATACCACACAGTGGGCAAACTTTGATGTGCACAC
This sequence comes from Acanthaster planci, assembly GCF_054643075.1. Taxonomy (NCBI): domain Eukaryota; kingdom Metazoa; phylum Echinodermata; class Asteroidea; order Valvatida; family Acanthasteridae; genus Acanthaster; species Acanthaster planci. The sequence goes on from NC_141796.1 coordinate 718,587, forward strand.
TGATCATGCCAGAGCTAGGATTTCTTCATAATTTTCTGCCAATTTCTATGACATGAATTCACCATAATCTGCTTTGTAAAGACTCGGTGTCAAAAGCAGAGATGAAACCGGCTGAGACAAAAGCAAAAGTGGCAACTTCATCCAAGGGAAGCCCAGCAGGAGGGGGCGTGACCTACACCAGGTGGCTCATGAAATCGGAACCGGAAAGCCGCTTCGAGAAAGGAGTAGATGTCAAAGTATAAGATTTTTTTCATTTTCTCTTACAATCTTTCAGCCAATGAATACAAGACTTCTTCCCCCAATTGTAGCATCAGTCCCAATTATCAATTGGCCCAACTATAGTCAACAGTGCTGTAGAGAAAACCTCTCTACCTGTTCTTCTGGATTTGTGGCTCAAACCTGGCAGAATTGCTTCAGAATATGTCAATTTTACATTTTATCCATTGCTCTAGCAAAAGCTAGATTCTTCAAGCAAGTGTTGCTGATGTATTGCAATATAGTTGGGACCATCCTAACCTTAATGGCTAAATGGAGCTAACAAGATCTAGGATCTCCAAAGTTCAGCTCGTCCATCAAAGCAAAACCTAATAGCTAAAACAAAACTGAAACTGACAATGTCAGTCAGATTTCTTCGAATACTATCACACAGGATACTTTAGAATATAAAAAAAATCTAGCCCCCAAATTTTTGGCGGGTTGTCAATTATTTAACATAGCTTGACAGCATATTCAATCTCTCGCCAAACTGTGTGATCTTGCAACACGTTATATCATTCTGTATCAACATTTGAACATGGCCGATTATTTAAAATGTTGGGGTTTTAAAATCAGTTTGTGTCATTTCTGTTTTGTGGCAGTTTGGCTTGGAGGATCTGAAGAAGGAGCCCAATCAGACAGCATGCTGGGATGGCGTGCGGAACTACCAGGCTCGCAACTTCCTTCGCGATCAGATGAAGGTCGGCCATCTTGCCTTCTTCTACCACAGCAACACCAAAGTGCCTGGCATTGCAGGCCTTGTCAAGGTAAATACCGAGAAAATTGCTCTAATGCCAAAAGAAATGATGCTATTGGGTTTGTTCATGAACTGACGAGGGCGCTGTGCAGCTTCACAATGTAAGCCAACAAAAGGCATTTTAATGTCACCAGATCACGTGCACTTTTTCATTTACTAACTTTTTAATTACAATTTCATACCAAGGAGCCTGGCTGGGGCCATTTCCAAATCTTGGCTCCATTTCAGGTTTAGCATCGTCTTGATAACACTGAATACGTCACTGGATCCCAAGCACGACTACAAGTCTAAATATAGAAAATATTGACAACCATGGAAGTGCCAGGGCCATTTCTAGCTGGTAACTACTTCCAAGGAAAGCTTTACAACTCAGTGAAAATCTGTACTTTTTTCTCCCCCTCAGATCACAAAAGAGGGTTACGTGGATCACACCCAGTTTGACAAGAAAGATCCCCACTTCGACAGGTAACTCTTATTTTATGGAACAAAAGTAAACTTCTTACATTTTTGTAAATTGACAGATTGGTATTTTCCAGCATGACCTCATTTCAACTTCAACATAAAGTGATGCCAAGGGTTGTAACTGGAGGTTATTTTATATTCATTTATTTATTTATATCTGATCATCCAACAGCGCATTTAGCGCCAATGAAGTGATAATGAAGGAGACAATGACCAAATGATCAGTTTTAGAGGTGGGAAGAAAACCCAGCATAACTATTCTAGAGAAACCCTGAGGGTCAGGCCAGCACTGAAAACTCAATCCACATGCTGACCTAGGTGGGATTCGAACCCAGGTTGCAGAAGTGGAAGGGCAGGAAAGAGCCACTACACCAACCTGACTCCCTCACATCCCTTGAAAAGGAATGTACGTTTTCATGTTCTATATTGGCAATTACTGTTACTTCACTCGATGTTAAATTCTGTTGGTTTAACCTCATACTTTCCATTGTTTTAATTTCTGTATTTTCAGCTGGGCTTGTTTTCCTTTAATTATTTCGTTTCTAGTTACATATCATTTCTTTCCATCTTCTTTTCCATTTCTGACATCTGAAGTTCAAGTCCGAAGGACAACCCGCGCTGGTACATGGTAGATGTGACATACATCAGGGACACCAAGCGCTTCATCTCGTTAGCTGAACTCAAAGCTCTCTACCAGAAGCACGCCACGAGCGGGGGACCGCTGAAGAACCTTGCTCTCTTCACGCGAGCAAGGCTGTCCGTGCAGCCAGTAACCGAAGGTAAAAACTACCAGATCTAAATCTGTATCAAACCTAAAAATCTAATCTTGCTAATAGCAAATTCATCCGCTTAGCAAATTGGTCATTGTGGCTGGTAACATGTTTCCGTTAAGCAGATATTTCCGCACTTAGCCGATTATTGGCTCCTCCTTTTCCAGAGGAGTTTGACTTTATCCTGGAACTTGAAGACAAGCCTGCTCCGTGAGAACCCACTCAAGACAGCACTGAAGAGATTACCAGCAGTCAAGTTGTAATTCATTTCAATCATGTATTTTTGTACTAATCAGATAATAAAAGAGTTTTTCATTCTTTCTTATCAAACCAAATCAAACTTGTCAGTTGTTTCATTTACAAAACTTTGAAAGAAATCTCAGTCCCCATTTGTTTCTTTATTTAGAATAAAACTCAAGAAACTCAAGGGATTTTTCATTGCACAACTCATAGATGTAAAGACCAATATACACAAAATTGACTTCAAAATCAAAAACATCCTTGCTTGCCAACGCTCCCTGCAACCACGCTACAAAATCAACCTCACAGGGTGTACAGAGGCAAATTAACGTCTGACTTTGCTTACTTACTGAGTGAACTGTGAAAGACCATTTCACTACAAGACGATGTGCTGAATGCACAACGAGCAAAGGGCAGACTTGGAAATAAAATTACACATCTTCGATTCAAGACAACATCTTTTTAGAGTCAGTTTTATGGTACAAAAGCGAGAAGCGAGAAGGAAATCCATAGTCTGGCGTCTCAAATTGGAAGCTTTCCAGTGCATTGTGATGCATCTGGTGTGGTCTGGTACCCTTCACCCACAGCATCTTAACCTAGGCTGCATTCTCTGCCACAAGCTCCATGTTAGCCACGCCCACTACTGAGCACCCTCCGTCGCTTGACTCGCCATTAGTCTGGTGCCTTTCTCTTATTGCATTACAATGCATCTGGTTTGGTCTGGTTCCCACTGCTCTCCCATCTTTCAATTGCCTCATTTACCAACATTTCAGCACTATCAGGTGGCACCTACAACAATTACATAAGGACAAAAGAAATATTATCACGGGTAAATTTTGCCACCTAGGCCAAGGGGGCTCTGACTAAACCAGGTTTTGAAAAAAGGGCAAAGGTATACATACCTGCACCTAAAGCCACAGCCAGGATTTGAGAAAAGGCAAAGGGGTTTCACCAAAAGTCACTTAACATGGATTTTAAAATGGATTTTTGAGGCTGCATCCGTACCAGGTTTTGAGAAAAGGCCATGGAAGGTGACGCCACAAGGCAGCCAGGTTTTGCCAAAAGGCAATGTGCTTACCTTGAGCAGAAACTTTAGGATTGCATCATACTTGGCCATGCCCAAGAGCTGCCTCCGATAAGTTAGAACAAAAACCTGAGCAACATAGGCCGTGATGTAGACGGCGCCTCCAAGCAAACGATCCCACACCCTGTGCAAGGTCAAAGGTCAAAGGATGACAGTGAAGCAGTTGAGCCCGTCGCAAGTTGTCTTGTCTTGAGCCAGGTCACAGGCATTCTTCTGTCGTTATTCACCCACTTACATGTACCTGGGACGGGCCTTGTACAAGAACTCAAAACTCAGAAACTATTGGAAGGATATTCAGAGTTTGGTCATTCAACTTTTACCCCTACTGCCCACTGACAAGTTATGCCCCGCCCCCTTCTTTGCCTCATGATCACCTGTACTCGTAGTATGACTCGCAACTTGTGACAACATTTCTCAACGTCTACTCACTCAGAAAACTCCCTGAACACTGAGCAAGATGCAAACTCACACCGACTGCTATATCCTGGCCAGATAAACTATTTCCAATGACGTGTGAACGTGACGATGGAATGCCAGCGTTCCTTTGGGAACGGTCCAACGGAATGCAAATATTCACAACTTTTGAGACACTCCCTAAAACAACTTTAAACTAAACTAGGCTTCTACTTCATACCTGGCAATGTCAATTGAAACAACTTTGTTTAAACTAGTCAATTTAACGTTGAGTTTGTGTCAAGACCACTGCATAAAGACCATAGCTTAAAAGGAGTTGTAAGAAGATTTTTCTCCCAACCTACGGGGATGATTTGACCGGATGTTCACAGAACCCACCCGTTTCTCCCTTTGGCCTGACAAACACAGATGACATTTCTTACCTCCCAAGAGGTCCAGATGGGATTACCCCAGCAAAGATACCTCCAAACCAAGCCTTGTAGACGGGTCCCATGCGGCTCAGCGTTCCGGTGCTCTCCAGGTGTCGTATCAACTGGGGGTCATCCTTCTGGAGTTGGGTAACAAATCGCTGCGACTGGGAAGGAGATAGTCAGACAGTCAGAGCCCTCAAGCCAACGTAAAAATGGAGAAATAAAGTTTCATCCCAATGGAATAGAAAAAAAATTTCATCCACATGGAACATTCCTTGAGCTACAGGAACCTCATGAAATTCTAGCCTGTTGGACTCTAAACTTTCATTCTTTGCATAAAAAAGCAAGTCTATTCCAAGCCATTCAGCTCATATTTATTTCCGCCATGAAATGACTGAAAAAATATTTCTTTTACATCTGTAGGGGAAGCCAGTCCATTGCAGGTTGCTTCTCAATTAATGTCGGAATCCATTTATACTCTTGTGTGGCAAGAGAGCTGTTTTTGGAGAGAGTTGCGACATTAGCGTCTCAATTGATGGAACCAAAATGGTGGATTATGCATCGGTGCACACGGACAATAACTGTATGCTGTACTTCACACATAATGGGCCTGTTTGTTTTGCACGGATTTGGATCTCGATCAGTGATCATGTCACTGGTTCGGGTTTTGGCGTCAGTGAATCAACGTTGGGTCACTGATCACGATCAGTGATCCCATTGCTGGTTCGCTCCATCCATTAGGTGGGTTTTGGTGTCAGTGATCCAACGACGGGTCACTGATCGCGATTCAGATCGGCGTGAAACAAACTGGGGCCAATTTTGTAGAGCTGCTTAAGCACAGAATTTGCTTAAGGACGAAAAATCCTTGCTTAATAAACAAAGCTTACCAGCTCAAACTCCACGTGACTGTCCTGTTAACCAAAGGACAGGTAAATACCATTCCAAAACAATAAACATCACAAGAAATTTGGGCTGGTAACTTGATTTGTCAAGCAAGGGTTTTCATGCTTAAACAAATTTTTGTTTAAGCAGCGCAATGAAATTGGCCCCTGGCCAATTGAACAGCCATTTTGGTTCATAAGTCTGAAGTTGCCAGGCACTACTCTCTCTTTACACACAACTGTGAGAGGAGAGAGGCAAGTTGAGGTATAGTGGCTTGCCCAAGGACACAATCTGTGGCTAACAGCTGGATGTGAACCCCGACCCACTGACAATAAGTACTGAACCCAGTCCACTATCGTTCAACCATCGTTTAGCCATCTCGGGAAGGTGAAGTTCTGCAAGTAAACGATACTCTAACGATGAAATTGTAAAGTGGAACACTTCTAGCAAACGGCAGTGGACGCAATCTTGAATCACTCCCATCTCAATTTGGAAAGGACAGAAAATGCCCCAGACAACACTGAGGCAGTGTCGTTTCTTACCAACTGCAATATGAAATCTTTCTCAATCAACTGGCGTCGGATTTTGACGGCGATCCAGTAAGCGTCGACTTCATCGTCAAAGATGTCTGTGGCAGTCTCAGCCAAGGAGACAAACGATTCCTCCTCCAGACACTGAAAGCAGAAGGAAGATGAGAATTCAAAAAAATGGCAAAGAAACTGAGCCCAGTTTACTTTCTCCAGGAAAAGCATTCTTGTTTCAAAATACCATTCTGAATATTAAATTCTGAAGTGGCAAGTTTCTTATTCAAATTCTTGATACCTCGATATTCAACTGATCATCTTCCAACGGCAATCTTCTCTCTTCAAGGAGGAACATCTTGAGAAATTCGTTGCTCAACGGAGTCCCATCATCAACTAGTCCCATGACCCTCAGAGCACCGCGGAGGTCGTTGAACTGTTCCCGTCGCTGCTGCATGACAAAGTCGTGCGTGGTTGGATGGGGCGGAACAATACCTTCACAGAAATGTAAACAGTAAACAAATAAACATTGCTGGCGCAGCTAAAGAGAAGACTTACAATTTTCCTACCCTCAAAAATTTTTGAATGGCAAAGATGGTTTCACATTTCACCATAAATCAACAACTCTTTGCATTACGTTGAAGGTTAAGTTTGTAACACGTCATACAAGGCTTTGTCTTTGGCAGCAATTTTGCTGAAGGGTGAATTTGAAAGAAGACAGTGATGGACTGTTGGTAGCAAAATCAACATGGATTAGCAAATCAAGCCATAAAGTACCACATCCATACATCCTACGGACATTTATAAATAGAATTACAGAAGTATATGGCTTCATGATGTGACAACTCTGAATCCGTCGGACAGCATTATCGGGGAGGGGTCATTTTCTCTGTGTTCCAGCTTACCGAGGATGACCTTCCACACGAGCGGTCTGAACATCGCTGGTAGTGGAAAACGAAGACAAAACATAGACAGCTTCCCGACATCTGCCCAAAAAAGACAGCAAACCTTCAACCCTAAGAACTGACAAAGGTTGACAGAATGGACTTGATAACCCTGCACGTATGTAATCCGAGTACCTATGGTACTCTGTGACCCCCGTCGACATTTGGGCAGGATCAGCGAGTATGGGCTGGCCATGTCCAAATGTTTCAAGAGGCAATACACATCATGCCGGTAAAACCTCAGTTAGTCAGACTCGCAATCATGGAATGACTGACAATGCAACAGGACCTTGCAAATTCTCAAAAAAAATATGGCTACATGTTACCAACCAAACTGACTAAATGAGGACCAAAGAGTGGACAGGAGCACTTCTTGTTAGTGAGTGAGTTACTCAGAGTAACTTAGTGGAATGCCCTCCCCGGAAGTACCTTATTGTCAACCCCCAGAACTGTGGGGTCCAACGTCTGACCCGCTCCCACGAGTGGGGCGGACGTCGGACCCCACAGTTCTGGGGGGTACTTATTGTCACCATGAGGTGTTTAAAGGTGGAGCTGGAGCAACCCACCCTATAAACTTCATGGTTTTCTTTTCACTTACACCATGGGGCGAGGAAAACACACTTACACACCGGCTTACTCTTGCTGCACAGAGCTGCACCGACATTGCCCATCAAGTTTCCTTAGCATTACAATTACATCCAGACTTACAGACCTTGCTGAGCACAGTGTATTCATGACATTGAAGAAGTAGTCGAGTTTTACTCACCCAAAGGGTCATCTTTCAGAAGAATCTGAAGAGATTTCTTCTCTTCCACCCCTCGAAATCCAACCTTCTCGTAGTAATGCGATCTAAAATTCCTACCGTCTGCCATTGGGCTTCAATTTTCACTCATTCCTTGGGCAGTAGTATTGTCGTTTGTTCAGTTCAAACATGGAGGTAAAAAAAGACCATGGACTGAAGCGGCCTTCCCTGCAAAGAGCAAGTTAAAACTTCACACAATCATGACGACAGCGCAGGCATATGAACACAACTAGTATTTGAAGGCGATGTAAAGCAGGCCTGCCAGGCTGAGGTGTGACATTATTTACAATTACAAAGGTTCTTAACTATGGTCAGGTAAACTGCTCCATGTGTTGAAGACGTTCTCTAGCTCTACCTAAGGCTGATTTCCTCCCCCTTAAATATAACCTCGGTGACTTGCGGTGTCCTCAACTTCAAGCATGGCGGAAAAAGGAACAGTTTGTGTTTATGTCAATCATATTTTCAGTGCATTAATGACGGAAACGTTCACCGTCGACGTCGCGTTTGGCAGCTTCATCAAAACTGGCATTAATTGGCCTGTTGGTGGCGCGCTTCATGAACACTAATAACATGCATAATGTGATAATCTATTTGAAAACTGCGACAGTAAATAACCACTCTGTGTATCGAATGGAATGTCTGCGGTAAAACTTAGACTGTCGCCCTCTTGTATGGTTTATTTACCGTGAAAACATCATCATTAACTCTGCGTACAAAACATGTGGCATATGGGTAATTCTAATATAAATTTGGGGGTCCATTTTCTTTTCCGGCCCACGCATGAAGGAAGGAATGGCCCCTTTTTTTCTGGCGTATGATTTTTTAACTCTAGAAAAGATTCCAAAAATTAATTCCAAAGAAAAGATTAATTTCCAAGTGTGATTTAGTAATTCAAATAATTACTTAAACTAGTGTTAAACGGAATGATCCATATAATAAGAGCAGTGGCGAAGCGAGGATTTTACGGGGGGGGGGTCCCAAGGAGCACCAGCATCTTGGGGGCACCAGCTTTCAGTGGTGTGGTACTTTGGGGGGAAAGCTTTGGCCATGCCCGAAACGGGCTTCCAGAGCTACGGCTAGGTCTATTGTCTATACGTCTCCATGCATTTCCAATGGAGCGAAGACCTAGACCTAGCTCTAGACAACAGATTTGCATGCAGCCTTCTATTAGCCTTGTTCAATATCCATTCATACTTGGGGGAGCGGCACTGGAAATTTGTGGGGGCGTGCCCCATGCCCCCCCGGCTACGCCACCGAATGATGTGGTCCATTTCTTTATGTCTTCATGTCCAGATTGTAGAATGAGACCAATGGGGCGATTCTTTCTTTGTGCTTGAGTCGAATTGCCGACTTGTAACTGTCAACCTCGTGTCGTGTAAAGTGGAAATTTCATGTGGTATGCCACATGTCATGCTTCAGGGGAAATGTTGACGGCCAGCGTTTATCGTTTATCATGTTTATGTTTCCTTTGCTGAATATTTGCCTTCTGGAATTAATGATGGGAGGGGGTGCCGCACCCCCCGTCACTATATGCCCCTGGTTAAAAAGGGAACACTCTCCTTCATGTCGGAACTCTTTCCCTTTCTGGGTGTTTTGGGGGAGCTGTCGCTACATTGTCTGTTGTGCATTGACATGCGTTACTTCAGTGTGGACATGCATGGACACTGGTATGAAATAACTACATCGCATGTTACTTCCGTGCCTGGAGCGAAATCCAGCGAATCATTTTTTAATTAATCATTTTTTTGTGTCAACGTAGTATATAAGCACCATGTACATTTTATGTGCAATTTTGTTACACTGGCAATAAATACAAAACGCGTGAGCAAAAGTATTGCAAATATACAAATAGCAATATAAAACGTTTTTCTCGGTAGCCTCTTCCTTCCCGTTTGCAATAAGCCTGATAGGAATAAGTTTGCAGTTGGGCCATGTGACACAAATTCCTCTGTAAGTTGAAAATATTCTGAAGTAAAGAGTATCGGCGCCGTCAAGGATTCGGGCCGCAGTGTGACACGTTTGCCCGTTTTCTTCTCAGAACCTCAAATTTTGCCCATGGTGCAACCACAAACTCTGGCCTGAATCCACAGGCCAAACCTTCAATCAGGCGCCTTAACTTTTCTTCTAACTCATTTTGGAAAGTTACACTGTTTACCGAAAATGGGTCACTTGGGAGACATTCTCATTGGAACGTGCACAAAATTTACCGTCCCATAAATCAATATTCCCTGATCTGATCTGAACCAAACTTTGTATGTTTTCAATTTGACCCCAATCTATCATCTCTCAAAATCTGGACGGTAAAATTCGGTCTTCTTCTGGTAGCTGGAGCATGCAAATGTCTCCCTTCGGTTGAAAAATTTACCACAAAATGTCTCCCAAGTGACCTATTTGTAAGAATACAGCGAACCGTTAAATAAATAATCCCTGATACCCAATATTACGTAATACCCATATGTCACAGAAAACCCTTTTTACTGTTCAATAAAAAAATTATCACATTCTTGTATTAAAGATGAAACATGTATGTGGATCCCAACACAGAATTGATTCTCTTTGGTTGATGCGCAGTTCAAGACAATCACCCAAAAACGACCCACTAGATGTGAGGTCCTGTACATCACCGGGGTGTCTGCACTGTCAAAATGTTCACGAGTGTGCACAATACTCGTTTTCTGCAGCCCGCCCCCTCCCCCAACGCGGACGCAAGGGTATAGACTAATCCTATTAGACGCCATAACTGCGGTGGCACCGCACTCACACGCACATTCCTCAGCTTGACGCGCGCGTGCATTTGGCAAATCGCGACACCCTATTGGTTGAGGAGGAATGCAACGCGCGCGTACCACCTGTCCACGAGCGTTGTGCCACCGCAGTAATGGCTTCTAATCCTGGTTGTCGAATTACACTATATACCCCTTTCAAATTTCCTGAAAAGTGCATCGAGAACCCCGACCATCAGACTCTACTCACTTGACTCGGACTCGAATCGAACTCGAGTCGGAGTTTTGTGATTCGTGAGTTATGAGTTGACTCTGGACTTGGCAAAAATTGATCACTTGCTACCACCGCTACCAACCATGACCATGTGTTTTGAACACACAATTGAAACTGCTGATTAAAACAATGGATGACACCTTCAACTTGATTGTACAGAACAATTATCCACGTAAAAAGGCTATCACGTCCAGTCTAGTCTACATTGAAGCCTACATTTCAAATCTAGCCTCTACTTCAGCCGTCCATATTTGTCCTGTTTCGGATTCTGCTACATAGGTTTATCTTCATATAGCTTGATCAAATATCAAATTTAGAATCAACGATATACATTGTTTGATCCTTGATATAAATACTAGCTTCTCAGCATTGGCATTATAATAAGATGTTTCACACACAGATCGTGCAATAATTTATAAACATTGCATTGAAAGGCAAATATATACATGCAAATATAAATATAATAAGCGCTTTCCTCTAGCTATAATACAAACGAATCTTCACAACCTGTGTCGGCAAAATCCAGATTTTTCCTTTCTTTCACATTTTCCAAACTTGTGTTATAAAAGCCAGCAGGCTTTGTAAATTGGAAACAAAATCTGGCCTAAGTTTGGACACCGTGTTTTCGAGTGCTTGTACACGCATGTATAGTAAGGACGATTCACAATAGCGCGCCTCCAAGAGTTTGCAACGCGTTGGCTAACCAGAATGCGCGAAATTTGTCAACCATTTCCAAACGCGCATTGGGTCGGCAGATTTCGCGCACTGTGATTGGCCAACGCGTTGCAAACTCTTGGAGGCGCGCTTCTGTGAAACGGCCGTATTAATGCCCTATGCACTACTTTCTCCGGCTCCACAGAGCAGAAAATGTGAAATGCACGAATAGGTTTTTTGTCATATCTTTTTGTCCTTTATCCAGCACCAGCTAGGCCTAGTTGTATGAAAAAGGAACACTTTTTCCCAATTTTTCCTGTGCTCCAACCCTGGTAAATTTCATGCTCTGTTCTTTACCCAATACAAACAAAATGCTGGCTTTATATACCGTATGTATAATGCATTCATACAAAATAGCAGTAGAACAAATGAACTTTATGCAATAAGTATAGAGGCCGATCTGCATAATACAAAGTGGACAATATTTACAATTTCTTTTTCAAAGTATTTAAACATCGCTCAATTTACAGGCAAATCGGTCGTCTCGTGTGGACATCTGCGACAAAGATGACAGCTAAATCCCGTCCTTTATCAAAATGCAGAGCGAAAGGGTTATTTTCTAGATCATGAAATTTTGGCCCCCAAAAGAGCCAATTATCTCAAAGCAAAAAAGCACAACTCAATTAATCACGATACTCTCCCCAAAGTAGATCAATGAAATGAAATAATTGTGAAAAGTAACTACACCCTGTCCATTCTGCACCCCTGTCTGGCCCCTCCCCCATTATTTGTTTATTTTATTTTCGAATTTTGTTAGGGAATGCGGAAATCAGTGCGGCATAATCAGGAAACCATTGGGAGACTTGGGAGACGCTTGATGCTAGCAAACCGGTCCCGCGCACATGAGTGGTCCGATGGAGCCAGTGTGAGCATGTTCAAAACGACTCCATCAAGCGTCTCAAAAATTTCCCCATTGAAAGATGCCCTAACCATGAAACCACTGTCACAAAGATGGTGTACTACTTGGGTCTTATTGAACTCAAACTTATTCCTAAACGGGAGTTTCTGATCGCCCTCTCGAGCTATTACAACTACTCTGATTACTGCGCTTAGATATGCGCACGACAGCAACCGCTGCTACCGTTGTTACGAGAACGATACATATGACAGCAACGGCCACGATTGTCTCGATTTTCCCTACCGTTGGTCCGTCCGATAAGGGTGCGGGTGACTCGGCGCGCTCATCCGGGGGAGCGTCTCGTTGGTCTCCTTTGGACAGGGAGGTATTGGAGTCTTTCTTCACCAGCTGTTTCACACCAGGCCGAGGTGATCTGCTGCCGGGTTCCACTGCATAACAGGAAAACAGGAAACATTTGCTCAATTTGAAATCTTCGGGAATGGATTCCCGCTTCTGCTGCAGTTAAATTCAAGTTCTGTCTGAAATGGACAAAACTCAACTGTCCTGTCTGCTTTTAAAAAATTTTTTACCGCAAATGAAACTTTCGAATCCGCACGGAGCACAAGGTAGGAAGTATGTAGGAATGAATGAATGACAAAATAATAAGAAACAAAGATATCTGAAAGATAATTTATCATTCAAGTTTCAAAACTATCCTGTTTCAACAAAAGTTTCGAAACCACGAGTTCTATATGTCTGACCTGTCGTTGTGGACTTGATCTTAGTCGGGTCGCAAGGATCCATCATGGCCGACATATCAGAGAAGTCATTGGGGTCTCCGGGCAGCCGGCAGGCGTGGAGGTTTGCGTCCAAGATGCAGCCAGACACGGTGCACTCTGTGGCCGAGCAGGCCGTATCAGCGTGCACCGAGCAGGGCTTCTCCTCGTGAACACCTGGAGCGCACCTCGTGCAGGGCATGCACTCGTAGTACCTAGAAAGAACAGACAGCCAATTGAAAATGATTCAAATGTATGCGACTGGTTGCGACTGCGCAGCAGTTTCTTATGCTCTGAGCCTGACACGCCTACCTCCATGATTACACAGACAACTCTCTGCGAAATTGTGATTTACCAAATTTAATTAAGACACATCATATTTTCAGTTGATCGCTGTCTACATGACTGATTCATGTTTATCCCTGTTCATGACATGTCGATTAGGAATTTATTTGGTCCAAGCCAAAGATTTTAAATTGAACTGAAAACGAACCATGAAGCTGAGCATTAAAACACGGCAGCTCTGCGTGCTGTGTGCGTGGGTTCAAACGGAAGTGACGTCACATTATAATCTACACTGACTGGTCACATTCTCCAGGGCTGCTTTCATCTCAGGCGCGTAACGCGCTCACGCATGTCTGCTATGAATAATAATGAGTAAGTTGACCCCCCCCACACACACACCGTTCTTGGAGGGTTGCTCGTGCGTATAAAAAAATCTTGTCTACTCACTTTACGGTTCGGCCTTTCTTTCTGGTCACATGGCGCTCGTGGTACCTCACTCCAGCCTCGCGTTCCGACTTCTTCACGACCAACACGAACTCAGTATCCCTCTTGCACTCGGGCCAGTTTTTGTAAACGGCCGGCCTGCTGCCACTTCCCGCCTGAACGCTCAAGACCATGCCCAATATGCAGATCGCAATGGCAATCAGCGGTAGATAGGGCCGCATGGTTGTTTGCCTCTTTTTTCCTGGAATGAGTAACCAAGCTATGTCATGAAAGGCGCATTGTAAGCTGACGTAAGGTTTGAAAAGATGTAATCTTGATGTTTAATGGCCGCTGGGCGAACAGAAATCGCTGCAACAACATTCATTTAATCCATGCACTAAACAACGAAGAGTAAAATCATACAGGTACTCATAATCTGTTGTGCAAAACTATTTGACAAAGATGCGTTGCTGCATTTAAAGGTGTACTTTTGAATTAGAGCATTGCAAAATTATCCGAGCTTTCCAGGATGACCGAGGGCGCTATTGCAGTGATGTCGTCCAGGGGCCAGGAGACATGGTTCAGGTTTATCGTTCAAAATTGCGAACTTCACTAACTGAAATCATTTCACATTTGATGCCTGACTATAAATTTACTCAACAGTGAAAATTAAGAAAAGAAAAATTGTAGTCATTCAAAATCTGAAAATAACATGTGAGTTTTTTGAGCACATAATGAACATGCATGCATCATGGTGAGGGGTTTTCTGCCGAGATAACACCATGGGGTTGCACATGTATATGGAAATACTATGAACATGAAAAACCAAAAAGGCAACAAAGTACCACTAGAAACACTGAAACAAAACTTAAGAGGCAAACTGAGACACCAGGTGCATCGTGGAATTCAGGTTTTTAATGAAAAAAGTCAATAAAACAGAAGCATAACTATTTGACCTTTCACGGTTTGGCTAAAACTCGAGCTGTTTAGGTCAAACCCTTTATTACCTAGCATATGTGGCAAAGAGAGCCCACGTGATGTTTAAACTATGGGCCTCTAACCTAGTGAACCATCTGCATCCAGCTGCCGGCTAAAGCATACGGGAGCCTAAAACCGCGATCCACGCTGAACGGAATTCCAAAGATTCCTAAACACAACACAAAAGAAGACTGACGAAAGGGGGTCTAGTTTCGTCACAGATTATGCCCCGTGTGTTTCTTTTGACATTTTTGTGCCGGCACACATTAACTTCCGTATCAAGCGGCCTTTAAAGGGTGCAGTGTCCCAATTCAAGGAAAATTCTCCGCCAGGCCGAGGCGCAGAAAAAGTACCCCCCAGAGATTGTTTCGAAAAGAGGGGTCTGTTTGGGCCAGGAAATGGTGGAATTGTGTCAGTATGGCCCAGAATCATCTCTGTAGATTCAGGGGCACCCATCTGGGGGCAAAGCAGACAAAAATGGGATTGAAAATTAGTCAGAAGAGCCCCAGGAAGGTGAGGGATGTCATTTGAAAAATGGCCGCTGGGAGGGCTTGGCAACATTCACTTTTTGGGGGGTGAGTTTGTTTTGGGCGGATAATTAAAAAATTCATTGGTTAACCTACTAAAAATTGAAAATCAAATGAAATCTGAAGGACCAAACAACACATTGATTTTTGTTTGAGAGGCCTCAGGGACTTCAGTTGCCTGCCATGGGGCTCCAAACTTGGTTGATTTTACACTATTTTCAATGGAGCTTGAATTAGTTCAGTGCACCCTATATTGCCAAGATGGCGGCGTCCTGGATGTCATGACGGTTGGATTGAAAAATCATTTCTCACGTTTGCGATAGTTACACCAGTGGTGAAAAGACCGGAACAAGCCAGGGATAGGAGTTTTATGAATTGTGAGACATGAGAAACATTTGATTGTTGGCAGCAACACTCCACTGGTAAATACCCATGCAATCATGTGGAAATTCTGAAAAACAATTAACTCTGTCACTGTTCATGCTGTTTTGCGTGTAATTTTCAAGAAATCAGCAGTGACCGAAGGACTTGATGGTTTCCGTGGGCCAACCCTAACCGAGCTTAACCCTAACGGAGGCCAACCCTAATGACGGCTAACCCTAACGGAGGCCAACCCTAATTATGAAGGGTAACCCTAACAGGGCCCTAACCAAGGGTGGGGGTACTTCCTCGATGGTCAAGTACAGCCCGCGCACCAACTGACCAAGCTGTGGATATATGCACAGGTGACTGAAAGTTCTCGAAACACTCTCCTTGGTGGTTTGTTCCACTCTTGTGTTGGAAGTGCCCTATTTTGGGCTCAGGTTTTCAACTCTTGGGCTGGAGCGTGTCAACGGGAATAAATTCTACGTAGAGCTTTCATGTCAAAGCATGGCTGAAGTTTCATAATTTTCTTGTATTTGATCTCTGCTGTTGCTAGTGTATGGCCAAAGCGGTAACCCTTCCTTGTCAGTAGGACATGCTAGTTGAAGCTATTCATGGGGAAAGGTGCAATTTTCAAATGCTGATTGCACATTCTTCTGTTTGCACTATAGTAGAAGTGTACATGTACAGTGTATGTATAGGCAGTTTGTGCACATTTGCTATTGGCTGACCTTGATGATTTACTCCCCATAGCACAGCCAGTGGACTTTTTTTTCCAATTTATTTTCAAAAATTGAGTTTTCTGGAACATTCTCAATCATTCAGCATTGTTTCTGTGTCAGACTGTGAAAAAGGGGTGTATATAAAGGGTGCAGTGTCCCAATTCAAGGAAAATTCTCCGCCAGGCCGAGGCGCAGAAAAAGTACCCCCAGAGATTGTTTCGAAAAGAGGGGTCTGTTTGGGCCAGGAAATGGTGGAATTGTGTCAGTATGGCCCAGAATCATCTCTGTAGATTCAGGGGCACCCATCTGGGGGCAAAGCAGACAAAAATGGGATTGAAAATTAGTCAGAAGAGCCCCAGGAAGGTGAGGGATGTCATTTGAAAAATGGCCGCTGGGAGGGCTTGGCAACATTCACTTTTTGGGGGGTGAGTTTGTTTTGGGCGGATAATTAAAAAATTCATTGGTTAACCTACTAAAAATTGAAAATCAAATGAAATCTGAAGGACCAAACAACACATTGATTTTTGTTTGAGAGGCCTCAGGGACTTCAGTTGCCTGCCATGGGGCTCCAAACTTGGTTGATTTTACACTATTTTCAATGGAGCTTGAATTAGTTCAGTGCACCCTGAAGCTCTGCCTTGGCCTTGTGTGGAGTAATACTGGGGCAAGTACATGTACAGTAGTAGACTTGGCCTAAGACGTTAGTGATCGATAGTTGTTTTATTTCCGTTGAAGAGCGCCCTCGCACAAGTGCGAGCTGGCGCACTGTCTAATTATGAGTCGTTGGGGGCGCACTACGCAGGGTGTCCGCTATGAAGCACTAACGTCTTGAAACCAAGACTAGTACAGTATTTGTACATGTACTGTTCGTGTATGTACACTGTAGATATGGACACTTATTGCGCAATAGCGAACTCTGCAGTAGGGGATTCCCCGCTGCCACCCAGCGCTATCGCGTACCGCTACAGTGCAGAAGTAGGGCGCGTGTTCTAAAATTTCCTTTCATCATGCTTCGCCGCGCCAGGCGCGCCTTGCCTCGGCCATTGTTGGTGATGATCTGACCTACGTGCAGGAACGAAGGCTGAGCGGCAAAAATATTCGAAAGATGCATTTTTCTTCAGATCTTTCCAGCGTTCTTATGCTATTATCGACGATCTAAGTCATGGACACGTCCGGTAACCTATGCCCTCATTGACGGGGCTACTAATTCGGCAATATTATTTTAGGAAATTTACTTTCATATAGAATAAAATAATGCATGTTGAAATATTGCTAACTTTTCATCTAACGAGGAGGTAACGATGAGTTAGTTTTCAAACAAAGGAAATTTACTTTTATTTGACAGATCCGTCATCATCTTGAAACAGGCCTTGAGCAATTGGAGGGTTTTGTGAACAAAATACATCCCAATTGGAACCCGCCAGTCCAAAATTTACGAGTTATATAGAAATGTCTCTATGATCGGTCCGACACCTCTTGCAAATTGGACGGATATCTGTGTTTTACCAGACAGAAATCCGAAAAAAAGACCCGCGAAATGTAAACACTAGTACTGAGTGCAAACACTACAGTGCCATGACAACAGGCGCATACCCTAATCAAATCACAGTGTCAGCAAACCTATACAAAATGACGGCACTTGAAACTTTGGGTGGACTTAAAGTCCACTAAAATTTTCCATTACAAAGAGAGACGGATATGGGTAAGATCTGAGATTTGACTTTTTACACAAATTTGAATTAAGCGTTTGGAAAGGCGGTGCCATATTATTAATTGGATGTTCGACAGAAAATTACAAGTTCCAAGGGAGGTGAGATAGCTAAGAAACAAGGTTGGAAAACTTTAAGCTATGAAGACAACATGTTATAGTTTTATTGCCAAAAATATTGGTTCGATCCCTGTCCATCAAAAGGCCAACTTCGAGTTTAAATTGTGTGGAAAATCAAGTAAAACCAACATTGTCCCACCATGATCAACTTTTCAGTTTTGCATGTTATTTACTACATTCAATCTCCTCCAACTCTTCCAGTTAATAAAGAAAAAAAGTCTATAAACACAAAGCATTTCTTCCTGTTCTTCCTCCTTAGATTTCCGCGCATTTGCCTGGAAAATTGCCTAAACCAAGCACTAATAAAAAAATATTAATCGCCGGCATGAGAGAATTGACAAACGGAATTCAAATTTCCTCCATTTTTCAAGTTCCTAAAATACTATCCCTGCGACGTGACAGCAGGAACCCGCCCACGCGCAGTGAACCCACCTGTGAGAACTTTCCAGAATAGCCCGCCGTTCACTATGCTCATAGCGCCAGCGCAGTCAACTGGCAATGTAAACAATAACAGAAGCACGTGCCTACCGTCGCGGTGTCTAGCCACATTGCCCAGTCTAACTGGTATTTACATATGGAAAAATAGATTCCCAATAGCATAATGTACACGTATTGAAGATTTTCCTCAATGCAAAATATGCATGGAACCTTTGCTGTATTATATTGACATGCAATACTGTTTACACTCTCCGTCAAATGTATACTCTCGGTCACTCTGTAGAAACTGCTGATTGTAACTGAGATTATGTTGCAATGGAGAAAATGATCACACCTTCGCATGGGTATCAAATTTGTCATTCAATTAGATAAACCAACAGCATGAAACTATTATCATTTCGACTTAGGGTATTCCGAAGAATGTGATTATCGAGCCGCAAGCAGTCTCAAATACAAGTCTCCAACTCGATAATCAGTGCCGATCGAAAGAGCCTCGAAAGTCATTTAACAAAATTACACCCCCATAGGTTCTGTTTAGAGGCATACAAAAAGGCAATTCGCTGAAAACAGAATCAGCAAAACAACTGCGATCAATGAAGACGAAAAACACAAACATTGATCCTAGGCTATCATAATCGAGGGGAACTGAATGCAAAACTTACCAAAATTCAAGCAGGCGGCGACCTTACTAATCCACGTGTTCCAACTGTCTGTGGGAATGCAGTGCACAGGTGTCAACCTAGTACAAATTTTTACAGTCGGAGATCACGGCTATGCGTTGTTGAGGAGGCAAGTGTTTCTTTACTGTTTAAAGCAGTCTCGTCTCACAAGGCATCTTCCCAAGGCTTCCAGTCGGACTCGGAGGGATTTACAACTGCATCAACGGTCCGGTGTGATGTGGCGCAGTATACTGTCGTAGTAAAATTGCCGGGTAGTTAGTTGCAAAAATGAATGGAGCATGAAACACTAGTTATGTTGCTGGGAGTTTGTCATGCGCAGTCGCCGCAGTTTTCGACATGGAATTGTGCCAAGTGTCATGATATGACGCAATCAAACACTGCAAATCGCAGTGTTATGGTGGTCTCTCTCTCTATATATATGCCCCATGCACGTAAATAATGGACACAGTCGAAGGTTAATTCACTGAAATATTCAACAAGAAACACTGAAGATCTTCTCCATATATGGCATTTTAATTTGGCCTCAAAGCACCACGTTGTGATAACCGTTTTCGAACATGTGGGCTGACTTTTTTAAATCACGATCTTTTACCCCTGCCTGAATAGTTTCACGATTTGGATAATGTCCTTTTCAAATTGTTCCCTTCGACTGAGACAGTACACTACGCATATAGAGCCAACTTTCCACTTTTCGAGGACACCAGCTTTACAGTTTTTGTACCTCTATCGGCTACGGAGAGATCTGAACATTTTCTAACCACATGCGTGTACATGTGCAGAGAGTGTAATGGGTCCAATATCGCCCGGCGTATTTGTGAATGAAATAACTGCTGCGCCATGCGCACTTCAGTCAGAATAATACCGTCATGCGCATACATGCATCCGTCACAAGCAGTGGAGCGCGCAAGTAATATTTTAACTTGCAAATTCTGTTTTACTTCTGAACCTTCTTCAGTAGCCTACAAAAGATGACAATTTGTACAGCTTTTCCAAGGCGGAGAGAATGTTGAGACAATAAACAGAAATGCTGGCAGTTATTGGATTCTTATCTGATTCGGTACCTTAGACGCCACCTTCACGGAAAAATGGAATCGGCCGATGATGACCTTTCACCTTCCATTCATGTTTGCACTTCGCGCCAAAGGGTTCAAGGAACAATTATGATGGAAAAATACACTGCAAACACGGTGCCAAATTAAACCCCACGGCGGCTGGTCCGTGGAAGGAACACAATTCTATAAGAATTTAAACTGTCGTTTAACCCATCTGAGGTTGCGATTTCGAAACCATAAGAAAACAACTGGCCAAACTTGTTGAAAGATTTCACAATCGTGCTATATATCAAGCTTATTAAACATATTTCGACTGTAACCTTCAAGTAAGTCCACAGCACAAGCGAAAAGATGCATTTAAAAATTTTGGAGAAATAAAAAAGAAAACAAAATGTGTCTACTTTTGATCAGGCAAACAGAACCCAGAAACGCGTGGGCTTACCTTTCTTTGTGTCTGATAATGCGTTGATCGCACTTAATCGAACTTAAATTCGACTTGAAAAAGAGCAGAACACTTTAAATTCTTCAAGGCCCGGGCCAATTGGTGCCACGTCGATTAGCGTGAGACTTTTCTCATGTTATCTTACAGTTATTGCGTGTTTGCTGAGCGTCAAATGTTGTACTGCTTCGTGGAAAACGGCAGACTTTGCTTATAACAGAGCATTGATCGGCGCGGCGCATGCGCATGCAAATTTTGTTTACTGAGCTCCGTGCATTCATCACTTTTCGGAGGGTAAAACCTCATGATGTCTGGTTTAAGTACGCGCTTCCACGAATTTATGGTATCGGTGCATTGCTGGCTCCGCCCACCACGACGACACGATTCTGAACGGTAGCCATAGCAACTGTGATACAATTGCCACGGATTCGCCTCCCGGAAATGTCCGACTCATTCCGAACTGTTAGTGCACCATTCGGATATGTCGTCTTTTCATTGCAGCTGCTGGTTCCAAGTGAGAGCAGACTGTGACAACAACGAAATCTTGGTCACTGTGACAGATGTTGTAACCACATGACAACTCAGATTGACGAAACTCGGAACATATAGGTACAGGCATCAATACTCAACAGGATGATCTCATAACTCAGCGCCCCCAGACTGGCTTAGGAATGAACTTTTGCTCAATGTGACACTACACAGTTCAAGTTTGGGAGATGGTGGATGGGCTATTGAATCACCTCCCCCCCACCCCCCCAAAAAATAAAAGGGTAACCCAAAACTTTCAGAGGATTTGGACTAATCTAGAGGATTTCCTAAAGACTAAAATGTTTACAATACCACTAATAAGGGAAAGCAATTTTAAAAGGCCATTAATATGCCATTGTGATGTAAGATTGTGCATGAACACGTATTACCGATATGCATCTTTATCATAAAAATTGCCCCTCTATAATGTACATGGTGCCCCCCCCCGCCCCGCTTTTCATATTTCCATGGCCGGGCAAGTCACCCCCTCCCATATTTCCAACACAGATATACTCCCCTGAGTTACGAGGGGCTTGCTGTGGTTCGTGATTTTTTTTGACGGCCTACAAATCGTGATTTGGTCCGCGCAGGCAATTTTGGACCTATTCACCAGCTTGCAACCTTTATGACGGCATGCAATCCAGCTGAAAAGTCTAAAGGTTAAACTAATAACTGTCGTATTCATGGAGTGAACTTTTCTTTCCTGTTTCGCATGGTGGCAGTGTTCATTTCCACACTCTCCTTGGCCGTTTTCCAATACTCAACTTCGGCTCCGTCTCAGGCTTCAACTGTTTTTAACTAGCTGACGTTGAAGCTGTAAGCGCAGTAATTAGTCTAATAGTGCCACAAAACATCAAATAAGATGCAAGAGAGCCAGAAATTACAGTAATCCAATTTAACTTAAACGCGTCAGGTCCTACAATCGGGGATTGGTTTCGGGAACGAAGCCTGAGACGGAGACGAAGTTGAGTATTGCAAAACGGCCCTTATATCCCCCTTGACTATTCCGTGAGACCCAGTGTTTACATTGGACGATGCCAACTCATTTCTTAGTTCCAAGTTTGGAAAAGCTATCGACTAAACATGAGTTTCCCGTCCTCTGTGAACACCTAGAAATTTTCACACTGATCAGTTTCAATGTGAAATAAGATAATTACACCGCCTCCTTCATCCGTGCCACGATTACCCCTCCTCCCAAAAAAGGAAACTGGGATTTTAGTGTACTTTTGAAATTAAGTTAAGCATTTAATTATCACATTAAATTGGAATTCGTTGGTTTTAACAGGCACCAATTCCAATTTTATTGAATTTTAAGCAGCACTTTTAACATAGCAAGGAATACAAAGCAAGCTCGTGGGCAAAATGCGTTTGTAAAAATAATATTAAACAGGAGAGCACATTTTTTTAGCCTCTTCCGTCCAGGTTGCTGCACTATATAACCTCATATAAGTTACTCAAACAGGAAGTTGGTGGCTTCGCCGTGTGAGAACAAGCGTTCTTTCGTGAGTCGATGGGTTTCAGGATTGAAAAAGTTTGGCACGATCGATGTTTCGCACAGTGTACTGAAGTCCGCGTTTTTTTCAGAACCTCTTATGTCCACGGTTCCACCACAAACTTCCCCTTTCCACCATCCATTCAGTAGGCCTACGACTGCTACTGTCGGTAGGCAAACCTTCAAATCCAATCTTGTCAGGCTCACATTGGCTAACATTCTCCTCATCCTTTTGCATAAATACACCAGCGAAATATATTATTATTGTATAATAAATAAGCCCTGATCCAAAAGGGTTACTCTTTTCAAGGCAATACAGCGAGTCATCAACAACACCATGGAGTGAAAACCACTCTAAAAGGGTGAAGTTTACTAAGGAGGGATGCATATCAAAGTGATGATTCACTATTTTAGAGTGGTTTTTTTTGTTTTACTCCTTTGGAGTTCAGATCGCTGAAAATCTGTTTACTGTTCGTTAAATATACAACGCCGTAATATATTTTCTCGCAGTATATATATACATACATATACATGTACATTATACCCGCAAAACGCCCAATCCGGCGGTATATGCTCTTTGGCTGACCAGAGGCGGATCTAGAAATTTTCCGGTGGGGGGGGGGTCAGGCCCCTGAGATTGTTGCAAGCAGGCCGAGGCATGTAAAAATGCATTGCTTTGTTATCAAGTACAATTGATAACCCATTGGATTAGATGATGTCATCTTTTTAAATTAATGATAATACGGACGTTTCATAATATTGACCAATCACCGAGCGCGAATCTGTCGACCAAGTACGCGTTTGGAAAGGGTCAACAAATTTCGTGCGTCGTGATTGGCCAACGCGTTGCAAACTCTTGGAGGCGCACTATTGTGAATCGCCCGAATTTGTGAAGGTCTTCATCCAGAAGAAGATGCAGTTTCCTTCCGATCCTTTGAGAAGAGAACACCGCTCTTCTTCTTAGATTCGTCTCTCAATGCCCTCGCATGAAAAGAAATGAGAGCAAGTAATCATTTTCACACTTTTCGAAATCGGGTCCCCGGTATGACTTTTTTCGTTTTGTTTTGACTCTCTTGGAAATACATGTACTGGAAAAATTAATGTCTCCTTGTTGGACTTTCAAGCTTGAAAGTCATACAAACCACCGTGACCTAAGCCCTTACCTAATTGACCCCGTACAGGGCCAGTTTCATCCAATGTTTAATATTGCATCCCGAATAGTTCAACCTCGTATTCACACACATACCAGTGTCTTTGGTCAGGTGGGAAGGCGCGTCACTTTATAAAACACCCATGCGTTTGGTCCGCGGCAACCGTACACGTACGTCCTAATCTATCCAGTTATAAAGTCCATCTTCCAATGTCGTGTTGAAAACGCATTTACTGTCTTGGTGCTGTACCATTCGTGAGTTTCTGTGACTTGGAAACAGGGGGCAGCAGATCGTATTATTGTTTAACGATACAAAATAACGCAGAAATTCAATTATTTGAACATGGAAACATTGCTTGAATCATAACTTAATAAATTATTTGAATTAGTAACAAGAATAGATTAATTTTAAAAAAGAGGTTTTTGAAGAAAAATAGTCATTATGTACAAACTGCATTGCATTGCATGAGCATTGGATGGAAGATATACAAAACCGACATCAATTTAAACCACCTATGTACAAAAGCAACGTTACCGTGCAAACGAACATACAAAACACATAAGAAACAAAAGCACAGTGGGACCCGAATCATTCTCGCGGATGCATTTCCCACATCACGAGATTCTTCAAACATCAAGCTTAACGCCAAAAAGATTATACAGGCGTTTCACAATAGCTGGCCACCAATCACTATGCCTTTCTAAAAGCGCATTGAATACAGCCGTTTCACAATAGTGCACCACCAAGAGTTTGCAACGCGTTGCCAATCACAATGCGCGAAATTTGTCGACCCAATGCACGTTTGGAAAGGGTCGACAAATTTCGCGCTTTATGATTGGCCAACGCGTTGCAAACTCTTGGTGGCCCACTATTGTGAATCGCCCGTATTCGCGAGTTGTAATTGTCAACGAGTTGCAAACTCTTGGTGGCGCGCTACTGTGAGTCCCTCGTACGGGTTTGATTTTGTTCTTTACAATGGTCAATTTCGGGCGCTTGTTCTTGACTAGGGTTTCTTGTTCTGGAAAGTTCGAACGGCGGGAACTTTACTCAAGAACACTGTTCTCGGAACTGGATCACACACCACCTCCTCGTTGAAGTTTTGCACGAGCACAAGGAAAAATTCTTGAGATTTTGATTTTTGAACATCTGCAAAAAGTAGAGAGATGGGTCATACAGCCAGAGACAATGGGCATTTTTGTAAAATTAGCATCAATTCTTTTCCATACCACAGAATGTTCCTGTTCCTGTTTAAATAGAAAAGAATTCATCCCAGTTTTCTAAGTATTACACATTCACCGCATAGACGCGCAAGTTTGTGCGCGTTTGACGCGGAGCACGTCGAGGACTCGCAAGGAAGCTAGTCTGGAATGTATCCGGTTCACAAGTGTGACGTCACTGAAGATCAAACCACGCCCACTGCACATGCACTGCACATAGAGTTACATGCATTCATCCCCGTTTACATGGAACCATGGAACCGGAGGTTAACGCGCAAGTTCAGCGATCGTCCAATGGGAGCCTGCAAATCGTCACTTACGAACCGGATAGAATATCCAACACATAACTAACCTACACATAACTGTGCGTACATTAAAATCACTTCGGTACTCTGTAGGCTTCACGCGCACGCCGAACGCGTGCAAGAACCCGGTGGGAAAACTTAGTATCATCTGTCTTTTTTTCGCCGGTGAGGGTGCACTTCAACTCTGGGCAGATAAGGTACCCATGGGATATCAGATGAATACTTTTTCCTCTGATATCTATGATTACACTATAGAGTACCAAAGTGATAAATCTTCAGAGAACTATCAGTATAATAGACTGATCAATTAAGCCCCACCCCCTGCGCACGTTGGCACTTAGTACGTCCTCTTCTCCAATTCCACGCTGCATCCTCCAGTCGCGCGCATCATATACACGCGTGCAGGCATGTTGGATTTTGTGCACGCATGTCTGACACAAAGCACTGCTGTGATTGGTCAGAACACAACTGGGCGGGGCGTAATGGATCAGTCCATTCGACAACCACAATTAGAAGCCATTACCATCGATCGTATGGCGCCGGAGGCGCAAGATGGACAACTCTGCCCATAAGGTGTAATTACCATGGGCGCCATTCCAGCAAGCGATACGCCTGCGCGTTTTACGGTAATGCTTCGGCGCAGGCTCACCAGGTGCACGTGCCTGCCGCGGCGCCTGCGCCTATATATGCAGTAATGTGAATTGCGCAGGCGTATCGCTTGCTCAAACGGCGCCTGTGCGATTACAATAATTTACGTGTATTGACGGTGAAGTTCTCCATCTTACGCCGCTATACGACCTTTGGCCATTGCTGCGGTGGCACAACGCTCATGGACAGGTGGTACGCGCGCCTTACATGCCTCTTCGATCAATAGGGTGTCGCGATTTTCCAAAAGCACGCGCACGTCAAGTAAAAGAATGTGCGCCTGAGTGCGGTGCCACCGCAGTTATGGCGTCTTATAGGATTAGTCTATACTGAAGTCTCCAATGCGCGTGGACGTCCCTCATTCGAGCTGTGATCAACCTTCGACCAACTCTGACGGATCTTTCTGGGTCCACAGTAGTAGACGCCGAGCAAAATGGCAAAACTGACCACTATGACGGTCACAACAATGGCCAGAATGGTATCTCGTGTTTTCCATCCACTCTTGGGCTTGTCTGCCGCCGGTTTTACAGGGTTAATGTTGGGCTCAGATTCAAGGTTGTTTGGGGGGATGCCTGTTGTCTTCACTGTACCTTCTCTGGACCACGACGAGGTGGTAATCTGTTCGACTTCGGCCAATCCGTTCAGGGAGCCCTCTGTGGAATGCAAGAAAGCAGTTGAAAGTTTCATGAAGTTAAGAGGCGATCGGTAAAACAGAGTCGCGCACCGGCTTGCGAGTTATTGTGTGGTAATTATTGTCAAGTGTCGTCGACTACACGGGGGGGGGGGCTTGAGTAAAAAAAGAAAACAGGAGAAAAAATGATACACGACAGTTCTCAGTACCATCAGTCCTTCATTGTCACTGTTCTTTGTTAATAATTCATCTCTGTTTAAATCAGCAGAAATAAACAAAAATGGCAGGACTATTCTTCTTGACAATGTACTTAATGAAGAAAGTTAATTCACTGATGGATCTGCATGTCTGACCTGTCGATTTAGACACGACTTTGCTGGGGTCACAGGGGTCCATCATCGCTGATAGATTTGTGAAGTTATTGGGATCCCCGGGCAGCCTACAGGCGTGAATGGTTTCGTCCAGGACACAGTCTGCCACTGCGCACTCTGTTGTCGAGCAGGAGGTATCAGCGAAGACAGAGCATGGGTTTATCTCCTGAACCCCGAAGTTACACCGAATGCAGGGCATGCAGAAGTAATATCTGTCGGCAGAGGTATAGGCAAACAAAGGAATTTGTTATAAGGATGCCGTCCATACTTTTAACACATAGGAACTGGGGCCAAATTAACGAATTAAGGGATAAGATAATCTACTTTCCTGAGAGATTCACAGGGCATATACCGTGGGACTATATACGCAAAAACGTTAAAATTACATGGTTTTAATACTTTCTATGAAAATTCAGTGGCAAGCACTGTTGATGCCTTCTCATCCTCAAAGGAAAGATAAGTCATGTTTAAACGATGTGGCTACAGCCTCTGCGATATATACACTCGAGTTATTTCAAGCTGCAGCCACGAACTTTCGGCACGGCCCATCTCCTTTCAGTCAGTAATCGGCCAAGTTCTCCAGGTCGGAGCCTCGCGGTACCGTCATCGTACAAAAGAATAACCCTATCACGTCACTCGTTATTCTCATGAGTATATCTCAACAAGTCAAATCATTCTTCAACATGTCACTGTTCAGTGCCAAAGCATGCACATAATGCTATAAAGGACAATTAGAAATGATGGTGCAGATGTCAAATTCATCTGCGTCTCCGGAAAATTGGTGGTCATACCGCTGGTTTATGTATTTCAAAAACCTACGGACAATGTACATCTACATGTCTACACGAGCACAGTATGAGCCGCATACGTATCCCGAAAGTGGAGACGGCCATCACACCCAAGGCGCATGTCTTCAAGCGCGCGCGCACTTTGGCAAATCAAGACATTCTATTGGTTGGAGGGAAATTTAACGCACGGGCACGGGGCGTACAGCCCTGCGTTAATGGCTACTAAATATGTTCCATTGATTTGTCTATACAGTGATGGCCATGGCGCAACTCTTGGCTTATGGACATGTGCACGAGCATCACAATGTTACACCCTGCTCCGATCAACAGAGGTTTTTCATGTGACATAAAATAATGACAGGTAAGGGCATTTCAGGAAGCATACTGTGTCCGTGGAAGCGCGTACATTTTCGAATGTTTATTTCTATCGGTAACTTCATGTACGCCGAAATGTTGAGAGACTTTGAAGACGCATGCATTTCCGCGAACATGAATTGCATACCGACCGTCTAATATCACGTGCCTGAAAATCCTCTATATAGGGTGCAGTGAATGAGCCAGTTCGTTATTTCAACAGCGCATGCCATGCCCAAAATGAAGCGCTTTCGAGGCCGTTCGGAGGGAACGTGCGAGGTGTTTCCCAATCCGCAACGCGGCCAAAACATAGGTATCAGGACAAAAATGGCCGAATGACCTTGGACAAGCAAGCCCGCTTTGCTCCCAGGTCGAAGGACCTTGCTTTTTTTAAAGTTCTGAAGTGTCGTCATGGATGATGGTACCTAACGCTCGCATGCATCAAGTCATCCCACTGAGCAATGCATCACGTCACGTGAACTTATCACCAGTCTCGTTCATGGGCGTGACCATCCGGAGTGAGTAGTCTTTAATGATTGACTTACTTAATTCGGCCGTTCTTTCTGATGCGTTCATGGTAGGTCTCACCCGGTACTCTGTCTGCGTTTTTCACCACCACGACGTACTCGGTCCTTTTCTTACAGGCAGGCCATGCCGTGTACACAGCCGGATGAACGCATAGGACTGAGCCGACAAGGAAGGCCAGGGTAGCGCACTGAAGAACTATCCACATTGTTCTCGTGGTCCCTTTTATTCCTGGGGTGAACATAAAAAACAATTAAAAGTGACACCTTTAAATGGAAGTCAAATTAAAAAAGTCAGTGGATGAACAAAAGTGATTTTGTATGTGAAATTGATTCCATTGAAGGCTTTCAAAGATTTTACTCAGCTCATAATATGGACGATACGGGCGTTTCTCAGTAGTGTGCCACGCGTTGGCCAATCACAATGCACGAAATCTTCGACCCTTTCCAAACGCGAAAGGTGGGTTGATAAATTTGGGCAGAAGAGTTCTCAATGAACCCTGTTTTCCGGGTATAACATCGCAGCAACAGCGCCTTCAGTTTATCAGAACAAGCATGATCAATGCTAATTATTTTTGAGCAAGGTAACCAAAACCAAATGCTATGCACATGTAGTTTGTATAGGCTTAAATTAATGGTATAGGACGCCCCCAACGATGGAACCAAGTCAGTTTGTTTGAGAATTTGTCCATTGATTTGCGTTGAGTTTGTCTATGGAAAAAACACCCCGGCGCCCAAAAAGGTCAAAATTAGTTCGTACGGGCATTTGGTGCACCGTGACAGTACGCGGTTGCATGTTCCCACTTCCCACAGCATTCAGACAATACAAGGTCGCTTCCTGGGAACGGGGAATCCCCCTCTTGCACGTAATTGCGGCGTAATGACGAGTGTACGCTTGTGCGTGGGAGTTGTTCAGGGTGTTGCAATCTACATGTTAAAGGGGAATTTTTTGTACTCATGGCGCTGTGCCAACTCGTGCAAAATGAACCTTGAAAAGAAGCCCGGGGCACTGTTTGCTGCAGGACGCGAAGGCACGATCGACGCTCGTGAAATGGAAAAAAACTAAAACAAAAAAACCAAAAACAAACACACACACACACAAAAGTGGCTCGACACAACAATGTGATGATACATATTTGGCCCACGTACTGCATGAAATAGAACTAAGTGGCCTTGTCTTGCATATAAGGTAACAAAACGAATTTCACAAACTGACATAAAACAAACCGAATACACTGTGTAGGCTTTCAAAAAGGCCTAATTGTAATACATGATACTTTGTTTCTGCAGGGTGAAAAATATACACAACTGTAAACATCCATGACATGTATAATTCCCATTAATATTTTCACATGTAAACCAGGTTCTTATTAAACATGTAAGACTTAATTAGTAAAATACAAGGAAATACTCTCTATCGAAACTTCTGGAGTATATTTTTCTTCCTTTTTGTCGTTGCCATCGTGACTGTGACTGGGGTTAAGTAGGTCGGTCCATGCACCTAATAAGACAGTCACTGCGATTTAGTGACAGGAATCATTCCATTCCGTCGACTCGCAGTTCGAGATTTATTTATAGAAACTTGCGTAGCGGCTGCGTACCTCTGCTAGCGGTGGTCGCCTTTGATGAGCCTTCCGAAATTCGGCGAACCCTGGGAACTTAAGCCTCATAAGAGTCACGAGGATTTGACTC
Organism: Acanthaster planci; assembly: GCF_054643075.1. NCBI lineage: Eukaryota > Metazoa > Echinodermata > Asteroidea > Valvatida > Acanthasteridae > Acanthaster > Acanthaster planci. Next base: position 748,886 of record NC_141796.1, read on the forward strand.
ACAAAACGTTCAGACTAAGTTCAGCATAATTCTCTAAACGAAGCCCAACTGAGCAGCCAGGTGAACCTCTAAACAAAATGGGGACAACATAACCTCAACCTAGCTACAGACGCAAAACGCATTTTCAAAACACAACAGAAAGACTATCATGCGTTGATGTGCAGAAACTTCGGGACGGATGTTTCTGGTAAATATGACACAATAACGTTCGAAGTGCATTATTACCAATCAGTTGAATCCCAGATAAGACTTGAAGCTTTGCATCACGAAGGGATAGACTTTACTAGCCAAACTAATCCTACAATATTTTTTCTCATATTCAAGCACCATTTCGTCACCTTGGCAACTAAAAAAGGAGTTTACTGGTTTTGATTGGCTCGAAAATTCCACTTGGTTATTGTAATTTGTCTTGGTTTCGAGGCACCAAAAGGCAACAAAACATGTCAAGGATAGGAATACAGTATTCGATCCTTAGCTGAACTTTGTAATCACCCAACTTGAGCCATTCGTTGAACTGATTTAAACAATTGACAAGAAGCGCTTATGTGACACCACAGACAATCACTCCATGATGTAATAGTCAACTGAACGATAAAGCATGACTGGCATTCCAACATACCACAGATGGGACCTAGTTCCAACCAGTTTTGCCCAGTTTTTCGCCTCGAGGCACAGTGAATAACAATTACGTACAAGAGCCATGGACCCGCTACCTACTGCACATCTACCTGCAGTGCGCATCTGCATCACACAGTTAATTGCACAATCGCCCCGACACTGAACCCAGTGATGAATGGAAAATGGGAGTGTATGTCTGGCAGCCTATGTCGCACTCCTGTCAAACTCGTGTTACGCGCGTGCAGGGTCCTGTTCCGACCATTTAATATCATATGCAGCAAGGTATGAGAGGAGAGACCCCCCCAGCTTTGTGTTGGTCATTGTCTCGCAGGAATCTGGGGAATTCCTTTCAGACATCTTGGGGGGATGTGTTTAGTAACAATAGTCTGGAATGTGTATAGGGATTGGACATGTTGGGGGGGGGTACCCCTCGGTCTCATTTCTTGCTGGGTATATTTAATATCACTCTGAATGTATCGTTACCATCATGTAATCTGTAATTGTATGGAGCCATGGCGAATCGTTCTGACTCTTCTCTGTTTATGTTGTCGTATTATTTGTTGCATATCCTCTTTAAGGCGTGGTAAAATCGATTTTATGTATCGAAAGAAAATACGTGCAATTGTTTTACACTGAGCCGTCCATAATCATAAATACTGGCAAACAAACATCACTGGAAGGAGCCACCATAACTTAAAACAAAAAAAATCACTTCAGTCAGAAATCATCGACTGACCCCCCCCCCCCATAAATTTGGGCTCACGTATTATGGTAGAAGGTTACAATCCCAACCCCAAAAGGAAACCGATCTTCTGCGGTGTATTATAAAATGTTTTAAAACTGGCGCAGTCTATTTTTCTTCCGAAACTGTGTGCCGTGTTTCCGAAAAACCCGACAATTTCCATAGCATTTTCGCTCAGGTTGGCAGTTTATTTCGGGATAAGAAATTTTATGTTTGACGAAAATGATTACACGGTTAGTTGCCCCTGGGAGAAAAATGGAATAACCCGTGGGAGAGCTTACGTGCTGAATTCAATGGTCAGAGGTGTGTACGTAAGTAAACATGTCCGGGTTGCACACTCGTGACCGAGTCAAGTCTCAGTGGAAATTTACTGCTGACAGCTCCAATGCTGCTGAAATGTTCAGGTTAAAAATTCAGGGTCCATTTGGTTGCAAGGAAGAATAATACTCACAGCCAAGCTATTTCAGAATACTGAGCTGCACAGGTTGTGTTAAAAGCCCACAATATTATTGAACTTTTAACTCATACAAGCATTTCCACTACGAGTCACTGAGAGAGCTGGTAGTTTGTGACGTCACGTCGAATTTTGTTAGATTTGGCTAGATTGGGGTTTAAGATGAAATAACATGGTTGAAATGCCATAACACTCTAACAATTTTATAAAATATTGTATCTTAGATAACAATGAAGCTATCACGTAATTTTTTATTTTCCCAAGCACCCCAGAAAATAGAGACATACTTATTTTTTCTGTACTGGAAATACTTCCACATCTCCACTTTTCACTCAATTTTTTTTAAATATTTTGCTTTCTTAAGAACCGTTCTTTTGCACCACTCTCGGAAACTGTCCACAAGGGAGGACAAGCCGCTGAAAATATTGGCTTTGTTCCCGTAAATCAAAATATCCAGGTCAGGAAAGGACATTCAGAGAAATGAGTTGAATTGGTTTTACTCCACTTTTTCCCCCACTACCTGACCTTGAAAACTAAAAGCACCCGCATTACGAACTGCAGGCTTATTGTTGTAAACACCTGTCTATGTTTGAGCTACACGCCGTCTCCGCTCGGTGTACATGCATAATTGCGCGCCAGCATTACACGTTACACTTAAATCATGAAAAATGTAAACAAATTTTGTGCACTATTAATAATTATTACATATCAACTAAATGCACTGGACTTACCAACTTCAAGTTGAAGGTCGATCCTAGGTCCACGTGGCCGGTCGCCGGGCTTTCAAATTCTGGTGACGTGAGTTCGCACACTGTGGACGGTACCGACGTATCGACTGTAAATCACAGCTAGCCTACATGTATTTGTCGGAGAACAAGTGATCCTGATTTAGGACACTTTGAAGTAGATTAAACGATTTTCTTGACGAACGGAATCAGTTTTCCGTTTTTGAATTCCTCAAAGCTTCCAGTTTTGTTGTCACTGCATGTATACTGCGTAATGCGCGTAAAACCGTCTTATCTGCATGCTGCGAAGGTGTTTTGTGAATGAAATCGCTGCGCAATGGATTAATAACCTCGCAGGCATGCACCAATCAGACACATTGGGATATTCCATTCTTATTCAAGGGAAGAGTTCAAGAGCTCACAAGGTCATACGCCACACAGCATCATACATGTACATTACATTGCGTACTTTAAAATGCAAAGCATTTCCTCTTTTTCTCTTCCGACAAAGATTTTTGCGCATTTGCCTGGCAAGTTGCCCAAATCATACAATAATCCAGACTGCGCTGTTACGCAAAACATATTAATCTGTGTATACTTTCCACGACAGCCCGCTATTTCAGGGCAGGAGTTTCAGGGGGTGTTTTACCGCTCAAACCCAGTCTGACTGGTATTTAAATATGGATTCGCGATAACATGATGTGTATACGTATTCGAGATTTTCCCAAATGCAAACTATGCATGGACGTTAGCCTTGTAATGTTGTTATGTTGTTGGCATGGAGTACTGTTTACAGTTTGTAACTAAGCTAGATTATGTTGCATTGCAGAAAATGATCACACCTTTGCACGGGTATCAATTTTGTCATGTTGAATTGTACATCACTGACCTGGAGTTGTGCCAATGTAACAATGAATATGATGACGCAATCAAACAGCAGGAAATCGCTGAATCATAACCTATGCTGTTTGCTGTTCCTGCGCAAGACAGACCAATCACGTGTAAGAATACGACTTACGGTTGATTTATTAAATATTATACCCAGAAATACTGAAAGTAGGCCTAAGTTAAGAATTACCCATGATTTAGCCTGAGACAGAACCTTAGGTTTTCAAACTTCCCCTCGACTGAGACACAATTGTAACTTGGCTTAACCATCAAAGAGCCGTGGGGGGGGGTTAGAACCCGTCTCCGCCCCGGTTGATTTTTTTGCTGATAGCATCTCTGTGATTACTTTCTGCTTGCTAAAACGTTTGGACAATTTTTTCCAATGCATTAGGTTCATTTTGACTCCAAATATATCGAAATTGTATGCGGTGTTCTCTCTCAGTGAAGAATTTTAGGAGGCAGGGTGAAGTACGGGACCATTGACTTTGTACACACATCGTACAAAGGGCAGAGTGAATAATTAATGAGTCATAATTATGCACAAACTTAATTAATTTACATATAATTTCGCACAGACGATTAGTATGTATGTCTGTATGACACTTCCAAATTTCATTGAAACACATCATCGTATGGCCGAGTTTTGAGGGGGGACAGACCCCCCCCGGGAGAAGGCCAAAAAACCCCGACTCTTTTAGGGTGAAAAGAAATATTTTTTTTTCGAGGACACTGGTTTTAGGACGATTTTGTACCTCGATCGGCTCCAGCGAGAGAGATCATATCAGAACTATTTCTAACTACCTACGTGTACATGTACAGGTACGTACATATACATATACACGTATCAGTACACTCCGTATTTTCTGAATGAAATTACTGTCACGCAATGTGCACTCAGTCATTATGATCGTTTCTGCGCAGATTTGCATGTGCCTTTCAGGGCAACAAACCAACTGATGACGGGCGACATCACCCACAGATATATAAACGCATGTCTGTGACATCAACAAGAAGTGGCGCGCGCAAGTGTTTACAAAAACTCTAATTCTGTATGCCCTCGGGGACTTTGTCGGGGGCCTACAAAAGGCAACAATTTATAACAGCATTTTAAAAATCGAGAAGATGTTGGGATAACAAATCAGGGTTGTTCGCACTTAATGGACTTCATCTGACTCCATGTCTTCGGTGGTTACTTTCACATGAAAAATGGAATCGGTGGATGGCGACCTTTCCGTCGCCGCGTTCCATTCATGTTTGCACTTCGCGCGCACCGGGTGAACAGGAGTGCATGTTACAAAATAAAACCCGCCAGGCCAAAGTTCATGAAATGTGAATAATGTTCTGTGCTTGAATCTGAAATGCATTTCTAAGTTCTAGTCATAGCGGGTCGCAATTTCGAAACCATAAAAGAGCACTTGGCCGACTCAGACGTTCTATTTCAACCTTGACAGACATCGACTGTAACGTTCATTTTACACATCACAACTTAAGCAAAAAGATGCATTTCAAAATTTAGAAGAAATAAAGAGAAAACAAAATTTCTATTCTTGATCAGGCAATCAGAGCCCGGAAAATATTACTAAACTATGGACTTACCTTTCTTTGTGCCTAACAATGCGTTGAGTGCACTTGTGTATTTGAATTTGAAGTCAACTTGAAGAAGAGCCGAACACTTCACATGAACATCCTTCAAGGCAATTGGGCAGCGCAGTGATTAGCATCAGACCGCGCTATCTCACGTTAATTGCGTGTTTGCTGAGCGTCGAAAGTTGGGTTTTGCAGAAAACGGTAGTCTGCGCATGCTCATGCAAACTGTTTATCGATCATTGTTAGGCCTATCATTTGGGGTGAGTAAAAAATTCATGATGTCATGTTTCGGTGAGCGCGGCTTCCGCGAATTCGTGGCTGGTAGAGTATTGGGTATGCTAGCACCGCCCACCACGACGACGACATTCATGACGGGAACCACTTCCCCCGGGTCCGGAATTGCCCGACTTGTTCCGAGCCCTATACTCATTACCGTCGTCATTCGGATGTCTTCCTTGCGCGCAAAGTGGGAGTTGAAAAAGCTGTATAACGACATGTTGGCCACATGTGTCAGATGCTGTAGTCTAAATCCCGGGTTTCGCGACCAGGTTATCAGATGAGCAAATACTCAAGAGTTGACATTGATACTCAACAGTATCTCATAACTCAGCGCCTGCGGACTGGCCTCGGAATGAACTTTTGCGGAACCTGCAGTGCATGACTTACACAGTTCAAGTTCGCACGGATCGATGGTTCGAACTGTGACTCAATCACTTTACCGAATGAAAAAGCTGGGAAATGATCAGCACGCTACACAAACGTAAGTGTATAAAAGAGTGACAGCAACTGAGACATAAGTGGCGGGCAAATTCCCCAGTTCAGTCTATGAGCTCAATTGAGCCGCGACACATGGAAAGTGGGCTGGCAGATCGTGTGCGGCAAGACGGAACGGACTGGCATGAAAAAGTACATGTATTTCAAGGGGATTGCTGCCTGTACTTGGTTTGTAATGGCCCATATTTTTCCCGCCATTTAAATTCTTATTCTTGGGTTCCATTCGCCAGAAAAGAACCTGCAATATCCATCCCCGCGTGCGGGACCAAGACAGGCCCAAACTTCTGAGCCACGGGGCTCCTTTGGCGGGAACTTCCAAGCGTCCGTTGTTCACAAACGACTGTAACTTGTATCATGCACGCGTTACGGTCGAGCGGCTATCAACGAATTGAACTTCGCCGCGCTCCAAACAAACACTGTTTCCAACCGATGAGGGAGGGCTCAAGTTCTCCTCAGGGCGAGTATCCGTGCTCTGCTTTATTGTTGGCAACATTTTACGACCCTCGATGTCACTAAAGTTGATATACATGTACTTAGTACGTCTAATGGTAACTAACCCCCCCCCAAAAAATGCAGTAAGCGCAAATCAGAGGGGTTGCAAAGGCGGAACATTGACCCGGCCAGCTACAACTTCAGCCTGCATTGAATCCAAAACGAGGTAAACTATCATTTGTTTGGAGAACTTAAGAACAAAATCAAAGCAGTAAAAAAAATCAATGCAGATTTATTGCTTTTGGAGGCTGAATCATTAAAAATGCAAAATGTTCAATAGGCAACATTTAAAAATGACATTGGGGCACAGGACCCAACATACCAAGCTAGTCTGGCACTACCCCATTTGACAGTTAGTTTGCAACGATTGGCAGGCAGGAAATGGCCACTGCATGAACAGTCTGACTCGTATTACAATGGATCCTAGTACGTGAAAAAGCCGTCAGTTGAATTAGGCCTGTACATTCGTATAAATCCTCCATATGGTATAAAACATTATGGAATTGCCTTTTACAGTTTGTCCTCATTCCACAGAAATGAATCATGAAATGTACAGTTTCTTTCCTTATGTCATAGTCAGATATATACCCTGCGTAATGGAAAGGTATGACCCCTGGCACCGTGGACAACAAACAACCCCAGCCATGAACACAGAGACAAGGTTCACAACCGAAAGAACTAACACATCATGACATGACCTTTAACCTCCTCTCAGTATCCGCAATCGCGTATCGACTCTAGTGAACAGTGCATAGCATACGGGGAAAACCAAGTATACGTAACAAAAAGCGCGGACCCATCCACAGCAACCCCTGTGTTGTGTCAGTAAGGCGTTGCGTTGACACTACGGCACATCCAGGGTTTCTGATTTCTCGACAATATTAGCCATTGTGCGTGCCCTAAATTACTTCGAATTTCCGAGTGTAATGGTAAAACTGACGAAGAAAATATAGCAGGGGTTTCACTGGCAGACGCCATGATTATGTTCATGAGAATTCCGCTTCGTTGGCTGATTATCATCGTGAGTATTCCAGTCACTGATGAGAAACCCTCGCAACGGACGGTATTCACTGTGATCGGCAGAAACAATGACACCCTCAAGATTGAGATACAACATCACGAATGTCCGGAGGACCACTTCCTCTACAGGCTTTCAAGGGGGGAATTCTATCTCCAAGACGGCAGAGATATCACTGAAGAGGTGACAGAAATTTGCCAGAGATGTACGAGGTGTGATGACGGGGTGGAGGTAAGAATTACGGTCATCTGTGAAAAAAAAAGAAAAGAAGAAGAAGAATTGGTTTTGTAAAAGGAATAAACAAATTTGAAAAAAATGGCTAGCGACAGCGCCACCTAGCGTTTCATAATCGCCAGGGAATGAATGACCTCTGACCTTTGCATTCAACGTTGACCTGCGGGCGGGCAGAGACCTGACCTGTCCGAAAGGCAGGCAACACTTTCAAGTGGTATGTGAAGTTCTCGTTCATGTAGATGTACATGTATATATCCACATCAGGATCATTGTATTTGCAGTGGATGCTTACAAGATACCCACTGGACCGAATATTCAGTCGATCAATGTCGCCCACAAACCAGTAAACTCCCCAAGACCTTTCAAGTCCATCCCTTGTTATCCAGTCTCAAGCCAAGTCGCAAGCTATTTATCATTATTCATTCTGATACTAGTCTTGTAGCCTAGTGACTTATGACTGGATAACCGTATAGGTGTGACACACTGACTCGAACAAGGCTTGTCACGTGACATGGTGGCAGCGTGTGGAATCTGATTTAGATGAGGATGTGTAGACTAAGAGCACTATTAACTTACTTGTATTTGGACAGGTAATGCAAAAGTGTTCCCAGTACCAGGACATTGTCTGCGGGAGAAAATGCACACAGCCCGGGTACAGATTTGACGAGGGCACCCAGTCCTGTCAACACAAGAAAATACTTGACGAAGGTTACACCCACGAGGAACTGCGGCAGTGGTTGGCAGTGCAGGAAGACAAGGCACGCGAGGATTTGGTGGCAGAAGTGGGATTCACCGGGACTCCTAGAGTTCCACAGACTACTAAGGTGGTTAAGATTATGCCAGGATCAGGAATGCCCCTGACATTAGGTCAGGAAGGTTCGGAGGAAAGTAAGACAGTAGCAAGCTCAGAGCTAGATGCCAAGCAGGATCAAGGAGAAATGAAAGAGACAATCCCAGTGGAGGCAAATCTCGAAGACGGTTGGGGATATGAGAACTTGTTGTTGATCGCCTCCGGGACCCTCTTTGTAATCGTTGCCCTGGCCTACGTGTATGTGGCTATGCAAAAATTTCAGCGGCCGCGATTTCTATTCAGACGACGAGGTGAGAACACCCAATTTATTGTTTTATATTCTTTTGAGGAAATGACAAACCCTGTATGATCGATGTTACTTGAAATCGTGAACCCATGTAATATAATTCCGTTTGTACTGCAGACTTACTGCAGACTTGCGCAGTACTACCGAGGGAACTTTACTCAAAGGAGTACTTATTTCTTACAACATTATGAAATTTTAAGTGGTTGTGATCGCATAAATTAGGTTTGATGGTTTGCCTCTGTGGTTTCTGAGTTTTGTTCATAGGCCTTTCTGAACTATTTGGTTTCTTCGATTCTGACAGGGCGAATGAGGGAACCCTCCGTTCCAGTGCTCAGAGTTGAGACTGGTACGTCTGGAGTCGAGGCTAGTGTGCCGACCACATCGACAATAGTGCGAATGGTTGCGTCAGGACCAGTTACTTTTGAAACCGTGAAATACCAGCCGATTAAAAATGGCCCGAGTTCGAATGGCGCCAGCACTAGCTGTGTTGCAGACGAAAGCGACGAGTGGACAACCGATTATAGTGATTCTGAAAGTGGAGATGTTGATTTAGAAAATGAATCCCGTGGTGACGATGTGGGAATCGACGTGAAGCAAGATGACAGAAAAGAGGTGATAATGGTGGGTGGGGCGAGCGACGAGAAAGAGGGTGTTGTTCTTGAGGATATTAAAGTTGAACTTGCTGCAGAGTATGAGACTTGCAGTGATGGTTCATCAGCCGATGATGGTTATAGCTGTTACGTCAATGAAATCGAAGAAAGGACGTCAGAAGGTGAAATGACTTCAACTGGAGGAGAACAAGATGACAGAGATGAAGGAGATGTCTGTGCCAGAGAAAACAGTTGTTTCGAGAAGAGGAATTGGACAGGTACCAATTATTTTGTGACCCCTGAAGCCATCAAATGCGCCACCAGTAGTTCTCGCTCTACCATGGAAACGATTCCAGAGGATGAGGAACCCAGCCAGTATACTCTCATGGATGATCCGAATGGACCGTGGGTCACTGTCAATGAAAACGAAGACGACAACAGCGACAACGTCAATAGTTTACTTACATTGCATCATTACCCAACGGGTTGTGATGAGGCAACTGAAGCTGATAACGAAAGCGATGACGAAAACTTCATCGATGGAATCGAGTCTCCCATTGATTGCCCTGATAGCTGCAACAGCGACTATGAGGTGTATAGCTTAGCTGGTGAAGACAGCTTGAGTAAAGACATTCAAGATTGGGCCGGGGCAGATACAAGTGGCGATAATGATGGAATCGATTCTAAGGGCAATCGTCACGATGATGCTCTCAATAGCAAATCTGAAGCTCGGAACACGCATGTTGAAGATGATCGAAATCAAGACACGTTGGTGACAAGAGATTACTTCAGTCAAGTAAATGAAAATTTTCTCGAAAAACGAGTAAGCATTTGCGATTTTTACGAATGGCGATTTTTTCAGATGGCGAAGGCAGTGTCGCTGTTTGCAGCCCCTGAATCTGCTGTCATCTGCGACCAAAAGGTTTATCTTTCCCTGAAAGCTTTCATGTCCGCGGCTTACCTTGCGTCGACAGTTTGCCCAGGGCGAGGAGGCAGTGGGATATTGGGAGGGATAGATGACATCCCCCGCTCAAGACATCTGACAATTAGGGAGAGTATTGAAGAGAGATCATGGTGCACATTCGATTTGGCGTGTCCTATCACCGACGCATACATGACACCAGTCAATGAACTCTGCGAGGAAATACTTGCATTAAGCAAATTGGATAAACCTGCTGAGAACAGTTGTTTCGATTTGGGTCACTTAATTCAAAAAATACGTGACGAATTCACCAAGTTTGGTCACTCATTGAAAACAAAACGAAACGACTGCAAAAGGTTTCAGTTCCTGGAAAGTCGCAAGTCTACTTTAGTCTCATCTCCAGACCCATTGTTTGCCCAAGCATTTGTCACGTATGTGACGCGCATGATGAAAAGGAAATTGACGAATCAAACTAAGACTAGTGGCAGTACTCGAGGCTGGGAAACGTTGGACTGAGTTTGGTCCTTCATCTAGAAAACATTCGCTTTTGTTGGGCCTGAGGTGTGTCGACGTGAACGACGTTTATAAGCCTATTGAGGCTAAAGGTAGGTATGCCGCAACAACACTGCGCTAATTTGCAACATGTGCATGATTTTGGGATTTACAATAAACTTCAAATATATTTCCCCTTTAAAATCTTGGCTACGCCTCAAGCTCACTCAGCGATCTCGTGGCGCAAAAATCTTTCTGTTGTATGAGAGTTAGATTTTTTGGAGCTTTTTGCGTTTGAAGTATTTAAGTCCCAGAGTTAATGTTTGTGAATATCTCTTTGTAATAATGTCTTGAAAATTAGGTGACCCGTGCTGCCAATTTTGTATGTCTAATTGTATTGAACATTAACAGTTGTGTGACACAATCCTCTGCATTCCATGATTTTTTTCTTCTCTGTCGCAGCTTTAGGTCGTAGGGTTTATAAATGGTTCAACCATATTGCTAATCAAGCCGATAGCAAGTTCATTTATCTTTTGTAATTCGCCAACCAGAATCAGAAGCCATTACTACGGTGGCACAACGCTCGTTGACAGGTGGTACGCGCGCGTTACATGCCTCATCGACCAATAGGATGTCGTCATTTGGCAAATGCACGCGCGCGTCCAGCTGAAGAATGTGCGTGTGAGTGCGGTGCCACCGCAGTTATGGCGTCTAATAGAATTAGTCTACGTGTATATAAGCAAGAAAGCGATAATTATATGCAGCCTACTTGGAGTGAGCGCCTTTCCATATGCATATCTTTTGGTGTGTTGCGTACGCAGTGCGTTCACGCGTCCCATTTTCATGGACACGGAAACCAACGCCATGAACTAAACACGCGTGTGCGTTGCGTTCGGAAACGCAACGCTTGACGTGTGTTGTTGCGCATGTGGAAAGGCGCCATTAAGGCAAACACGATAAGAGGGTGCCATGTGGCTCTGATAAGCTTTTTTCTGTAGCCCATTTGGTAAAATTTATCCACTTCAAATAGTACCCTCCTCTCCTGTCTGCCATTCCTCTAAATGGCTGAGGTAAATTGAAAATACTTTCTTGAAAAATATCCAGATTTTCTTCGATATTATTTGCAGTCAGCAAAAGTGTACTCACGATCACCTCTAATCCTATGAAGCCTAAACATGTAAATTTAAAGCTTGTGGCTTCTCTCAGTTTACCAGTACCGTTTTTCTTGATTTGATTTTGTCGAGATTAATGGCCGTTCATCAGAACAGTTTACAAAGAACACAGATACACAGCGTGGTGGAGGTAGGATACCTGACAGAAGTAGAAGCGTATACACGTACCTGGCCAGGTTCTTGAACAAAAAAGTGGGGAAAAATAAATGTTACTTTGAAGTTGATACGAGAAATAATTCCCAGGTGCTGGCCAGACACCATTGTCGTAATTAATGTGAAAATTTAAAGCTAACTCCAACAAAATGTGCGGTTGACTGATTAAGCGATGTCCTTGTATTCTCTTAGCACTTTGGGTAGACATTTGACGACGCCGTTTTTATCAATGATACAAAAGATGTTTACAGTTGCAGTTTTCTTTATCTTTGAATAGGTAAGGCTTGCGGTTGCACCATGTAGAAAATATCTCAAATATGAGTGTGTGGTTCTGAGAAGAACCGATGGTGAACACTCGACGTTCCGAACAGTATGCCGTGTTCGTCTTCAGGAGGGTTTTTCTACATGATAACCGCAAGCCTAACCTATTCAGTACTTCCACCATGCATGGCTTCAAGTCTTATCTATCTTATAGATCCTTATATCCTATAGTTGTAGTTTTTCCTTTCTCGTCTTTTTCGTAGATATCTGGGTCTCGGTCATTCCATGAGGTTTGGGCACAATTTGTGACGGTGTGCTTGTTACGTGGGTAACTTTTACCACCTGTCATGACCTGTAGAGTCGGTCATTTACTCTGTACAAATTACACACACCTCTGTATTCAGCCTTGCGAGATGATAAGTTGGAATCCAGGGAAATAGCTGTTCATATTTACGGAACCCACGTAACAAAGGACACCGTCACAAATGGTGCACATTTCTACAGAAATTGAATGAATGTTAATTGTACTTTGGATCCGAATTATGTAGTGCAGTGCGATCCCAATAAACAAAATTGAAACAAATCATTTTTGTTGCCTGAATGTATATTTCTTGAAAGGGTTTATCGAGCCAGGCAACGTAGGTATTGTAATTCACCTATGAATCTCCAAATCATCCCCTCTTCAGGACTGAAGTCTGGAATATTTTTTAAACAAAATTAATGCACCATCCACGCCTTCATTCTTACTGGACTGGAAGAATGGGACACGTTTACTTCGAGACCCCCCCAGGTCATTCCCAAAAAGAGTGCAACAAAAACAGAGTTTTTTCAATTATGCTCACCCTGTTTCGTGCCAATTTCAAATGGTTAATTCTGAGAAAAAGTGACTTTTGACTGACAGCTAACCATGTGATTACTCCTCTATGTGGCTAGCACTGACAATTCTACCCCATAATTGCCCTAAAAATCTAAACCTGGGCCTCTTTCTACAAATAAATCCTGCAACCATTCAGGATAATGCCACTGTTAATCTGCCTAGGTGGTGCATGCCAAAAATTCAAATGTAATTCTCCAATTCTGTAGGGTCCCCAATCTTCAGAAACAATAACCTTTACAACAAAACAGTTTCAGGTGGTGAACGTTGAGATTTTGCGGAATATAGCTTGACCATGGAGCTACAAAAAAGGAGCTCTATGGCTTGACTTTGTGCTACCTGAACGTGTTGAACAGTATCATGTCTAGTTCCTGATATTTTTATGCGGGTATGGCATTTGCGTCGTCCTTTTACAATCACCGATCTCTGACCCTCGTCCCCTCATACATTAGACGTGTACAAGCTGTTTATTTAATGATGCGTGCATTTTCTGGAGAGCGTACGTTGCCACAACTTATAATTAAGGCCACAACTGCATCACAAGCACGGTGCAAACTATTTGTGTACGACTTTGTGGTTGGGGGTTATATTTTGTGAATAGGCAAAGAGGTGCTTATGGAAACCCGTGGATTAACATGATATTATGCGACCCACAGGTTACATTCTTTTGTGAAAACACCAACTGCTCTAGGTACGCACGCCAATTCATATTGTTCGTGAATACTAGGTTGAGTGTGGGCAGATTATCGTGTGAAACAAATCTCAAAAACTCATTTTCTTGCAAATGTACTTGAATCGTCAGCCATGCAGAATCGTCTCAAGTGGACACATGCATGTTGTGCTAATGAGTGTCTTTGCAAGGGGTGCATGGTTCCTTGGTTTAACCGCATGGAAATCGTCTTCGGCCTTATGCTAGGTCAGTCGCTAGAATGTTTTAATCCAGGTTTGTTATTGAAACAGCCTTTTCAAAATTCCCTTTAAAACATGTTCCCCCTGCATTGGCAGAATTGCCTCGGAAAGTCCCGACCATGAACCAAAACACCGACCTCAGGTGAGCGGTGGTGCAACATTACGGTGGGTCCAACTGGACATACATAGTGTCATGAATTTCTTTCATGTCGTAATTTTAAAAGTGTGTTGGCTTCTATAAAACGGACAATGTCATAGTGGCTGGATAGAAAATTCTTTCTTGTTGGAATTTTGAGGAAATATAGTTAACTTACAAAAGCTTCGTGTTATTTAAAAAAGAAAAAAAATACACCGTTCGTTCACTCAGGGCCACTTTGGAATGGCCTTTTGCTCATTATAATAAGGAAGTGATCGCACAATACAGTGAACATTTTGCCCGACTCACAGTTTCACGACAACATGGCGGCGGGAAATGTCGAAGAAAAAGCGGACGTGGCGCTGTTTTACCACGCTCACGATGAGGAAGAAGCCAGCACCCTTAAAGATGCTCTCCTGGGGGAGGGCTTGACGGTAAAATCTTACGAAGATTTCCAAGTTGGGGGATACAGTCCTGAAAGTCGCGGTTCCCTCATAGAAAACTCCTGGTGTGTGGTGCTGCTTCTCACGGAGGATTTCGTCAATGACACAGGGATGAATGAGTTCGAGACTTACACCTCCCTTCATCATAGCATCCAAAAAAACCTGAAAAAGGTTTTTCCGGTGATACACTGCGACGAATCGTCGATCCCCACTGCTTTGGGCTGCATTTCTGGAATCTACGGCTCTCGTCCAGTCGATGAACAAGCAGCAAAAATATCGAAAGGCGTGAAACACCTCAAGCCGGTACGTCAAAGTTACTCTTCATACATAGGCCTATTTTAGCAAGTTTTTTTGTGGTGGTATAAAATCCCTTTTAAGCTTCATGGACTGCCCATCTGGGATCATAAAATGTAACCGAAATTATGCTTTCGACCCGAAAAAGTTTTAATTTACATAGACTTTCACGCTAGTCCAGATTTAAATTGGTTTTGTGCTTAAAGTGCATTTGTCTCTCGAATAGAGGGTATACTTTCAGAATACTGATCTCAAAATTAGACCCAAAAGCAAAGTATGAAACGATTTTTTTGTCTGTGCAATTGTTGATAAAGTAATTAGCAACAACGCCGTCACATACTGCATCAACCTGCCATAGCTCCGGACTCGACTAATGGCGAAGCTTCGCCATATTTGGTTGTTATTTCAAAGACAATCGAATAACCTGTCAGATTTTACAATAGAGGCGGGATTTGTCGTACAGGCAATGGAGTTTACAAAGTTCTTCCTTTAAAAAAAAGGAAAAGATTGTATTTCGTCAAATTACAATTGCAAAAAGCAGTGGCATTACTTTGTGGCGATGCATGATAGGCGGTGACTTACTCTGCCATGGAGATGTGTGTGTGTGGGGGGGTGGGGGGTAGGGGTGGGGGTGATGTTGATGGTACAAGAGATCCCCGGGGTGGGGAATATGTCCTCCACTTTTTTATCCGAGGATGGGCTATTGAATCATTTCCACCGAGTCCACTCACACTTTTATGCGACAAGAAAATATTCAGGCCGATTGTCAAAAATTTTCGGACTTCTCTGTAACTAGAATTGTGTTCAACAGCAGAGTTTCAAAAGGAGATACTGCGCAGGAATGTAAAAAGTAATCAGATGTGCCTATATATGCACGAACATCGCCCTCTAAATAATATCACATGGTGTCAGCACCTTCGACCGATTTTCAGATTTCCATGGCCAGGTAAGTTACCCCTCACCTCCACCATTTCATTCCCCGTCCCTTTAATTTCCCGCACATTTTACGCCACTGATGTTGGGCACATTTTTATGGCAAATAGAATAGAACAACCTGGCGGCCGACAATGGGAGGCACCCAAACCAACCCAACCCAACCCACACAACCCAAACCAACCCACACAACCCAACCCAACCCAGCCCAACCCAACCCAATCCCCCTTCGAAAAACTCTGGAATTTTGGACCAGTCTTTGCACTTTATTGCATGATTCACGCAAGACCAGCTTATCCGCCTCACATTGACAAGAGAACCGGTTTCAATTTAGCCCAACATTTCTTTGGTACCCTGCATGAATTTTTACATTCATTTTGACTGCAATGTGTTATTTGACTGTAATTATTCTACCAGGAGCCCGATGTACTTCAACAGGGGTACCAGTTGATTGAACCCGCGCGTAAAATCCTTAAATTCACCGCTTCAGAATTGACAAAATACTTCAGAATGGACGACAAGATCAAAGCTATCCACGGAGAACTGAAAAAGAAAGTTGAGGAAAACAATCCGGATGACGGTAAACGACACGAATGTTGGATCGAGTGCATCACTGATGAGATGATCAAAAACGACGGTGGGCGTCCCAAGGGGCAGCGTTTCACCAAAAACGTCACGCTCAAATCTGCCACTACAGAGTTGCTTCATGGGCTGGATGGACCGACAGGCCACCTCTGTCTAGTGTCTTTGCTCCTCAACAAAACTCCATTAAAAAAGCACACCGACTGTGCCAAATTAGCTGAGTATCTCGACCCAGACAACATATTCGACCTCCTGAAAAAGTGTAAGGTCTTCCCCAAGTGGAATCCACAAGAGTTGGAAGCAATAGAACAGGTGTGAAGTAGATTAACATTGTTCGTGTGTATTCAATTCGGTAGGTTCAATCAAGGACCTGTGCATCTTAATGGACCTTTTCATTTCTCCGTCACAACCCTGTTTGCAATAAATCGAATTGTTGATTAAATTTGTAAGCGCGCCGTCCACGCCAGAACAAACCTGAGGCGACCAACTGTTGTGGCTCGCAATCATGAATTCACAGTAAGTGCAGACGCAGGTGAGAAATATCTGTGCAAAAATCAGCATATATTAACATCGTACCAAATTTCATGCACTGCTATGGGACAGACATTTGTTAGGCATGTAAACTTTATCGTGAGCTCAGCATCGGCAACCCGGAGTTTGTCGCGGATTTGCGTTGTTCATGCGTAGTAATTATTCATAACCTGTTCATTATCATTTACAAGCAGTATTTTCTAGGGAAAAGATCCATGAATGATTGTCGCAGTTAATATGAATTATTTCAATTAAAACTTGTTTTTCGCTCTCTCGTTTTCTGCTTCTTTCTAGTTAAAAAGTAATAGATCAAAGGAAGCACATCAACCCGTGGAGTCATCAACTGATAGTGAGAAGGAACTGGTCGAATCGATTAAAAAAACATCCATATCATCTTACGAAACACTGGTAGTGCTCCCTTTCAAAGCAGAAATATCCAAGGTATACTTAAGATGTTGTTTTGCCAAAATTTAAAGTAGCATTTAACAAACCCAAAGGCGTTTGGGCCATTCTATAAATTCAGGGTCCAAAAGTTGACATTCAGGTGTCCCTGTTACACCTGTGTCTTTTGGCATGGAAAAGTCGAACTGAAATTGATTTCAAACTCTGTTTGTTTGGCGGGTAATTTGTATTATTCATCACTCTTGGAAAATAGAGATTGGAGTTCTGAACTTACAAAATCATATAATAGATGTGACAGGGACACAAAACATCGGGCCCCTTATTCATAGAATGACCATGTTGACATTACGCCTATGATGGTAAAAGAAACGCTGGTAATGCACATGGCAATCATCGCTTGCGTATCCGCTACAAGCAAGAACAAAAGAGGGCGTGTTTTGAAATGAAATCGACGGTCCTTTGGTACTTACACATCGCATAGGTGCGCAAGTCTATGCGCATTTGACGCGGAGCACGCTGAGAACGCGCAACGATTTAGGCCGTGTCCGAAACGGGCTTCCAGAGCTAACGGTTAGGTCTATTGTCTGCGCGTCTCGACGCATTTCCATTGGAGCGAAGACCTAGACCTAGCTCTAGACAAGAGATTCGGATGCAGCCATAGTCTAGAATGTGTGGTCTTCGCGTGCTAGAACCCGGTTGGAAAACGTAGTGCCATCTGTCCTTTCGCCGGTGAGGGTGCACTTCAGCTCAGGGCGGATAACGATTGCAATCCGGTTCGTAAGTGTGACGTCACTTCAGTTTAAACCACGCCCACTGCACCCGTGCACTGCATGGGTTACATGTATTGATCGCAATTTACGTGGAATCGTGGAACGGAAGTTAACGCGCAACTTCAGTGATTGTCCAATGAGAGCCTGCAAATCGTGGCGCGTACGCCTTTGTGACGAAGTCACTTATGAACCAGATTGAGACTTCTCTTCCAGTCCAATTGGCAGCTCTACTTGTCTCCCACTAAAACTGAGTCACCAAGAGCAAAAGACTTGACTCGACTGGAGTATTTATCAGGAGACTCGAATGGAATCGACATGCAATCATGAAGCTGATAATCAGATTTCAACCCCGCAAGATTGGGCTTTAAACAGGTGTTATTTGCTTGCTTTGCGCAATAGCGGTCTACTTTTCCCCGCTCTGCTGCGTACACACTCACAGACTGCAGTCTTCTGATTTGTTTTTGAATTCTCAAAGTTCTCAAGATTTCACCTGAAATTTAATATATCTGAATTCATTCTTCTGTCCAGATCGTCGGCGAGGCTGGAGGAACAGCTAACCAGTCTAATAATGGAGAAGACCAACACGATAATGCCGCCTCCTAAGCCTTTCCACTTCATCGCCTAATTACGTCCGCCTGTTGAAACTTACTGGTGGCCAAAGTATGCACAAAGTTCCACAAGGGCTGGTGTGCCAAGTTTCGGTTTAATTTACGGTATTTTCACGCTTTGGTAGCTTGGAATTTATAACGCAATCATTCATTTGCATTTGTATTGACGGCCAACAGCAATTTGCCAACCATTCATGTGGCAAATAAACTAACGTAGGGAACCAAGGGAAAGATCTGCCAGACAGGTTTGTATAAACAGCGTCCAAAAACGACCAAGACGGGGAGGATGTGGGGCGGTGACTCTAAATACAACCAACTTGGCTTCGCTTGACCGTGCAGTTTTCAGCATCGTATCCGGCATTTAATGTCAGGGGAGGCCAAATTGAAAATCTACTGCCGCATTGGCCTCATTCAACTTGGGAATACTTGCCGTCCCAACATTCTTGCCTTTATTTCATGATGTTGTTTCTTTAAAGTGTTTAGGAGCTAATATTAGATAAGTATTGTAGACCGCTTACTTCCTTGCCGATGACGTTTTCTTTGTAAAAAGTAATCATCAAAATAAAAATCCCCTTTCCCCGTTTGATAAACTACTGCAATTATATGATACGTTTAGCAGAACCTTCAGCAAAGCACCTTCAATGCATCATCATAGTTGACGGTTTTTTATTTCCTCATAAAAACATGAGCATTGCACTTAAGCAGTCAACGGCTGCTTTATTTCCTTATTAAAACATTCCTCACATTCGCACATTGCACTGGAAAACATTGTCATTGGCTGAACACGCAAGTGCACAGTTAAAGTAACTTCGATGAATTTATTTGGCCCAAACTGCTAGGTTGTTTAAAGAAAACTAGATCGTAGAGTTCGTTTTTTGCAACATGCATACAGCCGACGACACGCTCCACTGTTGCGTACGTGCCTCTTTTTACTCTATCTAGTATCTCAGCAGCTGAAATGTTTCCTTCCTATTATGCTAACAAACTTAATGTTTAAGATGTCATATTTTATGTAGTTCGTTTGACTTTTTTGATGAAATAATTAAGATGGAATTTTCATAATGTTGAGATTGCGTTGTCATTACAAATCTCGTTAAATGTGTACATGTATGGGCCGTGTGAACACTCTTGCAAGAGACAAAATTTTAGTACTTACTTGAGATAAGTTTCGGGGAAACCCAAGTTGTTACAAGTCACTATTTTTTTTATTTGAACCGAGTCGTGTTAACGTAGTGACTCGAGTTGAGTCAAGCATAAAACACAAGTTGAGTCAAGTCATTTACCCATCGCAAATCAAGTCGAGGCACTGAATATTGTGACTCGAACCAGACCCGAGTCGAGCCGTCAATACAACTCTGGGGAAATTGAATTGAATTTGACGGCATTCATTCAAGCATTCCTTAAGTGCCTTTGACAGTAGCCTTCATCACCAGTACATTAAAAAAAAGAACTTTATAATTAAGTTTCGATTTCTTCCCTGCCAGAAGTACTATAACCAGCTTCCTCTGGTATCAACTTCATCATGCTGCCGAGCCAGAGAATGGTTACCAGCCAGAACTGCCACAGAATTTGGCATTTCTTGCTCAGCAAATATAAATGTTGAGCCCGATTGCGAACTCGGGTTGCCCAGTTAAGAATGCCAAATCAGGCAGAAACAAAACAGTTTCTACTTCCACATGAGGTTCCCGAATGGCGCATTCGGTTTGAGGACCAACAATATGTTTCAAGAGATGAGCAATTTCCAATTGAGAATTTTTCATTAAAGTATACTCGGGTTTTGTGACAATTCTCAATTCATTTCAATTTATATATGGATCTTTAGTTTCTGTAGAAATGCTCTTTTTTAATGAAAATAACCAGGTACTACATAGATAATGATTCCCGTCATTTTGCACTTTATAATGGTGACAAAAGTAATCTTTTAATTGATGTATATTAGCATTTAATTACTGTAATGTAGGAAAGCTTTACTATAGAAGAGTAACTAATTCCATGCTTCTACTTTCATCGTTTGAATAAAAAGTGATTAATCACAATATAAAATGTCTGAAACACAATTTCATTTCAGAAAATATTACATGAAGATTCTCAGGCGTTTTTGCCTCCATTTTATAAAAAGCCCCAACAAAGGAATTTTCACTCCAAAGTCCGAAATGAATACAAATATTTATCTAGTTCATCCTTTGCTAGCATGCTTTATACAGATCTAGAAATCCAAACTTTACCTTAATGCCGTGAGCATGTATTACCAGACCCCTTTTTCTTAATATCTGGAATTCACACGTCTAACCATTTTTTCCCAATGACTATGTCTAATGAGCATCTATTAAGGACAATTCCAAGCAAAGTTTGCTCCTGTTTCGGCAAGTCAAGGTATTCCATTCTCCACAATTCTTCTCCATGATTTTCAAGGATGTCTCTTTCACGCCTCTCAGAGAACGCTCATTCCAAGGATATCAATGCTTCTAACTATAAATATACTTTTTAAAAAATTGCGACTGGCTCCAACAAAATGAGTATCTAGGTCAATTTATCTGGTTCAGTTTGCATCCGACAGAGCACAGAGAGAGCCTTAGTTTGGCGTACCAAGCGTCGACAATGGGCGTTGGTCAAGAGCTTGGAGGGTTGCAGTTGAGTTGGTGCAAAGACTTGTTCGAAGGCCTTTGAACTAAACCCCCCCCCCCCAAAAAAAAAGGTGGTCTAGCGACTTGCGACACCTTTTGCTAGGCTGGGTCACAACTGTTCTCCCAACAAATTATCACAGAATGTCTACAATAACCTCATCTAAAGACGTTAACGTGAACTTCATCTACAGAATTCTATGGTCACACCGGTTAACACACCCATCTTGTGTGACCTTAATCCACCGGCAGCGGTTAACAAGACGTTCTTTTCTTCTGACAGGAAACCCGAAATCCCGCTGGTTCCCCTACTTTGCTTCTTAAGCACAACAGTCATTATTTTTCCTGAACTACCCCCCATCCAGTGCTCTAGTAAGAAAACCTCATGTCAGGGGTGTAGCCCAGCTTCTCCAGGTTGGGCAGGCAGGCATAGTTGATCATGGGAGGCGGTCCGCACATGAGGATGATGGTGTCACTGCTGGGCGGTGGCATGTGGTCGCGGATCATATCCTCACTGACGAAGCCACTACTGTACTTCCAGCCTACAGGAAAAAAAAAGCCAGTCGATTAATAATGCGTGTTTATGAGCAGGTATAATTTTTGACCCAGGAGGAAAAACAAAGGGCCTATTTGATTTGCTGGTACCACTGACCCCAATCAGTGATCTGATGATGGTTCACCGAGACCAGAACCTGCCTAATGATGCAAGTTCAATTCATTTATATAACAGGTTTTTGCCTTTACCCAACGTATATATTAATAAACACTGTTTGCTCAGTGCTAGTCTGAGAGCTTGTGAAAAAAGTCACAAGCTTACTCGGGTGGGACTCGAACCCACGACCTCCTGCTTACTAGTGCAGACATCTTAAAACAGGGCTCAAATCAAATGTAAACACGGATTTACATGATGAGTAAGGTTGAAACTGCAAAACAAACCGTGATGTCATTAGTACATAGGCCTGGTCTAATCTCAGGAGGTGTCTGAGAATTTATGGCTGCGGCTAAAATTCACACTCATCAATGGAAGCCACGAGGTAGCAGCAATGTTCACTTCGCATAGACCCGCATGTTACAGGTAGCCGCAGCCAGTCACAAATCCCACTGTGTGGGACCTCACCTTCCTCCGGCCGGTCCAGTGTGTACCACAGCTTGAAGCGGTCACCGTGCTCCTGACTAATCTCCTCCAACTCTGGCCGCAGGAGAATGTCCTTCTCCGTCTGTCCAAAGTGACCAATACAAACATCTCATTGGTCATCATAGACTCCCAGCAAGCAGTGGCAGAGGAAAGTTTACATACGGTACGCTTCAAGTCTTCAAGTGGAATATTTTAAGACTATTTCTGACCAAAATTTTTTATATCCAATCAATCAGATCATCAACTCTTCTTTAAAGCTTGATTTACAAATTCATGTAAACAAAGTAGATGTCCTGGCTGATTGGCTGTAGAAAAAAAATTATCGGAAAGATTTGACTTGGACTCTTTCAGTTCAAGTGTCGATAAACTTTCGACCACAACAGGACACGCCTGAGTGATGTCAATATCAGGTCATCCAATCACGTCATGTCACAAGATGAACTGCCATCCAGTTACTTGTGACCAGGTTTCTGATTGGATGGTGTATTATGGGCCAAAATCTGATTGGATGACTTATCATCAGCTGCAAAGCTGATTGGATGATGCACTGTTGGCAAGAAATCGGATTGGATGATGCATTAATGGCCAGACGTCTGATTGGACGATGCATTGTTGGCCAGAAATCTGATTGGATGATGCATTATTGACCAGAAATTTGACTGGATGATGCACAGTTATCCAGAAATTGGATTGGATAATTTAGTATTGTCCATAAATCTGATTGAATGTTTTCAATTTTAGATTTTAACGTAACTCAGCATAAATGATACATAATTTGGGTACCATGACCAAATGAGCCAATATGAGCTACTGTCAGGGACCATATTTTGTGCATGTATTCAATTAAGTGGATTAGGTTTGACAGAAACTAGCACTGGTGCCCAGCTTTATCACCTGGTTGGCAAACAGCAGCCAGAGCTGGCTCTTATCAGCCGGATCCTTCAAGACTTGACGTGCCAACTGCAGCATCGGAGTGATGCCTGCAAATGCCAAAAAAAAAACAATTTTGATCTCCACTTAAAACAGAAACTGATATTTTGCATCCATTCTGCACTCCACACTTTTAGGACAACTACAGCATTAGTCATTACAAATGTTACGAGGGAAATATTAATGAGTTTTCAGGGTGCAGCTATGGCAGTTTTGCTTTCTCGTCACTAGGGGGCGCCCTCATCTCCTCACCTGTTCCGCCAGCGATCATGCCAATCTTCTTAGCATTCCTTGTCTCGGGTGGAGATTTCTTGTCTGCTCTGATGCTGAACTTTCCTAGAATGAATACATCAAAAACACCCTAAACTGTGATCAAACTTGCTCAACAATGATCTACAGTCTTTATATCAACTCCTGTTTCACAAGAAAACTGGCTGTTACCTTGGTTGGTTTTCTCAATAACTGTAGATTGATGACATTAATCTCATACCAGGTTTTGCCCTCACACTGACGTTATTCGCACATGATTCTCAGAATTGTCTGAGATTTGCAAACAAATGAGTGGGCTGGGATTTGAACTCACTACTTCTTGCCTACCAGTGCAGACGTCTTAACCAGTCCACCATCGAGCTTGCTGGGATCGGTAGCTGGCTCGAATCCAACCCGGCAGCAGGTACCACAAGTAGTCAGTGATATTTATTTGGTTGGGAGTCAGGGAATCTGACTTCATATTAGGTTCTGCCCTTACACCGACGTATTATCCACTCTGTATTCTCAGATAAATCTGAGTAGACGTCATTACAGTGATGGTTCGACATTCATGCGCATGTCGCACGCGTTCTCAAATAGGTGTCCAAGTGCCCTTGCAGCGAGTCACAACACCCTATCTGCTCTGAGCGGTAACATGAGAGGGCGCTTTTCACATGGACACGACGATCCTCTGGTGGGAAATGGGCACGTGAACGCACAGGTATACGCACGTTTGTCGCAAAGCGTGGTGAGTGCACGCAACCAATTTATGTCGGACCATATGGTCTTCACGTGTGCGCTGAGCGTGTGCATGAACTCAGTTGAAGAACTTCCCACTAGCCTGTCTCTCCTTTGCCGTTGGGGGCGCACTTCAACCCAGGGTGATCAGGGTGCTCTCACCAACACGTGATCCAACATACTTCCGCCCAAAGACTGCAGCACCACGCACAAACTTTACACAGAAGGCGAGCCTTCAAATGTTTATAAATAAGTATGAGACAAAATGTGCTGTACAAATGGTGACCGCTATGCCATTGGGTAAAGAATCAGTGCTAAATGTTAGATGAAATATGAACCTCAGTGTTATGTCTACAGTGTACAGTTGCTTAACCAAATGCCTGCCTACGGTATTAAGGTGGTTAATTTCGGGGAAAAACCGAATGGTAAAGTGACACTTAGACTTCTTAACGGACCGGTTGGTGGAAAACGAGCTTAAACACAATGCTACATCCAATCAAGCCTCACGATGGGCTAACTCTAAACATAATTCAAAGACAAGTGATAACTCCAAACTTAATTGGGACGATACAAAAAACATGCATCAGAGCTACATGTACATGTACTCACCACATCCGTCGTACACTAGCAGTCCGTTGGGACCACGGACATCGATGGCATCACCGATAGCCATGTTGTCTAGGTACTGCGACATCTTACCTCCCTCGGGGAACTTTGGGTGTACGTTCTTGAAGTACACCTGGGGGGGGGGAGAGTTGAGAAAGGAATGATGAGATTGTGGTTGTTTCTGAGACTGCATATTTTTAGTGGTGGCAGAAGTGGGATGATGTTGCCACATACTACTGTTGCTGGAATGGAGTGCCCTGCCCGGTTTGCAAAGCGTCATGCTCCAGAAAGCAGGAACTATGCAGATTTTAAATAAGTTTCACCGCCTCATAATGCAAGAGCTTGCCCCTTGTTGAATGTAACACATCTTCATCATACATTTAATGCATGAAAGTTTGGCTTGTTACCCAACATGCCCAAGCAAGTTTTTTACCACCTAGCACGTTCTGATGGGATGACACTGCTAGGCATACAACGTTCTACTTCCAAAGCCACCATCTTATCACTGAGATTGCAAGTAGGCGTATGTACATGTAGCTAACTGTCTTTCACAGACTGAATTGGTTAAATATGAATGAAGCTTGTCACTGGGTCCCAGCCGATTCCGGCTAGGTTGAAAATCCTGCTATGCGGCAAATCTCCGCTGAACAGTGAACAGGGCCAAGAACGGTGACAGCTAGCTTTACCTTGATGACAAGATCCATGAAGCCCTTGTCCTCGTCGCTGGAGACAGGGGTGTAGGGTCGGATGACCAACTTGCCATCGATGCGACATGTCAAATAGATGTGCTGGCCTTAATTCAACAAAAATGACAAATAAACAGCTCAAGAGAAAGGCTTCTCATCAACTGGAATCTGATTCTGCTCTCCTTAAAGACGCCTTTCCATATGCGCGTCAACACTTGTACCAAGCAATTGCTCCCCGGACAATTTTGAAGGCCGAATGCAATGCACACGTGCGCTATGTTAATGGAGTCAATTTTTGTGTTCGTAAAAAGTGAAACGCATGAACGCATCATGTATGCAACACACCCAAAAGCAAACATACGGAAAGGTGCCGTAATGCTGTATTTGGGGCTTTTAGATTTAAAAATGCAAACAAAACTTCAATATTTACAAGTAAGAGTCGTACATATACAAAGATACCATCTTGGGTAAAGCTTTTCATTATTTTTCATGAAGTCAGTGACAACTCATCCTGTGGAGAATATATCACTTTCAGGTTATCACGAGTTCTTTTGAGAAAAATGCAGACAATCTGGTGCGGCGCTGAGATTTGAGCACTTGGCTGAATCCGGATGCCCTGGACGGTGATGAAATACCAGGCTCCGCTTGAAGAGAAAGACAAACAACCGGGATACTTCTGCCTCATAATTACAGGCTCGCAGGCCACCGCAAGCGATTCTTCACTGAAGCTTTGGCATGCAATACAGTAAGTTGTTTATCACAATTCCCAGGGCATTCCATGAGGACGGTTAAGTAAGTTGCTGACATCAAAGTCAACAGAGCAGCTTTTTACGGCCAGGTACAACAGAGCAGAGGAAAGAGTTTGGCAATGCATCAGCTAATTGCAAATGCATTTGATGAGTTGAGACTTGTTCGGGTTATTGACGATTCGGGGGGGGGTGAATAATCCTCTGAGAGAACTTGGTAATGTCTTGATCGGTGTTCAAAGGTACTGGACAAACTGCCAAGTCTACAGGAAAATAAAGCAGCCTCTAAGTACCATTAGGCTTTGCTTTGCACAGGAATTGCTGCCCTGGTTATGTCTAAGTGCAAATCATTTGCCTTTCGTTACATGTATTTACAGTGTTGAATTCTGGCTGATACCGAAAGGATCCCAGACATGCATGTACATGTAACAACTACCGGGTTTGGGCTATTAACAGCAACCGTAATCGGGAAAAAAAAGCTGTCAAACATGTAACTGAGCATGTCCCGCCGGTGAATATAGAAGACGATGAAAGGATTGATTTTCTTAAGGGGCGGGGAATTTTCAATGTTAGGCTCTGCTGCAGCTTGAAATGGCGCGGATGTTACAAGGGAAAATCCACTCGTGCTCAGCAAAAAGAAACTGATCAAACTTGGCAGCAGAGCGCCCTCGTGAGTTCATGCGCTGAGCATATGACCAATCATTACTCACCAACTGGCAGGCCCAGGATGTGGTCTTTGGATGGCAGGGCAAAGCGGAAGCGTCTGGTGTCATGACTCACAATCTAAACGATGAAAGGATGAAACAATCAAGGTAACAGACTACATGTGCCTGTACCTGCTGACTATGCACGGAAAAGATAAGGAGAATTTAAGAAATGAGACTGGATCCCTCCCAAAACATCCTCAAGCTCAGTTTTCTTCCAGTCATTTGGTTTCAGTTTGTACTAGAAAGAGCAAACGGCGCTTTTTGTTTTGATGTGTCAGACAACTTGACGAGAAACGACATTTCCAGGTTGTGGGTCCTCATTAATTTTAACACACTGCACATTTTTGGAAGGCCTGAAAATCGTTTGAGGCAACCAAAAATGTGGCATTTCATCAGGCAACCTTTAATGGCCTTTATGTTGGTTGCGGCTCTAGTTTGGAACTTCTCACGCACTCCACAAAGAAAAATGAATCAATAAAAACAATACACTTTTCTCTATTATTTCCAAAAGCCAAAAAACAAGATGTCCTTTTTTGTGGGGGGGGGTATGGCCCCTCTTGCTCTCCTCCCAACCACCCTCTGCCCCCGGAATCTGCCCTTGGAGACTTCCTACAACTTCCAAGAGAATCCACACACATGACAAAGCACCAATACTTGTAATGTACAACGCAATGTCCATGAATACACATACACCTGTCCATGTAAGTACATGTACTGTGGTGTATACATGTACATGCCATGCTTAACGCATGCAATGTAAAACCGCTATCTTTTTGAACTTCTTCCGTTATCAGGGGCACTTAAAAATATTGATAAGAAGCCTATTTTTAGACAGCAGAACTAACAGCATCGTGTGACACGTCTCTATCAAGAGTGTCGGAAAATAGCATAGAGATAAATCTCAGACAAATGTTTAAAAAAAAGACCACTAAATATGGTTGGTAAAGAATCGGACCAGAAAAAAATCTCCAACTATATCTCCATCCCCCAGTAGCAATTGTACGCCGTGGTGAAATTGACCAATGATAAAAATAGCTGAAAAAAGGCATACAGCTAAACTGAACTGTGAAAATCTCCTCTACTTTTGTACACAGCCAGTGAGGAAAAAAAACTGAAATCCAAAACAAAAGAAGCTGAAATCAGCTGAAAAGCTGAGAAATCTCACCCCGTTGATAATGCAACATTGATGGTGCTGAACCATACATGTACATGTAGTTGAATACATTTGTACATGTGCCCATATGATTAAGGGAAAAGAAGGACTCAACTACAAGTTTAATTTAAATATGATATACATGTAATAATCACAGTAATACTGTTTACAGTTTTTACATAGTGCCTTGAACTAACTTAGATCAAAGCGCTATACATCATTACTACCCCTGTTCACTGGGCCCATGAAACATTCCGAATACCATCTCAGCTCCCTGGGGAGTATACAGCTCGATGCTTCCCTTTTCGGCGCAACGCAGCTAAATCAACCACAATAACCATCTCTGCCCTCGCAGGGTACCCAATTAATTACTCCTGGTCGGAGAGAGGCAATGAGTGACACAACGCCTTGCCCAAGGGCACACGCACCATGGCCCCTGGCTGGATTCGAACCTGCAACCTGCGGCTCTACCCACCGACTACAAATCTGATGCTCTTAACCTCTAGGTCACCCACTCCACTTTGAGTAACGGAAAAAAGGACTCAAGTCAAGTGCACATGTGCAAGTTTAATTACCATAGCGAGTACTAAAATATGATGGTAGTCAAGTACATGTCTTCAAGTATACGAATGGAACTATACAGGCACATGTATACTCTACAACGCAGGGCTGACTCAATTCAAATAATTCACTATTCGAAAAGTTGACCTGCGATTCGATATCCCAATATTCAGTCGTACCGACCGGCAGATCGTTGATGATTAAACCATATACAAAATCAGTTGCAATAATGGACACAATTGTACATTAAAATCACTATAATTGTGATAACGGCTCGTCAAGTCTAGGAGTATCTCCAGCCATGACTTAGCAAGGTTTAAGAGACGAACAATACTTCTAGCTCTGTTTAAAATTTCTATTCCTTTCATTTTTTTACTTACTGTTAGAATCGTTGTAAGATATCCATAGCTTTTCATTAGAATCCGCTAGAAACAAGACTCCATCTCTCCCTTCCTTTCAAGAATTTTGCATTTGAATATATTCCTTAATATAATCCATCAAGTATTCGGATATTTGGCACAGCCCTACAAAAAGAGCACGTGACACCGCGGTATGAGTCTGAACTTGGGACATCCTCCCACATGTCAAATATAGACATAGAAAGCATTTGATGACAACAAATAAAATCAAAACAAAAACAACAACAACGACGATGACGACGACATATCGTACGAGTGTTTTCAAGAAAAACTAACAAACCAAAAACCTAGAACGATTTCTCACCTCTTTGTCCACCAGTTCAAATGGGTACTTCGTCTCGGGATCTTTAAGGGCTTTCAGTGGGCTGGGTGACTTGCGCTTGCCGCCCAGGACGTATCTCCCGATAATGACGGTGGCCGCAAGGACGCCAACGCCCACCAACACCGGCACACCAAACTGCAATGCAGGACCAATCCGAAGATTACCGGATATGCGAATTAGAACTTACATCTCAATCCTACAAATATGTGATTGGTGCTGCGATAAAGTCTGAGGTAACATCTAGGAATATAATCTCTTCTGCTGAGAACTGGTGATTTTGGAGTGACAATTCAACCAGTATAGTCCGCTATTAAGGTGTGCATGGACAGCTACATATGTACTTACATTTTCGAAAAAGGAATTACCCATTTTGATGGTTGCAACCACAGTAAAAGATGAATAAGCACAACATCTATAGCCCAAGCTGCCAGCAACTGTTTGAACCAGACTTTAAAAGGGCAGCCCGCCAGCAGAAATGACACGGCCAAGAGAAAATGAGGCTACTTGTGTGTAGTTCTGAGTATGTGTCCACTAACTAATGCAGGTTGTAAGAATCCTGGCATGTCGGATTGGCCGTATCACTCACTGATTCCAAGCGGACCAGAAACACAGGACCTCTGATTCTCTTTCCGGTAGTGATCAATCTCGGCCAGGCCACTCTGATTAATGATTGGCTGCTCTACAAATAGAACTTTGAAGCTCATTGGTTGACATCGATTTAGGCCAAACCAAAAAAAAATATTTGTTTCCTATCACACTGGGAGAAATTTAAGAGTGCGGGTGGGCGAAATCAGCCCTGTGTAAACACTTGTTGCGTGGTTAAAGGACATCTGATTTTAGAAAGCAGATGATCGTGGGCATGTAGCCAGAGGGAATTCACAGAGCTGCCACAGAAAAGACTTCAGCAGGGACAAGCAAAGGCTGTAGCGGTGATTGCGATAACTATCTTCCATTTTCTGAAATCCTGGCTTCATCTCAACCAGTGGGTTTAAAGCCCAGCACAGCACACTTTTGCCCAAGAAGGGACTATTTTTTCACAAGACGATCTTTGTATTGATCGCATGAGGCCAAAAAACGCATGTGGAATCTCGGTCGGAATTCTGGGTCCAGTGATTCTGATGCCGCAGCCAGAGACACCCCAAGGTTTCAAAAATATGTGTAGCTAGGCAGTGTGTACACATGCAAAGGCTAAAAAAAGTTCTGCTTCCAATTTTACGGCATCTGAACGCGGTGAATATTTAGCACTTTTTAAAAAAAATACTGATTCAGTGTGCGACTGTGCAACAACAGAAGTTGGGCTGAAATAAATTTGTTTCTAAAGAGAACAACACTTAATTTAAAAGGTAACAATTTTGTGCATGAATACATAGTCCATTGAATCTGCATACACTACATTCAAACTTCAAACAGGGACTACTATGAGACATATTTTTACTTGGTTTCCATCCGATTTCATATTTTCCTCAAATTTTTCCCTAAGAACTCATGGGTTGGGCCGTCAAAATACAGCCGGTCGGAAAACTGAAGGCAGAACGTTTTTTTTTTGCGTAATGCATCCAGGGTCTTACCTTCTGTGCCGACGTCAAATTTGGCGCGGTCAAAATGGAATTAATGATGGTGGCCAGTGGAGGCATGGTGGATGCGTGCAGCAAGAGGTTATAGAGGGGGAAAAAAGCGTGACATTACTTTTTTTTAAACAGTCAAATTATTTCAGGCTATCAAAGAAAACTTCCTGCTAGAGATTTTGTCTACCGGAGACGGCCTTAATTTCTCAATGTATTCTGTTTTCTTTTCAAGATGGCCACTGGACTTTCTGAACTCTTTTGGTCATATACATGTGTAATTTACTTTTGTTTCTGAACCTGTTTTTCAAATCTAATAAGTTTTAATTAAGGGTAATTTCAGAAATTAGGGTCCACTTTTTTGTGTCCCTGACACAACTAACATGATACATGTATGATTTTGTAAGTTCAGAACACATTTTCTAATTTCCAAGAGTGATGAATTAATGCAAATTACCTGCCAAACAAACAATAATAGTTTGAAATGAATTCCGGTTATATTTCCATGTCAAATAACACAGGTCAGATGTAACATGGGCATGATAATGTCACACTTTTGGACCCCTAATTTTTGGAATTACCCATAAATATGTACGTGCATGTATTAATAAGTGGACATCTTGTCAGAAACTGTCCAAATCATGTTGAACATGTAACAACAAAGGACATCTTAAAAAATATGGCATGCTGGAAAAAGGAAAGCAAGCAGGAATGAGCAAAACAAAATGGTTTTTGTCACTTGGCCTCGTAATTGATTGATCTTCCTGATGTACATGTACGTATCTTTGGCACAAGCTTTTTTATGAAGCGGTGCGGATTTCAGCCTTCAAGCGCAAAATACTCAGGGATTCTACTTTTTGGTGGAAAAACAGCTAATTTTTTTTGGAAATTTTAAGGACACATTTAAAATTTCACAAAGTGTTAGAAAATTACATCACAGAAATAAGAATCTTAGAGCACCACCTACATGTTAACCATTACAATATAAAGCAATTAATGCAAAGTAAGGAAGGAGTTCCATAAATGCCACTTGACAGCCTGTGCACAAACCCCGAGAGACTGATCTGACAGATTCTGTTTTTCTTTGTAAACGACTTGGTTTTTCCCTCCTAAATCGAACTTTCTGGACATGTTTTTGCCTTCTGACGGCTAATAAGCCACTGTAGGAAATAATTGGAGTCTGTATGTGGAACTCTTCCCCTAGATAATTGATTTCTATATTTTATTTTGTTATAAAGTAGTGTTACAATATTAGTAAAACTCTTGGTACAGACTGTGCGGACAACCAAAGATTTCTGTTCGCTTAGAGCCTCATGTTTTAGGTCATATGGCATGGAATATCTCAAGCCCAGGCATGCCAGGTTGTAGTCAACTCTTGTTTAAACAAAGTTGCAACTTGCAGGAACTACACAAATTATTTTGTAATATAACCAGGACTTTGTTATTAAGAAAAACACTCCCCCCCTTTCAAGAAATTGGGATTTGCAAAATTCAAACAGTATTCTGAAATATTAAGAGTTAATTGTACTCAGCAAAGTCCACAGGTTTAGATTCCACGATGCAGTTTTTTGCCAGAAGTAGTAAAACAGAACTTTGTTTTCTCAAGCTGTGATATAACAATGCAGGTAGGCACACGTACGTACATACGCATTGTCGCATCACGCATGTGTGTGCGTTCATTTCTCCAGACATGGCCTGATCTGATTGCGCCACGACCAGAGACAAACAATATTTTTTCACCTCTATTTACACGAATTCACAGCGCAAAGAAGCTCAGAATAACTAAGCATTTTACCACAAAGAACATCATGTTTCACATTAAATCGAATGACCACACATTTTTTCCCAAATCATAAAAAATGATCGGAATTTTGGCTCACCAATGTCTCCTCCAAGCCCATTTTTGTAGAGGTGTGGAAGACAAGGTCAAAGTTCAATGAAACTTGGGTAGCACGTTTGAATAAGTTATCTTTAATAATTCACAAAGTAATGTAAAAAACTACTTTATTTTTTAAGTCATGATTTTTTAAAAACCACAGATCTGGTAACGAGATCTCTACATATTGAATAAAGGAAAGCAAACTCGATTTCAATCCGAACATAATTATTCAAGCCATTTTGATAAATTTGTAAATAAATATGAATATTCATAATCCTGTAGACGGCCGTAAAATGGACGATATAAAGTTGAATGCTGCTAAGATCGTAAGTTTAGAACCCTATTTTGAACGTATTTTGGCAGGAAATATGAAATCAAATGATTATTCAAACAAGGTTTAATGAAATGTAATTTAGGAATGAAATTGACAAAGTTAGAGTTCTTTTTGGACTAAATTTATCATGTTTTGGTAAATATCAGAGATTATTGCAGGTCTGGTGTCCCAGTACATTGTGCATCAATGGCATGAAAATACACCCAGGGAGCAGTCTTACGCGTCCATAACAACGAGTTCAAAATTGAGCTAGGCCTCTATTAATTTTCACATTTCTGACAGTCCCAAATGAAATATGTGAGCTGTGTATTAGTTCATCTTCTGAAGCAGCAGCTAAACAACGTCAGATTGACTATCACCAACAGCAAGGATTATTTTTTGTCATGAATTTGTTCCCCTCTGTTAAATCTTCTAACTAAGCTTGTGCACATGAAACATGAAAAAGGCTTATCTAGCTGAGACTGCTACCCTCAAGAGTTCACGCACATGGCCAATAGATCTCCCATAATTCCCTGATGCTAGATTGCAGCCCAGCAGAAACGGAACAGCCGGGCCCGATCCCCGGAATCAGAGAGCAACTGGGACAGCTCCGAGCCGGAGGACACCCTGCCGAATGTGAGCTCGGCAGAAGACGAGGTTATCAGCACAGCGTCCAGTCGCGGCAGGGGCAGGGATAAGATCCACCCTCCACAGGGTATGTCACATGACCCCCAGACCGAGACCAGGCCGCAAAAACACGCAGGAGAAAACTTTGAAAAGTCAGGGAAACTTCAGCCTGTAACTAAGGAATACTTTCAAAGTGTTCAAAGGGGGCAGATGAGTCAATGCTTCATCAGCCAAGTTTGAGGTTTCAAAATTAAAATTCTAAACCACTTACTGGCAAAGTTAATATTGAAGCTTTTGTTTATCAGCAATTGCATTATTTATCATTTAATCTACCGTTTTTATATTTGTACAATTTATTCCCGTTGTTGAACGGGGTACCCACAACTTTCTGTTCAAATTGTTTTAGCAAAAATTCTCAGAACGGTAAAGTAGGCTTTTTCACAGGGAATTTTAAAACAAATAGCCTGGTACATGATAGGCTAAATCAGATTTCATTCGTCATGGGCAACGATTGCTGATTGACATTTTGGATAAGATGGCAATACTTTCCTGTTTTTCTTTTGATTTATATGTTGCGTTTGGGTTGCATGGCTATCTGTGTTTTACTTAAAAGGTTGCATGGCACTTTCACTGCTTGGAAATGCACATCGGAATTCTTTTTATCAGCTTTATAACATCTGCTCCCCAGGACCTAAACGGGACAGCAAAGTATCCAGACCACAGTTCCAGCCCCATAAACCGGCGTCGTCCAATCGACTTGCTGTGAACGGAGGCCAGTTGTCCAACAAGTCCTCACCCGTTTCAAGCATCAGAAGGTGAGCTGTCAAAAGGACCCCTTCCCCCCAAGGCCCAAAGGGGCCCTACTTATGGGCCTCGAGCTGTACCGACAGAGGGTGCTAGTTTCTCAGCAAGGGAGGCTTTTGGATCGGAAGTGAACTTCGCTGGCTCAAGAATGACTACGAGATGCACGTGTCGCAGTCTCATCACTACCAACATAATGAATATTACCTGACCAATGTGGTTCTTTTTAACCGATGAGGGGGTGCTTCTGCTTGAGGTGACTTGCAAGCCCCCACCTCTAATAAATTGATAACAGCATTCCTGTCAAGAAGAAAAGATCTGTCAAACTCCGAATATGGCCCGTCAGGTTGGCATTGTTTCACAGTTTTTGTGACAGGAAACATCTGAAAAGGCTTCCGTTCTTCAGGAGGGGATGCCAGTCCATTTGGAGGTTACTCCCCAGCCAGTGCTGGAATCCACTTGCACTCCTGCATGGAGAGAGGAAGTAATTGGGGCAAAGTGGCTTGCCCATGGACACAGCATGATTTGAACCCTCAAACCAACTAATAATGAATCATCCGTCCCCCTCCAGTTCAACAAAGTCTGCCTCAGTTGAAACTTTAAGTGACCCGTCGCTGTAGAATCACATCAGCACTGCTTGTGAAGTTTTGTGGAATTACATTTGGCAAGTTCTATCAAGGACCATAGTTAACCATAGTTCGGCGTAGTCTGATTGAACGCAGGTTGGTTGACGATGGTTGGACTAGTCTAGTCAACTTCCTTTATAGGCTGGTCACGCTGTTAGTTGCCATAAACCATTTTTAATTGCACAGTGTAGGAGGACCAGTTATAAGAAAAATTCCGTAAAAACATTATGTCACTATAAACGACCATTTTCGTTTTTATTTTTGCTATTTGCCGCACCTTTTCTCCCCTGGGGCCTACTGACCCGACTAAAGCCATTCACACTTCAACTTCACTGCACGTGCGTTAGGTACATACGTCACAAACCAACTACTAGTTAACTAGTGGTCCTTTATCATGGGCAACCATGATATGCTAACGGCACAAGGGATGCGCAAAATCTGCGACAAGGAAAACTTAATGTACAAAATTCCAAAATTGTCTAAATAGTGCGGCTGACTCACAAAAAACAATAAGCTAATTGCCTTATGTTTAATGAAATATTTGTTTAATCCCCAGTGGAAAGGTTTCAAAGGCGGGGGTGAATGTGTTCATTGACCACGGCACGGGGGATTCATCAGACGATGATGTCTCAGTCGCCAGCAAGAAGTCAGCGCTGCAAAAGGAAGAACCCCCTCCCTACGATTTCAGGAAGGCCCTGGATGGTATGTGCAGACCTGCCAACCTTGCCGTACTCCTTCCTGAGGTCAGGCATTACCACACAGTAGATTAAAAGGGATTTAAATGAGCCTTCTGTTCATTTAAATTTTCAGTCTATTGTGTGTCGATGCCTGACCTCAGGAAGGAGTGCGGCGTGTTGGCAGGTCTGTGTGCGAAGGAGCGCCAAAAAACAGATTGGTGGATCTTGGACAATTCTTAAAGAGGAACAGATGCTATGAAAACCATATAGTCAGTAATGCCTTTTGATTTTTTATTCAGAAGAGCAAACTGACCTTTAGCATCTAATGTATCCCCCCGAGGAAAAACAGACATTCTGTGGGCAAAAAAAAAATATTGAGGGTTCCTGTCATTTTCCCGAGTGCAAGATTCTTTTAAAGGGCTCAAAAAGTGACAATGGCAACTTTCGACTGATTTGTTAACTTCAATCACTGACAGGAATGATTTTGTAGTGGACATATTGGCTATCTCAGGAACAGAACATTTCAAAGAGCATGTTTTGATGGCACTTTCTGAACGGACTCCCAAATTGTTGTTTTCCTCAATACCTGCACTGGTAAGCAGGAAGTTGTGGGTTCGAATCCCACCAAAGCAGGCTTTTTGTGACAATCTCTTGGACAGCATGAGTACACAATGCTGGTAAAAAAATGACCCAGCGAAGAGCAAAATCCATCATTAAAAAATCACACTTTTCCAATTTTAGGAATAGGTTAATTTTATTTCATTTAATCTTCCCAAAGTGATAGTTGAGCATATTTCTTAACTTTTTCAGATACAATAACTCCAACTAATGAAGATCGCCAGTCCGATAGACCTGGGAAGAGCAGAAAGGGTAAATTGTATGACCCAACGCCTCCGACTGGCCACACCCCAAGATCAGGTAAATTGTTACGGTGTTGTGGAAGGCATTTTTGGGTGAACAGAGTTGGATTTGAACCATACCAAGGCTCATATTGTATTCAATTTGTTTGAACAAATTCAGGTTCAGCTGTGAAGTTGGTTCGAATCCCGCTGGGGCACCAGGGTGCCTGTATCCGCATACAACACATACAACAAAATCTTTTCCCCTCTGAAACTATCCGCTTTGAGAATAATCTCCAAATATTCATGAATCTTCGGTCACCAACTGGTTAAAGAAAAATATAGTTGTTCCGTACCATGAAGATTTAGTATGCTGTCTGGACTTTAAAGTGAAGGCTCTATGAGAAAATCCTCGCTTTCAAATCAAAATTTACAGAGTTGATCCAAAATAGTTTTGTTGGTCAGCTTTTCTTGCCAAAGAAGGACTGTTCTTTAGGAGTTTAGAAAAGTTACATCTTAGGAACGTAAGGTCATCATCATGCTTAAACTTGAATTTGCAAAGCTGTAGCGATGAAATTGAAGTTGCAAAGTTGCAAAGTTCTATGCAAGTGTGTCTGTTTTGGGAAGTAATCTAGCAGAGTAATCATCTGTTTGGTTTGGACTTGCTAATGCAGACCAAAAGCAACTTACCATGGACACTCCCGACAGTAGAACCAGACCGAGCAAATGGAAAGTCAATTTGGGATTTCAGGATGACGACGCCCGAAATCCCGAAACGACGACAGGCAACGACAATCTCAGGGAGTCCTCGCCGAGAGACGCCACGTTGACAACCTTGATGACGACAACAGCGTCCGACGTGCCGCTGCCGAAGACGGAAGGGGGCATCGTGGGAAGGTTTGGAAATAAGGACGTGGCAGACCTCGGCAGTTATAATGACTCAGCGGGACCGATATCGCATTTACTAGTTGAAGAAAACACCCACAGGTTTGTTGGAAGGCTTGACTATACTTTTCCTGATCAAAATCGAGGCTGCTAAAATATCCTGGTGCAACATGTGACCAGCTCCAACAAAACAAGTCTTCCGGGCGTTTGCGTTTTTAGTCATTTTATTATAGGCTTTGCATTGGAAAGAGCGATCCAAGGTCTCAATTTTGTTGTATCTTGCAGTTCCACATCTTAATGAAAATAAACAGGTGCTTGAAAATGTTAAGGGTGCTATACGGACTACACTTTGTACAAAATTAACATTCCCTTCATTTTGTTGTCGCAAGATCAGTCACAAGACCAGTCACAGGACTGGTCACACAACCAGTCACAAGATGAGTCACAAGACCAGTCACAAGATCAGTGACAAGATCAGTCACAAGACCAGTCACAAGACCAGTCACAATATCAGTTACAAGATCAGTGACAAGACCAGTCACAGGACTGGTCACAAGACCAGTCACAAGATCAGTTACAAGATCAGTTACAAGACCAGTCATGAGACCAGACTCAAGACCAGCCACAAGACCAGTCACAAGACCAGTCACAATAACTGAGGACCAGTGACGAAGGAATACTTTTGTCACAGTTCATTCAAATCGCTTATGAGTTGGCTTCAGACTGGAGGACTTGTGATGGGTCTTGCAGGATTTGTGGTGGACTAGACTGCAATGTCTGTTGTACCAATGAAGGTCTTATTGCACAGTGGCAGAATTCTTGGGATTTGGGAAGGCTTCTATATAAATTTAAAGGATTGAACTTGATTGACAGAAAGTTTCTGACTTTTCAGTTTGGCCAACAAAATGTGCAGACAAAGAACCAAAAAGATCAAAAGTTAGCTAAAATTATCTAACGACTAGGTATGTGCATACTCTTCAGAATCTACGGTGGTTCTTAAATAACAAAAAAAAAGCTTCAGCCTAAATATTTTGGCTCATGAAAGGTTTCTTGCTCTACCCAGATATATTTACCACTATCAGCACGGAGACACGAGATTCTACGATACGCGGTCAGGAAGAAATGATGTCTACATGACGGGTATTGCTGATAAGTAAGTCTCCTGAACTGCCTTTGAATTACTGTCAATAAATATATTGTGTCTGTGCATGAGCAATAGAGGGCACTATTTCCACACCAACCTCCCTCTTCTATGCTGGGAAGAGCAGATATAGCATTTCATGATTTAGTTTGGGGTCTTCAACACCAATGGGGGACTTTTAGACGTCGGTGACATCAGTCGTACTAGTCATTTGTCACAGTATTGGGCATGCTCAGAACTAGGCACGCAGGCTCAGAACAAGGTGCACATGGATCAGTATGGATCAGTATGTTTGCCGCCACCAATTGTCGCAAAGTCTCCGGTTGCTGTTCGGGGAAGTCAGGTTGGTCAGTGGTGCTTTCCCAAGCTTTTCACCTCTGTGGCCTGGGTTCGAATCCCACCCAGGCCGACTTGTGGATTGGGTGCTCAATCCTTACCTGAGTCTGTAGGTTTCCAGCCCAGATTGTATGTCGGGTGTTTTCCTTCCAGCTCAAAAACTGACCATATCTTCCACGCCTTCTCTCCTAAGGCCCCTCGGAAAAACAATTTTTAAGTAGGACTTTCCCCCACTTAAATGAAGAAAAAATAAACTAAAAAAAAAGGTTGTGGGCTTCACCGATGAGGATAAGGAAGGAGGGGGAGGGGAAAGGGACAGGGAAAGGGGGGGGATGACTTGCCTCAAACCATGGCTCTGCCTCGGAAATATCAATATCACTGATTAAATGTCTTTCACCACAAAATCTTTTCATGGGAAAAATGCTTGTCTGGGTTTTAGCCTGAAGTTTTTATCCCTGATTTGGCTGCCTTTTTTTTGCTTGAAGATCAGAGAAGCTTGTCAGGCGAGGCGTGCAGGAGGTCTTTGCGGCTCTGCGCATCTTCGTGGACTTCCTCCTCATCCTGGTCCTGGAACTTCTCCGTTTCCTCGCTTACAACGTCTTTGGATTGCTCTTTGTCGGCCTTCTGACGACATTTGGTGACTATTTCTTCAAGCCCGTCCTGGCCGCGATGTTCAACAGCATTCTTCAACCTCTGGCTGTGTTTTTGTACAATGTCGGCATGGCGCTGAAGACGATTTTCGGACCGTTGATTGACATTTTGAGGGCGCTGTTGATACAGTTTGCAATGCTCCTGAGAGCTTTCCGATTGGTGGAAGTAAACTGGAGGGCGGGGCCTCGTGACACAAGAGGCGTGGAGGATGTTTAACCACGACCACCTAACATACTTCAAAATCCAGAAGGAGGTTTTTTAAAGATTTTGATGGATTTAGGAGGTAGATCTATAGCCCAGCCACTGTTACTTTACACTTATCTTTTTGCCTCTTGAAAGGTTGAAGTACAAAGAATGTGCCATTGGTTTCCCTCACAGTGGAGGATTTTGTAGGATTGAGGAAGGTAAAGCCCAGCTACTGTTACATTACAACTATAACAGTACAATGTACCACTGACAAAAAGCTGATTACATGTATTTTTAAAAGGAGCGGCCACGTTTTTCGTACCCAGAAGAACGTACAGTTTCAATAATTTTGTTTCTGCCATAAAAATGCAAAATTATTCCTGAGGCTGAAATAGATTTTGTTTTGTCATGATGTCATTGCAAAATGGACAATCGTTCTTCCTGTGTGCTTTGTTTTTCTTTACTTTCTATATAACCTGAATGTTTCGTTCTATTTTTAAAAATTTCAAAGCGTAACTGTTTGGTTCCAAATATAGTAAAGTTTATGAGCATTTCTATAGTAGAATTTAGAGTTTTGTTGAAATTTCTCTTATGTCGTGTGCTAGTTGAACCACTACTGGAATAGAGAGTTTTCATGGCTGCCATCTTGCAGGCCATTGCTTTTTTACCACAGTGTATGCACAAAAGGCGGTTTAGGCTTTGCCCTGCAAGATGGCTGCCACTCTGCAAAGCCTCTATTGGAAGGTGTGTGTGAAATATGATATGCCGTACATGACTCCACCTTGAAATAAATGTCATCTTCAAGTGTGAACTTATCTGACGTCAGTATACTAATTTGAGTTAGCTTTTAGTCTCCTCATTAATCTTTCCTTCATAATTGGTATCATTTGGATAGTTTAGTGGAAGTTCCATTGTCCTCAACTTGATATAACGCTGAACGAGCCCGAGTAATAACAGTTTCCACAAATTGCATATTAATCCAATGGCAGGCTTACGTTATGAAATATGTATGAACTAAAATTATTGTATAAAGTGTTGAATTGTTATATGTTTGACAATTAAATTTATATCTACTGATTTCTGTGCGTGAAGTTTTTGAAGTTTTCTTTTTGTGATAAGTACAGTCGTCGCTGGAATTTTTTCCGGGGGTATCAAGGGGCCTGGATAAGTATGGATATTTTTATAGCAAACTGAACTCGGAGTTTGCAACCCCTTTTATTTTCTTCGTTTCTTTTCCTTTTTTTTCTGTGGTTTCACTTCCGGAGTTATTTTATCTTTTTTTCTTTTTAGGGAGAGCTGTAACCGCCCCTTGCAAGCTCCCCCCCGTATACGTCGACGGGTACGTCGGGGTGTACATGTACTAGTACGTGTAGCAATGTAAAGCCATACCATTAATTGTATGCTTATTATGCATTATTCATAATCTCTCGAGCGGCGCGGACGCAGCGTGGTCACGTGGGTACTGATTTGCCTATCGCATCGTCCTCTTTGTACTGTGCGTGCGTGACGCGTCGATTCTTAGACGAATCGCGAATTGGCCATACATTTAGTGCATGTTGAGCTAGCACGCGCGCCGTGGAATTGTGGGCAATTGGGTGTTCTACAAGGTGCGTGTTAGGTGAGTGCCGAAAAAATTGTCTTGAAAATTCGTTAAAGAATCGAAGAAAAACGCCCAAAATTATGTGACTTAATAATCTATTTCTTATAGATTTTGCATGTGGTCTAAGAATGGCAAAATTAAGTAGATATTTTGAGTCTGAAAGTGGTGAAGACTGTCACGACTGAGAGGCTTTTTGACTATGTAGCCTATTATGGCCCCATGCTTACGTGACACTGACGTTTTTTTGGCCTGGGATTAGGCCCTAGTGTGGGAATCTCTTTTTCGCCTAAGAGATGTTGTTTAATTAGTGTTTTGCTCAATTTCAAGGTAGGGCTAGGCCTATTAGTACTAGTACTAGGGTCAACTTATGTTATTCAGGCTTCTTAAACGGTACTTTTGTAGTTCGCAGGGTTTTTGCTGGGCCTACTTTTTTCATGCTCTTCTAGTGCTACCATTGTGCAAATCACCCACGCAGTAGGGGCCTACAGTGTTTGCGATACGAATTATTGGTGCGCAGTTTTCTCAATTTCAGGACACAGCAAGCTCCTCGCTCTTGATAATTATTCAAGCTTATTGTTAAGTGTGGAACGCCAATCCAGTGCTTTAACATAAATGTATAAATTTTGATCATGTTAATTGGCTTTTGTTTTAATACATTTTTCAAGTTCCCTTGATTGGGAAATACGCCTAATTTTGGCCTGAAATGTTTAATTTTCTCCAAATTAGGTGGTGAACAGAAAAATCTAGCAGCATGTCTCGTTCCTACTCGAGAGCGGATCTGGCCTGCAAGGTCTACGTGGGTAATCTGGGCGAGTCAGCCGGCCGACGGGAGCTGGAGAATGCCTTCGTCAAATTCGGGCCCCTCAAGAATGTCTGGGTGGCCCGGAACCCGCCTGGCTTTGCTTTCGTTGAGTATGAAGATTCAAGAGATGCTGAAGATGCTGTGAAAGGCCTGGACGGCCAGTAAGTCGACTGTTCCCTGGCCTTCTG
The DNA here is from genome assembly GCF_054643075.1 of Acanthaster planci. Taxonomy (NCBI): domain Eukaryota; kingdom Metazoa; phylum Echinodermata; class Asteroidea; order Valvatida; family Acanthasteridae; genus Acanthaster; species Acanthaster planci. The sequence continues at coordinate 791,573 of NC_141796.1, forward strand.
CAGTCGGTCATCTTAAAGAAAGGAATTCAGGACACGGACATTGCTGATTGTTCCCAGCAGTGACCATTAGTGACGTACATGTATCGACCGTCAGATAGTGACAAAATGTAGCTGGGAAAATATTGAAGCATTTACTTGAAAAGCAGTTACACCAGTCTCACATAAATTATGCACGGAATGTCAAGTGATGTTTGGGTATAATGGATATGGAACCCCCCCCAATCTCTGTACTTCCCTACTGCCCCCCATTTAAAATTTTAAATGTAAACCTTTGTGCAAGCCACAGGATAGAGTTCCATACCTGGATATCACTTGGCACCCTTTGCACTAACCCCATGAGATTGGTCTGAGAAATTTGAAGCGTTTTCTAAGTAAATTCGTCCGTGTGGTACAGGCTTAACTTTGACGTTTAGGACGTGTTATCACTTAAATTTCTGATGGCTTGCCCGCCACTGCAAGGGAAAATAAGTGATGTCCGTGTGGGGAACTCTTATAATTGATAACTTAAGAACTATTTGTGCCAACCGAGTGACCTCAAATTTCACCGTCTTTATTTTACTGCCACTGAACTGTACTAAGCGTGTGCTTATTCATGCTGTTTGTTCTCTCACGTTAGCATGCTCTGTGGACACCGTGCCGTCGTGGAGATGTCGACCGGGGAAAAACGTACCAGCCGGCGCGGAGGCCGCAGCGGGCCGCGGTCGGCCAGCTACGACGACAAGTGTTACACCTGCGGGGAGCGGGGTCACTTTGCCCGGGATTGCCGCAACAGCGGCCGCTACGGAGGTTATGGTGGCGGACGGTACAGCAACTCGGACAGACGTCGGAGCAGAAGATCCAGGTAGGAGAAAAACCAGCGTTTCCAAGAGATTTTCATGAGTTCTACTCTTTCTCCTCATCCATTAGCTCATTTGAAAATACCGTCATTGTTCATTCTTGTAAAAAAAGACAGTTGCTCAGCCAGTTGGGCTAAACTTTAACGAAGAAGACTGTAGCATGATTGTTTTCTGCTAAAATGCCAGCCCCAAAGTGTCAAAATATTCTCAAATCTTTCAGAGTGGTCCATTTTTGTTCTCACTGCAAAGCTCATAACTTCCGTGATCTTGACAACCCCTCCAAACTAGCTAGTGGGCCGAAGGCTTTCTCACAAGGAAGTCAACTTTTTTTCCAACTTCGATGTTTTGAGTTATTTCTAGAATACTGTTCAGGGCTTATACATAAATTCTAAATATGTTAAGTGCAATTTGCATCTTTGACTGCTTGATTTCCAACCTTAACTCTTTCAGAGTTAAGGTTAAGAGTTAGGGTTTTGGAAAGTTTTTGAAGAATTTGTTAGGGTGAAAGTCTAAACTGTAAGGTGTGTAGAAAAAACATGAAAACCAAGAAAAAACTTGTAGGTCAATAAGTCTGCAGAATCAGGGAGTTTTGTTCAAAACTTTGCCAGCTAAAGAAAAAAAAAATTGAGGGAATTACTTTTTTTCCAGTGTAGGGGGACTGTGCTAACAAATTCAGTGGGTAAGCTGTTTACTGGTCACCAGTGCAAAGTTAGCTTGTATGTGCCAGTGTTTGGCTGGTAGTCTCTATCATTTCACCTGGGATGTTCTCTTAAAACTACAGGCTTCTTTCACATCAGGGTTTGGAACTTGGAGGCAATCAAGGAAATCCTTTATTGCAGTCCATGTATGACAACATTTTGTTTTGACTTATTTGAACTTGTCTAGCACAAACTGATCCACTGAACCCTCGGATTAATTGGAAAGGAAAAGATACTGGAACTCTTTAAAATCCCCGGTGTTCGAAGTGTCATATTCCTTGAGAAAGTCTGCTCACTTGTGGGGGATGTTAAGGACGGAGGATTGCACTAGGTTAGAACTCTGTCAAAAGTTCAGTGACACTTGTGAAGACAGGACAGTGACATTTTCAATAGGGGGGGTTGAATCTGGAGACTAAAGGTCTGACGTGTTGTAGGGCTGTCAAGAAAGCTAGATTCTTTTCACCATTTTGTGTTTACACTCGCCCCCTTTTTGCAGGATGTCCCATTCACCTTTAACATGGCATTTGATCGACATGTGATGGCCACGTTGCGTCCCATGTGATCAGCATGTGGTCCCTCAGTCATGTGATCTGCCTAAGCACCAGTCGGTCAGGTCCACAGTTGCCCGTCGGCCAAAAACCAGCTCAGCCGCAACCCCCCACACAAAAACGCCGCACCGGCGGGCGGGCGGGCGCGTCTCGGCTCCTTAGCAAATTAGGCCGGCCCAAAGTTGTGCCACCCTGCCTTCGTCACAGCCCAAAAAAATCCACCCCCCCATCACGCCTGTTTGTCAGGAAATGGGCGGTGTTCGTCAAGGTTTTACATAGGAAGGGGGAATTCGGCCGAGAGTCGTCTCGTTCAGGCCAGCACGCATAAAACAGCTCACCATGGCAACACCCCGGCAATTTAAAACCAAAAAATGATCATCGCATTCGTCGAGGCTCAGTTGTCGGCAATAGATTCACAAACACCAAATTGAGCACTCATCTCTGCTCGTCTGTACGAGGTTGTTGTTCAAACTTTTGTTACTTGTATTTAGTTTTTAACGGAAAGTATTAATGTAGCTTAAAGTCGTGCAGTACTTTGAAACTTTCATTTGTTCTGTTGGCGTAATGTCGCCGGTGATACGCATCTGAATGAACATGTGTGCAGTAACAAATATATTTATGCAAAGTTTGCCATTAATCAGACAGGTTTTTTTTTCAATGTGCCACTATTTTGCTGAAATTCTCTCCTTGTTCATTAAAAATCTCTTTCAGTTTACGGTATATCTTTGTCTGAGCAATAGTTTTGATGGCTTGATCTGTATAACTTGCCCATCACTTCGGGAATACGTTTTTCACTTTTGAAGCAGCCTCATTGCCAACTTGTTTTGACCTGGGATACTGGCCGGTGTATTTAGTGTCAGGATTTGGAAAAGGCGAATTATCTTTTCATCGCAGGGTCTGTCTGACCTTTTTCCTTCATCTCAGGTCCAGATCCCGAGATCGCAGCTACTCGCCGCGGAGGTATTCGGACCACAGCCGCTCCCGGAGCCGCAGTCGCGGTCGAAGCCACAGTCGTAGCAGGAGGTAGGTCGACCATTCAAAATCTTCCTCCTGTTCACTTTGCAGGAGTGCCTCTCGTGATGAGAGAACCTTTTCCCCAGCTATGGGTTCCTCGCATGATCAGTAGAGCTTTTGCTGCCTAGCAATGATTCTCCTCATGTTCTGTCACCAATAGCCAACACTTGTTTCCGTTAGTTGCCGAATTCTTTCCAACACCTACATGTAGAGAAATCCATTGACATTTCACTGGATATTCCCCACGGCCCCCGCTAATGGTGGAAAGCATTGTACTGGGTTGTGTGCAGAGCTGCTGTCACAGAAACATGGGCTCTGTACAATGGTCATCGCAGCGCTTTACAGCCATTGGCGGGGGCCACCTCATTTGACCAGTCGACAGATTGGTCTGTGCTGGCAAAAAGCGGGATCGGCATGACTTTGTCCTTTCTCATTTCTCCGTTTTCAGCCGATCCTACTCCCAACGTCGTCGTCACAGCCGGAGCTCATCTGACAGGGATTAAGACCCAGGACAGCCAAGTGGCGGAGAGTTGGCCACACCCATGTACATTTTAGGATACCCAGTTTTTATTATGCCTAGCGAAAATCCCCCCCCCCCCCATGGTCTTCAGTTTGTAAGACCTGGGAGCTTGGATCACAATGTCTTAGTCAAGTGAGGGTCCTCTTTGTTCCTATAGTTTGACACGTAGCTTTTCGGGTAACGTAACTTGTGTCAAATTTTGAGACTAATTATAATCAGATTTTTGGCATGTTTGCTCGTGCAGCATAGTTTTCTCACACAATTCGAATGGCGCACCAAGGTGTGTTCACGTTGAGTTTCAATGTCCGGTTGTCATATTCTGTGCCACTTCAGTCAGGTACGTTCCTGACTATTCAAAATAACGGGTCTTTTTAATACCCAGCCAGACTTTCAGAGCAAAAAACAATCTTATATTTTCCTGTGCAGCTAGACACTTGTTAATATCTTAACCATCTTGTATTAGAAAAATTACCATTGATTTTTAGTGTAAAAAATTGTCCTTGGCACATTTATCAGTGTATAACCTATGAAAACTGGGTTTAGAATCTCACGAACACGACTAGACCTTTTTTTCATGAACAATTCAGTGTCTCTTGTTTGCTAGTGTAAAGTAAATCTACTTGCTTAATTTCTAAGGATAATAATGTAATAGTGTCATACCAATTTGGCAAATGGGAGACAACGCTTTCCCCGTTTCATTAAGTTGTTTAGTGGTACCTTACAGGTTGAGATTGTTAGCAAAAATCACTGGTGTACGTAGCGAGCAGTGCATACTTCACATGATAATTTGGTTGGTAGCCAGATCGTCTTGCAAAGCAAGTTTCCTTCAAGCTTAGCAGAAATCTGTGCATCACTTCTTATGAAGCTTGTCATATGATCTGGTGTGAGTCAGATTTGGAGATAAGAAATGCAACTTACAGCAAGGGTTTAAGAGCATGGAACAAAGACTGTTGATGGAATACCTGGTCGGGTGAGAAAAACATCTGCTTCCTGTTGCGTAACATAAATACAGGTCAGGTTGGTTGGAAGGTGTCGTTTTTATATTGCACAAGTATTTTAATGCTGATTCGGTCTGCCGTTAAGTGTTTACTCGTTAGAATAACAGCAAGAAAGGTTCGGTGGCATTTTTTTTGTTCAAATGAAATAAACAACACTTTCAAGGGTAGTAGTTGCGTGCATAAATAATTCCATGGAATTTTTTGCTGAAACCATGACTTCACATTTTGCCAAAATTTCTCCACTCCCTTTTAAAAAGTTCAGGGTTGTGGAATCAAGGTGGGTAGGTCAGGAAGTCCACGTTTAAACTCTTTGGCCAAAGATGCACTGATTTTACGTGTACATGTAGAATGGTTTTTCCCGAGTTTTGGCTTTATTTCATAGAAATAAAACATAACATGGCAGATTTGTGCCTGGCAAAACTGAGCGGGGGACCAGTCACAGAGGGTACACCCTGCATGGCATGTTGGTTGGTAATCCTCAAGTGTTAAACGTATTGTCTTTGCTGGGCCAATTGATGCGATTGGTCCCAAGATTTGCACGCTAGGTGAACCCCAAGAAGCAGTGAGCCTCCACAATGGAAACTTGTACTGTACGTGTACAGTACTTGACGATTCCGGTGTCAACCTTTATATGCGCGCATGCGCGTTGCCAAACTCCCCGGTGTCCCGTTGCAGTTCGGAGTCACGTGATCCGCCCCTGTGTGGTGACACGATCGCGGCACATTGACGCACATTTGGGGATTTTTTTGCCTTAAATAACAAAGGAGCCACTTAAAGTCGCACTTTCCCCACCGTAAAAAACCTTTTTATTCATTTGGTGTATTTTAGAATATTTTTAAACAAATAAAGCACATTTTTTTCTAGGGAAATAATTTTGTGTGTCAAGATTTCCAACTGATATACTGTTATTGTAACTATATGTAACTATATGTAGGTGCACCCGTATTCTCGAAGAAGTGGGTAATTGTGATGTTAACGGAGGGTCGGATTCGAAATGGTCTGAATTTTTGTAGCAGAATTTTTTTGGAAACTGAAGGCGGGAAGTCAATTGTTTTTTGGTAGAGTTGGATCCAGTTGCTATTTGTCTTTAAGAATGTCAGTGTGGACTATTGAAATCTCATTAAACAGAAATAATCATTTCATTGCATGTAATATGTTTATGATTGCATCATTAAGGTGTCTTTAATTTGCGTGTTTTGGAAGTGAAGCCGGGACCGTGTCTGGGCCCACCTGAGGTTACATCCTGTAGGATAAAAAATGCGGCAAGCACTTGTGCTTAACCCAGGTCTTCAGAGCGTTAAGCGATTATCCAATGTGGTACCCGGAAGATGTGTTTTTACCCCCAATATTGGCCTGCAACGTTCAATAAATAGAAACACCTGTACTTCAATATTTATTTGTTGCATAAATATTGAAGTAAATGTACAAGTGTAGGAACTCGGATGAGTTTTCAGACTAGAATGAGACGTGAGTGTTGGACCCCCATTGTATAGTGCGATGTGAAAGACGTTTGCATTCTCATATAAGAATCTTCCTGATGTCAGAAAACTTGCATAAATTTCACGGCCAAATCATCTATCGAACGTTATCAGAGTGTCGTCGAACTTGATATCGATTTATATGTACGTGCACATACATGGGATATGTATATCGATTTCTGCTGGTCGGCGCGGCCGGCCCAAAGGCGGCGAAGCACCTATTGGGACTTGGTACCAGTCCTAGCCTGCGCCTCGATCATCGATCAGCGTGCCTTGTGGCGCCCTCTACGTTTCCGGTAGTCGCGGATCTGTTGCAACCGAGATCAGAGAATTGTGAGTTTTTCTCCCAATATAATTACCAGTTTTGGGGGGTCAGACTTATTTTACATAAAGAATAGTAAGTACTATTTGTACTCGTTGTATCATAGGTGTACTTGTTATATCACAAGGGGGAAGGAACCCCTTTCAAAAGCCAAAAATATACGTTTTACTTTAGTTCTCGGTTAGACAGAAACTCTCGCCTATTTTAGGGGTACAGTACGTGATACGCTCAGTCACTTCGCCCCATTCCACGTCACCCCTACTACTTTGCCCCTAACCACATCGCCCCTAACCACATCGCCCCATCCCCACTTCGCCCCATTTATTTCTACTTTGCCGTCCGTGCTTGAGTGTTACCATGGAGGTAGCCTCTTCAAAATTTGGTCATGTTGGTCGAGAGAGGAGTTCCACAAACGACATAGACCTAGGCCTATTATAACTGTATAGGTTACATTACATGATCATGATGATGTAGGCCTAGGGCTTAGTTATTTTATAGAGAACTCTACGGCATTCACCAAATTAATGTCGACTGTGTTGTCCACATGGAGATTTAACCCTAACCCTCCTCAATCGTCCCAAATCCTTCAGGCGGTTTTGGAGGATTTCGAAGGATTGAGGGTGAATGGCAAAAGTGCACGGCTGATTGCGAAGAATGCCATGAGTGAAGGTCGTGGCTGAGACCTTGTGTTGTTCCGGCTCACTCATGCATAAATTCAGCCCGATATTTCTTTTGAATCAACCCCACTGCTCAAGAATGCCATTCGCACTGCCTCAACATAATGAGAGGAATTGCCGGAGGATTTTGGAGGATTGAAGCAGTAGGCACACCTCCAAGTAACATTTTCAAGAAATTTTGGAGGATTTCGAAGGACGGAGGAAGAGTCCTATTTTTTCACCCCAAATTGGAGGATTCTCGCGGATTGAGGAGGTGCCCTAGCCGAAAGGGCCGAGGGAGTTCGGGTTAATCTGACACTGACTTAGTACCTGTTACAAATATACGTGCCCTGGCCCCCCCCCCCCAAAGTACAGACCATCATCCGACCCTGATTTTTTGGGCTATAAAATTAAGATTAAAAAAAAATATTTTACCCAACCAACCACCCTATTCTTTTTTTTTAGTGTAATTTTTTGTTTGGTGTAATGGATAAATGTTTACTCCTGGCAGGGTTTCCTCTCTTGTGTAACGATGTCTCGCTACCAAAGCAGCAGCCGTTCCTCCAGTCAGGAATGCAAGGTGTACGTGGGCGGGCTAGGTAGGCTACCTGCTTTGCGACTTTCCAAAGACCCATTTTTTTTTTCAAACAGCGGCATGGAACTGATACCCACTGTCCAGTTTTCCTGAGGGTGGGTGCGTGGCGGAATCAGTTGGCTTACCAGCCACGGAGATGCATGTTGATCTTTGGGTCTGATCCGCAGGAATCTTGCCAACTTTATTGCCCTACCCCAAAAAGGGGTGTTAACTACTGTTCGCTGTTTTAAATCGAATTCAAACCAAATTGCTGGACACTTCCGTTTTTCTCTTCACGACCGGTCCCCCGTGGCTCTGGAAGATTTGTTTTGACAGGGAAAAAAGTCCAAAATTCCACTAAGTCCAAATTCCATCTCATGAATACTAACTCACAATGACAATGCAAGCATGGAACCAGGGGAAGATTTGTTAGGCTAAAGTTTCTAAGTCCTTAAAAGCACTCTCAGTGCAGGTTTAGTTCTACTTTGCTGGCAAAAATGCAGAACTATATTGGTACTAGTTCATGGTCCAATATCCACTGCCCTTCAAAGATCCAGGTTTTTTTAGAGTACATCATTCAGCAAAGTGCTATTTAAAAATTGGCAGACAAGCAGTCCCAAAGATGGTACATGTCTTTGGAAGGATTAAATTGATGTCTTTGCAAAAACCGCTTCAAAAAAGTGAGATTCATTTTACATGAGATCAAAATTGAAATGTCTGCCTTGGATTTTGTTCCAATCTAGGATCGTCGTTCGACAAGCATGACATCGAAGAGTCTTTCCGATCGTTTGGAGTGATGAGAAATGTGTGGGTGGCCAGGAACCCACCTGGCTTTGCCTTTGTGGAGTTCGAAGACCCACTCGATGCCCAGGATGCCGTGAAGGGGCATAGAAAGTAAGAACCGCGCCATTAACCCTAACCTTTCCCGATTCTGCAAAATGCACTAGGAAGGATTGAGTAAAAGGTAGAACCCAGCCACTGTTACTTTACATGGGCTTGATGTCCCTTGAAAGTAGAAGTACAAAGATTGTTCCATTGTTTTCTGCACAGAGGAGGATTTTGTAGGATTGAGGAGGGTTGGTACTTTCTAGCAGAAATGTTAGGTAAGAAATTAAACTTGCTTTCGCACAGTTCATGAAAGTTCTGTTTCCCACACGATGCCAAAACTGAAGGTGAAATGTAGGGAGAAGATTAAGGTTTAAGTGAAGTTCAAATTAAGGGACATCAAAAGATGAAAGAATTTCAATGGACTAGAAGAAGTTCAATTAGGCAACAAATGGAAGATTCACTGTCATCGTGGTCTGTGGAATTCCATCTGTACAGTTTACCCAGACATGTACATGTGAAGTAGCTCTTGACGGTTTGCATGGTGGAATACCGTAAGGTAGAGGGTTTGCGGATATTTTCCACATGGCGTATCCGCAAACCCTCTACCTTATTGTACATGTGCTTATTGTTGTCTTTCAAACGGACGCCCACTTTGCTTTCCAGGCGAATTTGTGGCCGTGAGGTGACTGTGGAGATGTCCAGGGGCGAACCGAAGAGTCGGCGTTTTGGTGGCCCGGGGGGCGGCAGACCTCCGCCCCGTCGTGCCAGCCGAAACGACAAGTGCTATGCCTGCGGCGACTATGGCCACTTTGCCCGAGAGTGCCCCAGTGGGGGCAGCCGAGGGGGTGGCAGTGATCGACGGTACAGTGGGGGAGGCTACGGGGGGCGGAGCCGGGACTATCGGCGCTCCAGGTAGGTGGTGTGGCCAACCCAATCCAGCCCCACAAGAGAAACCATTCTATTCCATTCCATTTGTGTTTTGGATATCTGCTAGGACTTACCAGCCTCTCTCCTAATTGTCAGTCGGGCGTATTTTATGTATTAGCAATTGAGCATATATTCACAATCGCAGCAGGTCAACTTCCAAAGGGAATTGCCAAGTTGTCTGAGAAATAAAACATTTGTGTGAAATGATTCTACTGATTAGAATAGTATTCATGATGAAATAATTGTGTTCATCTGTCTCTTGATATCAACTGATCGTAGTTCACTTCTTGTTTTCAGAAGTACAGAATTTTAGCGAAGGAAAAAAAAATTTCACCTGACTCATTTTTATCCTAAAAATGGCCCACTGACAGAAACTCGACACCAACCCATAATGATCTTGTTTTCCTTCACTTCCAGTTGACTGTAACCGACTTTTGTTTACGCTCAACTTTGTTTTACAGGGCTTCCTATAGTCAGTGTCATGTGACTCTGAGCTAAACAGGTTTCCCGCTTCTCAAATTACTGCCTGAATATCTTCTTCCCCTGGCGAGTTTTCGGCGCCCACAATTGCACATGCTCACGCCCGCACACGCCCGAAACCCCCCCCCTCGCCTTGCGTCGATAAAGAGAAAGCTATCGCCGGCCTCGGGGGTGGGGATTTTTTTAAGGATGTGAAGAGCCGAAGACGTGAAGCACAGTTAGGATTCACGCCGCTACGCATCAGAGATGTGTTTTCAGACCGACACCGCCGCTTTTCAAATTTGCCCTCGGCAAAGCCGTCTCCACCGTTTGCCTCAAAGATAGAGAGCGTCCATTTAGAGAGAGTCTTGCGTCGCTTCTCTCCATGAGAGCAAGCCGGCAATCCCACTTGCCCACTCCTAAAAAAGAGAGAAATATGCTCACATTTCGTCCAAGTGGCTAAGTACGAAGGGGTCTGTTTTCAACCCTTTTCTCAGTTTCTTTTCTAATGTTTTCTGTGTCCATTCCAACTAGTATCATTCCTAGAGAGAGACACAAACCGAATAGCCAGCTTCGTGAACCAACAAATGGAATTTAGCTTAATTGGAAATAGACAGTGGACCCAAAGACAAATTTCCATCTTGTAAACTTACTAGTCTTATGTTTTCTTTGCATCCAGAGCTGGAAATAATGTTATTAGAAAAATGTCTTGACCACAGAAACGTCAGTCGTTCCCAAACTTTGGTTCCCTTTTTGTTTCAGTGTGTCTAAAATCCAAAGTGCTCAGCTGCTGTGTTGCAGACACGCAAAACTCCAACCACAAAATTGACGTTAACCTGAAGACAAATGTTCGATTCCTTAGTCATTTGCAGCCAGATTTAAGTGAAGAGCAGCCAAGATAAGACTTTAGAATTTCAAAATCTTTTCAAATGCTGCATCAGGAGATGTGTCTTTTACAAAGCTAACTAGTAACGTGAAGTGTTGAACACTAAGTTAAATAGAGTTGTAACAAAAGCCCGAATGGCTAAGCTATTTATTTTAGCCTCGTGCCAACTGTTCATTGTCTTTTTAGGTCCCGCTCTAGAAGTCGTAGCCGCAGCTACTCGCCGCGCCGACGTGACAGCCGCAGCAAGTCTCGTAGTCGCAGCAGAAGGTAACTTAGGCTTACTGAGATCTTGGTTTCAGACCTTATCGCCGGTTAATTATGCAGACACTGAAGATCGTCCAGGAAGGCATCGTAATTCACAAGCCTCGAACCACTCGAAGACCTAGGCCCCACTCCCATTCTGGCCTCCTAATTTCCTCGGATATGGATATCGACAAATTAGTTCATTCTTGCATTTGGAGCAGACATATACATTAAGGCCGAGTCACTTTGAACAATTGAGTATTCAAATATTCAGCCCCTCTGCTCTGTCAAGTATTCAAATATTCAGCCCCTCTGCTCCGTCAAGTATTCAAATATTCAGCCCCTCTGCTCCGTCAAGTATTCAAATATTCAGCCCCTCTGCTCCGTCAAGTATTCAAATAATCAGCCCCTCTGCTCTGTCAAGTATTCAAATATCAGAGCCTTTCAAAGGTGTGCGTGGTTTTTGGGGTGTTTTCCTCGTTCAGTCTCCGCCTCAGGGTAGCGGTCCATCCCCTAGTTCAAGAGAGCTGGGAGTCCAAGATATTTGGGTCCTAATTGATGGTCCATTTCCTAAGTCCAACAAAATGAAGCTCCACAAAAAAATGAAAAGTAAAAGTGCACTGAAAAGTAATTTTGTTTGCCGTCACATGGGGCATAGTTACCTGTGAGTTTACCCATAAAAGCTTCAGAGACACCTTCAGAGTACAGTTTTGTAACCATATTTTAAGCTTTCCCTGTCATTCCATGCATTGTCACCGCTGAATATTCGATATGGAAATTAAATATTTGAATATTTTGTAATTGATTGGATATTCCATTATTTGAATAATCGGCACAGCCCTTATTGGCGTTCTGCTTTGTTTTCTTTTCAGCCGTTCCCGTTCGCATCACCGTCGAAGTTCCTCCAGCGAAAAGGAGTAGCTTCTCCCGAGACACTGCAAAAGAGCTCGCTGTCTCCAGCTGGCTTCCGAACAAGAAATGTTCGCTAAGGAAAGAGAAAAAAAAAGTGTTTGGTAGATTACACAGATGAACTCACTCATGTTGGATTCTAACGTTAAAGCTTAATGTTCTCGGAGTATTTTAAAGCATCTTTTTGGACAGTATGAATTACTAGACGTTTCCAAACTGGTTGGACTGCAAGACTTTGAAAAATGTGGAATTTTAATTCAAACGTTAATCTGAAAAGAAAGTCAGTCAAACCATTTGTTATATCATGTGTAAATTCGTCTTGAAATGTAGAGTGGACCGTTTTGCTCCTTTCTGAAAAAAAAACATGAATAGGCAACTTGAAAATTAAGCTAAGAGACCAGAAATCTGGTGGTTTTCCTCAAAATAGACTGGATTTCACAGAGCTGAAACTTTGTCAGGTTAGCTACTTAGCATCTATTGGAAAGAGTTGGAGAAGTTTTGTTGTTTCAAATCAAGAACATGCGCAGTTGTCAAGTGGACCATTTTGTCCGCAACTTTTGCTTCGTTGCAGACTACTGCTCTTTCCGTTTCAGTTCTGGAACTCTCCCTTCAGGAGAATACTTAAATTGTTGTTATCCATCCCTTTGGTTCATTTTTTTGACACTCCGTTGCAGCCCCGTTATCTAATCTAGATGTATTGTAATGTTTTCCTCTGTGAATTTGTTGGAATAAAAGAGATGAAATCTTAAGACTGTACTTAGTTTGTCTTGGTTTGTGGTTGTAGGAAATTTTCAGAAACTAAATTGAGAAAAAAATACCTTGGAATGGAAATGGTATTACATGACACATCAACAAAAAAGGAGAAATGTTGTCGGCGATTTTTTTAAATAAAGCTCCACGGTGTATGAAAGACTTTGGCTGGGGAGCAAACCTGTTCCGCTGAATGTAAGAAAAAACTCAAGAAACTTGTCGATTGTGTTCCATTTCTTTATTTGATAATTGGATCCAACACTCCTTAGAGGGCGCCAGACTTTGGCCATTACATGGAGTTGGTTTGGAAAGTAACACTTGCAGAAACAATATCTAGTAGATATAAATTTGGAGTCTGATGGATTCTGAAAATCTGAAAATGTCAAGAGAAGTAATAGTGGTAATGTCTCAGCGCCCTCTGTCGATCATGCATGCCAATTATTTACAACTTCATCAAGTGAGCACACATTAATTCGAACAAATGTTAAAAATCAATCTAACATAACATTCACCTTGCATACTGGTCCAAACTTTAATTAATTACCCGTTCTACTCGAATATATATTTTCTGAGTCAATTTTCATGTCTTATGTACAGAAACTTTAAAATCTACATCATTAGTTTACTTTTTGCTGCTTAGCCTTAATAAGGTGTTCTAAGAAATTTCTGGAAATTCTGTCGGTGGCAAATCTATTTGTCCCATCATGACGCTCCTCTTGGGAAACTCCACAAATATTTCAGTTAGCAGTGTTGCATTCGAGTTTGTCATTATTGAAGTCTCTCCAAGTCCATCACAAGTAAAGTCCACAAGTCATTCAGTATTCAAGCCAATCCACCGGCTATTCAAATGAGCTGTAACAAAAACATTCCTTTGTCATTGTTCACCCTGCTGCTTATTATTATTATTATATATTTCTGGTAATGACACCAAGGATTCCTCAAAAGCGCCCTAGGCACTGTAGCTCATAAACCTGAAGAAACCTGTAGAGAGGAGACGAGAAGCAGGTACAATTTTAGAGGTGGGAGGAAAACCCCAAAGGAATATTCTGGGTAAAAACCCATGGAATCAGGTAGGGACTGAAAACCCAATCCACATGTAGACCGAGCCGGGATTCGAACCCGGGCCGCAGAGGTGGAAGTCAAGGAAAACCATTACGCCAACCTGACTCCCTGTGACTGGCCTTGTGAAGGACTTGAACACAACATTGTCAGTTAATGTATGACCTTTGACCTAGTCCATTGGCTATAAGTCTTAGAACTGCTATGTGATCAATTAGTACTCACTCCGGGGATAAGTACTCCTTTGTACTCAACAAATCACTCACACTCATAGGTTATGGTAGAGGTACTCAAACTGTACTTGACTACATAGCCTAACCAATGTAGAGTATGAAAATATGCCAACCAAAATCAAAAATCAGGCCATGCATGCATATGAGCCATGAGCTGGGCCAAGAGAGGGCGCACGTTTCCTAGCAACGGAGGCTCCTTTGGTGGAAATTGCACTTTGCTGGTTCACAAACGACTACAAACAATGTCGGGTCACGTCGCTACCAGCAAAATGAATGCTCCCCACCAACATGGCTCTTTTCCACCTATTGAGGGGGTGCTTCTGCTCAGAGCAGACTGCCTCTGGCTAGCTGTAGTGGGCCTTGCTTATTTTTCTCAGACATGAATTTCTTGTTTCTGTTTAACTATCTATTGAACTTATGCCAATGCATTTTTTGGCTGCCACCACGGGGGTGCTACAGTCTAAATTTTAATGGGTCCTGCACATCACACCGAAGCAATCAGAGCATTGACGTCGGTAATCAATAAATGCGGCTGACCACAAAAAGCGCACTCTCTAAGTTCTCATCACGATTCAACGTCAAGGTTACAAGGTGGTTAAAGGTTACCTGACTCTCAGTTAAAAGTTTTTAAAAATGAACGAAAGAGCTCGAATAAGATTACTGTTGCTCGAAAATTACTGTTACCAAAAGAAAAACTAATCACTGAAAACACAGAAAGTTCACGCAGCGAATAAACATTGTCCAATGCATCTCACACATATTTTTGTGCCGCTGATAATATTTGGCTTGGAGAGCTTAATTCAGCTGTAATTAACAGGCTTCTTTCGGCTCGAGGAATTCCACATTATTTATTTGTACAATATACAGACGTTTTGTACTGTTGAAGTGTTTCAGAAATTGAAGATACCAAGTTTTTGGCAAATCTGGTTCTTAAAGTTGTGCAAAACTGATTTCACAGAAAACTAAAAATCTTGGGGACAGCTTCTTTTCCTGTCAAAACCTGTGTCATGAAAAAATCTCCACAAACAGTGGCTCGTAATCTTTCAATCCAGGCAAGACTACAAAATGCCCTGGGTACCACACGCTCTTGTGCTGGGTAACTTATAATTTAGGACTAGGGTTGACGAAATAACTTAGGGAATTCTGTGCCCATTCAGCACAGAATCTCTAGACTTATCCGAGGACATGCTATGACAACCGTGGCACAGCACTCGTAACCTCACTAATCTTACTTGTTCTGTTCTTTTGATATCTGCAAGCCTACGTTTGGTCGCTGCACCCCTCCTGTTGTTTAACAGCACAAATATGAATGAATGCCAGCAGTCACTCTTGTGCATGTAGTTTCTATATGGAACTCAAACATGCACAGGTTCAGTGTGTACACAGTAGATTGCCAGCACAAAATGACCCAGGGTCTTTTGTGCAGTCCTCTTCACTGCATTTGGTTTACTGCACAATGATGCACATGAAACAGTGAAGCACAGTTGTTGGGCAGCACAAAAGTGCAATCTGATATTCCTGTGAGGGACTGTTGGTGCAGTGCACAACAGGACACGGCTGTGCATCTCTGTTTGTTCGACTTACCAACTCCCCAAAAGAGTGACTTCAGCATAGGAGGGTTTTAATGTGCACAGCGCACACAAGCCAAAATCCATGGTAATGAATACTCTATCAAATATACCCACAGATTTTCCGTCTACCTGGTGATCCAACAATGCAGGTTTCCAATGCAATAACATAGCTTCACATATCTTATTTTGAAAGTGGCTATTGATTTACACCTGAGACAGGTGGGCCAAGAAGTCATATTATCCCACTGATGTGTTCAATGTACGCGGCCCGGCACACGTAAAGCCATGAATCTCAGATGACCATAACAACAAACTCCAATATCAGATTTCATTGAAACTTCACCGACGTACTAGTAATGGGTGTCTGAAAATGCTCGTAAAGGTTTCAAAAGATGGTGTGTGAGAAAGCCGAGTTCTTGGAGGGGGTGGAATCTGGTTCCCCCAGTCCGAAAAAGGTCCAAAAAAGGCCCAACTCTTTCAGGGTTAAAATACTTTTTAAAATACTATAATTTTTCACACTAAACTGGTCAACAGCCATCAAAATCTTAATTGTCTTTCGTGTCCTCTTTGTCTTTGTCTTCGTCGTCCTCGTCCTCTTCTTCATCCGTGGATGGCAGAGGGGTCGATGCCCGTGAGCTTGAGGGAGAGGGCGGGGCAGATGCTGGGCGGGGATACCTCATCGTCTGGTGGGCGGAACAAAAAAAACAAAATGGGCTGAATTAAAGAGATGAAATCGTTCACAGCCGAGTGCATAGTCTTTGACATGGGGTCAAATTGAGCACGACCACACAAGTATCACTCTGTTTCTGAGAGCAACACCACTTGCACTTGAAACATGGAATAAAGGACATGCATAGTAACCAATACAGTTCAGAAGCTCTGAGGACATTGTCTGTCCTCACACATGTATGGGGACATATGTATGAGAACCTGTCCTCAGTGACCCTGTTGATTGTTTTTGACCATGCTTACCATCTTCCCGTCGTTCTCATCTACAACCTCAAATATTTCTGGGTGGGTCTTGTGGAGAGCCAGGTAACGCGCTTTTCTGTAATACTAAAAATACCACAGGAAAACCTTCGCGTCAGTATGCACAAAGTGGTGGAAAGGAAAGGCGCTTTCTTTCCCCATTAAGGCAAAATACCGCCCTCTTCAGGGTGTGCACAGAGAAAACAGGGATGCCTGCTTACAATGCCCAGGCTCTTCCAGTCCAGCAGTTCACTGAGACGCTCAGTACGATTCCTTTGGAGAATTCGCTGCCTTCGAGTCAGCTGGCAGAAGTCGTACATGAACTGCAAGTGAAAAATAGAACAAGACGTGTTATTCAGAAATGCAGAGAGCTAGGTGGTCCTTGTACAATGTGGAGATTACACGTAAATGTATGGTGTTTAGAATTGCCATTGATTTAATCAAATACCAGGGGTCTAAATTTCTACCCTGTCCTAATTTCTTTTCTGTGTCTCCACTTTACTTGATATTGAGAATGTTCTGGCCTACCCTTGCAAGTTGATAGACGGACTCATCGGGTGCCTTGAATTTCCTGTCCACGATGTAGATACCGTAGGATGTGGGATCTGCGACGTGCTGCTCCATGAAACAGCCAAACCCAGACAAGTTGGTGGAGACACTTGGAATACCCATGACGGTGCACTCCGCTGAAAGACGAGAGAAAAAACTGTGCTAATAATGACAAAAGAAACATCGGACGACACCCGCTTGATTTCACACAGCAAGTTACAACGAGCCACTTTGGTATTTCGTAAAGCCAACGCCTTTCAGGAACAAAGCACAAGATTGAGTTGGTGTATGGCTGCGTTGATAGGCCAGACTATCGCCCGCGCAGCTGTTCCCAAATGACCTTGGACAGTTTCAGTTTGGGGACGCTCATTAATCCGTTTAATCTGTTAACCTCTGTCCCGCATATGTCTTTCAGTACTGATGCCCAAGTTTATGAAATTGCCATCAAAAATCACCACATATGACTTACAAGTTGATAGATGGACTCATGGATGACGGACTCGTCGTGGCTGCTCGGATGGCAGCCACGTACAATGGATGACAGTACAATCAACTCATTATATGTCAAATAGCCAGCAGCCATGTTAACCCCTTCGCTTCAGAGGACTGCTACTACCGCACCGTTGTGTGAGGATTAGTGCATACCACGCATACAGTCTATTCACCATGCAGCTGCTGGTTCAATGGGGCCTGCTGCTGGACAAAGCCCTCCATTCAGGGCATACCACAGCCCAGCAGTCACGGTCAAACTACGGACCGCGACTGAGGAAAGTTTCAATACTTTTGTGATTGCAAGTTACATGAGAGGTCACATGACAGGGACTAACCTGGGGTGTATCCCCAGGGCTCGTAGTAGGAAGGAAAGACGCCAAGATGGCAGCCACGTACGAACTCCTCGTAGTCGCAAGCAAAGAGAGGATTGGTGGCCGTGAGAAACTCAGGATGGAAGATAATCTGTACAAAGGGAGCAGGAACTTCAACAATAAGATCTTGGAATGTGTAATCAAACTGCAGGCAAAATAGACAGTGTTGCGACATGTGTGTCTCAATTACTGGCACCAAAATGGTGGATTACGCATCTGTGCATATGGACAATGAGCTGTACTGCGCACACAATGAACAGCCATTTTGGTTCCAAAGTCTGAAGTTGGCATTACTCTATCTAAAGAGGCTTTGCGCGGTAGCCATCTTGCAGGGCAGATATTTTGTTCCAAAGGGAAACCTCCTTTGTGCATACCATGTATAACAAAAGCACAGGCCCGCAAGATGGCAGCCGCGCAAACCCTCTATGTACATATACAACTCTTTCTGCGGAAAGCTGTTGCATTAGAGAGAATATCCTTGATATGGCAAGTTTTCACTGGTTTCCTGCACTGGGAAGCAGTGAAGTCATTCCAGTCCATTAGCCTAGCTAAGGTCTGGGAAGGCTGAATTCCTCAATTTCAACTGGGGACGAAATGATTAACGAATGAAAGTTCTGATAGGGACTGGGCTCTTTGAGTTTTGGACTGTTGTGATCCAGGTCCAACTGACCTTGACCCGATCGTGACTGTTGTTGAACAGACCGATTCTTCTGATGTGGCTTAGGACAGGGTCCGATCCGTCGTTGGTGACATTGTGCGTACAGACAGGGGGGAGCCCTGGCCTCTGAGCCGCGTAGATGCAACGTTTCAGTTGTACGGTGTCGGCGCGCTCTAAAAGTTTTTCGATATCCGGCATTTCACCTCTGTGAAGACAAAAGAATGCAACTCAGATGGGATTACTTAAGCCCATCACAAAAAATAATCACTATAAATAGTCAGACACTAGCTAAGCATAAAACAATCACAAGTCAATCACACATCAGTCACAAGTCAGTCAAAGTCAATCACCAGTCAATCACAAGTCAGTCACAAGCCAATCACAAATCAGTTGCATTTCACAAGTCAATCACAAGCTAATCTCAAGTCACCCAAGTTCATTGTAAGTCGCTTTACGTCAATCATAAGTCAGTCACATGTCCATCACAAGTCACATCACTGCTTGTCTCACCTCAGGATGGACTCAAAGATCTTCTTGCCGATTTTGTCCTTGATGTTTGCCACTGTCTCCCTGAAGTGCTGGCTGATAGCTTGGCCACGTAGGGACTCAACGTTGAAGTTGTTTGTTTTGGTCGGAAAAATGAGGAATGCTACCACGGTCATGTCACTTTTGTTAACCTGGTTCACCAAAAAGCGAATTGGAAACTCAGTGAACACAAAGTTGCAGAGTGAAAAATCACAGGTAGAACATCCACTAGTGGCAAAGTGGAGTCCAAATGTTTACTTCATTGTAGGTTTTCAAGAAACAAAGTTAGAACCTTGGAACTCAGAATATCGGTATAGCTGAATGAAGGGGCTTATAAAGCTGAGCTCCTGGAGTCATACAATCTTTACTGGAAACTCAGATCATTTCAAAAGGAATGGTAAAATCTATATGTATAATCAAGACAATGAAAAGTGACATTGCTGTTGCTATTGCCTTGTTGCTGTTGCTATTGCCTTGTTGCTGTTGCTATTGCCTTGTTGCTGTTGCCTTGTTGCTGTTGCTATTGCCTTGTTGCTGTTGCTATTGCCTTGTTGCTGTTGCTATTGCCTTGTTGCTGTTGCTATTGCCTTGTTGCTGTTGCTATTGCCTTGTTGCTGTTGCTATTGCCTTGTTGCTGTTGCTATTGCTTTGTTTTTGTTGCCTTGTTGCTGTTGCTATTGCCTTGTTGCTGTTGCTATTGCCTTGTTGCTGTTGTTATTGCCTTGTTGCTGTTGCTATTGCTTTGTTGATGTTGCTTTGTTGCTGTTGCTATTGCCTTGTTGCTGTTGCTATTGCCTTGTTGCTGTTGGTGCTCCTGTCTGTGAGTGGTAGCAATACTTTTACAGCTACATTTGTTTTTGACTTTCCTCACCTGCAGGAGATGGTTCAGCTTGGCTAGAGATTCTAGGAAGACATCGGCGCCTTTGTTGTGATACTCGTATCTACCAGCTGTGAAGAAGTACAACGTCTTGTCCAGATCAAAGTCATAGTGTCTGAAAAAAAATTATAAAGGACTCAGTTACAGCACTGACTTCTTTGTTTGATTATAAAGATGAACCTGGGTGGACTGCTGTGTGCTTTATTGCAACCTTAGCATTATTGTGGACATAGAATACCTGATCACGTTTTCCACTGCATTCTGCACACTCTCTGATACTTTCTTTTTGTGCACATTCCAATGAAATCTGATCTGTGCATTTAGCAGCAACTGCACATTCAGAGTGTCATCTCTCGCTCCTTAGTGGGGCCCACTGGGGCTCTAGTTTCCTTGCTCCGCACTCACCCGTGGAAGTGGCCTCGAACAAAGTCGTGAATCTTCTCCTTGGACTTGGCGTGGAGGTTCTGGAACTCGTGCACTGCTTGGAACTTGACGACGTTCAGGCCGTTGGGTAGGACCAGGTCTGGAAAGTGCCATACAGCGATTACAACAATGGTTCTAACAGCAGTCAGGATCTTATGTCCTCAAGCAATCCACTTTGCAGTCATATGCACAGTGCATGTTATCCAATCAAATTGCGAAGTGGTTAGGCCAAGAGACAATGAACCAGTCCTCTTCAACCCGCCCTCAGGAATTGGCCAATCCCTGAAGCCCCACCCCTACGGCTCTGACCAATCACAAAATCTGACATGCATGCATCCATGCATGCAAGATACTCCCAGCAGGAACATGCCATGTGGCATTGCTGCCAAATCCTCCACTATGCAGAAAACCAACGGCACATTCTTTGAACTTCAACCTACAGGGGGCATCAAGCCCCATGTAAAGTAACAGTGGCTGGGCAGCTCTACCTTCCACAATCCTACAAATTCTCCACAACTTACAGATTTGAAAGGATCTGGGAGATCTGACACGATTATGAAATGCCAAGGTTCAGAAATATTTATGGGCGTGACTGTCAGGGGTAATAATACTCTTAGCACTGCAGTGATTACCTGGTAGTCTCTTCAGTAGATGTTGGCTTTCTTCGGCCGTAATGTTGGAGACAGTCGTGAAAACGTGAGCCAAGGTAGCGGCAGCCCTCTCCATGCAGTAGCGGTGGTAGATACCACGGTCGCCTGCTTCCTTGTCAAGATTGAACTGGTAACAAACAGTGGAATCTCATTGAAACTAGCCTGATCCCTCATCTCGTGTTGATTGAGTGTAGCACCACACTGACAAAGAAACTAGACCATGACAGGTGCGGCATCTACTTATCATGTACAGCTTCTTACCAGAAAAACCCAACTGAGAAAATTCAGGTGTTGAGCAAAACTCAGCAGAGTACAAACTGCAAGCAATACATATACCACGACTGTTTGTCGGCGGGTGACCTGAATTTGTTAAGCAGTATATTGTGCGCTTAGCAAATTGCTGAACAGCTCTATGAAACTGGAACTGAGGACCAGAACTGATGCACTTGCACTGTCTACAAAAGTTCCTGCATAGAACCGTTTACGAAAATAGGCCCCTGTAACCCCTACCGTGCTCAGGTTGTTGTAGAAATCGGCATTGCCCGCACACAGGTACCGGCCTAGCAACGTGGCATGAGTGGTGAATATCGTGGCGCAGTCAATGTGGCGGAGATGGCACAGGATGAGTCCGACACCAGACAGCCATTCGTGGAAGTGGGCTGTGATCAGTGGGTTCTCGGACTCTTGAAACTGCTTTCGGAACTGAAACAAAGAGAGAACGTCTGTAACCCTAAAAGCCATGCTGTCGTCAAACAGATGTGTAAAGATTTCTATATGACCCGTGCATTCCTGACAGAGGGCGCTATTTGGGTGTTGCTCATTACACAACAGTCTCTTCCTCTAGGTTCAAAGCCAGACCTTGAGGCAAAGTGGAAGTTTGAAAACCAGCCATTGGCCATTGCCGCATCTTTGTTTCACTTACGTCTGCAATGAACCAGGCGCACAGATTGCCAAAGATCACGGCGTCGTTGGATTCTTTGTCGTGCCACGGAATCCCGACGTGGGACATTTCAAAAAGATTGTGCTTCCAGTCCTCGAGATAATGCGCCCCGGATCCGATGTCAAAGAGCACGACACCTGGGTACCCGTCAATGAGCCATCTCCCATAATGTACCTGGAAGAACAAAAAACAAGGAAAGTTCTTTGACACATCTGATATCGTCAGTCCATCACAGGTCCTGTCAAAAGTCCAGTCACAGGACCAGTCACCGGTACCAGGATGAATGATGACAAAGGAATATTTTTGTCACGGTTAGTAGCCTGAGGCTTGGCTTAACTCAAACCCTGCCAGACGCAGCAGATTGTATCAGGTGAGAAAGTCTGATGCCTTCAATGCACTGGGCAACTGACGGCAGCCAAACACACTGGCCATATTCAGACAATGGGAGCTAGTCCCATTGAACAATGCTACCGTTGGATCTTGTGGTGACTGGCAACCACAGACTCCCAGGCCGTTTGGCCTTGGGAAGAGTTAACCTGTTGGGTCTTGTTACACAGGGCAGGCAAGCCACTTTGAAAAATAATGCAGATTGATGTGTCTGGCAGGGTTTCTGGCCAAATACCCTTGGACGGTTAGAGTTAAGACCAGACACTTGTGATGAACTTGCAAGGACTTGTAATGGTCTCCACTGTACAAGAAAGTCTAAAGTGGAAGACTGCGACAGACATGCTTCAGAGAATTCCCCTCCAAGGTATGTCTTCAGAATTGAAACTCTTGGGTTCTTTTGTTCACCCGGCAGGCTTTCAAATCAAGGCAACCAGAGCCTCTAATTTTCAAATGCTGGCTGATGATCCTGGCAAATCATGACATTCAAATGAAAGACATACTGTATGTAATTCCTAGTTCCCCCCCACAAAGTGGTAGCAATTTGGCTTTACATAGCTTGACGTCTCCAAAATCCGAATTGAATAATAATGAGGCCCGTGGCCTTCTGTTTTCCCACAAGTAGGAAAATGTCTGACACCATCTCACACAATTGGAGAAAAAAAATCATTTTCACGCCTTTACACTCGAGTGGAAAAATAGCTTCACACCTGGTGGAAATGCAAAAAAGAACATGTACATTCTTTTCCAACAATTTCCCACTCACAGGGTTAACTTTCAATTGCAATGCACTGTATTTCTATTTTCAACGTTTGACGGAAACTGCACCAGATCTTCCACTACCTTGATCCCTTTGGATCTCATGCTGTCCATCGCGCCTTTGATCAATTCGTTCTCGGGTTCCATAATCTCCACCTCCATCTTGACGGTGGCCTCGGTGTACGGGCCCAGCATAATGCACTGGTCCCCAAGCTCTTCCATGGTAACCGCAGCCTTGGAACGGATGACAGTGTAAATACCACCGACTGTCAAAGGATAACAAGAGTTTTAGTGGTAAGGTTTGGGTGAGTGGACAGCAAAAATGTTATTTCCTTCTTTTTTTTGCCAAGCACAATGGCAAAAGGGGTATGCATAATCACTAATTACTGTTTAATAAAATTAATTTTTAATTAAATAGTTTACGGTTATTGTGAAAATGTTCAAAAGAAAAAAAAACTCGGGAAAAATAAGTCATTGTGGAAGTTGTGCGTTGTGAATTTGGTACAAAAATTCATGAACTGTGCATGTTGTTCTCAGATTTTGGCATAATGGGTACCCATGTACACCACCATCCCCCCAAAAACCTCTAAAAATATGATTTTCTGTAGGGGAAAGAATTCTAAGCCAAATATTTTCCCTATAGATATGTCACTGCAGGGAAAACTAAATGAAGTACATGTATGGAATTCTTCCCCATGTAGGTTACATGTTAGGCCCCGCCCCCCAGATGGCCCACTTTGTACCTCCACTCACAATAGGCCTATCCAGCTAAGTTACTTCCTGTGGGACTTATTTCAAAAGAGTCCATTTTGCACTTTGAAAGAAAAAAATCAGAAATTAGGCCAAAGTGAAGTTTCGTTGGAACTCTGTAATGGGTACAAACTTCAAGTTCAAAGATTTATAAACAGAAATGAGAAAACGTGATGAAATTTCTCTTACAATGACATACGTACGGCCAAGTTGGTTAGGCCTAGTGCTAGCGCAGGCCTAGGCCCTATAACTTAAGTATTTGAGTAAAAAATAATGCTCTGGTCAAAGTGCACCGCATGATTAGGGGCGGCGCCACTTTAGGGTACAACAACAGTAGGCCTAACGTTAGTCAATGCTGACCTTTATTGGCGACCTCCCAAGCAACCTCAAACACCCATCTGTTCTCCTGGGCGGCTGTCCGGCCTCGATCCATCTCATTCCCGATGTCATCCATCAGGTCCAACCCGCCCAGGGTCCGCTGGATTTTCGAAGACGACGCCACCGGTCGCATCTTGATGAACGAATGCGACCGAAAGCTGGAAGTCCTTGGTGGGAAAGAGTCCGCCATGATGGCCGAATTTAGCTCTCGAAAGACTATTCAATTCAATAACAAGAACACCGGGCACAAGTGACCTGAAAAGTTTATAATTCTAGATACAGAAACGATAAGAGCGCTGAGCCACGATACGCGATCGCAATAAACCGGGTACAAAGTTTAAAGGCCAAAGACATACATAATGCAAAATTGATTTTTGCATGGTCCCAATCCCGTTATAATATTGCTCTATTGGTCAGTTGAAATGGAAGCCAGACGAGAAGGAACGAAGATGCGAAATTAATACGTGTAGTTCGTGACTAGCTCGTTGGACCGCCTGGCGCAGGGGTTTCTTTTCACCAAAGGTGCGACATGGGGGGGGGTTAACCTTTGCCCAGAGTTTTCATCTTTGAAAAAGTTCAATTTTCGTTTGAGCATTTCTGACAAATTATGAAAAGAAGATCTTCGCGGAAATAGGCAAGTAAAATTTTCCAGCAAACTCCATACCAGACACTGGGTTCAGTTCTTGTCAAAGATGGATAGCCTTTTGAGCGGAAAATTTTGTAAGGACAGTTAAGTAAGTGCCTGTATGTTTCCAAAGAATGCAACGCGAAAAGCGCCAAGACATGCCTCGTCCCATAAAGGAGCAGGAAGAAATCTTGACTCTCTGGGTCTCCAAATAGCCCTCCCCCCTTGAAGGAAGTGATTTGTATTGAACCGAGCATGCCGGGGGGAATGATCCACCGCCGCCGGACACACTTTTTGGGAGGCGGGATACTGGGTATCAGCCCCAAACGGCGAAAGAAAGACAGGTGGTTACAAGCGGGTTCTTGCACACGTTCTGCTTGTACGCAAGGACTATTAAGTACGGAAGTGAATACGTCATGCGCACAATTAGTGAGTAAAAAGCATTAGTGTGTGAACCAGCGCGTGAATCAACACGCGCGCGTACTCCCTTCGTTTGCGCTGCACTTTCTGGTTCAAAGTGACGTCACACTTCGACACTCTATACATGCCGGAACGCTACGCGGATATGCGTACTCAGCGTGCTCCGCGTCAAACGCGTATGTACTTGGGCGCCTCATTTAGCGTCTATGCGGCGAGTACGTTGCAAAATACACGCCCTCAGTTTGTCCGCTCGGAGCAGATAGAATCGTTCCCGGCTACTTTTTATGGTGAGTACAAAATGTAAGTGGATTCTGAAGAAGTTTTTAGATTGCCAACGATTAAAATACATTCAGTATCACTCATTAAAGGAGAAAACAAGTTTAACAAGCCATAAGTATGTCATGGCGAATACATATTACAAATACCTTAATATCATAGACATGGACTTCTATATTGAGTCATATATTGTCCCCCCCCGCTTTTCAAATTTTCAGGTCACTCATCCCACCCCCTACACAAATTTACGCCACTGGTGGTGGTAGGGGGCGGGGGTATGCGGCACCCCCCAATAATTAATTCCAGAGCTTCGATTAAATAAATTTCATACGTTGGCCGTCGGCATTTCCCCTGAAGCAGAAATGCAGTGTACCATGGATTTCCAATTTTTACGAGGTTGGCGAACAAGTCACAAGTCGGCAACTTGACTCTGCTAAATACCCCCCCCCGGCCCGGCCGGCCAGACTTGAACTCAGTGTGGGCCTCCGACTGCGGCCCCGCGCGGCTCCCCGCACCCCACGACTAGCGGGGCTGACGCGCGGACCCGGCACAATTTGGGGGTACCGTCTGTGCTGGGCCTTCTCTCCCCAGGAAACTTGCCTTCCGCGCTATAGACGCGATGACACCCCCAGGCTGTGCATGATGCACGTACATGTACATTTCTATGATAATATGGGAACTCATGCGTGATCATTTTGATAGTGTCCGTGGACTTACATGAAAAAGGGAACTTGAACTGTGGACGGATTATCGAATCAAGCACGATTTATGTACATGTACATGTACTGTATATGCACATATGTACAGTACAGTAGACACGTGCTCTACTCGGAATTGCACGTGCCGTACGTGCCAGGGTCAGAGTCCGAGCGAAATACACGGAATTAAAGTAAACCCACAACATACAAGATAAGTGCCCCCTGGCTTGCGACTAAAAAGGTAAACAGCGAACCACTTAAACTTCTGTTATTTAACTAGTCTTTAAAAACTCATTATTTTGCCAAAATGAACGAATTTAACTACTATAGAGGAAATGTAACACTCATTATTTAATTTTACTTGTAGCAAAATAAGGGCAAGCTTTCAAACATGTTAAAAAGTATTGGTGATAGGTTGGGTCACGTGATTCTGTCTTTCTACACAATCTGCCATCATGGGTCGCATGCACGCTCCAGGGTGGGTTAAATTTGTCGTCAAATATCACCTTTATTGAAAAAGAAATAACAAAAAAGAATTGAATTTACCACTGTTATTTCAGTATGGGTGTTTATGGATGGGGTGTTCAGGGACTTGGATTTGACAGGAGAGAGATATTAGGGTAGAAAGTCGCTGTGTTCAGGGCGACTTGAAGTTTCTCGCCGAAGGTAGCCATTTTCAGTTGACAATGTCAATGAGGGCGCTGTATTTTTTATTCAGTCTAAGTTAAATTTAACCCATAACGCTACAGAACAAGTATTCCCCGAATTACATGTATTTGCCAATACAGGAGTTTCACAATAGTGTACCTCCAAGATTTTGCAACATGTTTATGGTGGTGGCCAATCACAGTGCACAAAACCTGTTGACCCATACTGCCGTAGCGCATTTGGAAAGGGTTAACAGATTTCATACGCTGGGATTAACCAACGTGTCACAAACTCTTAGAGGCGCATTACTGTGAATCGCCCATATTAAATTTAGCTTTGTGCCCTATCAATCATGTCATTGTAACTACTACAATTAGTGTCATACTTTTTTCCATAATATTTTTTTTACTGTTTTATGCCTGATGCTGTTGAATTGAAAACTGTAAAAACAGCCCCACATATAGCAAATAAAACTAGTAAGTTTTTAAAAATATCAATGAGTTTGTTCAAAAATGAGATGCAAGCAACCAAGAACAAAATGTGACAGAACGTTCGCTATTTTTTTATGTCCAGTTGAGTTGATTAATATTGATTAATATTAATTATATTATTAATATGTAATTGGAGTAATGTGGATTACTTGTCAACTGATCGGCATTCTCCTGTCTGTTGCAGAAAGGGCATCTCCGCCTCCGCTTTGCCCTACCGTCGCAGTGTACCAACGGTAAGTATGCTTGGTAATGTGTCCTAGAGTCAGTTGTCATGCAGACTTGGTATTCTTTGCACAAAAGGTTTTCAATCTGCCATCTATGATATTTAGCCACGCCCAAAACTGGCACTGACGTTGCTTCTGTGCAGGGCTTGCCGCAAAGGGAAAACCATAATCCAAACAGGATAAAGTACTTTACAGTGGTTCTGTGTTAGGCCGTAACGGTAGTCCGGTACCCAGATCAAAAGATTTCTTAAAAAAGATCTTTGGGTCTAGTAGCCACCATAGTCACATGACCAAGGGGGGGATTCCAAATAGTTTGCAAAAATTGGTTGCAGTTTTCCGGACCCATTTTGCTGATTTTTAGATAGTATCATGGATATTCGCAACCATCAGTTGGACACAAATGTCTTGCTTCGCTTCACGTTTTCCCTCGCATGCACCTAATTTCAAGAGATCCTCAACCTTTCTCGGTATGTTTGGCTTCTTGATACCCACTTTTGCACAACTTTGGTTACACCAGCTCAACAGACATGCATGCTGCATCTGATCAGAGATGGGGCATCCCAAACATGACATCATGCTTTATTTTGGTCATTGGTGGCTACCTGCTGTTATATTCTGTTGTTATGACAGCAAACCAGTCTAGCAAAACGGAGCAGTTTAAAAGCTAAATGCTACGAGTGTTACACCAAATACAGTCGACTCTCGTTAATACGAAATCGGCCACAACAAAATTCCGGTTATAACAAACACACATCTTTGGTCACAGCGAAAATGTGCACATTTCTGTGGGGGAAAAATCTGTTACAGGGAAATTGCATTGTACGAAATTCCTGGTACAGTGGTACCACGAAAGGTTTTCGTGACTCCGTTGCCTGAGAAACCATTGTTGACCACCCATTTATAACGAGCATTCATGCATCGCACTACGTTGAAAATATGCTCAGCTGCACTGGTTCCCGCCACACCCAACCTTCCCATTCTTGCAGGTACACACAGGCTTACATGTGCATGCCGTAAAGTTAGCTCCGTCCTCATCCATGGCGATCGAAAGTCTTTTAAAAATCCCTGGATCGATGCTTTGACATGCATTTGCTTTTTATCTCACATCTACATTAAACTTGTTGTCATATGACAGTGAAGTTTATTCTTCTGAACCCATCACAACGTATTTGATTTGTCATAACCGAGAGATCTTTTTGGCATTAACGTCAACCACGTTCACGTGTACAATGCGTCCACATGTACATTGTACATGGGATTGTACACAGTAAGACCTGTTCCTACAGTACACCTAAGGCATTGCACTGCGTTCCGCGTACAACAAATTTCAGATACAATGAACGTCTCGACTAGGTCCCGCGGATTTTGTAGTAACAAGATTCGACTGTAAAAAGGAAATTTCTTCTTCCATTTTTCCACTTACATTAGTTTATCGTATTGATAGTTCTGACATTCGTTTGTCATCACAGTGGCTGAAACTGTCTGCTGAAGATGTGAAAGAACAAATCTTCAAGCTGTCCAAGAAGGGTCTGTCTCCGTCGCAGATCGGTAAGTCATTCAGAATTCACTTTTTAACACAGACTTTTTTTTGACCAAAGAAAATTTCTGCTTTACAAAAACTTTTTCATCGAGCAAAACTTTGTGCAGGTGTTGGTAAGGATATATCCGGATCAATACCAGAAATATTGTCTAAACTGCTTGAGTAATTTTATTCAAGTGATTTTCAATCTAACTGGTCAGCTTTCAGTCCATGTGCCACTTTAATAAATGAAGTAGAACTTGTCAATATAAGCCTTGTTTTAGAGGTTAACTCTAACACAGACAGAGGCAGCATAGCGCATCAGGTGAACAAGTCTGATGCACTTTGATGCACTTAGCAATCAACAGCAGCCGAACAAACTGGCCATGTTGAGACAATGAGAGCTAGTCCCATTGAACAATGCCACTGTTGGATCTTGTGGTGACTGGCAACCACAGACTTCCAGGCTGTTTGGCCTTGGAGAGAGTTGACCTGTTGGATCTTGTGGTGACTGGCAACCACAGACTTCCAGGCTGTTTGGCCTTGGAGAGAGTTGACCTGTTGGATCTTGTGGTGACTGGCAACCACAGACTCCCAGGCTGTTAGGCCTTGGAGAGAGTTGACCCATTGGATCTTGGTAGACCGGGCAGGCAAGCCACCTTGACAAATAATGCAGTCTGAAGCTTCTGGCGGGGTTTTTGGCCAAGCACCCTTGGAGGGTTAGGGTTAACCATAACCCTTCTCAATCCTCTAAAATCCTTTGGGTAGTTTTGGAGGATTTTGGAGGATTGAGGGTGAATTGCAAAAGTGCAGTGAAGGATGTCACGCGTGAAGGTCATGGATTAGACCTTGTGTTGTTTTTGCTAAGTCAAGCACAAATTCAGCCCGATATTTCTTTTGACTCAACCATACTGCTCAAGAATGCCATTCGCACTGCCTCAACATAATGAGAGGAATTGCCAGAGGATTTTGAAGGACTGAGGCAGCAGGCACACCTCCAGAAAACATTTTCAACAAATTTTGGAGGATTTTGGAGGATTGAGGCTGAATGCAATTTTTTCATGTCGAAAATCAGAGGATTGGGGAGGACTGAGGATGGTTCCTAATAAGGCCGAGGGGGGTTTCATATCAAATAATTAACCCAGATGGGGGCCCACCTGTTGATAAATGCCCCCAAAATTCATGGAGGTTTCATGAATGGAGACGGAGATGAATCATAAAGTGACGAAAGGGAAGACGATAACATTACAGAGATTTCCTTGTAAACTTAAAAAAAGTCGACATTTTCTGTTGAAAAGTGCAACGTCGATTACTACTGTTGGCAAGTGCTTGAGAGCCCTAACGATGCAGATGTGATAGGAATGAACTCATGAGACGTTTGACCCCCCTCCCAGGCGTGATCCTGCGGGACTCCCACGGTGTGGCCCAGGTGCGCTTCGTAACAGGCAACAAGATTCTGCGCATCCTCAAGGCCAAGGGCCTGGCTCCTTCCCTCCCTGAGGACCTCTACTGCCTCATCAAGAAGGCGGTGGCTGTGCGAAGACACTTGGAGAGGAACCGAAAGGTAGAGGGAAGCCTAGCAAGGTTCATTTTGCTTTGGGGGCAATTTGTAAATCGTCAGTTTGGCGCTAAAAGGTTCTTGCGGCGGAAGATTAATTTTTGAAAATCCTCTCGGGGCCTTGCTCTGGGCATGAAGGAAATGTTTTATTGAAATAGAATACGTCTCAGCCTATTTTGTTCATAAAACTAATTTTTTGTGGCTAACACGTTTACATTTCACCTAATCTTGCCCAGTTTCACATTTAAATGATAAAAAACAGACACAAAGAAATGTGGAAAAAAAAACATCCTCGGCATCTGTGTCGACATGTAAACAAGGCTCGCCCCCACGGTGGCGCTCTTCAAAAAGGAGAGTGCTGGACAACCCGCCATGTATGTCGTATAAAAAAAAGTCTAGAATCTCAAGGTCCTGTATCGTCTAAAAGCCACCAGCGGCCGTCTTAATGAGTACCAAGGTGATCATTGGGTGGCTTGCTGTTGTAACTGTTCTTGCCATGAACGGTTTGATTGATTGATGGAAATCCAACTCTTTTATTGTGCCTCCAGGACAAGGATTCCAAATTCCGTCTGATCCTGATCGAGAGTCGCATCCACCGACTGGCTCGGTACTACAAGGCCAAGCGAATCCTCTCGCCCAACTGGAAATAGTGAGTGCCCCCTCGCCTGATCACAGTCATCTCCATTCGCTGACTGGATAGCGCGTTTCCCATAATGCCAAGCACACAGAAACGAAGCCTCTGCGGCTCAAGTTTTGGCCCTCCAAAGATAGCTGCCCACACATTCCCTGTGATGTAACACGCTGCAATTTTTACCAAGTTTTTGAGCAGCATCAAACTACTGAGAAGTAACTAAATAATTCACAGAGACACGGAAAGTGTTTGTCTCGTAACCCCGGGTGTAAATATAAGTAAACTCACACAACAGCCTGCTGTGACTAAGATTTTGAGTCTCCTGATGAGGCCATCTTGCAGGGCAGTTCTTTTGTTCCACAGGGAACCCTCCTTTGAAACAAAAGCACTGGCCCTCAAGATGGCAGCCATGCAAACCCTCTATAATGCACATTTTGGGTCTCCTATGATGGTGCTTGGTTGCGTCTAGCCATTTGGTCTTGACATGCTCTCCAGTCAGTATTCAGAGATCTGTGCCTTAGTGATGGCCACTCTTACAAAGGTCCCTCTAAGCTCTAAATTTTTTGAGGAGTTGACATGTCTGAGTCCTGACTTTAGTCACTGTGGTCAAATCTTGGTTAGGTCAAGGATCAAGTAATGGGTGCAGTCTGTAGTAACTGGTCAAGTCCAGAGGCAATCTAGGGTGCTGAGTCACTGTTGTCCAGTCAAGGGTCGAATCCTCTATCCTGTCTGTAGTGACCGGTCAAGTCAAGGGCCAAATCCTGAGTCCAGTCTCCGATCACACCAGTCAACCCAAGTCTCGAGCCAAATCTCGCGGCATGTCTGTGATCACCCTGAGGAGGTTAAAGGTCAAATCCTTCATCCCGTCTGTCCGTAGTGTCTGGTCAAGCGGAGGGTCAAATCCTGGGTCCCATCTCTGATCACACCAGTAAACCCAAGTCTGGGGCCAAATTTGGGCATATCTGTGATTGCCATCAGGAGGTCAAGGGTCAATCCTGGGTCAGGGCTGTTACCCCACCATTCAATCTTCTTTCGAATCCCTCGGCTGGGCGCTTCAAAACCTGTGAATATTACAGGATAATCACAATCTATTGCACCCTTTTTTTTCTCCGTGAATCTATAAGACGTCTGTTACTTGCTCATCAATTCCACCCGAGTGTCTTCTATTTTTCCCACCCACGTGCCATTTCCCTCCCCTCCCCCCTTCCCTTACTCATAATTTGATTTCCTGTTTCCCTCCCTCGCCCCTCGCGCCCACCGTACTGTACCCGTAGCCCACCTGGCCTGGTTGGCACGTGTCTCCCACTTCCCCTCTAAATGCTCGCTCTTGTTTGTTGTTTTTCCCCCCGTCTTACTTTTCCAGTGAGTCATCCACAGCGTCGGCCCTGGTGGCGTAAGCCGCGCCGCGTCAGAGCCGTTCGGGGTACTTCATGCGGGACGGTCGCTTCAGCAAGAAATTCATTAACATCCAGCCAGTTGTTGTAAACTGTATGATGTGAAGAAGACATTGTTTTGGGGTTTCAGTTGAAAAATAAACAAGAGAAGGCTCTGTTTTCAGTTGTAGAGAATTCCAGTTCTTATGTTTATTGTGATTATTTGGTGTGGAAATATTTGAGGAGGTGTTTTGGCAAGCAAGAAAATGAACCTTATTGAACTACCTGTGAGTTAATCTTTTTAATTTACCCAGCGTAGTTTCTTGAAAAACTTTGTCGCGGAAGTAACGCAGAAATTTTGCATTCAATGCATTTTATTGCAAAAATGATCATTTCCGAAGGTTGTGAATCCTTGGATGGAGGCCGGCAAGTACCATCGTACACTTCTGATTTTGACGGTCTTCTTTGTGATATTCAGTACTTTACATGACTTTACATGATTAATGACCTCCACGTATTAACAAGAGAGGGCGCTTTACATCCCAGCAACTGCGCACGACGCGTGGAGCAAAAACACTGGGTGTGCACAGTGGTGGGTGCATCTCTAGTGTTTGGGTTTGCACAAGTTTTCATGTGAATGTGCACAAACTGTCTGGTTCCCAGGCACTCAACACAGTTATCTTTTAACATGTCAGCCTGTTTTGTGCTCATCTGTAAATGGGTACTGAAACAGTTTTCACAATGGCATTTAAAATTTAAAGAAATAGACCAAGTAATGAAAATATGGGTTATTGCCGTTTTTCTGTGCAAGCCTTTGGAAGTACGCAAGATACATGTAGGCCTACGTGTACTTGGACAGTCTTGGTTCAAAGTGTAGTGGTTCTCCATGTCTGCCCTGTCGTCAGACACCTGTTTGGGAAGAGAGGTTTGCTTTCAGGGGGGGGGGGAGAATTGCAAAGTCACCTCAGTGTTCGAGTTCAGACTTCCGGTTTCGGGTCAAGACAGTTTCCTGTTCGAGTCATGGAAGACTCTTGTTGCCCTAGCTACACTGTTATGGCAACGCCAGCCCCTGTGCACTCGGCAGCGGCCCAGGTGGTGACATTTTCTTTAAATGCGTGGAACGTCTTGCCCACAGACTTCGTTGCAAGTCTTGAGTAGTCGACGACCATTTCATGCTTCTCGTTTCCCCTTTAATAACGCAGTCAGTTGTACAGTACATGTTGTGTATTACTGCAGTGGCACAACCGTACGCGCGTGGACAGGTGGAACGCGCGCGTTACATTCCTCCTCGACCAATGGGGTGTCGCGATTTGCCAAAATGCACGCGCGCGTCTAGCTGAAGAATGTGCGTGTGAGTGCGGGGCCGCAGTTATGGCGTCTAATCGGATTAGTCTATAGCAACAAAAACGGACGATGCATGGCAAAGTTGGCTCTTTGAAAGGTGTAATTTCCGCCAATACAGTACAGTGTTCCGTTTATATACATGTAGTGGGGGAAACTGTGAGGTGCCGTGTCTGTGGTCTTCATTGTTTTTATTCCTCAAAATACAAGGTTCCTGTTCTTTCAAGGTAATCTGCCAAGTCCAAAGGACCTCTTGTTAACGAGGTTCGACTATTCGACGCTTCATCTTCCATTTCACCATCGGTGTTTATGACGATCCCATTCCAATTTGCACAATCCATTTTCATTCAATTTGCTCCTGTCGTCAGCGTTTCAGAGTTACCCCTAAGTCCTTCCACACCCGCTATGCTACAGCGTCGCTGCCCCTTGTACACAGATTACGATTTTTTAAAAACAAAATGAGGCTTATTGATGAAAATCGTATTGCGTGCACACGAGGCACGTTTGCCGTATCAGGACCACAAAAGGTTTGAGGGCGCTACACAGATTCCGAAAGACTAGCGCCGCCAGGCATTTTATGAGTTCCCTTCCCGTTTGGTCGGGTCAGTCGGCTGAACTGACGGGCACCAGCTTCCTGAAATTGCCACTTAATTTTACTCGGAGCGAACAGTATAATATGATCTTGTAAGATCATGTTTTGTTGGGTTTTTGTCCTTATCTTGTCTAACATCTAACACCTGAAAAAATATCAGACCAATTAAGGGGTTTCTTTCCGAGGCCTTGGTCTCGCGATTTCTACGACACTATCGTTATTTTTTTTCTCACATCTTCAGGAATGCATATGAAGAAGCCTGAAACTTAAATTTGAAACATGTATCCAATCTTGCAACTTTGATATCATAAAACATCCGTCGGGCCAAGCCCTCAGCGCGTGAGCGGAAACAATAATGACATTGATTTTTAAGGTCATGAGTTATCTCTGCCCAGCAAGGAGCGGCTATTTTATGAGTCAGTTTCCGCTGGAGTTTCAGCCCTTGTTTGGCACTGCGTGCGCCTTGTCTGAAGTCATCTGGAAATGTGGCGAGCCACTTTGCGTACGGATCCCTCGTGTCCTAGAATTGTACGCCGTCTTAATGAATCAAGCAAACCAAGTTATGAGACGATCCCTTGAGGAGAACCGGCAACCGCCAATTTAATTTCACATCAGAAGCAGAGTATAACAAGAGACTGATGGAAACCGCTGAGAACCAGTTACATACCAAAAGCACTACTTCTTGGCTGGTAACCGGTTGTGCAGTGCAGGCAAACAGTTCTCCGTGTGTAAGCATTTTGTGTGGATTTTAGCATTTAGAATGTGACTACTCTAGCTCACCAGTAGCTTTTACTCAGCAAATAATTTACTGAGTGTTTCCTTTCAGCTAAAAGCCGCTTCGTGAAATAAGCCTTTTGCGAGTTAAATTGAATAAAATCTGGTACACTGAAGTCTTCAAATTCATGTGAACATAACGACTTAAACTTTCCATATACTAAAGACAATGTTGCTATACCTTGCGATTCGGGGCAAGCTCTTGCTTAGTTACGTAAGAGACGCCTTGCCTCAATACACTGTTTTCAATGGATAAGAAGGGCACAAAGGAACCAGTCCATTCCAGAGATGCCCCGAATCACGAGGTATAGCAACACGCGTCTTTAGTCTGGGGAATTCAAATTGTTATATTTATGTGCTATCAGATGACTGAGTGTACCAGATTTTATTCAAATTTAACTCGCAAAGGGCTCATTTAAGAAGTCTCCGTTGTTTGGAAATGTCACCTACATAGACAGATTTCTCGCTTCTGATGAGCAGGAAATGTTACACTAAGCAGATGTTAGTCTTGATCACAGATGATCACGCACAATTCGGCTTCGATTTGGAGAATTCAGTTTCGTCTTTTATGTTGCAGATTCAGGAACAAATAAGTTTTTCCCCCATGGTAAAAAAAAACCCGCTTGGGTGATTCCAATTTTGCAAAGCTGCGACAGAAGCTACTGAGAACTGGTTCTTTAGCGTGATAGCACGAACCTTTAAGCCGGAAAGTGAGGAGATGTACAGTATACCGCGAGTGTTCGAGTTGTCCAAGGATAAGATGGCATGGTCCCGGCCCCTCGCGTGGACGGTGTGGGCAGTTGAAGATAATTCCAAACAGGCGACGGAAGAATCGCGTGGTGTTATCGCAGTGACATTTTTCCCACTAGCCCTAGTAAAATGACACATCGGCATGAAGTCACGGATGGGGGAAATCGACACCCAGACTTGGCAAGCTGTCCGCCCGCTTGTGTCTGTGCTCGTAGCTGAGGACTCTGCCAGCTACCCCCCTGGAGTCCACACTTCATTCTTATCTCATCCACCCCCGACTCCGCCCACACAATAAGCTTTCCAAACCCATCAAACTAGTACCATGAGACCGCTAACTCATCCAATCAAACTATCATGTACACACAGAGGCTGTACTCACTTCCTGTTGGTACCTCAGACACGGTATTCCTAGTTCCCACAAACCCTTTAAAGTATTACTTAAAGTCAAAAAGTTTTTAAACAATATTTATGATCAAAACTTGACTAACAGAAATGTAGCTGATAAACATTTCACAGACACTTGTTATTAATATTATGGCTGTGTAAATTTTGTGCAGATCAGTGTCTGAACAAGCCACGATTCTAATGAAGTAAAAAAAACACCGTATAGTAATTTCTAATCGCAGAAACTTGTCAACGTTGATACACCTACATACATATACATATAGACCTGTTTTACTTAGGCGTACTGAGTGACTAGTTTACTGCTTTAAGTCTGTGCTTAGAGTGAAAATCGTGGACAAACGACTACTGTGAAACGGCATCGACCTGCGTTCACGTGGCTTTGCATAACTTAAAATGTCGCAGTTCAATGCACAGCGAGCTAAGCCACACGTAGTAAACAGCTATCGTACGTAGATAGCACACAGTATGTTCCAGAGGGAATTTATGAACCAAGCATATCCCATTTTTACGGCCATTTGCGTACATAATCAGGGCCCTGAGAATCATCGCACCAGAGGCAAGCAGCTGCTCCATTTCATGAAATTTACGTCTTATGTTCACTTTTTGGAAATAAAAATACCTGCCCAAAATATGTTCATGGTAAGATGTGGCCTTTTCCTAAAGTATTTTTGAAAATAAAATTGAGAAATAGTTCTCGAATGGTCAAAACTAGTGATTTTTGTAAAAAGTTCTTTCGTAAGCGTTTGTTTGTTTACGTTTTGATGCGAATTTTGAAGGCTCGAAACAAAGAACTGGAAGTTTTACAATGTATCCGTGGTGGAGAAAGGCGTGAAGGTTTTAGATTTGCTGCGTGATGGTTTTCCGCTAGATTTTTTTTCTCTTCCCGACTGGACGCGTTTGCATATTGACCTGACTCACCCCCAATTCCATTTATTCCGGAAGATCTCAAATTACAGCCTCGTGAGCGTACGAAAACAAAAGTACGATAAGTTATCATGAAGTTTTTTTTTAAATCGAGATCTATCTTTCATTATAACATTGCCAGGAAATGTTGAAATTCACGGTATTTATCGCCAGTTTGACATTTACTACACACGCATGGCGAACCACATGAAAACGTACACCGGCTCCGACGCATAACTTCCATGTACATGTACAACTTCCATGTACATATACTGTACTTTGTCGGTACGCGAGTACCAGGCCGTTGGACGCAGTGTACCGGTACGTGGGTGGATCGGTTTTCACGTCATCAAAATACATACATGTACATGTAGATCTTGCTGGGTAGAAGTGCCTAAAATAACTCAGGAAAGTCGAATAACAAATCTAGCTAGATAAAAGTGATTGTGCTGTGTAGTTCTCGAGATTCTCGCCTGTTGTATACAGTGTCTCATTTTTCTAGGAATATTTCTAAAATTGAGAAATTTCGTGGAAAAAAAGACCAATTGGTCGATTGAAAGTGGAAATATTTTAGTAACCACCTCTCTTAGTAACCACTTTGAGGCTAAATTTCATATTCATGTAGCATTTCTTTTCATGATTCTGTAGTGTTGTTTATTCGGTTCAAGTCTTCTAGAGCACATACAAAGAGTTTCAACGTGATCGTTTGTTAACTTAGTTCAAACGAAGTCTTCAAAATGAGAAGGCTCAACAGAGGACTGGGAAGTTGCTAAGGACAATTCCGTGTGGTTAAGGTTCACGAGGGTCCAGTAAAAAACCGCCGCGCTCGGTCTAAGTGGTTAATTTCCCGAAGTGGAATGGCAGTGAAACATACGTGCACGGAGCACAGTCACTATCGCTCTCAAGGGCACTTGGTATCCGGTGACGTCATTAAGCCCCGCCCTCGCCACTGACGCAAATATTTCGCTCCGAGTGTCCAGTCAGTCAAGTTGCTTTGCTCTGCCACCATTCGTTTGTGGTTTAACCTCCGGTCAACATCTCTCCTGGAACTTTTCGAATCAGTCACCCTAACGGTAAGTTAAAATTTAGGCCTACATGTGTTAACTTTGTGTTTTCTTGACATGTTGCCAGTCCACACCGCGGTTGAAAGCTTCAAGTTCCCTCCCCTTGCCCCCTTCAGTAATGCGACAATGGAGCTGCTTTTGTAAATAAGAACTCGATCGATCGCCTTTCAGTGAAGAGAGAACGACAGAATCGGTCAGGAGAGACGTGCGAGGGTAAAATGTTGCTTATCGACATGTCAAGTGCGCATCTGCAGACTCCGGGCCAATATTCATGTGATATCCGCAAGAGGAAACAACTTTTCTCGTCCTTACTTCAGAAGGGATATGGGCTTAATTGATGGGAAAATTACATACGTAGGAAGACACCCAAAGGCCGTTTGTGTCCCATACTCGTGAAGGGTGGGGCAGATCTTGGAGTGGAGCCATAATGTACACGTATAGAGTGAGTGGCGACATGAGTCGCAATTTTTGGAAACCAACTGAAATGTATGCATCAGTGCACACGCACCATTGCTACACAATAGCCACACGCTCTACTGTACGCATAATGAAAAGGCCATTTTGTTTCCAAACTCTGAAGCTGACGCAGCTGTCCAATTATAGAGCTCTGTCTTGGAGTACCTCAATCGCTGCACTTTATGATCCCATGCCACGCACCAAACTCCCAGATACGGCCAGCCTTGGAAGCGAGACCCCTGCGCATAATCACAGAATCTCGTGTTTCGTCCAAGATTTCGATTTTTTAAAATGCCACTGTAACCAACAACGATTGTTGTGCGTGTACATGCGCTGTGCAGTCTAACGTTCATTTTACAATTTCCAAATTTCAGAGTGCACCCGTTTGATCGAATTATTTCTCTCCTTGTTTAGAAACAATCAGTAGGCCTACATAACGCAAGTATCACCAGAATTCCAGAGTGTAAGTTGTGATATTGCACCCCCTCTCGTGAGAAAAGTAATCATTGACTTTCCTGGGTTGTTCCGGTCGATTTGTAAAATACTATGCATCGCCAAGCGGTCGCTTCTGGAGTGTATTGGGCAAATAGAAATGAACAATTGGGCTTTGTGGGGAGGTTATGACAAATACACACTGTTGGCTCTTGTTCAACAGCAGAAATCCGGGTTTACAAGCGGTGAAATACTATAACCACCTTGCCCGAATGCCTTTTATGGCCGGTTAAACTGTTCCAAGTGGTCATAAAGGTGTAGCGTGAGTCAAGTCCGACTGGTGAGCCAATCTGATAAGCACAACATTCCCCAAGCATTGCCACCAATCACTTAGCAGAAAATGTTACCAGCTAAAATATAATATACGTACATTTCCTATACTTGTGCTTGGATGATATTTTGTTAACAATTTATTGAGCTAATAATTATAGGCAAACACTTTTTCAAGATGGCGTTCTCTACTTTGAAATTACCGCTTTACAGGCAAAAAAGGAGCATTCCAAAAAGTTGCCCATTTCTACATCATAACAATTATTAGTTCAAAGAAACTCATATTGTTTACGAAAAACCTGCATAAATTCATTATGCTTTTACTACAATTTTCACAATTACTCCTATCTGGAAAAATTCCATGTTACCGGCATAAAATTGTTCAAAGAAAAGAAAAGAAATAAAATGTCGTTGTAATACGGCTACTCTGGACAACGGCCAAAGTACAGCCTGTTGCCTGCAAGCCAGGCCAATTATGGTAGTCAATTTTCTATTCTATAAAATGGAGTCCTACATAATTATGAATTTTACTATCAGAAACGTATTGTCTCGCTGCATAGAAACGAAACCATTGTAGACACTGAAGATCTTTAATAATTTGAAACACTGATTTAAAAATCATTGCCGATTTTTCACATTAGTTGGGTGTGATCAGTGCATATGGAACCATGAAGTGGAATTATTGGAGATATTGAAGGAACGAACTCTGAATTCCTTCCTTGTCATCTCATTAACATCGGGGATGGACCAGTCAAATGGATCCGACCTAGATCAATGTTTTTGTCCAGAACTTGTGCATCGGCCATCTTCAGAAACGGTTATTATCGTGGATATATCTTCCTAATGCAAGTCTTCTCTTACATCGCGCTGAAATGAACTTGAGACAATGGTTTCCTGTCTTATTTCTCCCCTCGTGAGGCCCTTGGGTTGTCATCACAGCAGAACGGTTTAGGTTTTTGTTGTTTCGGTGGCCATTGCTAGTCTTGACCTGGGTCAGATGGCTGGTATCCGTCGCCGAGGGCGCAGGACTCATTAAAAGACACGCCTGTCCGATGAGAGATAGGCTTGGTAACAAATTTAGACACCTCCGGCCCATGTGACCTGGCTTGACCTGTTGATTGGTGGCATCAACGCGCACCAAAACCACGGACTAATTTCTGTCCGAAAAAAGTGACGATGTTTGACCTTTAACAGGGTCACGTATAGTACCGTTGGTCGGGCAATTGTTTCCTGAACTTCGTTCTAAAACGCATGCGTTGACAGTTGAGCTGAAGGTCAGCTGCACGGAGACCTAAGCGTGTTTCTGCTCTGTGACATGCTTCTGTTAAATGGATTTAATGTGGTGATCACAGGTTTGTCTAGATCTACAAATATGATAAAAACACACTTAAAATTAACCCTTTTTCAATCATAAAAAGTAGTTATGAATGAGGGCTTACGGATGATTGCATACTTTGTTGATGGCATTCCGATTTTCATTGAGGCAAAACTTCCTCAATTTCGAGAAGTTGTTCCAAGAAGCATTTAAATGCCTTGATTTAGGCTACTTGAGTGGACTCCATGCCTCTTTATTTAAGGTAATCATACATAGTGTTCCTTTAAAAATAAATGAAAACCCGATTTGCCCTTGTGATGAAACTTTTGTCCAACTCTGATTGGTCACGGTGAAATGATCCTTGCTCCAGGTTGAATAAAGAACCTTGCAGCTGTCTTTCGTAATAGGAGCAGAAGACTGCGAGACATGTCATGTTTATGTCCGAAAACGCGTCATGATTATGTAGTTGGTGAGACAGGACGTTGGATTTTATCTTGTCACGTTTTACACGGCGACATTCCATCACACCAGAACAACAGCCTGCATAAAGCGTGTGTACGCTGACGATCCACTGCTCACGTACGTACATGTACAGTGGTACAGTGCACCCGGATTTGCCTACCGCATATGTGCCCATAAACTGAATTCCATTAAATACGTTCTTTTCCATGAACACATTGTTGTCTAAGGAGTCATGCGCTTTAGGCTCGATCAGTAGGTCATTACACTACAGTATTCCTTGCCGATTTGTCCATAAAATTAAAAATAGAAGACAGCTCATCCTGTTTTTCCCAGAATCCAAACCCGAAGTGCGCCTTGCTCACTATATGCAACTTAGAAGCTAGTTGAAAAGAACTTTTAACATGAATTAAGTAACGAATTCCCACTCCTACTAAATTTAAACTTCTTGTTTCTGAATATGCGTTTTTACTCCAATAAGGTGTATGTTTCTGACGAGTTTTTCCCCAAATCCACGGTCACGTCACGGCTCGTTGAAACGACTGTGCCGGTGAAACGATTTTGTTTATGCACACACCAATGACGCATGCATAGCTATTGTGTGGTACCCATGGCGTTATGCATCATTACCACAGCAGCGTGTCGTGGCTCCCGACCAGTGACGGCGTCTGGCATATGAGTAGAATAAGTGTTGTGTAGTGTTGGCCATAAAACACGATGAGAACTGTAAAGTAGCTGACTGGCATTCAGTTGTGTGTTGCAGCCATTTTCTTTGCCTTTAATAATATCAGCGCCATTGTAATCACCTCCAACTAGGTTATCTTTGGGCGTGGAGTAATTTGACAATGCATTTGACCCCTCCTTTTCAACCTGTGTGTCGAAACCAACAAATTGATTTTAACTGGTCTAATGCCGCCTCACTAAGATTGAGTTTCCCTCGGTCTGTCTCGTGCTTTTGTCACGGTAATACTCAAGGCTGTGCTATCTACTTATGCGCTGGCCGTATAACAATAGGCAGTGCAAGGCTCAGACAGGGTGCGCGCGCATGCTTCTGCCCAGAGGTCTCGAAGACTCGATATAGGTACGCGTAGTTTTATTACCAGCATGGACTTGTGTAGATCGTTTATATTGATGAGTTGGGGGGGGGAGTTAGGGGTTGTCTGAAAGCGAGGCTGTAAATGGTGAATAGTGACACACCCAGCGTGGCATTTTGTTATGACAGCGGGGTTGCCGTTGATGCGTGCACGCGGTGACACTGTTGGGCCTCAGTGCTTGTGGGTATCACCGTGTACGTATCCGCGCAAGCGTGAATCATTCTGCGTGTGGAGTCGCGAGAGCACGGACCTCATTTCTTTGCATTTTCTGTTTCCAATCCATTGAAATCCTGACGAAATATCATTCATCGACAAAGCTTGCCACTGAACGGTAAGGCGAGTATAACCATCTTTGTAATGCTTGTCTCTTTTGATTTTTCCTTGCAACATGGCGTGAATGTATTGTTGAGTTGTTTCAATCCTGGAGGAAGGAAAGACGTTTAGACTTTCTGATCCAGATGTCATGGAAGGGACAAAAAGCTCAAAATGAAACAAACAGCGAAATTTGTTTCGTTTGAAGAGTTGTGATTGTATTTACCATATCAAGCAGCGCAAACGCTGAGATGACCAACGAGTTATGTTGCTCAAGCAAGTTGTCTAATCTAAAAAAAAAAGGAAAGAGTTAATCCCGATGAAAGATGTGACGCTAAATTCTTTCCCACAGTTAGTAATCATCGGTAACTTTAGTTAAATCAGTTCTGCTTCAACG
Source organism: Acanthaster planci (assembly GCF_054643075.1). Lineage (NCBI taxonomy): Eukaryota > Metazoa > Echinodermata > Asteroidea > Valvatida > Acanthasteridae > Acanthaster > Acanthaster planci. The sequence goes on from NC_141796.1 coordinate 834,894, forward strand.
AAAATATTGCAGTGCTACATGTAAGCCTTCTGACTGCTACATTGTAATCTAGAGAGAGCCGTCGCAGGCCAACGGTGATACAGGTTGTCTGTATGTCCCGAACATGTGCTATAAAGACCACTGACACAGACTGACTTATGGGTCACTCTCGCTGTCGTGTATATGTAATGCAGCGCACCGGCCAACACATACTGTGGCTTGGATCTAGGAAACCTTGGGCTGCCACACCCGAAAGCACACTGCGACTGCTTCATGACGGAGCACACAACCATGTAAACTCTAACGTTGAGTCGCCAGGTCCATAATTTCGCCGACCATTGTCGAGCCTGATTGGTTTTCACAGTTAAGTGGAGATAATGGGGACCAGGCGACTGTACGGTCACGGACGTCACGAGTTGTGTTTGTCTCCACGGAGGAACATAAATTGAATGATAGAAGAGATGGTTGTTGTGTTAACTTAAGTAGTTAAGCGCCTCTAATGGTGGCATCGAGCCGTCTACTCCCTAGAGGGCTGAGATTTCCTAGAGCCTAGAGTTTCTAGAGTGTTCAGCTGTTATGATCGAGCCCAAAGACTATGGATAATTATAATAAATCAGCGCCTTCCAATGACGACCCTCAACACCGCGCACCTGTATCATTTCTATTATTAGGGCCAGTATGAAATAAAATCGGAATTTTGTTTCGTATTGCCGCATACTTTGTGAACGGTAACTAGATTCATTCAAGATTGTGAATTCCAGTAGCCGTCCATGTCGGCTTCTGCATCACATCTGTAACTGGAAAAAAGGCAGGGCGATTCATATTCCCATTTATGTGTAATTCGGATGCAGTCCTCTTTTTCGTTTGTTGAATGAATTCCCGCGTATAATTTTGTCGCGCTGTCGGATTCATTTTACTGTGGAGAGGAGTCAATATTTCTGTCCGACCTTTTTTGACAAAATGACATTTTCTGTTGGTAATTTGATCAATTTGGGTTTGGCTTACACTCCACAGAAATGACTCTTATTCGAGACCGTCATCTGCTGTGCACGGAGAGACAGTTGCATGTATATTGTGCATGCATAATGTATTCCGTCTGCCGGTTGTTTTTCAAAGAATAATGAGTCCGTTGGCGAGTAATAATGCATGACAAAAATGGAAATGTCAACGGCTTGTGTCACGTGTGTGTCGAGTTTAAAGGTGGCTTTTCTTACGAAACGGCCCAGCGCGCTATTTTGTTTGCAGGAAATGTATGCAAAGATGTTGGCATTGCCTACGGAGTAATATTGAGATATCTGCTTTATTCAGTCGGAGAGTTTGCACCAGAATATCGCCTTGTGAAATTTTTAGTCAGATGTGTTGTCATGGAGAGGAATTACTGCTCGTCATTCGTTGGTTAAAAATTTCTTTTCTTAAATAACAAACGCGAACTTGAATTTGGACCTCTGTGTGAGCACAAGCTTTATTGAGACAAGACCGGAGTGTTTGAGACGCATTAAACGGTACTCAATTTCCATGTAAAATTTTCTCTCGAAATACATTTTTGCCCAACTGACTGACACCTGAAAAGTTAAATGCTTTCAGAATAATGAGTGTTACGTACTTGTATTTGGCCTATGCTCTTAAAATGTGGGGTCTGTTATGCTTCCGCGCTGTGAGTCACGTAAGAACATTTGTAATCCTTCACAGAGGCCGGTAACCCTGGTAATAAATCCGTCAGGAAATCAGAAACTCTTGGCTGGGAGGACGGGGGGAGCGCTTCGACAGCCGTGCCCCAAGGGTGTATGCAGACTCACGAACTTTCCTTGAAGACTGCATGGAAATTTGCACCCCCAATCTAAGTTTTTGTCTTCTCGATTAACTTATTTTGATCACCCACATCCTCAATCACCGTCAGCTTACAGCAATGTTTAAATAAAACTACCTAACCAGAGCTATGCTGAAACAATACAGGCTCATCAATTGTTTTTCCATATGTAAATATTGAAGAGATTCATTTTTTACATTTCGAAATTAAACCCCTCGAATATTTTACATATTCATGAAATGGTAATTAGATTAATTAGAGTACCACGAACGGTTAGTTGTATAAATTACCTTCTTTCAAAGTGGCTGTCCAAGGGTATACAGTTTATAACATGTACATGTACATGAATTAACAGCACACTCCCTAAACACGTACCGCCTGAATATAATAAGCTGTACATTTGCAGAGAGCATTTTGTAGGGTATTGTCTGGTCTAAGAATGGTTGCCATACCCACGGGGCTATTGGCGAGTGACGTCACTTATATTACTTAAAGGGCATGACTCTCGGTTTTGCTGACATTCGCCTTTTAATATTATTACAACTTTATTGTAAGTTTGAAGGATATTACTTTTTTAAAAAGAAAAACCCCTCACATGTTCGTCTGTGTACGTACAGTATGTTCAAATGTGGGCCATCGATTGCAGCTATTTTTGCCACTTTCATATCAGGGATGTGTTTTTTTCTTTTGTTTGAAATCCTTGTAAAATTATCGTAACACTGGAATCACATTTCCTTCAAAGGTCAGTGTTCTGCCATCTAAATGATTGATTCCGTACAGTACGTAGTCAATTGTATCACAAAACAGATGATGTAGGTCTCGCTGCTCCGTGTACGTTCACTTTATTATTGTGAACGTCTTGGTACTAAACACAGACGAGTCTGGCTACAGACTCAGTGTCTGTCCTCGCTAACAATGACATTTATGATCAATAGTATTGATCGGAAGCCGAGGACAGTTTTTTCTTACAGTATTTATTTGATTTATTATAATAACAATCCAATTTTCTGCTTATGAATTAATTGAAGTTTCGCTCTCACATGGTGATAAAATCACCCCTGTTGAAGGTATTAACTTTAAAAGACCCTCCCCCTTTTAGAATACATTGTTTCAGCTACAGAGGTCTTGTGTAGTAGCCATCTTGCAGGGCAAGTCTTTCGTTGCATAGGGACACCTAATTTGTGCGTACCCTGTGGAATAAAAGCACTGGCCCGTAAGATGGCAGCCATTCAAACCCTCTATTTAAACTCAACATTTCAAAGCCTGTGACCAAAGTCTTCCTTTCCGAGCGAGGTCGGTCATCACTTTCACTGTTGAAGGGGAAAAAAAGTTGTTTTTATCAACAGAACCCGCGCAGGTCACTTTTGTGCAAAGCTTAACAAAGCTATACTTCAATACATATCGAAAGGTAAAAAAGAAAATGATTAGACGCCCCCAGAAAACTGGCATTCCTTTTATGAGGCCAGCCAGCGTGTCCCCCCTCAATCACAAAGACGTGACAAACTATGCACCCGCAAAAACCTTGGCCCGCCAAAGCCGCAACTGCACAAAGTCCAGTTCCCGATAGCGAGGTCAAAATATGACGACCAGAAATCTCAAGTTCTTTGCTGGGTTATTTTGCACTTTTTTCTCAGGATGTGATCGCTTCTCTAGCTTTTATGTGCATGACGGGCGTTTATACCATCGAGTAAATCTCTACCCAGAGCCAATGTAGTTTTGTGCATGTACATGTATATTAACATTATGTGTGTAGCAGCTGTTGGGCTTCGTTCGTGTCGTTTCATTTCTTTATATTTCAAGGTCGGTTGAAATTTAAAAATTTACAACCCTGCTTCAAATTAAAAATGCATAGGATGAAAACCTTTCACAATATCAGATCTCTTCAACAGACCACACTCATTTTGCCTACAACTTGTATGGGCGGCCAAATAAAAAAATACCCTTTTGGTTAGTTTTCGATTTTACTTCAAATTCGTTCGAAATGTTTACCGTATGGGGTATTTTTCATTTATCACTTAGTTGTTCGTGTATTATTGCCTGGTGTTTTGATAGCTGCGTGGGATTTTTGGCACTTTGTGAATCACTCTTGTTCATTATTGTACTGACGGCCGGCCATAGTTTTAGCTGCCGCTTGTAGGAAAACACGACGTAAGAAGAGCAGACCTCATAGGCCTACAGGGAAGAAATGAGGCTAGCAATGTATGATTCCGGTTCGACATTTTGGGGGCGGAGCTATAATGACTGCGGCTTGGCAATCGTTTGAGAAATGCTAACGAGCGTTCCGGAGAATGTTCCTATAGGATATGAATCTCAGTGAATTCCAACAAGGTTTCAAAGGGGTGGGGAAAATTTGGAAAAAAAATAAGAATCTGCTTTGGGAATTGAATGCCCCCCCAAAAAAAACCCCGAAAGTTGTCCCTCGTGAATCTCATTCTGAATACAATCAAGATTGATAAGAGGTCGACATTGCTACAAAAGGACTGAAAAAAAAAGAACAGAAGAGAACACCTCATTCCAGAAACTTGGATTTTAACCATTTGCCTATCTGAGCTAGCTTTCGTGGTAGGAAAGTTATTCTGTGGGAAGCTATTATTGTTAGTGAATATTTTGAACAGGCATGACTGCCTGGAATTATGTTCAGAACCTACGGAAATTTCCCAGCTCAGACTTAGAATACATTTTACAGGATTTTCTTTTCCTGCACGAACGAAGTTGCCAAAGTGTTTAATTTGTCTGAGTGACAACGGCGCGTGACGCTCAAAAGAGGGCGTGTAATTTTGCTTGGGAAGGAATGTGCGTCAGAAGCCAGGGCGTTCATCTAGCGAGCTTCTCCACACGGTTCAGATCAAACCACATGCCCCCTTGTAAGCATAGTGAGTAATTTCGGATGGTATTTCGCAAAGAGACGAATGAGGATTATTTGAACTCTCACAAGCGCTGCAGACTTGGGTTGCACGTGTTCTTTCGGATCATGATGCTAACCTGTGGTATCCGGGATATGACACGCACTTTCCGATTTAGGGACCATGACCTGTACTGTGGTTAACAAAATAGGGTTTGGAATGAAACTCGTTTTCTGCGTCTTTGCGGGGTGAAAAAGTACCAGTTAGAGACAAGCAAACTCTGATTTCTACTGGTATCGAGAAGTAAAAGGTTAACGATGGCATTGCGTGGTGGTTTTTAATTCTAGAATTGACTGATTCTCCCACATGTTTATCAAATCCAATGCAATTGTAACAAACTGACCTTGTCCCTGAAAAATATTTGCAGGGAAACCCACTCAAAATTGGTGGGCTCTAGTCATGCGAAAACTCACAAACAAGGTGTCAAAAAAATCAACGAAGTTGGTGCTTTGGTCGCAAATGAGTGACCATTTCATCGACGTGGGCGTAGCTGACCTGCCAGTGCGGTTTGCGCATGACCGTGGCGATGACGTCATGCGCACTAACAGTGGCAACACCATCATACGCAGTGACCGCAACAAAAATGGGGAGCATGTATTGAGACGATGTAGTATTTCCTCCCGTCGCATTGCGTGCGTTACGACTTTTACAGGAGATAGTGAAGTTTAGTAAACAAGCAGACCACAAAATAGCTCAAATTTACTCATTTGGAACGCGTCCATTCTTTGGATCGAGCTTGATTTCCTGCGCTTTCATTATCCATTATATTTTGCGGAAGTTCCGTTTTTTTCTCAGGAATGAGACTAAGCAAAAGTTACATTTTGAACTTGGACGTTTTGTTTTTGTAAATAAGCCACGTCTTGAATGTCCAATATTTGTTATGAGTATTGAACATAAGTATATTTCAGTTTCTTTGCATTTTCTTCATTGCATGGTTGTGTTCATGTGACGCTTGTGACGGGCACATACAATGTTTGCATTAATTTTCTTGTGAAATGACAGAAAAGCAAAAAATGGAGAGGACAAATTGATAATTCAGAGCCGGCGTGAAAAATATTAGTTGTTGTTAACAACAACTGCATTGATCGCTAGTGGCACTTACCGCCAGTGCAGGAAGTGCTGGGCATTCGCCTTGAGCAAAAGCACCCCCTCATCGGTTGAAACGAGCCATGTCGGTCGGAAGTGTTCATTTTCCTGGTAGCGACGCACCCCTATATCATAGTCATAGCATAGCTTCAAATCCTACTTATATCATAGTCGTTTGTGAACCAGCAAAGTGCAGTTCCCGACCAAAGGAGCCACCTTTGCTCGGAAAATTGCGCCCTCTGTTGTTGCAGCTAAGCGCTAATTATGCAAAGATTAGTAAACTGCTGTTGCTGAAGACAATTCCTTCAAAAGTCAGACGATGAAGCTTTCTTACATACACTGTTTGTGCGTCTTTGTTCTCGTCTCCAATGTGTGAAAATCAGTTTGACACCCTTGTAAATTGAGCTGATTGAAGAGTGCCGTCTAGAGGGAGGTACCTCTCCTGGCATTAAGATGTCAATAAAGAAGTTACTCCTAGGTTTATAATTGTTTTCTGTTCATTGCAAATATTTCAAAGAAAGATTTACTCATTGGCTCATTGCCATGTATAGAAAGAGTCACCAAAGAAAGGGAAAAGGGAATTAAAGAAGCAGCAAAACTGTGACGAATTATTCGAGTTGATTTCCTCGTGTATGTGCAGTCTGTTTAGTGCAGCAACGAGCTCTCGGCAAAATCACGCCCCACTTTAGCTTGTGAGAGTGTGAGCATTGAAAACCGAAAGACAGCAAAATGACTTTTGAAATGAAAGAAAAATTGCACCCACGGTTGATATAAACTGGTTTGCAGTGGCGGGGGTTGTAGATATGCACTAAAAATTCCTTCGAGTAAAATTTAAACCCATGGGAGAGTAACCACTTCAGATCTCCCAAACGGGGTTGTTTTTAACCCAGTCCTGAGGACTAGAATTATTGTATTGTTCATTTTTCACCAACAACGTGGGTTAATGTTACCCCATTTTCGTGGTCAAAATACCCGAGCTTAATTTAGACCATCAAAATCGGATTGACAATTGTTGGTCTGTGCCGTTTTCACACTCTGTCTGTGTGAAAATTTAACCCAGGCAAGTGTGTAGTGCATCTACCCTTCAACCACAGTATTCCAAAACCAGGGCAAGGTGAGTGTTTGGAAACTTGACCTTTATTATCGGCGTTTCGGAGAAAGAGCGGGCGGGCAGAACTAATCTTCTAATCCTGTGGTGTTCATCTCTTGGCGCAGATAGTCCTAACCGTCAACCATGGCCAAGCTGGAAGGGTGTGCAAACTGCGCCAAGATTCTTCTGATCGTCTTCAACATCGTCTTTTTCGTGAGTGGCAGCACGTTTATCTCATTATTTCAGCTTTTTTTCTTCTCTGTCTGAATCTTGGCCAAAGAATTTTTTTGGCAAATGTTGCCCAAATTGAATGAGTTAGCACGACCTGTCACAAAATATTGTTTTGAGATTTCAGTTTGGAGATTTCCGGAATTGTTTCTGCCGTTTGTTTGGCGTTGCATTGAAAGTCAAGAAAACAGATGACAGAGGAAAGTTTGAATTTGTTACATTTACATGGAAGTTCTAGATAAACCTTTCATCAATGGATTGCAAAAAAATTCCTTCCAGTTCTATTCTTCTGCCTATTTTTTTTTTCGATATTTGCCACGTAATTTGTAGATTGTCGGTATCGCGCTCCTGGCTGTGGGGATATGGGTGGTGACCAGCCCGTACAACCTCGACATCCTGTCGATCTTAGACAATCCCATCCTAGAGAGCGGTGCCTACTTCATCATCGCCTTGGGTGCCTTCATCTTTGTGGTCAGCTTCCTCGGCTGCTGTGGAGCGTGGATGGAGAACAGACTGATGCTCATCATCGTAAGTAAACCGCACGCCAGGGGTGGCAGGTTAGAACTCACGTAGGATCCAGGACCAAAACTTTGGGGAAGGATTCATTAGCATGTTGTGCTAGAGTGGTGGTCAATGGACTGCTAGCAATGCGCTCCTCGGTTCGCACGGTCAGTCCCTGGCACACGCGCGGTTGAACTACGACGCTTGTGGCTTCATTGGCTTTAGACTGGATAACCTGTCCTGGACTTCAGGGATGGGGGATTATCTGGATAATGAGACGAAGTGACAGAATCTGTGTCACGTCTCATGAGGACTTTTTGTACGTGCCAGGACAGGCAATGGGTCCCTTAGTGTTACCTAATTAATATGTATATTGCTATTAAATAACCATGTTTAAATGCACATTTCCAGTCGATTAAGTACTATACGCATTTGTAAAGTTCGAATAACGACCGTTTGTAGACGACTCTTCGAGTTTCCCTGGTAACATGTGCACAAAATGCATCCGGGGTACCAGCCAGAATCCGCTAGTCCTTTAATGGCTACTCAGTTCTGAACTTAAATTGACACCTAATTACTAAACCTTTGTTTCTCGTTTCAGTACTTCATCATTGTCCTGCTGATCTTCATCGCACAACTTATCGGTTGCGCTGTCATCATCGCTTACAAAGACAAGGTACATCGTCAGTTACGCCAAAAAATGGGTCCTGTCAGCGTCCTCTTTTAAGTATTTTCCAAACAAAATGCTGTATTGATTATATCTTTGAACTGTTTCACTGCAAAAAGCCTTCTTCTAAATACCCTCTTGGTTTTAGTTGGTAAACATGCTTGAATAATCAACACGTTTAGAGTTTTGATGGATCGGGCTTAGCTATCGAACACATGCTAAAAAATCTGACAACTAGTGTGCAACGCCCAAACGTGTTTAAAAAAATGGTAAGGTTGTGTTTACGATTAATTGGTCGTGCATGCCAACATTTTTGTGAGGCTTGATAATTTGGCAGTTTCTCTTCGCATTCTTGGCAGGTGGATGCCTTTGTGACGAACCAACTGCGCAAAACTATGAACAACTACGAGGGCGAGGCTGCTGAAAACAAGTACAGCCAGGGCTGGAACGCCCTCCAGGTTTTGGTGAGCGGTCGAGCCCCAAGGATGAGACAGTTTGGTATTTTGAAAAACGGGAAGGTCATTCGGGAACAAAGCGCGCCTATGACCTCGGACCCACTTCATTGTGGGCATGCGCTGTTGGAACACGGAACTGGCTCATTATGTGGTTACGGTTGGAGAAAGACAAAGTGACCTCCTTTTGAATATTCAGATTTGCAGAGAATTATTCTAAATCATTTGAGCTGGCTGTTCTTTTTCCAGCTTGAGTGCTGTGGTACTAACAACTACACAGACTGGATGGACACACCCTGGTATGGCAACAACACGAACATCATGGTGGGCGGGCAATCTCTCAAGCCGGAGTGGCCTGCAACTTGTTGTAAGGTAGGTGGAGCCGGCAAGAGAGAAGGGGGGTGGAAGTATGCTCGAAAGACACAAATCCTCACTCAACTGGGAGAGAGTTTCTTCAGTAGCATGCTGCTAATGTAAAAACTGAATGTTAAGACTAGATTCAACCCTTGAATGGCGCATCCCGATTTTGCCTGGTACCCAGGTCGTCTTTTGTGCTCACATGTAACGGCGGCAAACTGCATATTCAGCGGTCGACAAACTGAACCCTGGGGCATTTTTGTCTCAGTAGTGCACGAATAGCAAATAATCTGCGATGTGTACATAACGTTTTGTACGTTTCGAAATTTCAAAGGGGGAGGAGACCCGCGGGACGGAAAACAGCTTTTTGGCACGTCCCTCCTCTCCTCTGTACAACGATTGTGAACCTAAAGGAAGCAGTGTGCAGTTAATTTATGCTAATAGTAAGCTAAATCTGCATCTTGACTAGGCAGGGTCATTCGAGAACAAAGTACTACTGCGAGTCGCTGTACGGTCGCGGTGATTGGACAGACCTCGCGCGCGTTCAGCTGTTCTCGAATGACCCCTGAACGCGCTTCATTCGGGGGCACGCGCTGTAACTGCACGGCTTATTGTTTCGATTGTCTTTGCCCATTCGGCGTGCCGCAGGTGGACAACAACCTGGTGGTGTTCGAGGGCAAGTACCCAACGCCCAACAACTTGACCTACTGCTATGGCGTGGGTGTGAACGAGATGACGCGGGACATGTACCTCAACACGGAAGGCTGTTACCAAGCCTTCGAGGACTGGGTCAAGAGTCGCGCCCTCTACATCGGTGGCGTCGGACTGGGCCTGGCTTTCCTAGAGGTAAGTTGAATAAAAACACCATAAATGTTGGGGTCCCCCTTTCGGGAATTGTTTTCCCCAAGGCAGAGGTGGGAAATTTAGAAAAAAAAGTGCGCAGAAGTGTTTTAATTCTCTTTCTCCTGTTTTTTGGTCACAAAATAGCGCCCTCTGTGTTTGCAATTAGAAGCCAATGGAAAGTATTTGGTTTTGCTACACGAAGTGACAGTAAACAAAAAATTGGACAAAATTGATTTCATATGTGCAGTTTGTGATATCCAATTCTTGTTGATAAACTCAACTCGTATTTCCATCTTCGATAATGAATTTTTATTATGGTATTGTGTCCTTTAAAGTAGCATCATTATGAGTTGTTATGTTATCTCGACCTCAAATAATTTTACACAGATAATGGGGATGGTTCTGTCCATGTGCCTGGTCATCATTTTTAAGAAACAGTAAAAACGATTGAGATGAAAATGGTGAGGTTCGATGGCATGGATGTAGTGTTGATGTATACCGCCATGTTTGCTTGCATTTTCCCAACTCCGGGGATTTTTTGTTTTTTGTTTTTGTTTTTGTTTTTTTGCACAGCTGTGCAATACGGGCGATTCACAATAGTGCGCCTCCAAGAGTTTGCAACGCGTTGACCAATCACAGAGCGCGACGTCTGTCGACCCTTTCACAGTGCGCATTGGGTCGACAGATTCCGCGCATTGTGATTGGCCAACGCGTTGCAAACTCTTGGAGGCGCATTATTAAGTAGAGTAGAAGTAACCATTACTGCAAGGAAAGCTGCGGCAACGAAGCGGTACTGCGTTCAGGGAGCGTCTGATCTTTTTTGCATAATAGTCTGGTTCCGGAAGAACAGAACGATATCTTCTTGTTCTTGCAACCATGATCTCTTTCGAGATTGACAACAGGTACCGACTGTGCATGCCGTTGAGGCCCAACGTGTAAATCGCTTCCACCTTCTTTTTCCCGCCAAATTTGCCCCCCAAACAGGTCATGGGAATGATTCTGTCATTGAGCCTGTGCCAAGCAATCAGTTGGAAATCCAACTAGATTATTTGTCCAGTTTGACAAATGACGGTGAGATTAAAAACTGGCGGGTGTGTCGATCTGAAACATGCATGGCCACTTGGCATGAATTACAAAAACATTCTTGGGCATGTCGAATAAAGAAAAACTCTCCACCTATGACAGGACGACTAGACCCAAATCAATATCATTTCGAGCTTTAAACTTAGTAGCAGTTAACTCCACGATGTATACAAAAAACGGAGTATCTTTGAAATGAAAAGCGAGGGCGCAGCTAAAAGTTTTGGGCAGTTTCGTCTTTCCCAGATTTTGCCGAAGAATTAAACCCTTGAAAAACATTTTTAAGTTCTTGAATCTTGTTTGTTTGTATATGACGAGGATTACAAAACAGGTAGAATGCGATAATGCACTTGTGATCATGATCAATCAACAACATGTATACGCATGGTAGTCTTGACAGCTTAATGAGCCCAAGCTGGACCAAGAGAAGGCGCAGGTTCCCTAGCAACGCAAGCTCCTTTGGTAGAGACGGCCCTTTGCTGGTTCTCAAATGACTATGAAATGCACGCGTCACGGTTGCGTTGCTACCAACGAAACGAACAGTCACATCTGAACATGGCTCCCTTCAACTGATGAGGTGGTGCCTCTGTTTAAGCCGGCAAAGAACCAGGCTTTTTCGGACGGTTTCATTGCTGGGGGCTGGCTCTGCCCCAGAGAACTTGGCTGTCACACGCTCGATCTTTCTGATATTATTTTGACGTTCATGTAAAAAAATTCACATGTACATGTATGACATTTAAATACCATGCAATTTTGATTGTTATAGTCATTGCAGTTAGTGGCCTTACGCGTGTCGGCCCACGTGTATCGAGCACAGTTACAGTTTTTAGATGACCTTCCTTAGAAACATTTGGCGTTCGCGAGAACGATTTGGTTGAAATTCACAAAATTGGTGTAGGAATGACTGCAATATGTTGCTTGCAAACTTCTTTGGGCGCAGTGCGAGAAATACACTGCGACATTATCGGAGGAAATGTCGAGATAGCTGATTGTACGCCCTCTCGCGGCTCTTAAGGGTTTTAGCCCATTTTAAAGTGATGCCGCTTTGTTTAAAAACCACGCAGCAGACTCATAGAGAGGTCCTGCATGGCAGCCATTTTGCCGGTAAGAGCTTTTATTCCACAGGGATCCACATGAATAGACCTTTTGTGTTTTCCCTCCGCGACAAAAGATGGCTGCCACGCAGATCTCTATTTGTGCATGAGTATCGCGGAATGTGTCAATGCATTTGGAATTCTAATTTTGCATGAATGTTTGGTCTTGTTGGCTCCTTTGTTGAATAAGTAAGGTTTACTTTGATGGTGACTCAAAAAGAAGAAAAATGCAGGGATATGAGAGATCGATGTAGTTCTGCTCCTTTGCATGTGTTCGCAAGACTCCAAGCTTTGTAAAAAAGTTGAACTCGACCAGAGAAGTGAGGTTGCCTTATTTGCTAGCACATTACACTATCGTTCACAAATTAGTACTTATGCACGCCCCCCCCCCAAAAAAATCAAGGTTTTTAGGGCGCTGTTGTGTATAATAATTGGGCTTTTTATCCGAGAACGGTACCCTCAAATCTTATGAAAAATAGGTTCAAAATGCAACTCTGCAAATTCTGAAAGCGTTTTCATCTTAAAAAGCGATAGAGAGAGAGAGGAAAAGACCTTGGTGCCAGAAAATGCTCCTTGACCTTTTTGAAGCATGGCAGACACAACAATATTTTCGACGAGTGGACTGAAATATTTGTTTCCTTCCATTCCTTACAGATCTTCTCCATGGTGTTTGCCATTTGTGTCTGCAGAGGCGCTGGCAAGGACGATTAAGCGGGGGGAGAAATATCAAGATGGCGCCTTAGCAACCACACGTCATTTCAAAAAGCTGCTGGCTGAAACTCGCGAGCCGAATTCCCTCTTCACTTTTGCCCAGGGCACACTCACTGTTTTAAGCAAAGCGAAGCGTTAGCATTCTGTAAAATCACAAACGTCAATGTATAGCTGAAACGAGAAGCGCAGATTTCAGTTCAAATGAACGTAATTTCTTTCCTGGTTGTGGCAGCTTTTTTGATAAGACGTTTTAAGGTCACATGGTCACACCGCCGCGTGCAAAGCTGCGTACCAATCATGCTGCATTTCTCGTGAGGGCAAAGTCCTCGTGCGCACCCGTACAACTTCAAAACAAGGAAGACGGGGTACTAGACGTACAATTGCGGGTCGTTAAAAACATCAATGTTTAGCCCAAATGCCGCATGATTGGAACGCATCTGTCATGAAAAACCTCAAACGTGAAATATGTTTAGGCTATTCCACGGTATGTGAATATTATATGGTAGTTAAAAATTATTGAGTTTTAAAATGAATTTTAAATTGGAAATAAAAACAGATGTTAAGCCACAAGGCATAATCACTTTGCAAATGTACGTAATTTTAATTTGGCAGCATTCCACAACGGATTTTGATTGTTTCATCTCGAATAGGGGTGTTTTCGGACTGTTCCATTTCTCAAAGGGTTATGGACGACTCCTTCGTTATGAACTCTTGTAACGATTTTTCTGTTTGAACAAATATTTAGAGGCTTATTTGTAAACATCAACATCTATATAAACTTAATTATCACTGTATTTTACTAAATAGCAATTTTGTCATCAAATGAAAGAGGCTTTTTAAAATCAAGAAACAATGATACATTGATTTGAAGTCCTGAGAAACTGAAAGATGCAAATAAATATTCGACACTGCATGAATATTTAAGAGACTAAATCTGAACAATTAGAATGACTCTACAGGAATTATGAATATTTATGCATGACATGCATATTCAGGATCCGGGAGCACTTCAAGGAGTGTCTTGTTTCTTCTTTGCATTATCACCAATTTTTCAATTATCAACACAGCAGTCTCATATTAGGGTAGCTTTAAACGCTGCAAGGAAAAAAAAGAAACAAAGAATACGGTAGTAGGAATATAGATAATGCAATGCATGCTTACAGTTAAAATTTGTATGAGGTTGTCGATTATGGTACATGTATGCATATTTTTACAGTTTTAAAATGTGTATATAGTCCTTTGAATGCATGTGACGCGTAAAAATGAGGCTGGAAAAAAGAATGATGTCAGTCATATTTTTGGCGTGATCTTGGACACAGTGAGGTCCATATTTGTATATTTCATCCATATCCTAACTTAGATGTCATGATCTGAAGCTAACACGTGTGGGTAGCTATGCAGGGGGAATAACATCATTAAGTTTACACAAGGCCAAATGGTACTTGGAGTTTTTGTTATTATGGGCACCGAGCGGAACCAGGAGAGGGCGCGATTTTTTTCTATTAGTCTGGTTATAGTTGAGCTCTGAAGACAAAAGACACTGCTTTCGATGTCACTGCTTCCAATTTATTTGTTCAGATAAAATCGGAGAAAACATATTTTCCTTGGAGGTGCTTTTTGAACACCTTGGCGCGCTTTCTGAGCTGCCTTTTGACCTGACTTATTTGAGTAGTATATTTTTTTGGCGGCAGTTGCAAGATGAGGGCGCTCTTCGATATTAACCAGTTTCTTTATGTTACCATTAATCCCGGGAAGCATGCTTTTTATTACGCGACTGTCTGGGGGTGCACCATGTACTTTACAGTTAAAAAATGGGCTTGTTGCCAGTCTTGAGAGACTAGTTTCCAAGCCTCTCTTTTAAGCTTCCACTGTTGAAATGTCGGACTTAAACAATTTTAGCGCCACCGTGACGATTATAGGCGTAGTCTTTATTCAAGTCGTGTTTCCTCAGCGTCTCGTGTAAAACAAGATTTCACTCCCAGGCCAAAAGGTAGGTAAACTGAGGCTGGTTGCAGTGGGTTGAGCATCTGTGGGCCCAAGCAAGAAGTTGATGTCCCCTTGACCTTTGACGTATTACGCTTGAACAAAATGATAATTGATTGTAGCGGAAAAGTGCCATTTTTCTGTCTGGATTATCGATTTTTATTTGTTAGTTTTGATTGCATATATATTGGCCAGGTAGCTGTCTCCAAGTCGATTGTAAAAAGCGTGAAAGTTCTCGACCCATGTACATGTAATTCGCTTCAAATCTATTCAGGCGAAACGACGAAAAAGTGGGGAGTCGTTTCTCAGTCCGACTTAAACCACACCCCTCTCTCCACCATTGTCCATATTGTACCAGAGAACAAAAGGTGCTACTAATACCTTGAGCCGCAAGATGAATTCTATCCAATTTCCAGCGTGGGCTAGCTATATACCCAGCAAGAAATGAGACCGAGGGGTACCCCCCCAACATGTCCAATCCCTATACACATTCCAGACTATTGTTACTTAACACCCCCCCCGATGTCTGAAAGGAATTCCCCAGATTCCTGCGAGACAATGACCAATACAAAGCAGGGGGGTTCTCTCCGTCTCATGCCTTGCTGCGTATGGCTAGCTATGTACATCTACATGTACACAAAAGCTTTAGGCTCCTGGCCCAAGCCGTGGTCAACAGTTCGGCTGGGTACGCGACTATTTGTTCTCATTTACATGAACGGTACAAACTGCTTGCATTTAAGTCAAGTACAGACATGTACCGTCTTCATTTCCTCACAAGTCCAAATGGGTTTATGTGATACGTTAGCCGTGGGGAATATGCCAGATTCAAGTTCTCAAAATCTATCGACGTAACTGTACGCAGTTAGGGAAATTTTACAATTAACAACTATCAGGTTTGTCGAGTGGCCAATTTGGGATCCACGGCCCACTGTCTCTTCAAATGAAGACCACGTTAAAAACATTGCAATTAAAATGCGTATTCGTCGAAATACGTATCAGTCGCCGTAGGAAATTATTTCGTGTGGAAAATACTTCAGTTGGGATCATCCGGGAGGTATCAGGTAAGTTTCTAAGGGATTAATCTCAGATCTGTAAAGTTATAACATCGATGACGGTGCAGTCGCTGTGTCCCTTATCACCATCTATTGTCATGTCTGATTGGTTTTTCCAGTAAGTGGCCAAATAAGGTCGAGAGTATCCATTTTGTCGGTTAGCGATGCGACTGCAAAGCTTGCGTTTCCTGGTCGTAACGTTTGTGAACCAGCGATGCGCACTTACTGCCAAAGGAGCGTAGCTTGGGGCTGCGCATAATCAGAGAGAGAGAAGCCCCAACATCAGCAGGGCCAATTTTATGGAGCTTTAAGCACATAATTTGCTTAAGCGTCAAAAATCCTAGGTTGATAAATCAGGTTACCAGCCAAAACTCCATGTGATGTATCTTGTTTAGGAATGGTATTCACCTGTCGTTTGGCTAGCATGACAATCACGTTGATTTTGAGCTAGTAACCGTTGTTTTTTAAGCAAGGTTTTTTGCGCTTAAGCGAAGTTTGTGCTTAAGCAGCTCTATGAAATTGGCCGACTTTGGAACCAAAACAGCTGTTCATTATTGTGTCCAGTACTATACAACACGCAGCTATTGGATGCTGATTGTCCATAATCTGACGCTTGATCCACCATTTTGGTTCCAACAATAGAGACACTCATGTCGCAACTCTCTCTATAAACAGCTCTGTAGAACAGTGGTAAACAGCGCTCCACACCACGCAAAGTTTTGTCATTTAACAAGGACTTATGATTATTATAACGTACCATATTAATTCGAGTGAACGAAATATTATGCCGAGACAACGAAATATATTTGAGGGAACAAAAAAAAATAATAAAAAAGGCAACGAAAAAGGAGAAATGTAAGTCCCCCTATGGGCTCACTACAACCCCTTTCACTTGATATATATGTGTACATGTAGAAAAATCGTCGTGTGTATATCTATAGTGAATGAGGCGTATTTCACGTGATTGGCTATCCAGTGTTTTCTGTTCCGTACCGATTCGCTTCATACTTAGGTGAGATATCGAGCTGATCGGAGTTCAGTTGATGTAAGCATGAAAAAAAAAATACCGAGACTGGTGATGCATTATGCCAAAAGTTCAATCGAATTTTCAGGTGAAACTTTGACCGATTTGTTGAGGTCATACCATCCTTCTTTTTTAATATAATGGTGAGATATTCGGAAAAAAGAAACAAAAAGGCGTATCTCTTGTGGGCATAATATATACTTGGCCTCCATTCGAAAATTATACAATTTATTATTAAGAGAAAAACGGGATAAAACTCGCTTCGCTTCACTGGAAAACCAATTAAAATTTATAGAAGGAGACTTGACAATGAGGAGTCGGTTTAATGGATGCTTTCGATGGTGTATATTCGCAAAGTTACTCTATGATTAATTAGCACTTACCCAATCAGACGCGAAGATTCGCGCCCCATTTTTCGAGCTCAATCTCTGTGCTGATTGGCTGTTAATGACGTCAGCCCGTTGAGCTGCCTACGCAGAGGAGGTTTATTGGTTTGAGTGTCGGTGACAAATACGAGCAGGCTTAACTGATCCACGCTCGAAATTCAGTCTCCGCATCTGAGAAAATGGACAGAGCTGCACCTATGATTGTGATCACACTGACAGGTAAGCCACTTTCCTTCCATGTCCAAGTGATGACGTCTCATTACATTTTGCGGAGAATCTTAGGCCGACAGTTGGTTAAAGTAATCACCTTATGGGGTTTATATAGGTTGGCCAGCTTTTAGTTTTGCAGAAGCATTTGAATTAAGAAACGATTCATTTGCCGTTTTCGCCGTATTAAAGTGACTTCTTTTCAGCAACATCATTAATGTAACACATTAATGTAACACATTAAGTGTTACATTAACACTTCACTTAAGAGTTCTCAGTTGAGTCACGTTTTTCGCACGGTGGTCATTGTTATTCAAGATCATCATTATTTGTCTTTGATTCCAAGTGTTATTGAGTGGTGTGGAGAGCAGAGCGAGGACATGTTACTTCGGTCCCCCTGCACCGAAACCTGATCCTGATAACCCGGATCACTGGATGAAGCAAGTCATGCGAGAGATACGAGAGCGTTGCCCAGGAAAGAAGGGATGCAGCACGGCTGGTAAGTTACTCGAGCGTCCGATAAAATTCAATTTTTGCATGAATGCGAGAGTCTTTTTCTATGATAAAAAATGTAACAACTCATGAGGTTGAACAAGCAGAAGAATACGACAGGGACCTAATTTGTATATTTCAGTGAATTTTCCAACTTTAAAGCCTATTCTTTGTACAAATGTCTCCTTGACGTGTCAAGTGACACAATTTTGGATGATGATAAATCCAAGATGACGCCTTCGTTAGCGTGTGGTCTTGACTTAAGGCGCGAGCAAATTCTGAAAACACCCCATTGTGAGAGAGGCATCTGATAAACACACACATAAAGCTCGCGTTGTATTTAGAATGTATTGGGTTCAATGCTAAACCCACAATTTTTGTGCCAGTTTACCCGCCCTGAGCTGAAGTGCACCCTCACCGGCGAAAGAAAGACAGACGGTGCTAAGTTTTCCAACCGTGTTTGCAGACGCGTTTGGTGTGCACCCGAAGACCACATTCGTCGCACGTACTCAGCATGCTCCGCGTCAAAGGCGCACAAACTTGCGCGCCCATGCGGTGAATGCGACTGTCAATTTCATTTCAAAGTACGCCCTCTTTTGCTCCTGCTCTGAGCGGATACACTGAGTGCGGAGACTAAGAAACGTTTTGTGTTCTTGAGATGTGCCGTGTTTACAAATCTAAACTTTTATCACTTAGTTCTGTAATGAAGCATTTAAAATGTTATGATTGTATTTCGAAACAAAATTATGAATAAGATTTTCTCTTTCGGGGCGGAGACACATTTCCTATTAAGGGGGTGGATATTACTTCACGATCCGGTTCGTAAGTGACTTTGTCATACATGCTCACGCACCACGAATTATACGCTCCCATTAGATGAACAAGGAAATTACGCGTTAACTTACGGCCCCATGGTTCCATGTAACTCTATGTGCAGTGGGCGTGGTTTAAAACTGTGACGTCACACTTACGAACTGGATACAGCATTTTGCATTTAAATTTCTAATCATTTAATCACCTCACGTCATTAATATTTCTGACCTCAGTAGGATGCCAGGTCTTCCCCTTCAAGATGGCCACAAGTTGAACCTTTCATCCATGCCCATATTTTATTACATCAAATACTTCAATACGCGATGAATACGTATACTTCAAATACTTCCCCATTTGGAGTAAAATCCCAAGAAATTATAATGTGAAATTCTTGTCCGGTACCGCTCACGTACCCACGAGAACCTACCTCCTTCTCTTCCTGGATCCCACAAAGCACCATAAACAAAGTGGCTGCACTGCCTTAGGATTCGCACTGCGTTTAAATTTAGATTCACGTTTGAATGTATGGCAAAGCTTGTCTTTCGCTTTTCCCTGTTTGCCTGTAGACAAAGGACATACGGAGCCAGGACCCACGACAGTCAAGTGTGCGACCCCGGGGTCGTTGGGAATGGAGGACGGGACCATCTCTGATCACCAGATCTCGGCGTCGAGTAGTCACTCCTCGGGTTGCTGCTCTGCCTGGGTGGCACGCCTCAACGGCGAGAGCCGATGGAAACCCGATAGGTAGGCATCAAAATGGAGACAACTCACTCAGCAGGCCCCTCTCGCGCCCACACACCCTGCTCCCTCTCTTGGTCATGCTCTGGGCGAATAGACCTATATCTGTCCTGATGACGCCATACTTTGTGTACGTGTCTGCTAATGATGGTGCTTGGTGGACTGTGGGCCCTCACTGGCTCCATGGGAACATGCACATGTAAACAAAGATTGACGTCATCAGTACGTAGGCTACCTTGGCACCCGATCCAACTACCCACCGCTACTTAAAAGCGAGGCCTGTGCAGCAAAATATCCTGCAAGAACTGTGATGCTAATATATTTTCGTATGATGCAATACAAAGCAAACTTACAAGTGAGGCTAGTCAGCGTCACGAAAATGTGTAAACAGAATGCTCAAACAAGCCTCACTTATAAGTTTGCCTACTGCATTGCATCATACGATAATATATTAGCACCACAGTTAGAGCGTGGCTATTTTGCTGCACAGGCCTCGCTTAGCGGTGGGTAGTCGGATCCGGTGCACCTTGAAATCCATAACATACTGACGTCATGCTTTGATAACAATGTGCGTTTTCCTATGTGGTGGTGAGGTGACGCACAATCCATCGACCAATCCGTAGGGAATATACACGTAGATCAGAGAAATATGGAAGGGCTGCGTAGCACCGTGATCTGAATATCGACAAGAATTTATAATATCAAATCAGTGCTCTGAAATATGTGATTGCCGAGCTTTCGGTAACTGAATACCTTCTTCAGGGCAAGCAGATTCAGTTAAGCTCGGAAATCACATATTTCAGAGCACTGATTTGATATTATATTCCTGGGAATATACACGTGATTTAAGCGTGACGTCATAGTGTCTTGCGTCTACTGAGGGCCAGAGTTTGGTCAACAGAATTGTGATGATGACAGCACCCATGACACCAAAACCCACCGACAGAAAACGATTTCATTGTTCATTATATAAAAATGTTCTTTTTGTTGTTCCCAATCCCTATTCACCCCCAATGCCTATTTACTATAGTGGCGACGACAATCCCTGGATCGAGGTTGACCTCCGTGAGAGTACAGTTATCTCTGGCCTCATTACACAAGGAGGCGCCGGCGGTGGTCACGTGACTAAGTACAAGGTTGCGTATCAGAGCGAGCACTCATCTGCCCGGGTATATGTGACAAATGGAGACGGAACCATAAAGGTAAAAAACAGCAATGTTGATCCTTGTAGTCTTAGATTCTTATTTGGTTAAGCCCTTTTATATTTCTTTTCTTGTTTCTAGCTCCCGCAGCCTTTTGGTTCGTTTGTAAGATGTATACGTTTGATACCATAAACGCTATTTTGTAAGGAAATAATAAGACTTTTGCGAGTTAACTTTGACCCAAATCTGGTCCACTGAGTTCTTTAAATTACAAACATAATGATGAAACATTTAAATACTGGCCTTATAGCTCCAGGTGAGCTCAACGCCGTCTGAAGTCTTGTCGGAAGCGAAGGTTCATGAACGGTTTGATCAGTGGGTGGTTTTAGGAAATTTTATGCACGTATATGCACGTATATGCACTTTGGAGGCATGTGGCCTAGTGGTTAGGGTTTGTAGCCTCTGATGATGGGGTCAGGGGTTCGAATCCAGCTGGTGGCAGCATGTTGTGATCCTGGGCAAGTCACTTTACATCCACGTGACTCTCTCCACCTAGAAGTAAATGGGTACCTGTGAGGGCAGGCACGGTTATGTTTAGCCGTTTGCGCCAAAATTGTAGCACTGGGCTAGTATACCCCCCAGGGAGCTGAGATGGTTTCAGGAATGCTCAGATGATGTATGAGCCCAATGTACAGGAAGAATAATGGCGCTCATAAACGTTGTGGAAAGCACATTACAAATGTTGTAATTATTATTGTAATTAAAATGAATGTTCACTCTGATTTGTCTTTTTATTTCAGGTGTTCTACGGCAATACTGACGGCAACACCTTAGTCACCAACCAGTTTGATGAGAGCGTAGTGGCCACGACAGTGCGCATTGAACCGACTGCGTGGAGCGGTGGACTTCGTCTGCGAGTAGAATTGCTCGGATGTCGTCTGAGTTAATTCAAGAGCAGAGTGTCGGCGCTCACGGCATTTCATGACATGTTTTGGTACACCGCAGGGGCAAATAAATAAAAATTATCAAGAGATAATCCCACTTACACAAAACCATTGAGCGATGTCACTTCCACCGAGAATAATCTGGCCTGCACTAAAAGGTGTTTTTATTGGCATCGCTGCCAATTGAAAATGATTCACCTCAGGCCCTGAGTGGACCACTTACTGACTACAACATTTCATGAATATTTATATTCCAGTGGATCTACACCAATCAGTGGTCAGCAGTCACGAAGTCCCACTGGTGACTTGGAAAAGCTGCAATATCACAAGGATGAAAAACTACGGAATAAAATCAACCATATTTAGTCTTTTCAATTGGAGAGTCTGGTTTCTGATGGAAAAAACGTTTTACTCATTTTGCACCAAATATTATTTGGCCAACTCTTGATTCATCATCAAATTTAGGATTGCAAGAGGTTATTGATTTTGTTTTTAGATATTGTTGTTAGGGTGTTTGTATTTTGCAAAACCTGAAAACGATTGCAAGCTGTACAAGCGGAGCTAATGAACTTTTGGGGCGCCCAGAAATCCGACAAAGTAAAACCGAAGTTTTTGCCAGAAGAAAATTGACTTTTACACATCTGGTTTTGCGTTAAAAAAATATTAGACCATCCTATTAAGGCCAAATCCTGACAGAGATGAAGTTTCCACTCTTTGGTGTAAAGTAAAAGAAAAAAGGTGGACGAAATGATGGGACTGGGCTTTGGCTAATTTAAAACAGGTTAATGTTGTCGAAAAAGCAATTACAGAACAAGTCCAGACAGGAAGTCGGAATTCAATAGCTGTGATCTTTTGTGTTGGTTCCAGCAGTTTCTGCATTATTGATAACTGCTCATTTTCGCATCAGCCAGGAACCAAATGAAAAATACGGGGGATTGAATTATTTGACAGGTACCGCCATTAAGTCCGTGAACGAAGTCTATGAATAATCCTGATGCATTTGTAGCGGTCCATCCTTGTTGTTATCACTCGGGGGTGATTCGTTCCCCCGTGGGGGGGAGGATATGGAGGGAAGCATGAACGAGTCTTGACCCTGGTTTCACTTGATTGGTCTTATTCTATTCTGGTTTATTCCTCATTCCGGCAAAGTTGTCAGGGAACTGACAAAAGGAAAACGGTGAAATCGAGAAAAAAGAACCCACGCACAATACTGGCGATTCACAATAGTGCGCTTCCAAGAGTTTGCAACGCCCCGCGTTGGCCAATCAAAATGCGCGAAATCTGTCGATCCCGGCAAACGCGCTTGCGAACTCTTGGAGGTGCACTATTGGGTGCGTTCGATTAGCTTCCCTGAATACACCAGTGTTACACACAAGGGAAGCCTCGAAATGAGGCTAATTGAACGCTGCAGTGAACTCGCCAAGGCGTTCTGGGAAAAAGGTCAAGTTCCCGCCACGTTGCATCATGCACGTCCATGCACGAACAGTCCATCCTTGACGCCATTACACTCGGGCAGACTCCAGAGACCCGCTAGCGCTCGCCAGCCGGGGTAGTAGTGGCTGACACCAGGGCAGGCACGAGGATCACGTGATGGCTTAACGAACGCTCTCCTGCAAGTTTGACTTACACGTGTAAGCTAATCGAACGCACCCATAGTGAATCGCCCGTATTGAAATTAAAAGAATGTGTACATTTTACCCATAGGACAATTAACGCTATTGTGTCAGTCTTTTTATACGTAATGTTACGTGCGTATACAGGCTTTCATTTTTGACAAAGTCGTGTGTCGATACTCCATTAATTAAACGTGACAATTATTGCCTAATATTCTCACCTTAACCACTTAAGACGGAAATGTGTCTTATTCCCGGCCGAAAACAGCATAAGACCAGGAGCCACCTATATTTAAGCCCAAACATCTTGTCAGAAGTACTGTTCAAAGTCAGTAAGCATGACGGCGTGGTCCGAAGGTCTCCACGACAAAAGCAAAGCGTTTGTGCTTGTGTACATAGGCCTCGAAAAATCTATGACGTCAGAACCATGACATCATTTAGATATATTATGTTAATGAACTTGGTGTAATTTTACAGATGAAGCGAGATATGGGGCGGGGAGAGCCCCCCGCCTTTGTGTTGGTCATGGTTTGATCGGAATCTCAGGAATTTTTTACAGACTTGGGGGGGGGGGGGGTACAGGGATTTTACATGTGGGGGGTACCTCTTCGTCCCATATCTTGCTGGGTATATAATTTTAGGTGGTCTCCAGATCTAGACACATCTTTGCAGAGGGCAAAGGACCTTCTGCCGGAAACCTTTTCCGAGGAAACCAATACACTTCAAATTGGCCTCCGAAATTGTCACGTTATGGCGGCAGTGAGAGCCAAGGAAGGGGTGTAACGGGGGGGAGCTATGAGGATTCTATTACATTTAAGAGTGAAGGCATTATATGCCCTCAATGGACGATGTTATGATGGACAGAGCCATTTTGTTTTCTGCAATTGTCTTTGAACAGCTGCTTGATTGTGACTGGTGCGATCAGTTAAAGGAAAAGTGCACCAGGGAACCTCCTTAATGCCCCCCCCCCGAAAAAGACGTGGATCTGGGTCCCCCTGTAGTGAAGGCTTACCCACTTCTATTAGAGAATCCTGGTAAATTCAGGGACACTGTTTGGTGTACGCTGAAAGCTACTACATGTATTCCGCTTTCAGTGAATAAAACAGCGAACAATGAGGGGATCAATCATTTATGCTGAAAACCCAATTACCCCAAAAAGCGGGCAAAAACAATGTTTTTTGTGCCCGTATCCGCAGCTACTGCATTATAAATGACGAAAATTCATGCTATTATCATCTAGGACGCAACAATAGATAGCATTATTCTTTCAGGCCTTGCTCGTGTGAGCTACAATTTATTGATAAGGGATTGTTGGGCCCAAACTCGTTTCTTTTCATAAAAAACCAACTGCCTTTTTGGCAGGAAGGCGAGCCAGAGAGCAGGCAGTAAATGATTATCTTCATTTGTATGTTTTTCAGTTATTAATGAAGCCACTGCATGCATCGGCAAAGAGTCAAGATAATGGCCGCTCACTTTAGGCAGTGTGTGACTCTCAGCTGTACAGCAGTAGCTTGACCTTCCTACATTGCATGTGTTCTAGAGATGGTTGTCTCCATACAGGCTACCTGCAGTTCTCATTCGGCTCATTTTTTTTTAAAGAACAGAACGCTTCATTGAAAAAAGGCCATGTAGAAAATCACAGGGTGATTTTTTTTAGCACTGAAAGGCTGATACACCACGTGACCTGAACCTTTTAAAATATTGTGCGATGATACAGGATGTCATGCTTAGAAACATTTCGACGCCGTTTCATATGATACGCTACCAGTAGCTCCAGTCACGTGATGCATCTGCGCAAGTGTGCTCATGTTAGTGGACAGATTCACGATTGCGCCTTGACGCCCACAGGCACATCGAACGGATGGAGTAGCATTAGAAGCTATGCTTAGTTGGAATCAGATGTTCACGTACGTGTATATGGTACGCTTTGGGAAGTCTTTTCGCAGTTAAACCTATAACTGTTTTGTTGTAGTTACTGCATCACTGGCGATATTTTCGCATTGTCGTAATCCAACAATGGGAGTACCATACACTTTTCTGTTCTCCATTGCCGGTGTGTTCATTGGGAGTGGCATTTTTCAGACAAGTTCAGTATTGACTGGGCAGGTCCCGCAGATAATATCTCATACCTTCGACAAGCTTGATATCAGCTCTCCCCAGCACAGAGTTATCGCATCGTCAGTGCGTGCATCCAAGATGCGGTGTGCCGCCGATTGCGCGGCAGCAGCCGATTGTATACAATTCTGCTACGAGCCGACGACCAGACTTTGCCTGCTTGAAGGCGCCGCTGATACCTCCGAAAACCCAGGGGACGCTGGAACTTGCTATAAGAAGACTTCAAGTGGGTTTACCGTGTTGTATCAGGATCCAGATTGTTTTTTATTCACCAATAAATTTATTATTTCACGTACATGTAATTAAATTGCCAGGCAGGTCATTTTTGACAAACTGCTTGTTTTTGAGTTGTAGGAGAAGTTTATTTTAAAACTGCACTGCAACAGAATCACTGTTTCTTAGTCACTGCTTCTTATCATTTTCAGCGTGTCTGGAGCATTCTGGCTGGCGTCTAGCAGACAGTTTACTGACCTTCAATGAATTAAGGCCAAGCCCGGCCCCTTTGGAATCTGACCATGTGAAAAAAAATTGCGAGTAACCAAAATGACACACACAGGCTTGCCTGAGAAGGTTTCCGTCCCTTTTATTCAGAAAGCTAGCGGGAGAATGTGATTTATGAGTCCTTTGTAATAATAAATATGATTTGGCCATATTTTGGACAATATGCTGCACAGTTGGAAAACATGACACACTGCCACCACGAAGAATCTTACCGAATAATTTAACGTTGAAATCTTTGTAAGATTTCTGATACTTTTCATTTGAATCTGCTCGGAACAAGCCTCCATAGTGCAATTTTCTCTTTTGAAACGAAAGCGATTTCCCCTCCTTTTTATGAATTTTGCATTCGAAAATTCAAATTCGAAAAAAAACATTCAATATTCTTCAATCGATCGAACATTCGGCACAGCACTATTTCCTTTCCGTTCTTTAACTAGTGAAGTTCAATTCTGACCAAAGCCGTCTCCCTTGCTAAGAAAATTGCGTCGCCTGTTAGTTCAGCTGTGATAATTACAAAATGGAGTGCCTGGTCTCCTTATTTGAACACAGAGGAAGGATCCGCAGAGCCTGGGCCCGCGGCAGCTGAATGTGCGACCCCAGTGCCGTTAGGGATGCAGGACGGGACCATCAGCGATGAAAACATTACCGCATCCAGTGGGAAAGACACTGCCAAGAATGCACGACTCAACGGCAGTGACGCATGGCTTCACGGGAAGTGAGTATGAAAGAAAGCATGACATCCAATAGGCCCATCCACATCCCCATACACACTGCACCACAAGGTGCTGGGTGAACGAGAAATGGGTTTGTAAACAACAACAAAGATGCAACAATTACTGTGAAAGAAAAGAACTTTAAAATAGCTTTTTCCCAACAAGCACAATTCCTCATGGACTCAATTTCGAAACAAGCCGTTCTCAAGATGGCCTTTGTCAGCGGCTGCAACTATTCTACGTGAATGTGAGCTGATGGCAGAAAGCGGTAGCCACAGCCAAAAATGCAGCCTCAAAACACCTGTACATGCGACCCTCTAATAACTGGGTGCAGATTTCAGTCTACAATCGAGGTGTGATGGTGAATTCTCTTTCACAGTCCCACTGACATCAGATAATTAAAGAGGCAGAGGGCAAAACGTTTTACCCCAAGCGTCGCCATAATTTACTTTGCAAATTATATGTATTTATATATCTTCGTATTCTTATGCATAATTATTTCAAAATGTCAAAGCCCCTTGCCAACAGTTCCACAAGATATTTTATATTGAACAAATTCTAATAAAAAAATCATGGAGGACTCATAATTTGCCTGTCAGAACAAGGAACAGAGTTTTACACCCTAATCTCCCTTTGACCACGCCTTGCAGAATTCTGCCTCAAAACAGTTTCGGTAGTAATTGTGATTTTTGCCAATCTCTCAACTTGCTATAGCAAGTTCGTTCGCGGAGTGTCATTTCATTACTTTGTTCCTTATCCCCCCATTCATTCGGTCACAATAGCGAAGCCAATCCATGGATCGAGGTGGATCTTGGTGAAAAGACAGTGGTGTCTGGCGTCATCACACAGGGAAATCCCAATGACGATTGGCGGGTGATGATGTACCAGGTGTCATACCAGAAGCAGCACTCATCTGACCGTCTGCACGTGACCGATGGAAACGGAAACATCACGGTAGGCATGCTTACAGTTTGTCACATTCCCCGGTTTCCCACCCAGAAATATGACCTTGAGTGGTAGTCTACCACTCGGTAGGACAGGATATAACAGATTTATCTTCCAAAGTGTAAGTTATGCGCATTTATTTGCACATCGAAGGATCCTTCTTCACTGTTGCAAATAATTTACGAACTTCGTTCTTTTGATTTGTTTCCAATACGTTTAAAAGTCCTTCTAAGCTTGATTCACTTCTTCAGGTCCATAATACCTTATACATGTATCTCTCAACTTTATACAACTTGTCAAGTTTTTTCTGACGATACCGTGGGCGTCCGCTTCAGCCAGGCAGCCTGCCTCGGTATTGGTTGTGGCGTCTCCGGGCCTCTATCACGGTGTTCTGGCCAACGGGGTAATACTGGCTCTCCTTGAGTGTGCCGCTAACCCTTACCCGACTAGCTCCCGTTACTCCGTCTCTCACGGAGGAACCCTATTGTGAATAATTATGGGTGTTCGCCCACATTTAATATCAACACAAAAATCACTCATGAAATTAGGTAAATTATTTTACAATGACATAAATCTGAGTTTTGTATGATATCCTCCGATTGGTTCTATACTTTCTACAATGGTATTTCCAAACATATGACATACCGGTAACCCATATGTCCCAGAACGATAAAATTGTCCAATTATAAAACTTACAGGTCTTGACGATGCTGGTTTCTGGCAAATCTTCAAGCTCTCGAGAATTTCAAGCCGAGCTCTCAGTAGCTCAACCGTTTCTGTGCTATTTAAAGCATTCACTAAGCTCTCATTAGCTGGCAAGTCTAACTCTTAAGTTGTGGCTGGCAAGATTCGCCCTCTCCTCGTATAGGTCTCTAGCTTGCAAGTGACCAGAGAGTCTCCTTAATTTTATCGACGCCAGAACCGGGAAGGAAAAACCCGCGAAAAGTCCCATGACTGGGTAATCTATTGTTTTCTCCACCCTAGTGCCCTTTAAGAAAAGATATTTATCGGCCCAAAATTGTTTAACCAATCGTATGCTGTATTCCTCTGCGTGAAACCCTTGGTAATTCACATAACATTAATAACAGGGCTTGCCAACCCCTGGACGTTCACAGAGACTATAAGTTACTTTCAATACATTCGGCTTATAAAGAGCAATGAAATTACACTTCCAGTACGTTTTGCTTAAAAAGGAATTATACAATCATAAAAACCATACAGACATTATGACAAAACTCAGAAGAGTATATTTCCCAACAATTCACCTTGTGACATAGTTGCGAGAGGTTCGTGGATATCTCGCAGACGTTGTTTCCTGTTTCGTTGCTGCTGGTCCCCGAGAAGCACTTACACGGCTTTGTTACGTAAACGATCAAATGGGCTCTACTGCCTATGTCATAGTCACGAAGGACTGCATTTATTATGTATTTTGGCCCTCCGAATTCGTATTTGTAATCTAATATTTACTGTTGTGGTCCTACTTCCTTGAACTGCCCGGCCCGTTGCACTCTGCAAACCTTCATACCCCTTCAAGCTAGCTACGCTTGTTTGCTCACCAGCTATTCGCTTGCACGGTAGTTTGATATCCTTGCTCAGGATGCAGTGCCAAACCAAAACAAGTAAATATTTGACTCTTGAATTGGTAGATTTCATTTGAGATGGAGTTTCTTCACAGTGTGTAAGTCTTAAATAATACTTTGATTTATGTGGTAAATACTTGGAGGAAACTTTCCACTTTGAGGATATCTGCAGACTTAGGCAATGCACTACGGTTTCACTGTACTGTTATCGCATTTTGCCTATGTGCATGTGTTCTGTACTGGAAATGATCGTCCCCATATGGGGCACCAGTCTTACAATACTGCAGCCCTTACTTTATAATTATTTTGTTTTGTGTCAGGTGTTCATCGGTAACAACGACCGCACAAGCCCGGTCACTAACCTGTTTAATGAGAGTGTGGTGGCCACGACAGTGCGCATTGAGCCGACCAAATGGAATACTTATGCTGATTTGCGATTTGAGCTGCTTGGATGTCGCCTTGATTAATGCGGCTGCATCATGCTTACACATTTCTGATATATGTGGAATTTCACTTGCGGAGAAAAATTGTTTCTACAAAACAAAATTGAGATGACTGTGATTACTAGAGCATATCGTGTTTGATATCTGACAAGCTTCTGACTTTTCCTAAAGGTTGAAATAAATTAATGTCGAAACTACATGTTTATGCGTACACATCTAAATATCTTTGCTGGAAATTATTCGTTTGGACAATACTTTAAGTTGGAATAGATCACCCGTGAGATGTATTGATAGCTAAGCTCCTAACAATCGATGTGTACCCTGAAGTTTTACAGCAATATGATTCCAATGCAGTGCTTAAAGTGAACAGCAGCGGAAGAGTAAGCACCTAATTGTTCATTTGACTCAGATGAGACGTAAGCAAAAACGCTGAGTGAAACTCAGCAAGACTTTGGAACATCAGCGAATCGAAAATTCGGAGAGAGCATCAATCCGTAGAACGTCTAACACGGTGCACGTGACTGTGAAGAGCGGTTACGATTGTGCTCGAGGTCAGTGATGTCACATTGCAAATTCCGTCAGACGATGTTGGATGTTCATTCATTCGCCTACCTCACCCAATGAAAAAAGTATACCTTGTTTGCAATTAAACTGGAATGGCTAAAAATGGATTTTTTTTCTGTAGATCTGTATTATTATTAATCATATATCGGCCATAGCAATCAGAAACGGTCAGTTGATGAGGTATGTCACTAGTGGAGGGTTGTCAACTAGTGACCGATATTTTTGGAAGTTGGAAATAAAAGTAAAATGTTGTAAATACAACGATATTGCTAAAGGAAAGTCAGACTTTGTCCAGTGTGTTTCTTTTGTTGCAATGCTCTTTTTTATACAGCACACACAGCGTGATCAAAGCCCTGCGAAAGTGGCGATCAGTGTACAAATACCGATGACAACTGAGCAACCTTATGCATATTGCGATGCACGTAAGGACAACTGTGAAGAGATAAATGTGCCCGAAAACCAGTTACATGGGTTTGTAAAATTGTTGTCACTTTCGGAAATGTTTGAAACAGGAGTTTCTACCAAATTAATGATAATCACTAAGCGAGTTTGCTTCTACCGAGAATAATTTTTGTTTTGCGTACAGGGAATCGCAAAATGGTTGGCAAACCGTCAAAATTGAACTTGGCCGAAGCTAGCTTACTTACGGTATCCTAGAAGGACCACGTCTATTTTAACTTTTCCGGGTGAGCTTTCATCGTGGTGAGTTATGATCTGCCTGTACAAAATGTGTTTTTTTTATTAGCGTATATCAATTCAAAACGGTTCAGTCGAGCCCCTGACTGCACTGAACAGGGGCGTTTGGAAGACAATTTCTGGGGTGGGGGATGCTGGAGTCAATTTACCGACTTGTAACTTGTTCCAGGGGACCACTACTTCGATATGTCATCGGAAATTGTATCCCCTCATTGCAGTCGTCAAGATCTACCCGTTCCTGGGAGCAGACAATTATGGTAAAATTCGGTTCGTGGTTTGGGTGCAGCAAAGGGTATATGCAGGCGGAATGTCAATTTACATGTTAGTGAATCTATTAAACAATTGAGCAGCGACCGCTGAGGCGAGACCAACCATTCATTTTGACAGAGAAAAAAACGGCAATAAGTCCAGGAGGGAAGCTGGCAAGTAATAACTGTTCTTTTGTGTCTCTTCCTGCATCTACTGTTATAATAAAAAAGATAAGAGCTCATGCCTTAACCTTGCGCAGATCAGAATGGCTACTATGATGATCCCCTCTTTTGTAATTACGTAACTAAAAAAAAATTTCGGCCATATGATATGACAGCGTCCGAGCATTAATGAAGGAACAGAGTGGTGAATTGCAATGGATAAAACATTTTACTGGTGCCGCCAATCACCGTCATTGACTTAATGACTTCCATATATCTGTGTTTAGAATGTTACACGTTCTGCTTTTCAACAGCCAAGCCACAAATGGACTTTTTTTTACCGCCATCGTCGTCCTGAGTGGTTTTTCGAGACTCAAGGCGGCACTGTGTACAAGAAATCCACTCAATCTATTTATAAATGTAGCCGAATATCGTGCTGGGGAAGCGATGTGTAGACGAGTTTTTAGAGTGTATGCGTTGCCAAAAGAACGATATTGCTCTCCCACTGAGGCATGATAATATTTGTACATATATTCGGCCTTCGGTATAACTTCAAATTGTATCATTTTTATCTTCGATGCAAATTCGTGCCACACAGACAACCAAAGTACTTATATAATGTGATCGAAATTAGAAATTCCATCCTTCTGAATGAAGTGGCGTTTCTAAAATAAAGAGTTGTCATTATGATGTCTATCTCTAGATTCTGATCTCATGGCAAACAATAGTTAGCACTAATGTGTGAATATACAATGAATTATTGAGAGATTAATGGGATAAACCTCGATACGCTTCATTAACCTGTCTTTTCTACAAGGAGTACGTTCCAGAAAGGAGTTGGTCGATGGATGCTTTCTTGGTGTATATTCGCGTAGTATACTGCATCGTTTGAAATTAATTAGCATTTCGCTTCACCGATACTTCAGAGTTATTTCGAAATGGCTAGACCACGATATCCTGCCCTAACGACTTTCGGTTTGCATTGTGGTTGAATTATAACAGCACAGCACAAACCTACAACCCGCCAAAAAGAACCGACCACATCTAATTGCCGCGCTTGCCATTGCCCCGCTTATGTTGTAGACCTCAACCAATTAATCAGACATGAATATTCACTCCCTAGTTGCGAGCTCAATATTTGTGCTGATTGGCTGCTGCTGACGTCAGCCTGTTTGGATACACGCACACGGGGTTAGGTTGGTCCGTGGTTTTAGCGTCAATGATAAAATAAGAGCAGAACATTCTGGGTCAGAATTCAGTCTCCACATCTGAGAACATGGACGGAGCTGCACCTTTGATTGTGATAGCGACAACACTAACATGTAAGCCTCTGTTTTTTCAATGTCCAAATCTAATTCATGCATTGAATCTTTAGACAACGGTTAGCTGGAGCAATCACTGGAGATTTTTGTCTTGCATATCTACCTTTTCTATTAATTGAAGGGTTGGGACTAGGAAACGTTTCATAAAATTATACCGTTTTCGAGCCTGAATTTATAATTAACTTCATCCCCCAAAAAGTCCAGCTACATTCAGACTTGACCAATGTTTGTACTCCTGACTCAACTAGTCCAGTTAAATATAAGGAGTAAAGCAAATTGATGTTTAATCTTTAGGAATAGCAAGGGACGAGCCAATGTAATTTCTAGTATAAGAACATGATAAGACTCAGAATATTTCTGGTGTTTGAAGAATGATAGCAGACAAGACTCGGGAAGTCAAATTCAAAAGGCTCACGTTTAGATGAACCAATAATAAAGTCATTACGATGGTATCGATCATAGTAAGGCAAAGTTCCGAAAACACGCAAAAATACAAATTTTTGTGAAATCCACGCGCAGATGTTTAGACTGACATCTGTGAAATTTTTTCAATCCTTTAAAAGCACTTCATATTCAGTCTGCACTGTCTGGATAGTGCTTTATGGCCTGAATCACAAATACTATCGCCGTGCGAAGACTGTAAATCATGTATTTTGACAGCAGAAACATTGTTTGTGTGGTTTAACTGCGCTGTGCGGCTAATTATGTTCTGTGCAGTTTGAATTCCCCATGGATTTGTGGCAGGGTTGTTTTCTGATCACACTGTATAAACAAGCCTGGCAGAAGGTAACACTGCGTCAGTTGCCGAATCATTGAAACATTTCTTATTTATGCAATTAATTTTTCTTCATACATGTAAATTGAACTTACTGAAATATCCCCCAATACAAGTAAAATTAATGATTTTTATCATTGCTTGATCGTAAAGACTAACTTAATGAGGCACCAAAAACAAGTGTGGATATGACAGGGATATATGAAGTCTGTCACATCTTCAAATTGCAGAAAATCTGAAGCAGACTATTTCCCAATTCCCCCAAAGACTGGAAATTGTTTACAGTATTTCAAAAGTCGCTCAATTGAGCCCTACAATGTCACACGGTAGTCATTGCTATTAATGACCATTATTTGTCTTTGATTCCAAGTGTTCTTGAGTGGTGTGGAGGGCACAGCGAGGACTTGTTACTTCGGTCCCCCACCGAAACCTGATCCTGATAACCCGGATCACTGGATGAAGCAAGTCATGCGAGAGATACGAGAGCGTTGCCCGGGAAAGAGGGGACGTAGCCCAGCTGGTGAGTTATCCTTACTTCCGATAACTCGAAAAGTGTCTTTTTTATGACAAGAAATTTAACGACCCAGTGGGTTGGGTTAGAAACACCGATGAACATTTCCGTGTTTAATCGGTATTCCTTTGTTCTTACTTTGCAGACTATATCTTGTGAGCAAAATTCACTTGTAGGTACCTCTTTGTAAAAACGTCTTCAATGTTTTGACATGTCAAGGGACATGGTTTTAAATAATCGGTTGAAAAGAGCCATATTGGCCGGGAGTGTTCATTTTGTTGTTGCCAATGAAATCTTAGGTAAAGTATCACCCCCGGATATAAATAGATCATGACAAAACATGTCAATGGGTCAGAACGAATTCAAACGCCCTAGTGGACCCTGTGTTGAGTTGTACATGCATGCAGGCTGTTAATGGTGACGGTCGCAATGAAAACATACACAGCCGGAAATACCCGAAAATCAACGATGCTATCCGAATTAAGGTAAGAGATTTCATACAGCAACAGCACGTAGCGCAAATGTGCTGATCGACCGATTGCCCTCAACAAAAGGCTTTTGATCTACCCTCGCCTACCCAACGCATACACATCTCTCGCTCAGCACCTGTTACTGCCATATTAGATAATTAGCAATTAAACATTAACAATTGAAAATCGACTTAAACCATTAAGAAACTAAACAGGAATAATAAAACATCAATCTCAATTTCAGAAATTACACGTTTAATGTATAAGTACAAAATATAGATTAAACACCAAAATTGAAACAGGAAAACAGCAATTAACATGCAGCAACACCGTAAGAGCAAACCAGACACAACAGGTGGACCTGGACAAACTTAGAAACAAAAGCCGACAAACAACTAAGAAACAAGAACAAATACAAGCATCTAACAAAGGAAAATAAAACCATCATATGGCACGCAATTGTGGGGAAAAAAATACACACACATTATTACATGCAAAAACAAAGTCAATACAGACAGTGTGCCAACCACATCAAAATGACAAATTCAACTACTTAATTAATGTTCATAACACAGCTATTACTAGTTAATTGAAACTTAACTAATCAAACATAGAAGCAAGGCAAGGTGCAAAACTTGTAATGTTCACAACAACATCCAATAAACATCAAACATCATCAAACAACTGTCGTAAAGCAACGGATCCCCGGGAAAGAATCTCTTCCCGAAGAGTTTAAATCCGATTCTCCGTTTCCCATATGCAGCAAGGTATGAGACGGAGAGAACACCCCCTGCTTTGTGTTGGTCATTGTCTCGCAGGAATCTGGGGAAGTCCTTTCTGACATTTGGGGGGGGTGTGTTAAGTAACAATAATCTGGAATGTGTATAGGGATTGGACAAGTGGGGGGTACCCCTCGGTCTCATTTCTTCTTGGGTATACGTTTTCCCAACCAAGCAACTGCGTGCTGGTTTCTCGTTTGCCCACAGGGCAAGGATACACTGAGCCAGAACCCACAAGAGTCCATTGTTCTCCTCGGCGGTTAGGAATGGAGGACGGGACTATTTTGGACACAAAAATCACGGCATCGAGTTACCACGGAGACCACTATCCATGGGCTGCACGCCTCAACGGCCCTGGCACATGGTCACCTGTGGAGTACGTATCACCATTGATATATGCGTCACACGTGTCTTCTTTTGTGTTGTAGGAATCTCAGGAATTCGTTTTAGATCTTACGGGGTGGCGCATACGATGTGGCGTAACTACGGGGGGGGGGCACGGGGAGAAAACGACCCATCAAATGCCTGTGCTCCCCCAGGATATTAAGCCCTAGTTATGCCTCCGAGCATTGGAATGATTGGGGTGCATGCTGGTTCCTGATTTGAAAAGTGGGGGAATAGAGGTAGAGCCGTGTAGGGTACGTATGAGACTCGCGCTGGACCAAGAGAGGGCGCGATTTCCCTATTAACGCATGAACAGGCTCTCCGAATGGCACTTCGCTGGTTCACAAACGATTCGGAAATACACGAGTTACTGGCGTGTCCGTACTTGCAAAAGCCACATTCCCGACCACAGTGTTTCTCTGCAACCGACGAGGGAGTGCTCAAAGCGAACACCGAGGGGATCAGTGTTTGAGCTGGCTGAGGGAGTGACCAGGAACAACCCGGCCACTCTTAAACCTGATCAAACAAATCAGATTCCTTCTTCCGTTCGTTTTAAAAATTTGCGAAAAGACACTCTTCGTAGTTTTCCCCTAAACCTTTAAAGATAGGAACATATGTAAAAAAATACAACAACACCTTGGTGTATATTACTCTGATGTCATCATGACATCATCAGGTGTCTAAGCAATTCCATCTTCCAAGAGCCGGATTATTTATTTAGTTTATCTCAGAGCCGGGGGGCGGATTTCGTCCCCTTAAGAACTCGGCTGTAGTACGCTTGAATTTTATTAAACTCAGCATGCATGTAAGTAAAGCACTCCTCAGCTTGAAAAAGAAAGTTGGAACTCAATTGGACATACAATAATGGTTTTGGTGTTACGGTAATATGAGTTCAAGGCTGCAATGCGCTTACCAGCCAGTGTGCTTTGAACACTGCAGTGAAAACAGTACACACCTCAGGCTGACCCATCTGGGAAAAATGGGCTCAGTGCAACGATGGCGTGTTTGATTTTCACCAAACTAGGTTTCAAAATGACTACAAAGATTTATTTAAAATGAACTAAGGGATCAACTCCTGAAAAAAAGCACTACAGAGATATGGAAAAAAATCGAGGGGCCGGGGGCGAAATCCATTATATTAATATAGACGGCGCCTCAATATTTTGTAATCAGAGCGAGCGAAATCAGACATAGCCTGTTGCTATGCTGTTGTCAAGTGCAAATCTTGCCCACACGCACTTTGGTAATGAGCGCTGTGTCTACAAACAACAGAGAGACCCAACACTTTTTTTCCTGGGTCGTTGACATAGATAAACCACAGGCTCTACCTTGCCCAGGCGCCGTTAGTGAAAATAATCCCATTGAGACACACGGCGAAGATGTTTATAAACGATTGAATGGCACTTGGCCTGACACCGCCTGAAGTTTTTCTTCCCTGCTCAAGCTACGCCAACCCAGGTCTTTTCAGTATGAAAATAGGTAGGAATAGAAAGGAAGTGATTGCATGTGGCCGGAATTTGGTTTTAAGAAATTGGCAAAACGGTGTCAGCAGAAGACACCATTCCCTCTTCGTTGAGCTTTAAGATCCTCATTTTTAGGCCATTTACGTAAAATCACCTCATCCTTGGTTCCGGTGAAGACCAGAAGTACCTTATTATTTCAAATTAAGAAATAGAAAAGAATTTGCTTTCACGGCTGTCAGTTTACGGCGAGACTGTATTGAGTAAGCCGGCAAACTTAATATTTTGCGCCCTCCAGCGTCCGCTTAAAATTCCAAAATATATTTTCCGTTGATGTCTGCGTTAAAGTTTCACGTTTCATGCAGTCCCTTGAAAATTGGCGAAGTAGCAAAGTGTGGCAGTAAACATACTGGTACTTTTGTCCAATTCTAAGCAGGCGGACATATTAACAGTTCAGAGTATTATTACCGTCC
The DNA here is from genome assembly GCF_054643075.1 of Acanthaster planci. Lineage (NCBI taxonomy): Eukaryota > Metazoa > Echinodermata > Asteroidea > Valvatida > Acanthasteridae > Acanthaster > Acanthaster planci. The sequence goes on from NC_141796.1 coordinate 872,227, forward strand.
ATTGTTTTGAGCAAGGACCGGTATGTCTGCTGCCACCAAGCGTCTCAAAGTCTCCCATTAAAAGACTTTTAATGTTTCAAAAATTAATCCTGAAAAATTCATCTTGCTGGATGTGATCTTGAATTGCGTTTGGATGTGGATTATAAAATTTATCTTATAAAAATCAGTCGACCCGCCGATAATGAACAGAGATAAATCACTAACAACAGAGGTCCGTCAGAATCTGCAGGCCCGTTTTATGTTAGCCTTTGATCAAGGCGCCCTCTTGAGCGACTTGATCAAAGGCTAGTTTTGTGCATAATTTTGGGTTTCTGTAATAGCTCCACTGTGGGGCGCGCGTTCGCGCATTCAAAACTTTGGACTGCTGCCAAAATTTACGCATTTAGGGCTTTGACCCACGACTTTGCAGGAATTTTTTTTTAACCAGTCGAGTCGAAGCCATCAGTGTTATTTTCTGCACCCGCTACGTACCTGTGATTCTGCTCGTGGATCGGTGTCATTTAGTGGTTCTTTTTAGCTCTTTTTTACTCTATGTGCACAGGGCTGTCGGTTCCTGGATCGAGGTGGACCTTGGTGAAACTACAGCAGTGTCTGGCATCATCACGCAGGGAAGTTCGTACGGCAATGTTGTGAAGAAGTACAAGGTGGCGTATTGCCAGACGCACAACTCTCCTGACCGTTTGCACGTGACTGACGCAGATGGAAACGTCAAAGTATGAGATACAACTTTGCTAGCGGCTCGAGAATATCTTGGCCCCTTTGCCATCTGTTTCGTTTTGACCCACCTGACCTTTCTGTTGCCCCACCCAAAGCAGCCTGATTGCTCGGGTTTAACGCCAAGAACTCGCTGACACCCCTTTCGCTCATTTTGTAGAAATAGGGTCTGCACGAAGAGTCAACGGTAGGATTGGATAGGGGAGGGTACATGTACATGTAGGCCATGTTGAGACTCCGTACTATCAAATGAGGTACTTCGATGGAAATCCTACTGTTAGATTTTTTTCATTTCACTCTTACGATGCCCGAAATACCATTTGGCTCCATTTCATTTTCAGGTGGCGTTTCTACACATACAATCTGTATACCTTAGAACTATTGGGTTACATTTATGGAAGACGAACGCAGTTTGTGAAGTCCCTGTTTAGTACTAATGTTGTATAGGAGACACCTGCATATTTATGGTGGCTCTGGGGGGACTGTCGTCAATACTAAAATCGACATTCGCGTGTACAAATCACGAATCTCACTCGACCTTTCCTCAGTATGCGGTGCCTGTCTAACAGTATACGACAAACTTACATGTTCACTTCGCTTTGGTTCGTTTCAGGTGTTCATCGGTAACACCGACAATTCCACCCCGGTCAAGAACCTGTTTGATGAGAGTGTGGTGGCCACAGCAGTGCGCATTGAGCCGACTGAGTGGAATCCTTGGGTAAATCTGCGGTTGGAGTTGCTTGGATGTCACCTTGGTTAATTAATCTAGATGTTCAATATCAGTGCATACACAGTTTCTGATATATGTATTCGTTGAATAAAATTACTGTTAAAAGTTAAGATAACTGAGATGGTATGGAGAAATTGATGAAGAAAACTGACGGGTGTGCGAGTCCTCCCGAAAGTAATAAATCAATATAACCGCGTGTGCCAGGCAAAAGGGCGTAAGGCACACGACAATAATAGTTTCAATATCAATTTCCAATTCAAATCCCACCTTGAATAACTAATAAATAATGAGTATTTGGATGATTTAAAAAATGAAGATTAAGAAAGTCTATATTTTGGAAACAATTGCAGTAGCCTTCGGATGTTTCAGACTGGTCTGGTCACTTTGTGTGCAACTCAGCAATGACTGTATACGCGCAATGTTCTTTGCTCAGAGTAAAACGCATAGAAATCTGATAAACAAACCAAATGTGTGCTTCAAAAGGTAGGTTTAATATGGTACGAATTCTGTGTGTGTTGACTTGTTCACAGCTTGTCATTCACGCGCTAAAATAACACAATCCCAGCTGTAGTGAGGTTGATCATACGCTGTTTTGATGTCAAGTACTAATTTATGTATGTGGGCGACAGGGTGGATGGAGAATGGAGCCCTGACACCCACTGTGGAAATGTGAAGGAGGCACGGATGGTTTGTAGCCACATGACCTTGTGGCCCTTTTAATCTTTTGGTTTCATCGCAACAGTACCTCGTCAGATCTGATACTTTAAATCGTTGCATAATGACGTTTCTGCTGCCTTTGCCAGAGAAATAAAAAACAATAAAGGTTGTTTTAATATTACTTTGGATTAAGGTTGAGGGTTTGCGGATACGCCATGTGGAAAATATCTCTCTTGAGCATGTGTTGTTCTGAATCAATCCTGTGGATTAACATTTTCAACTGCGCTTGTAAGATTTTTACCTTCTCAATAAATGTGCGTTTCCTCATACTATTTGATGTAAAAATAAAAATTACGTAATTAATCTCGGACCCAATCCACAACGAGGGGATTAGAAGGGAAAGGGAAATGAAAGCACATAATCCAAGACCCATGCTGAATGTGATATCAGTGCAAAATTAAAAAAATAAACAAACAATCAAACAAATACTACAAACAAACGCAGAGAGGGTAAACAGCATGGCTGTCAGCGCTCCTGGCCAACCCGGATCCCTTTTTCAGTCATATCCAGTCCAGACAGTTTCAGGAAGCCTTTGGCCCTGCCTATCAACACCTCCCCCACACTGTAAGATCAGGCTACAAATCCCCGCCCAGTCTTTGGCAGACGTTGCCGTCAGTGCCGCGCACGATTGGGTTAGGTGTACTCTCTGGTGTAACGAAATATTAATGGAAAATAGACTTCAAGGTTTAGAGGGGAAAAAATGTGCATTAACGGTGTCTGGAACCATTGTCTTTTTAGGTCCAAAAATCGTCGTAAAAATCATTGCAAGGTCGAATATCAGCAGGTAATAGTCGTGTATGCTACGTACTTACTGCAAGAAAAATGATCGTGACTCTTTGCGTATTTGCAAGGGAAAAAAGAAATTAAAGCTGTTATTGCATTAATTACTTCAAAAGGCGTCACCCACGAGACATTTGGGGATGGAACTTCAGAAATACTGCTCCTCTGTATTGTCAGATCATCACGTGCTTCTTTGGGTGTGAGATTTTTTCTTATACTTTTGGTGTTTTGGATCAATTGCTCCGCGGCTTCCTTACAATTTTGAACACGTGAATTTGCCAGTCGGTAGCCTATTTGGAGATTTCAGTGAGCTCTCTGTTTGCTGTCGTGATTTGGTTACGGCGCCTCATATACCAGGCAAGATATGGGATGGAGGGTTACCCCCTTACCTGTCCAATCCCGATACACACACTCTAGACTATTGTTACCTAACACATGCACCCCAGAAGTCTGTAAAGGATTCCTGAGATTCCGATCAAACATTGATCAACACAAAGTGCCATATCTTGCTTCAAATGGCGCCTCAAGTGGATTCTTTTGTATTCAGCATACTTTTTGGCCTTCCACTCTTGACCGGTTCAACTAATTGATGAGGAACTAATTGGAAGAAACCGCCAGCCTTCCTTTCATTGGAAAACAAGTTAAAATTCTATCAAGGTGACGCAGCAGAAAACAGGTGTTCAATGGCAACTTCCTTGATGTACAGTCGCGCATGTGCAGTTACAACATTGACAAGGACGCATCTTCACTGACATTTCCATATGAAGGAAGGTATGAAACCGAGAGAACCTCCCCTTGTGTTGGTCATTGTTTTACAAGAATCTGAGGAATTCTTTTCAGATATTTAGGGGAGTGTGTTAGGTAACAAAAGTCTAAAGTGTGTATAGCGATTGGACACGTTGTGGGTACCCCTTGGTCTTATTTCTTGTTGGATATAGATATTTCGCGTTGGCTGGAGCGTTTGGCGTCATTATCCAGTTGTTGGAGGTGGGATCAGATTGCCTTGCGTACGCGGCAGTGTTGCGCCCCACCCTTATTAAAAAAACTGCATTAGGAAACAATGAAACAGACTGCACAACCGGCACGCCTCCACAAAGAAGTGATAAAATCTGATTGGGTGCTTACTCGATGATGCCCCCCCCGCATAGGTTCCACACTTCAGCCAATCAGACATAGACATTTGGACTCTAGTCTCTAGTTCAACTTAATTCCCAATCTGCTTATTGGCTGCCAATGACATGAGCTTGTTCGGCTGCGCAAGCGGATGGGACGGTTCGGTTTGAGGGTACGTGATAAAAACGAGCAGCCTACCCGGTTCTTGCTAAAAATTCGGTCTCTCGTCTTGAGAAAATGGACGGAGCTGCACCTATGATTGTGATTGTGACCACACTGACAGGTAAGCTACTTCTCTTGAATGACCAAGTTTAGTGAACTATCATTCCCTTCTGCAGTCAATATATATTTAGACGACAGATGGCTAAGAGTAATCATTTTGCTGACAGTAGTTTAATTTTTTTCGAATTCTTGGAGTAACAAAAGAAACATTGTCCAACATTTTTCTGGACTCTGCGTATCCCAGTAAATTTACCTTGACAATATCTGTCACTTAACGTTAGTGTTCGTGCGTACGGCAGATTGTCTTGTTCTCATCTGATGGCCTCCCAATTCATTTCCAAAAAAGAGGGAGGTACGTCTTTAGATCTTTTTTAATTCACAGCTGACTGGACCGCGGAAGCCAAATTCCATCAGTTCTCACGATTAGATAAAACCAATTATAAAGAAGTAAAACACACTTTTTTGTGTATTCTGTGGAGATTTTTATACTCGAAGTTGTTACATTTTTGGTACACGCCTCTATTTGTATGCCTTGGAGCCTGAAATACGCGTGGTTTCACAGTGCAAAGACTAAAAATGACAGCATATTTGACGCAAGTACACCCAGACAGCCAATACAACTATCCAACGCTAACACGCGACAGTTTACAGAGAGTAGGACTTGTTCAGATCAAAATACATGAGTTTTTGTCCTCAAATGAAATGAACCTCAAGGCGATAAATATGGCCAGGAGATATAATAACAAATTGATTTTGAAGAAAAATGAAGAAAAAGTGCTCTTTGGGATTTTAACTAAAAATCCACAATACTAATCCTTGTCTTTACCCACTTATACCAGGCAAGATATGGGACGGAGGGGTACCCCCCTTACCTGTCCAATCCCTACACACACTCTAGACTATTGTTACCTAACATACCCCCTAGAAGTCTGTAAAGAATTCCTGAAATTCCGATCAAACAATGACCAATACAAGGGCGGGGGGGTTCCCTCCGTCCCATATCTTGCTTCAAATGTACCCAAGCTCAAGCCAAGCTCAAGGCAGCTCGACTGATCTTTGTTTCTTGTCCGTTTTGCTTGTGACCCCACAATGACTTTGATGTTGTTACGTAACTCCGGCAAGTAATATATTTCGGCTCGTTTCCGAACAGGACCTTTACTCGGTCTAAGCCTAGCTTGTTAACAGCGATCGCTAGTCAGATCTGGTGCACGCAGAAAACATCAGGATATTAATGATCATTATTTTGTCTTTGATTTCAAGTGTTATCGAGTGGTGTGGAGAGCACAGCGAGGACGTGTTACTTTGGTCCACCACCAAAACCTGATCCTGATAACCCAGAGCACTGGATGGAGCAAGTCATGCGAGAGATACGAGAGCGTTGCCCGGGAAAGAGGGGACGTAGCCCAGCTGGTGAGTACCCTAAAAACAAATACAAATGTTGAATGAGCTGAAAAGGATTTGTGGTTTTCAACTAAAAACATTAATCCTTTTGACTGTAGAGTTTAAATAGGAAATTAAACAAACAATTTTCGATGTTCCCTTTTTAGGGAGATTGCTCCTTCTTAAATTAATTAAGGCTTGTGATAAGCCTAAATGGCGTAAAACCTGAAATAACAAAATGTACTACCCTGGTTACGGCATTTCTCCGCTTGTCAGCGAGTTTGGAAACTGTAGTAATGTCATTGCTCCCTATCCTCCTTAAGTCCGTGTAAGTGCGCATGTCGGGCTTAAAGTACGCATGTCGGGCTTAAAGTGTGCATGTCGGGCTTAAAGTGCGCATGCTGGGCTTAAAGTGCGCATGCTGGGCTTAAAGTGCCGGGATTAGAAGACGGATTTCAGGTTATGGACTACTTTTGCGGACGGTACGTACTTTTATTAACAGAGCAAATATTCGGTAATTTATCGAAAACGCGTTCAAACATCTGTACGGACAAACTGTGGGACAGAAACAAATGTTTCTGGTGATTTTTGCTTTCGGAAAAAAACGTGAGAAACAAACTGTGCTGTTGATCTGAGACTTAATCATTTTTTCAAAATGAATGAAAAAATGATTGTTTGGTCTATATGTTTTCATTAAATATAAAGGAATGTAGGGTTCTATTTTCAAATATTTGATTGACGGTTTTATGGATTCAGTGAACGATCCGATGTTAGTGTGGTACTGTATGCACTAGATGATGACTCTGTGATTGGATACAACACAGTCAACCCCTCACTGGTTTATGGTGATGTAATAAGAGGCCATCTAGTAAGGAGGTCCGCTTAAATTATTAGTTTAAGGACGCCAAGGCAAAGGAAGACGGGCAGGAAGAGTCCAAATGTAACTGTCTCAAAAGACACAGAGTTTTATTTACATGTCAACTTTGGGGGTTCAAATATCCAGGTATGATTACAACTAATTACAATTCAAATCCTTTATTCCTAAAATTCCTCAAATTCCCCAAAAATCCTCAAATTCCTCGAATTCCCCGAATGTCATGCCGGTGTGCGACCGTGGACTTGGCCTTCCAGACAGCACCTAATAATGAACAGTGTGTGGAGTAAAGATCGAGACCCTAGGGTAAATCATACGAGTCGCCACACAAACAAACAGCTGAAGTACAATGTAGCGTGAACATGACAATATCACATGTACGCTTCACATGAAACTTTTACTATCAAGACTGTGAATTTTCACTCCAAATCACTCATTCCGCATTCTGCTTTGACCCCAATAATCATCAAGTCGGGTCACACACTATGGAATCATAGATTGCGAAGGTGAAGAGACTATAAATCAGCTATTACAGTTTATGGCAGTGTTTTCAGATGTCTTCCCCACCTACCCCAAAAATAAAATGAAAGTTTAGACGGAGGAAAGAGAGAAAGGAGACTTATGTATCCCTCAGAAGAGAAGTGAATAACAAATGTTATGCCCCTTCAACGACCTGCAGTTTTCACAGCCCAACGCCCTCATTCATGTTTAGCCTAGTATTTGTGTGTTACCATAGTACTGTCATGTAGCCGTTGAGGGGTATGGTTTGGTTGGCAGTTTCCCCTCAGCTTCAGCGGGGGGGGGTGGGAACTAGTTTGATATCTCTTATTTCAAAATGAGGAATCAAAATATTTTATGGAAAGGTGATAAATATGGCAGCAGTCATTTCTTTCAATTGTACTGGGACAGAATTTTTGATCCTGCATTTTCTGTACACCTTCTGAGGCGAAGCCGCTGGGAAATAAATCTAACATGAACGACATCTTTGAAGAAGTTTGAGTTTATCACAAAGCAGTATTAAACTATGGCTCCTTTTTCTAATTAAAGTACGCCAAAACAGACACCGCTTGTTGCTATGCCGTTGTTATGGAAACCCTTTGGAAACAACTGACACTAAACATACGCGACCAGGAAAGGAAGTGTATCCACAGAGAGTTTAAATAGAACTAGAGGTGGCACAGGGAAGGTAAAATTGTCATGGGTAATCCCAGAAATTAGGGGTCCAAAAGTGTTACATTTTCGTGTCCCTGTTACATCTGACCTTTGTTATTTGACACGGAAATATCACCGGAATTGATTCAAGACTATTGCTATTTGTTTGGCAGGTGATTTGCATTAATCCATCACTCTTGGAAATGAACTTACAAAATCATATGTCGGATGTGACAGGGACACACCAAAATGGACCCCTAATTTCTGGAATCAGTCTTATAAAAGAACGAACAACTTGGAACCTCGCAGACGCCAATGCGTACGTATGGAACGCGCACAAACATTGACACAGTGGGTCGTGACTCTCATCTAAAAAAATCTCCATACGCGAGGAAGACTGAGGACTGGACTGCGTCAGTGCGTACGTGCATGCGCGTTATTGAACAATACGTGGCACTGTGTTAGCGTCAACTGTGATCTCTATGGATGTACAACCGCAGAAACTCTCGAAAGTACCTGTCACGTATGTTTCGCCTCCATTCGACGTGTGGAAACGACTTCGACCGTGCGCAGCGGTTAATTGACCAAACCCTGGTGAACCATACGGTATTGTCCTTGGCAAAGGTAGCCAGTCCTCTCTTGAGCTTTCTCGTATGAAAGACTTTGTTTGCACAAAATTAACAAACGATCACGTTGAAACTCTTGTGCTCTAGAAGACTTAGGCCGAGTGAAACACCCCAGAATCGCGAAACGAAATGCTCCAAAAATATGAACTTTAGCCTCGAAGAGGCTGCTATTAAGATGAAAACTATTTTCGTTTTCAGTCGATTTCTTGGTCTGATCTTTTTCTCAGCCGAATTTCTCAATTTTAGAAGTATTCCCAGAACCACGAGACACTGCATACGGCAGGCCAGAATCTCAACTAAACATTACAATGAGTTTTATCCAGCCAGATTTCTTGCAGAGCTTTCATGAGTTATTTTAGACACCATCTCCGCTGAGCAATCGGCGTGTTTCGCAATGTACAAACCGATCCAGCCACGTACCGTGCACGGTTTACATGTGTACACTGCTGCCTGTTTATGTAGCACGCGTTCCAACTTACATGTACACCCACACGCACATGTGCGTGTGCATGTACATGGAAATTATGCGTCAGATCGTGGAAGGTGCACATGTTCATGTGGGCACTCATTTGATGTCCACTGAACATCCCGCGGATTTTGGAGTTTACGTACCCAGCACCAGGAATTTGGTATTTGAATGTTTTTCACCTTACACTGTTACAACAAGAGCAATATAGACCACTCGCATTTTGCCTACGACTTGTATGGGGGGCTACATCTTGCGTTCAAAGTGGTTATTTGTTTCATTGGTTTTAAATAGGATTGTACTTTCTTTCAGTGTTTTGTAGTCGGTTTATTGATTGGGTGTTCTGATAGCTGCAGGGATTTTTAGCGCCTTATATGAATTATACTCTTTCTTTTGTACCAACCATAGTTTTAACAGCCACTAAAACACGACTGCGACGCCAAAAGAGCATACCCTATTCGCTTCGTAAGTGTGACGTCACTTCAGGTTAAACAACCCCCACTGCACGTACACTGCACACAGAGTTACATGCATTGATCGCCTTTCACTTCCGGCGATATCGTACCCAGGTCTCCATGTTCATGCACGTGTGTTTTCGCTGCACGTGCTAAAGTGAAAACGAGATTGTACAACGTTGCAAAGATTTACCTACTTGCAGTCGATGCATTCCAGATTCCGTTTAGTTGACACCGCGCAGTTGTTGTCAGCAAAGGTTAGATAAAAGATTAGTATCTTTCGTAATTGAAGTAGAAAATTGCTTGAAGTCTACTACTTATATGTTTTAATCTGTTTTTTATTTCGGTTTTTACCGACTGGCTACCATAAAATTTCAAATCGTAAATATTCATCTGCCTTATTGCATTGTTCTTCATGTATTTTATATTTTCGGAAGTGATGGGTCAATTTATGACAGGATATTTTTCTTTTAGGTCATTATTTTTCTGTAGGTCAGTTTCTATAAATTGATATACATGTATTAACAAATATTTTCCAAAGCCCTTTTCCGAGTTGGATTTTTAAAGAAGTAACTGAACGAAAAACAATTACAATTTCTAAAATCTTTGCACGTTAATTTTTCTATCCAAGGGTTCCAGGAAGCGCGCCATCAGGGGTCAACTCTCAGGCCCTGTGCTGATCGAGTTAAAATAATTATAAATGGTGCGCTTGGTCTCCCGGTTTACTCACAGAGGAAGGACCCACAGAGCCAGGACACACGACAGTCGAGTGTGCAACCCCGAGGCCGTTAGGGATAGAAAATGGGACCATCCCCGATTCAAAGATGTCAGCGTCGAGTAGCTGGCATGACGGATGCTGCCCTGCTTGGGCTGCGCGCCTCAACAACAAAACGAGATGGGCATCCGCAAGGTAAGTATCCAAAGGAGATAACCACCCTTCAGGCCTCACCTGCATCCCTGTTCGATTCGATTTGCCCGACCCCACTGAAAGAAGACAATTCATTTTGAAGAGCTATGCTAGGCAGGCGCAGTTCTAGGGGAGCTTAGCCCCCAAACCTTTTTGCAGCCGAGCCTCCCGAGGTCGGGATATACATACAGTTGTTATTGCTCAGTGCTTTTTAGTTTACACTTTTCTTTATCGCCCTTTTTTTGTCATATAATTTCCAACCCGTCAGCCAGATCTTGTACTTATTATTAATCGTTACTTTTTGGTTGACAATTCTATTTATTTTTGAATAAATGCATGTGAACTACACTTTGTTTTCAAATTGTTCTTTTACAAGAATGTGGAATCATGTAGTCAACTCAAAAAACCGGAAGAAATCAGTCATACGTCAAATGGTATTTCAGATCTGCAGTTGGGACACCCCCCAAAAAAACACCTAAGAAAACAAAATATTATTTACAGGGCGCAGAGGACATCCCCTTATGAAAATAAAACCATTTAGAACTAAATGTATGCTCAGAAATTGATAATAACAGGATTGTAAGACCTGTGTCCACAAAATCCACACGTCTGGCCGCAATGGGGGGTGGGGGGATTTCCGACAGGCAGGGATAATTAAAGAGTGACGTTCAGGCACCCCCCCGGCTGACAATAGTCTTGGGTTCAAGACGCACGTGCGTGCATTGTGCGGGGCATTCGATTCTCTGTGACAGCGACCTCCCTTGACACACACAATAGCGATTCCTTCAGTGATGGTTCGACAAGGGCTCTATTTATGTATGTTGCAAATAAAAAGTTCTTACACAGGTACATTAGCCCCCTACAACAATTCCACAGTACATTTGACATATCCTCCTTCATCCCCCCTCGTTTTTTGTCCTTGAAATTAAACTTTAGAACAACTAGGAAGACTTATGATTTTTCCCCATCAGAAGGTCGGACAGGGTAAACTCGTAGACCCTAATGGACCTGATCCCCTTGGGATCCACTCGTTTGAAGAAGTCTGTCTTGATACATTCTCAGTTGTAACTACAGATCCCCTTGGGGTCCACTCCCTTGAAGAAGTCTGTCTTGATACATTCTCAGTTGTAACTACAGATCCCCTTGGGGTCCACTCCTTTGAAGAAGTCTGTCTTGATACATTCTCAGTTGTAACTACATGTGCTCTTATTGAAGCCAATCTCTCCACTTACGCGCGAGTTTGCGGAGCACTGTTATTTCGTTGTTCTTTATCCCCTGTGACTCTGTAGTGGCGACACCAGTCCCTGGATCGAGGTGGACCTGGCTGAGAGAACGGTTGTGTCTGGAGTCATCATACAGGGAGACCCGTGGTGGGAAAACTGGGTGACGAAGTACAAGGTGTCATACCAGGCGCAGCACTCATCTGACCGTATACACGTGACAGGTGGAAACGGAAACATCACGGTACGCATGAAATATAACGAGCTGAAGTTGCTAGACGTTCGATATCTTTGCGGCCGTTGTTTCCTGTTTAATTGCAGCTGTCTGACGTTTGTGACGTTGCGCCCCTCCCCCGACGGAGGCGAGGGCGCCCTCCTCCTCTAGACGCGACGGTGGACGGTACGCACCGGAGAGTCCCTGAGCGGCTAGTGACAAGTTCGTTGGGATGAAAGTATACCTTCCCCCCCTAAAATTCAATGATCTCTTGTCGTGGTTGAGATGATGCCCAATCTGATGGGCCAAAACTAAGTGACTCGATCCGGACAGAGCTGACCTGAATAAACTTCGTCTGGACACCTGACTTATACAACAATCAAAGTGGCTGGTTTATTCATCAATCACACTCAACCAATACACCAGTAGAGGGCGCTATTGACGGGGAGAGTGTGATTATAAGTGACTGGACGACGCCCAGAGCAACGAACACCACAATATTAAGTACCCGATCCGACAACCCACCGCTACTTATAAGTGAGGCTAGTCAGCGTCAAAAAACATATAACAGAAGGCTCGAACAAGCCTCAGTTATAAGTTTGCCTACTGTATTGCATCATACGATAATATATTAGCATCACAGTACTTTCAGGCTATTTTGCTGCACAGGTCTCACTCATAAGTAGCGGTGGAGAGTCGGATCGGATGTATTGATTGTGGACATTCAGAGCCAAATCTGGGACTTTAGCAAGTCTACGGGGCTTATTGTCAGGGCTGCAATACACGCAACTCATGTCACGAGATAGCAATCCGCCCTTGCATCGACCGCTAGCTTCTATCAGGAACTATACCGCACCACCATTTGGCCTCTTAAATCAACCTCCCAAGCCCCTCGACGACACATGCACCACTTGGGGCTTAGGCACAGTCAAACTAGGCTAGGTGACTTCAGAATATGCCTTTGACTCAGGACTACTAACTTTGCTGCGCGCCGTTTTTATAGCTTCGCGAGCCGGCCGCTGCTGCAACTACGCCTGCGCACGCGCTACATGTGACCAAGCAGTGACTTCTGTCAACCAATTGCCCGACGTGCAAGGCGGAGTCTATGCGCCGCGCTCGCTTAACACACAGCTAGCTATGCGCGCCTAACATCTGCCCATGTAACGGAAGACGCTATCTGGGCGTAGGCCGGATACGGTCATGAATAATGCAACACGTAGCTTAAATATGAATAAAGTGACGTGCTTGACCCGATGCGACTGCGTTCCTGCTCGCACGGCTTGCCTGTCATCAGAGTCACAGGTTTTTTTGAAGTTGTGGCGCATGTATGTGGCGAACAAACAGGCGCAAGCCAGGTACATTTGAGAAAAAAGTATGATGGGCGCATGTGGAGTACAAGGAGCGCAAGTCAGTTAATCGTATACATGTACTGTACATGTAATGTACATGTACATGTACGTGTACAGTACACATACATGTACACGTACTGTGACGGATGACGTGCGAGCCGTGCAAGCAGGAACGCAGTGTGTGGTATCGGGTGAAGCATGACGCCCCATGTTGTTTTATTCATATTTATGTCATATGTTGCATTATTCATGATCGTACCCGGCCTTCGCCCAGATAACGTCTCCCCCCATTTGGTCTCCATTATAAACCGAGATCAATGGTACCCCCCCGTTACTGGGTAGAGCGCCATCTATAACTTCGCACCGCGTCTAGTGACTAGCGCCCTCTGTTTGATATCCTGGTTCAGAGTGCAATGCCAAACCAAAGAGGGGAAAAAGGGAAATACTTTTTAATTGCCTAGTCGGGATCGATATCTAGACCAAGAGTGCACTCTCACATTGAAAAGTTATATTGAAAATTGTAAGGTAACTTTGAGAGATGTAATATCAATAAAGTATTTCTTTAGAGTTGTAAATATTTCAGATGACAGTTAATCCCCAATCAATTTTCGTGTTAGATAAAGATCCTTTGATGGAGTTCGTGGAGTTAATTTGAGGAAAATGCCGATTTCTGCGATTTTTTGGCTGATTCTTAGCAGGACACTAATGATTTCACCGTACTGTTATCACATAATGCATTTTCTGCATGTCGTATGCCCTGGACTGCATGGCGTTTGTTTGGCTCTGCATGAGGCGCCTATTTTGCGATACTACAAACTTTATTATGAAATTATTATTTTTTTGTTTCAGGTGTTTATCGGCAACACAGACAGTGACACCCCTGTAACCAACCTGTTTAATGAGAGTGTGGTGGCCACGACGGTGCGCATTGAGCCGACTAAATGGCATGGTCGGGTTTATCTCCGATTAGAGCTGCTTGGATGTCGCCTTGATTAATGCAACTGCATCGTCTTACTTGCTACACATTTTCTGATACATGTTGAAGTTTCATCTTTGGAGAAAAAAATTTCTATAAATATAAATTGAGATAAGTGTGATTACCAGAGGATATCGTGTTGGATAACCCACGAGGTTCTGCGTGCTCTGAAAAGTTGAAATAAATACAATAATATCTCAAAATCTCGATTTAAGTTTAATTTTACATTACAGACAATATTTCATTTTGAATGACACAAAATGTTGGATCAGGGGCGTAGTCACGGAGAGGGGGGGTCCTGGGGTACCGTATGGAATTCCATATCTGTTGTCGTGTGTCGCCGTCGTGCGTCGTACGTCGCCCGTGGTTTTTTTCATACGCTTGTGCATTGCTATTTTTCACTAAGACCCTTGATCTTTTCACATACGTGTTCGATCGATCCGCCATGCCTGTCTGTACTTCCACGATAACCTAACAGATCATACCCCAAAAATACAAGAGAAACTTTGAACTGAATGTATAAAATAAACTATTTACAATGATTGATTCCTTAATATCGTTTATAAGAGACGAACTGATTCAACATTATTTTGTGGGCGGGTATACCTACGATGAAATCTGCTGTATACTCCAAATTAGACTTGACTTGAGTTGCACGTAGGCACACAGAAGTTTTATAAACAGTAATGTTCCTGATCCTTGGAAATAGTTATTCGTGGTACCCGTTGCTACATCTGACTCGACCAGCCGTCTCGAGGTGGTCGAGTGGTTTAAGGCGTCTGCACTAGTAAGCAGGAAGTTGTGGGTTCGAATCCCACCCGAGTACACTTGTGCATTTTCACAAGCCTTCGGGGGCAAACACTGAGTATATAGTGTTATACGTTGGGCAGGGCCAAAATACACAACATCTACCCACACTGCCAAAAAATACTACTGAATGAGAAATATTGTACGATATTTTGACAACATTAATCTACTGTAAACTTTTAAACTTTTGTTTATAGTAAATAAACATGTTTGTTACACGTATTTACTGTCCTTTTGTGAACGCTGTACAATACTCTATATTTAAAAGTAATGTTTTACGGTATAAGCTGTGACGTCAATTTGCATATTGACACAAATGGTGCGTTGCTTCTTTTGCCAAGTAATTTTGTGGTTTTCCATTCTTAATGCAAGTATTTGACATTACTCTGACAAACGCTGGTGGTTTTTTGGATGTAGTTTTACACGTGAATGCGAACCACTGCTGACGTGAACATTAAAAAAGCTGACTTTTTCATGTTCCAACCACGATTGCTCTTGGGAGCCAAACATTGCACATTTACCATGCCAATGTAAATTAAGAATGTTAATAAAGTTCTGCCGCGATCTAAATACGAGGTATGTGTAGGTTATATGTAATTATTTTTGAATTGTTAAAATTAATGTGAATCTGCGAATCCTTCATCAACAGAAACAGAACTTATACACAAATACTTATGTAGAATGAACCCGTAATCAATGAAAATACTAACTTGCTGTGTCCAGTGTCTACTTCAAATTAATGCAATTAACTGAAATAATTTAATGTTGTTTTGTTGTTTGGCCAATAAATGACGGCGATATTACGGAGCTTTGGACGTGCCATCCGACTTGTTGAGATCATCTTGACATATTTTTTCTTGGGATAAAGACATAACATTAAAAGGCAAGATTTCGACATCTTGAGATAATTTATCACGGGATGACGACATCGGAAAAGTTATATGACGACATCCTCAATCTTAATCATTATCTTAGGATGTCGTCACCCAGAGACATCCAGCAAGTGTAATGTCTACTTCATCATGACGTTGTATCAATTTAACTAATATTATATATGGTAATAGGAAGATTATGCTTTTTTTAAAAGACGAAAGCACCTCAGGTCGCCTGTGCATTTTCGAGGCGGTTTGTCGATGCACCCATTCACAAATATAATGTCATTATTCCACTTTTATGATGTCGTTATCCATGATAGGTTAAATATCCAAGGATGTGGCCGTCCAACTTTTACGATGTCGTCATTCTGTGATAATTTATCTCGAGACCTCATCATCCAACTTATAGGATCATCATTCCGTGATAATTCATCTCGGAATGTCATCATCCCGTGAAAAATTATCTCAGGATACCGATATTTTAAATATACGATGTCGTCATTCCAAAAAAAATAATGTATAAGCAGGATCGAAATAAGTTGAATGTCACTTCCAGAGCTTCGTATGATTTATCGTTAAAAAATACATGTACGTGTACTGTAAATTATTAACAGTATACTACCGGCGCCCGTGCTGCCAGTAAAGTATTGTGAAAATTCACAGGAAAGAATTTACAGTGCGGTACAAATCTACGAAAGCCCAATCGTGCCAATGAAGTATAACTTTTCAGCCTGACACTAATTGTTGTAAGACATACTGAAACGTGTAAACGTCGATGAGTTTAGTTCAGAAAAAGTCTGCAAATAATGATTGGTCTGACCTTGGTCAGTATGTAAATCAAGAGTCATACTTTTTAGTGACGTCATCATGAGGCCATATAAATTTTTACAGACAATCCACATACGTGGACTATCAAAGGTCTTGCAAAAGGAAATTTTGAAAAAAAATCTTGTCTTGTTTTTTTTAAAGAGATACGTCAAAAAGAATGTTAATACAAGAAATGACAAAATACATGAAACAGCTACTATTTTTTTTGCCTTACTTCGATTGGGTCGTTGCATTTAAGAATCCCATGACCACGACAGCAAAATCTTTGACACATGCCAGGAAAATCAAACTTGAATAAAGGCTATTAGTATTACCGTGGGGGCGCGGCGATGGGGGATTTTTTCCAAAAGGAAGTGAGGTCCGACTTTCTATTCAACAAGACGAGGAACGGTAGTCTCCTCTCAAGAACTATAGTCCCTCTGTAAATTTCTTAGTCTTGGCCTATCCCGATACATTTTCAATTTTCGGTGATGATATCGAAAGCCGGCGAAATACTTGTAACAACAGTGCATACGGCTTTCTGATAATGAAAGCACCCTAGGGCTTACAATGTTGGAAGAAAAATCACTCCTTCTTGTGATTTATGGGGAAAGTCAGTTAAAATGCTTTTAAAGAGGTAAAACGGCAAACGGTGTGGGGAGGGGACTGGAGGAGCCACTGCTGAAAGCAAATCCGAGGTTTGAAAAACTCGTGGAGTACAAAGCCGCCCACAGCCGGCCGCGCACGCGATCCGCGTGAAAAAACACACAGAACCCAAATGCCGTGTTGGTACCCGACCTCACACATTTAGGATAGACGTATCGGCTGTTGATCACCAGCGCAATCCCGCGACTTCTATTCAAAATGGCGGACGCTGTGGACATCGATTTGTACGCGGAC
This sequence comes from Acanthaster planci, assembly GCF_054643075.1. Lineage (NCBI taxonomy): Eukaryota > Metazoa > Echinodermata > Asteroidea > Valvatida > Acanthasteridae > Acanthaster > Acanthaster planci. Next base: position 889,511 of record NC_141796.1, read on the forward strand.
GATGTGGATCAGGAATTCAATCAGGTTGGTGTATTTCCTCCATTTTGACATTGCAAACCATACCTTGTGGTGGTTTGTCTTTTGTAGATATTGAAGTTTCGGGAAAAAGTGCCGGCACTGTTGAGCAAATAAAAAAAAATCTAGCACTAGCAGTGACGTCTGCCGATGCACCTCACTGTTTTTTCAAGTTGGTTCCGACTTCCATGCCATGATGATGTGACGCTCACAGGAACTGTTTACCGAGTACCAGTGACTAGCTCAAAATGATCTGATCCTGGGAATCTAAGTGGCAGGGAACAGTTAGTTAGCACTCACTGGAAGCCACTCACTTGACCCTTGAGGCTACCTAGGCCTAACTGGTTTGAATGTTTTTTTCTGTGGTGCAAGCCCCTAGGCCTAACTGTTTTATTTTTAAAGTGATCTTGATTCGAGAGGGTGTCATAAGCAGGTAGGGGACCAAACCGCAGTCTAGTGATGTCCATAGTTTCTGCTTATGTCGCTTGTTCAAGCGGCAATGAGAGCTATATATGCAGCTAGCTCTACTGAGTGGAGCGTTAGCATTCCTCTTTTTTCGATTTTGGACGGGATAGTCATAGTCATACTCTCCATGCCTGTAGCTGTACATAGGACGGGTATGTGAAATGAAATATTGAAGTGCGAGTAATGAAGATAAATTACTAATCATGGGAAAGAGCCTGAAAAATGCAATGAAATTACATATGAATCAGCTCAATCGGATAAATATTTATGGAGTTATAAATGAAATATTCCTGTCCTTATGTCCGATATATTTTTAAAGAAAAACAAAGAAAGCCTGTGACTCAAAATGATGCCCGTGAAAATGAGGTCTTTTAGAAGTAATCATTTAAAAACTTTTGAAATACTTGTCATATTCAGTATGAATTTCTTACTGATTACACAGGAAAAAGAACTTAAAATGTTGTTCAGCACTTAATGTTGGCAATAATTAACTGTTTTAAACTAATTTTAGATTTAGATTTTAGGCCTACTAAAATCTGCTGCCAGACTGATTTAGAGACAGTGCACGAAAAACACGGACATAAAGGGCGCCCTCTTTTAGCAGTTATTTCACATACCTACTGTACATATAGTAAGGTTGAAACGGTTCTCAAAAATTCCAAAGACTCACCAAAAATACCTCAATCACCACCTACTGACCTCCGTAAATGCCAACGTCAAACGGTTGGGGCTTCAGTGATATTTTTTGACTTCAAAATCAGTCAAAATCCGACCGTGTTCACTCGACACACACAGCGCTTAAACTTTTCGCTGCCTCCTCCCATTCAAATACGGGCATGTAGAGTTTCTGGCGCAATAACCCTATGGTCGAACACGGTCCTCGAAGACAGGGAACAAGGATGGAGTCACAACCTTTTGTCGTTTTTTTCACATGATGGTACATGTACAGCTGTTAATCCTAACCTTCCCCAACCACACAGAATTAAACAGTAGTAAAGTGTTTCATTCTGTGGGGATAGGTCTGGTAGGCCCATAACAGCTGGCTTTTGCATTGGGTTTGGCATACCTCAGAAAAACAAAGTCCAACAGCCTCTGTGCACAAAGTCCCATATGGGTGTTTAACTTTGTGTGAATGGGGAAGGTTAGGGCCAGCAACCCTTGGGGGTTAGGGTTAAGGGCGTGAGTGTTGAAATTTGCGGTTTGCAATCCAAGGACATCTGAGGCAGTCCACTGCCTTCGCACGAGATTTCTTCATTAGTAGCCCAGTGTACTCAAACTATCGCACAATCAAGCGTTTGATTTTGCTCTTCATAAACAATGCAAATGCTTGCATGTATGCACTGCAGATAATTTTGTCGGTACCCGATATGCGTTTCGGAGCACATAGTTCAATATTCATTCTATCTGATTTTGAATGTTCTACAAGCACGCACATGGATTCAAATGCCTTTGCCCAGGATGTTGTGAAGTTTTCTCCAGGCGGAGGATGAGAAGTTAGCTAGGGCTGAGTTGACTCCAATAATTCACTATTTGAATATTCAAACTTCAGTTTGATCGAATATTCGTACTGACCTGCAGATTGTTGGTGAATAAACTATTTACAGAATCAGTTGCAGTAATGCACATAGTAATGCATTATGATCAATATAATAGTTTCTCACATCTACTTGTAGGAGAGTCTCAAGCAACTATTTAGCAAGATTTAAGAGATAAACAAGACTTGTTGCCTTTTTGAAAATGACTGTTCCTTTTGAATTATTTACTGAATAATTTACTTTTTAAATCATATGATTTCTGACGCTTTTCAGTTGAATCTGCTGGAAACAAGCCTCCATAGTGCAATTTTTCTAATTTAAAACGAAAAAAATTTATCCCTTTTCATGAATTTTGCATTTGAATATTCAAATTTACAAAAATTTGAATATTCGACAATTGATTGAATATTCAGTTATTCAGATATTCAGCACAGCCCTAAAGTTAGCATCCTAATAATTGAATATAGCCCTATTGGTTCACTTTTCAATTCAGCATTAATATTCCGCCTCATTTGATTTTGTTTTTTTCAGGAGGCAGAGCAGTACAACAGTAGCTCTGGCCAAGTGGACTTGTACGATGATGTCATCACCGCTCCCGCGGACGGAGGCACTGTGCCAGAAAGGGTAATGCCGCTCTAAACCTGTTGCCTTCCAAGACATGTTTCAATTCCATATTTACGCATTAACAGCTCACAAGAACACCAAAGTACATGTGATTGATGTGAATTGACTTTTTTTCATGTGCAGTAGATTTCCGTTATAGCGCTCCCTGATATAACGCTCTTCCTGATATAATGCTCAATTTTCATTTCCCCAACCGCACGCCCATTCACTGTGTACATTTTTATGTGGTTATAGCGCTCCTGTTTACAATGCATTTTGAGATATAACACTCACGATTTTCGGCCCCCAGAACCATATAAAGCATTTAAAATGATTCTGGTTACAGCGTTCTTTACCTTGGAAAATCAGATTCTTTGAAAATCAACCCATGAAACCGCATCGCAGGCTGCCACGATTGGCTGGTCAATCCTGGACGCCAGTAGTTTAGGGATCACACAAGAGTGCAGACACATACTGGGCCATGGGCTGGCCATCCATGCAGCGTGATTGCGAGCACGTGCTCACCACAGTGAGCCGTGGCCACGTGGCTTTGCTGTGGCGACATTGTAATTATTATTTTGCACTTTTTATTTATTCTTGTGGTGAAGTTTGGGATGCAATAATCAACTTTGAGATAATACATGTAGTATTTTTGTTAAAGGTGTCTTTCCCCGATAGATAAAATCAGCCGCTTAATTGTACATATACGTGTATCTTCGTGTAGCAAATCTCGTCTTTTCGCCAATCGTGCTTGGCGTGACATGTCGGCTGTTTTCACTTACGTTTTCTAATGTCATAGCACTTACTGTGGTCACTCGGTAATTAAGAAAAGTCGGCGATTGGACCGTCCGTGAATGGGGTACGCAGTAGCAGTCAGGATGTCGCGGTGGGTGTAGATGCAGTGCGTGTGCCGCGATGCAGCATGCCTGAGGACCTGTGGAGATAAACAGATACAAAAAATATACTCTGAAAATTACGGTGCATACATTTTCCAGTAAATGTACATGTAAACGAAATTCACATGACGTGTATAAATACATGTATCAAAACGTGTACATAGAGGTACATGTGCGTTGCACATGTTGCGCGTCCATCCAGTTGGTTATAGCGCTGTGCGGTTATAACGCTCAATTCCGTTAGGTCCCCTTGAGAGCGCTATAACGGGAATCTACTGTACATTTACGTTATACAAGGGAAATTTGTCACCGGGATACAGTAGTATAACGTTAAGTCTTTTGCTATTTGCAGAGATTTTCCTCCGGTGATGCCCGCCCGAAGGCTTCAACGACGACGGTCGAGCGGTCATCGACCACAATGAGCTCGTCCTACAGTGGCAAGCGAGTCTGTATGTACGTGGGCAACTTGACGTGGGTGAGTGGCATTAGGCGGTGATTCCTACTAGTGCTGATTGCTAAAGAGTTGGTCAGCCCAGATGTCCTCTAAGCAAAGAGGAATGTGTGCTTAAACCGCTTGCCAGTGGCATTATTCCATTTCACCCATCTTGGTAGCGGTATTAAATTCAGTCGATAATAGTGACTTATTCAAAACGAGAAGCCCACAATTCTTCACAAATTTGAAGTTTACAAACCCTTGTTGATTGATTGAGCTTTTGTTTTGAACGTTTCTTACTGCACTGTTTCCTTTTTGGTGCGGTGCAATATTTGCCATAATGCCCGGCCCCTTGAGGGCGACACGCTCCATCTCATTGGCCTAGTTCCATCCTCTTGATGTGTTCAAACTCAGTATGTACTACTCAAGAAAAGTGAAAAGTTAAAGACCACTTTTTTCTTAACTTGTAAAATTTTTTCCCAGCAGTGAGTGGGATGTGGTTCTCTCATTTTTATGGTTGTCTCGATGGTGTTCTCATTGGAATAAAAAATTAAAAAACTGTTTCCAAACACCAAATGCACATTTCACCGGTAAAATATATCGTAAAAAAAGTATACCCCAAATAAAAAGTGGTCCCTAGCTTTTTTGAAGTAGTGTATATGGAATTTCCAGGAGCATGGTCAAATGCCCTTGCATGTTTCATACACATCACCGGGTGTGGAGTGGTTAACCGTTAACAGAAACCCTAACCAAATTGTCCTTTGCAGTATCTTGCCTCTGACGGCTTCCCTGCTCCTCTTTTTGCCGTGTCACATTTCCCATGCAGTGGACCACTGACCAGGATTTGTCCGATGCCATCCGCGAGCTCGGGGTCGCCGACCTGATCGAGATCAAGTTCTTTGAGAATCGGGCCAACGGTCAGTCGAAGGGCTACTCGGTGGTGCACGTGGGTTCAGACGCTTCCTACCGGACCATCATGAGCGGACTGCCGAAGAAGTCAGTGTGCGTTTTTGTTTAATCCCCCCCCCATTTGCCCCACCCCCACACACCTGCCAACTGATCCTAGATACTATTTGTCACAAAGGCATTTTCTCTCTCTCTGTGATTTTAGTACATGCAATTTAGTGTCCCGAACCCTGTCCTTGTCACCAAATTAACCCTAATTCCCCCAGGTGTGTGAAATGACATTTTGATATTGATGAATGTTGACTTTCCACAGAGTTCCTGGGGCCTGGAAAAGCCATGGAAATTTGTTTTTCCTTTTTTCGGCCTGGAGAAGTCTTGGAATTTTGTAAAAATGACTAAAGTCATGGAAAAGTCATGGAATTAATCATGGAAGCCACAAAACACTGTGATTTTTATTATAAGGAATAAGCACATAAAATCTCTAATTGTATTTGCAACCTAAATAGCCGAATAGTCCAAGAATTTGCATTATTTGGTAATGGATTTTCATAATTTGGTCATGGAAAAGTCATGGAAGTTTAATTGTCCTTCAGGTGCAGGAAACCTGTGTCCAGTGTAATCCTAACTTATTATACGATTACATTGGGATGTATCAGCAATCTGTTATGAATCCTGGGGGGTAAGCCAGGAAGTCACTGGTCCTAGGAACTATCCCCAATCCTTCAAAATCCTCCAATATACAGGAAACCAATGGCACATTCTTTGTACTTCAGCTTTCAAGGGGCATCAAGTCCCAGGTAAAGTAACAGTGGCTGGGCTCTACCTTCCCCAATCCTTCAAAATCCTCCAATATACAGGAAACCAATGGCACATTCTTTGTACTTCAGCTTTCAAGGGGCATCAATCCCCATGTAAAGTAACAGTGGCTGGGCTCTACCTTCCTCAATCCTTCAAAATCCCCCAAGCCTCAGTAATATTTTGAAGGTATTTCAATTATTATTTTGCAGATGTCTTAATAGTTGCGATTGTGCTTCTTTGTTTTGTCAGAGAGCTGCACGGTCAGAACCCAGTCGTAACTCCCTGCAACAGACAGAGCCTCTCGCAATTTGAGAACGCCTCTCGGAAGGGTAAGTCCATCGGCTTTGTGCTTGAACTAGGAGCGAGTCATAACTCCCAAATTGGTATCAGCAGTGGGATGCGATTCCCTGCAATACACATGCATTATACTTGACCCCAACCCAACGATATCTGACAGTGAGTACTTTCCTTGGGATGTGAGCAGTGAATAAAAGGCTTTCTGTTCTAGCTGCTGGATTCTGTCAGAGTCAACAGGTTTCTCACACATAACTGTTGGGTGTCGTTCGATTCAGCAGGGCGGCAGCACAGGGGGTTTGTGTTCATGCAGCATTCAAATATCCGACCCTCAATTTTCGGTTATGTGTATAAACTCCCAAATTTCCATATTCTCTGATTACATGATCAGGGAAATCAGCGATAGAGCTTTCGAAGAAAGGAAGAAAGCAACCGTATATAAGAAGGCAAATACGGACAGCACTTAATATTAATCACATGCTGCCGGGTGCTTATGAAAATGCAGTGCACACATGTGGGGCGATTTTCAAGATTTCCAGTTTTCAAAATTCTTCAAAAATTCATCATTTCATTTAACGGACGTTTAAACCCACACAAAGGACTCTTTGGTGGCTACTCTAAGCTGACAGGTAACCTTCATTGACTCCTGAATATATCAGCCAGGCCTGCAGCCTTGAAAAAAGAGCCCAGATTGTGCCGTGTTTCTAAGATTCTTTTGTTCCCGAAACCAGAACCGTCTTTTCAATAGGGGCCAGATTAGCGTGCAGCTGTGCTGTGTGGCTCATCGCTGCTGTGGTAGAGCGCTTTTGTCCCCGGTGGTAATCCGCTTGCTCTAAATGCCCCAAGCCCTGGTATACAGTTTCAAAACAAGGCTGGATTACATGTATCTCCACTATTGAGAGTGAAAAATGTTGGTAATGCCCAGCAGCTCAGTCTTTTGTACCAAGCACGCTCTTTTGTTACAATGCCTAGCTTTTTTGTCCGGGCTTTGTGTATAAAGCCTAGGTGCTCAAAAATGGGTCCCTGGCAGCAAGTGGTTAAGAGTCCTTTACTTGAAAGATGATATCAATTAGATATTCGGCAAGACAAAAGTCAACCTGTTTGGTTTTGATATTGTTGACTGTGTAAACGTCGGAATCAAATCGGCACAACAAGCCTTGAGCTGGACCAAGAGAGGGCGCTGGTTTCAATCATTGTATCAATATCAATATTGATAGTACTGGATGAAAAATTGTTGTTTGGAGATTTGGTCGTTGGGTCAGTACCTATTCAGTTGAAAGTTCTAAGTAGCTTATTGGATTAGTTATTCTGTTCTAACAGGAATAATATGCTTCACATGCTTTGTTCTTGTCTGTCTGCAGCACAAGGTGGTCAGGTGTCCGGCGATGGACGCTCAGGACCGCCTAGTGACCGACGAGGCCCGTACAACAACCGCGACGGCCCGCAAGGTGGACCGCCACCCCACCAAGGCCCGCCCCACCAGGGCCCCCCGGGCAACCAGCAGGGACCACCACCCCCGTTCAATGCCCCAGGGCAGGGTCCACCCCCACCCTATGGACCTGGAGGCGATCGCTTCCCTGGGCCAGGGGGTCCAAGTGGGCCTGGTGGCCCCCCACCTCACGGGCAGCAATTCCCACCAGGTAATGACCCAGTAAAAGATTTAATACTTGCTGTTCGTGGTTTAACCAATGACCTTCCTAGAGAAATTTGAGATGCCACTGTATGAGCTATCTGCCATTTTGCATGCAACCAGTTTTCGGTAGAATGTGCACAAAATAATGGCTCTGTGTCACAGGGACACCAGCATTATCACTTGTGGTTGCTCAAAGGGGAGGAGTGAATTTTGAAGATAAGCTGGTAAGATTGACATGTGGGGACACATTTGATGGCCCGGCAAGGTCCTAAGGCCCATGACTGTTGAAATTGACATTTTAGTGTGGGTGTGGATGGACTACGTACGTACTGTACTGGGCCTGTGATCCAGGTTGGTATTTCAAAAAGGCCAGGCCATTCAAGAACAAAGCATGTGATCTTGTCAGTGTTTGGCTGCCTGAAAAGCAGCCATACACCGACAAGGCGCCCAAGTATTGCCGTGCCTGTGTGACTTAGGACATGCTTCATTTCAGGTTTGTCCTGTTGGAAAACGTCCAGCGAAGTTGGGCAACCAGTTGAAACGGTCCCCTTACTCGGTGATGAGTGTTGGCATGGACAAAGAGAAGACTGGCAACATCCCCTTTTGTTACCCCCCCATGTACCTCCTGTCTCCGCCCCTTGGCAGCTTCTTTATACCCTACCTCACTTGCCAAGTGTACAGTACAAGGGTCCTTGCTCTATGATTAGTTTTCAACACTGCTCGTTGTTCTGTATGACATTTCCCAACAGGTCGTGGCGGAGGCCCTCCACCTCCCCGTGGCCCCCTGCCCCCGGGCCCCCCGGGGCCAGGTTTCCAAGGCCCCCCCAGGGGACCCCCGGGCCCACCAGGACCTCCTGGACCAGGGATGCAGCGGCCTCCCATGGGGGACAGGGGACCCCCTCCTCAAGGGGTAAGTGCGCTTACACCAAAATCAGCCAAAGACCATCACAGGGTCGGGGGACCAATAATATCATTCCTTTTACATGCACATGTGTAATGCCGCAGGAAGTTGTCTTAATGTCAGAATTTACTGCTTCTTATTACGGCTTTGTAGTGTTACAAATTGTTTTAATGTCTCTTGTTCATTAGTTTATTCTTAGTTGCTAAAAATAAAAAAGTTAACCTCGGTTTCATTTCATTGTGGCCAACTTGGGAATAAAGTGCATCTTTCTAGCCACATTTTTCCACTTGTGTTTTTGTGAGGTTTTGCTGACCCTATTTCTTGCCATGACTTCTTCCCAGGGACCAGGCATGCGAGGTCCACCACCCCCTGGCCCCCATGGGCCAGGCGGTCCACCTCTGCCTCACCAAGGACCCCCGGGCCCGCCAGGAATGCGAGGTCCTCCCATGCATGACCAGAGAGGACCACCACCTCGTAAGTCCTCGCTTGCTTCACTGTTTGAAAGTAAACTTTAATATGAAAGGAAGCCCATGATTAGACTTCATGTACATGTATAAATCCCTCCTGTGCTTCTGAGATGAGTTCAGAAACAGGTAACCAAAAAGTACTGACGGTTGACGAAAATGCACCTGTCATCTCTTAAAATCGGTACTTTGGGGAAGAGGATTAACTAGCCATAGAGCGTTTCATCCTTTCTTGCATCAGTGATTGCATTGTCCTCTGACGTGGGCCAGGCCAAATTGCCGTAGTGGCACCGGGTGTAAACACAACACGCCAGAACGTGAAAATTGATGCATTTCATTGACTGCCAATGGGCGAATTTTAGGTTCCGAGTCTTTTTTGTTTTTGAGTACTGATTTATGAGGCTCTTGACTTTGGTATAAAGATGTTCAACTGTAGTTACAAGTGAGAACAAGTTGTATTTAACAATATTACATGGTACAATACATCTGTTGAAAGTTACAAACTGAATGCAAATTGACAACTTTCTAGTCCACTTCGGGAGGGCTTCACATTTCAGTGAGGTGACAATTCCACCCCGCATAAAAATAGAACATTCCACTAATTCCCTCCTGTCATTGATTCACCTCTTTTTTCCACTTTCCATTCACAGACCCCCAGGGGCCCCCATCCCAGGGTCCGCCTCCTCCGCACATGGGTGGCCCCCGACCCCCACACAGCGGACCGCCGGGGCCACCACCTCAGCAGGGGCCTCCTAACTTTGGCGGGCCCTCCGGCCAGGGTCCCCCTCAAGGACCAATGCCTCACCAAGGTCCACCTATTAACCAGGTGAGGGGTTTTGGTTTGTCTGACGTCGTGCCTTCGTGCTTTAAAGTAGAACATTTTGCTAATACTGAAAGCGCTGTGTTCTTAGAGTGCTTGCCGTGGTTCTAATTGACGTTGGGGCGCATATACTTGCTTATACTGCTCATGGTGTCCGTGAAATATGCTGAGCCTTCGTTAAAATAAAATCATTTGCTTTAGTGTCTTGAAATTGGGCCCTAGTGCCTGTTCATCTCCTGTGCTCGTCCTGAGGTCCGAAATTAGGGATCAACCGATGAAGGTTTTAACTGCCAATCCGATGTCCGATTTTTAATCGGAACATCGGCCGATGTCCGATCTGATCCAATGTTTTTACCGACAATAACTGAAACGTAACCTTAACAGGATGTAGGCCCACTAACAACACAAAACCAGTGTACTCCCTTAAAGTGTCAGTTTACACATTACCGGTAATAGGATTAGGTTTTGCCTTCACAGTCACTGTTGTGAGAATAAATCGTATAAACTCTATACATCGATCGCCGTTGCGCATGTTACCGATGTAACCGATCACACAAACCCGTGCGGTGCCTACCGGTACATTTATATAGACAACACTTTGGGTTGAATCATGGTAGCCTTTAGTCAAGGCGCACATGGCACCGCTGCACCATTGCGTATACGTGTATACTGACTGCTCCATACATGTATCGGACCAGCCGCGGTCCGTGCATTGAGTTGTTGCGCCATGGATCGCACAGGTATAATTTCGGGGGTACTTTATGTGGGCCTAACCATGGTAAAACCGTTCATTTATCACACCAAATGAAAGAAAAACAGGTTGTATGCATGCTCAAATGAAAAATATGACATTTGTGTTTGCCAAAACTGAGTATAGAGTTTGCTCCTTTCTTTCAGTTAACATTGGCAAGGAAGGTCAAATTTTGCCGATCCGACGTTTTGCTGATGTTTCCAAACATCAGTCCGATCCGATCATCGGTTTATCCTTTTCCGAAATCATCACATCCCAAGCAGCCTAGCAGTGTGAAGCATTCATCATTGCGGACTTGACGAACTCATTTATTCTGTTGCTTTTTTCCCGTTTCCCAGGGCCCACATCCCCACGGACCGCCTCACCAGGGTGGACCGCCACAGTTTGGAGGACCGCCCCCCCAGCAAGGAGGGCCACCCCGTGGTCCTCCGCAGGGCATGCCCCCTCCCAACATGCAGCAGGGCCCCCCGCAAGGTAGGTGTCCTCATCTTGACCGGGGAATGGCGCTCCAGGCCAGGATTTTTTTTGGGGGGGGATCTGTTGATCCATTTATCGTATCAGATCACCCAAAATTGTGAAAAATCCTGTTGAAGCGTTGTCCTGTAAAGTCAGGGAAAATTGGAGGCAAAATAAGGTGTCCTGGAACCCTGTGTTGGAGGGGAAAAAAGCCATAGAAATCAAAATTGCTAAAGGGGTCCACTTGATGGGCCACTTTTGATATCGTGATCAATTTATGTGCTCTACCCTTGCCAGTCTATCTGGCCGTGGCCCTCTTCCAGTTCTTACTTCCGGACAACGTTGCTTTGCCAATTGGCATTAAATATCATGGAAATTGTCATCATTCAGTCCTGGAAAGTCCTACCGATTTCTGCTGAAAGTTTGCATATCAGCAGTGAGGCGAGGTGAGGCCCTTGGAGGGTCTTTCTTATGCAAACATTGCAGATGTATAGTATTATACCTGATGAGTTTCTTGAAAGATTTATTGAGGTTTGGGGCAGGTCTTTTGAGGTAGGTCTGATGACATGTCCAGATTGTACATAGAGCTGCTATTTGATTGAATACTTCTGTGCACCTCAACAGTCAGAGAGTTAAATGTCTGCGTTGTTTCAGGGCCACCTCCACCCCGCCCGGGTCCACCAATGCAGGGCGGCCCTCCCATGCAAGGCGTCCCTCCCATGCAAGGCGGCCCACCCATGCAAGGCGCGCCGCCCATGCAAGGCGGTCCGCCCATGGGCCCCGGAGGCCACTCCATGGACAGCGCCCCGCCCATGCCGGGCGGCCCGCCCGGACCGCCACCCCAGCAGCAGCAGCAAGTTGCCCCAGCCATGCACCCCGCCAGTGCCCCGCCCTCAGGTGGGTTTGGGGCACCTCAGATGCAGCAGGCTCCGCCGCCCCAGAGCTCCGGGCCTCCTCCCATGGGGCAAACGCAACCTCAAGGTCCCTCTCCTCACGTCAACCCTGCATTCTTTCAAGGACAGCAAGGCCCTCCCCAGCCTGACAGACAGGTACGCTACCCTCGAAACTAAAAATCATCTACCGACTAGATACACCTTCTTCTAGTCCTGTTGTATCAAACCTTGTGTTACGCTGAAAAATCTGCTCTGGAGGCCGAAAAATTGGTTCTCTGTAGAACACCATGATGTAATTGTTGAGTGACCATGCCCCCCCCCAGAAAAGCTTATCACTTTGTGCCTTGTCAGAGGTGCAGTCCATCTGGCAGACATGAGATTTGTCAGGATTTTTCCCAATTTCAGAATTTTTCTTTTAGGTTTTTTCCTGACTTCAGGATTTTTCAGTCTTTTTCCAAAGCTGGAATCTCCAGAGTTACCAGGGTGTTTTTTTTCATATAAAAGTTGACATGGACCACAAGAGATGGCTATTTTAGGGGTTGCCTTGAGGCAAATGTCATTGACCCCACACTGCTGTGGGGCCCATAAATCTGCTTGGGATTATTTCATGACTGTTCCAGTTTCCTGCCGTCACACCCTTGATCTGGGAACCTCAGTCATGTTGAAAAAAGTTTCAGATAAACAGCTGTCTCCAAGGGGGAAACAAGTGAGCGGCAAGATATATGTTATTGGGTAATTGAGAAGTGATTCATTTTCTCAGCGGAAAAAAACGTCTCGGGCAAGTGGAGAGTATTTCTGGTTTTTTTATTCAAGAAAGACCACCTTTGGCTGTCACTAACTACAGATAATGAAGTGATTCCTCTTATCGGATTTTTGGATTAACTTTTAATTTGAGACATGTTTAGAAAACTTCCCCATACTATTTAAACGATTAGCCAACACTTTACAGAGGTCGCCGCTGTGAGCCTCAGTGTTTTCACATGTGCAGAATTACATATATATAGTTCCATCAATGCACATGGTCCAACCAATGTCAAAATGAAGATTGATGTTGGGGCATTTAAAACAAGTAATGTTTGTTATTTTAGAATCCACTTTTTCTCAAAAAGTACAGATCACATTTTCCTTTACAGTATTAATGAATGCCAGATTGTCGTCAATCAAACTCTTAAACCTAAAAGGGGCAAAATGCTGTTTAAACGTTTGGGAAAATCAAAACGGACTTGGAACTTTTTTCATTTAAACATGTAGCCTAAATGTCCAACCCTTAATTGTAATTTTTTTTTCCAGTTTCATTTCCTGTTATTTTCTCTATTTTTCAACATTCTTCACTGTAGTTGTTCCTTTTGGGGTCTGCATCGAATGTTCTCCTTAGTTTTTTATTGTCATGACTGTCAATTTGTCTCTTGCATTAAAATAGACGTTTTTTAAGATCAAGTTGTGAAAATTCCACCGGTTTTCTTACAGGGCTATGATCAGGGTCCATCCCGTCAGAACTTTGAGAGGGACCAGTACCGAGCGTCGGCTGAACGGTGAGTTCACATGCAATTTTTTTACAAATCCTCATCAAGCCTATGTACTTAAGCCCTTCAACGGATTCAGCACAGACAACCAGAAGTTTGTTACTCACTGGTAACATTTTGTTTTACCTCTTTCCCTGCCTAGCAGCCAAGGGTCCGCACCCCCGGCCGAGAATGGCAGCTACATGCGCCGTCAGGAGGGCCCCCCGCCTACCCAGGCACCTCAGATGAGCGAAACAGAGTTTGAGGAGATTATGAGTCGGAACCGTACCGTCTCTAGCAGCGCTATCTCCAGCGCAGTCATGGACGCCAGCAAAGGTGAGCTTCGCACCTCGCGGCCCCTCAGCCTGACGGGTTTGACGATTAAAAAGACCTTTGTGGTGTACAAGTCAGTTTTGCTCTCAAGTACTTCACAGATACTTTCAACTAGATATTGGGATTGATTTCACTTTTCATGCTCAGTAGTTGAACAGTTTAATACAAAGGATTGCTTTTTTGCAGCTTGCGCTGGTAATTGAGACAGGGGTACTTGTGAAAACTCAGTACTTGTGAGTACTCGTGAGTGCTTGTGAAAACCTATGAGTACTAATGATGACTTACAAGTATTTGTGAAGACGAGTGCAATGAAGACAATAATGAGTACCTGTGAAGGCTTGTACTAGTAACGTATTTGTGAAGACGTTTGAGTTTTTGTGAAGAATGACAAGTACTTATGAAGACTTATGAATGCTTGTGCAAACTTGCAGGCTTGTGAAGACTCACAAAGTGTTGTGAAGGCTCTTGCATACATTTGAGTACTTCTGAAGACTTTCGAGTACTAATGAGGACTTGTGAGTACTCGTAGAAAGCTGTGAAGGCATGTTAAGACTAGTAAATACTTGAGAAAACTGGTAAAAACACGAGAATTGTTTTTGAAGTAGTCGACCACTGCACTGGTAGAAGTGTGGACTGACCAGTTTTTTGTTGTCTTGCTGTTACGCACAGGTAATTACCCCAGTGCCATTGAGACCTTGGTGACAGCCATCTCACTGATCAAGCAGTCCAAAGTGTCCAATGATGACCGCTGCAAAGTCCTGGTCAGCTCTCTCCAGGACTGCCTGCACGGCATAGAATCCAAGTCCTATGGCTCCTCTTCTAGGTAAGTTGCTTGTAGAAGAGTGTTTGCTTACTGTATATCCTGCCTGGTAGGCTCCCTCCGGGACTTGCCTGTGTCACTTGAGTTTAAATGTCCACAGCCCCCTGGGAAGGAAGGTGCTTAGCAGGGAAAATAGTTGACTAGCAGATATCCTGCCCAGTACTTCAGTAGTTCATAGAATGTATTTGACTGAAGGTTCTGTGACGTTACCTTTAATTTTGGTCACAGACGTAAAGATCGCAGCTCAAGGGAGCGTGATGACAGCCGGCACCGCAGCCGCGAGTCCAAGAGCAGCCGGCACAAGGAGCGGCGGGAGCGCTCGCGCAGCCGGGACCGGGAGTACCGCGAGCGCTCCCGCGAGCGCAGCAGCAACGACTACTCCTCCTCCAGCCGGGAGAGAAGCGACCGGGACCGGGAGAGGGACCGTGACCGGGACCGCGAGTACCGCCGGCGTTAAGACGCCGTGCCGCCAACAGGGGCGCTGATAACCAGGTAGGTCTGCTTTGTAACTGTTTAGCACTTCAGGAGTTTTCTTCTTTCCCTTTGTGTAGATTGAGTTTGCGGCATATCACATCGACAGAGTAGAGAGGTAAGAGTTATGTTATGTAATGTATGGATTGCAAAGGTAACACATTTTAAGTCATGTACAATGCTTGAAATCACCACACTTCTTTACCATTTTAGGATGAGTACAGCACAGTTTGGGAATATACACCTGTCAATCAGGCTAACTGATGTTTTTAACCTTAGAGCTGTTGCAAATGAAATCCAATATTTTTAAATTTCTAAGTTTCACTTGTTCCTAATTTTTTTTACCGTTGCCTTGGAAATCCAGAATGGATAAATGCATGACTGAATAATTCTTTTTCAGGATGGAGAAGCAGTGTTTCTTTGCTGAGAAATTGCCTCTGAATCACTGTTTTCATTGTTCACAGGAGATCATGCAAGTTTGACGTTCTCTTTTTGCAGGTAGTCAGTGAACGGTAGCTATGAAGGTGATGCTATTTCTGCCATCTTAATTTCCTCCCCTTGCAGGTATAACTTGCTAAGGTTTGCTTTACAGGTGTTTTCAGTATTATGAAAACTTTACACCTGTCACGCTGGTCCACAGCCAAAATGCTTTCAAACAAATAAGTCAAATTGGACTAATTGTTGGTCACTGAGATGCTTGAGATTGTTAATTTGCACTAGTTTTAACGTTACGGTACTTCGTCAGTTCATGAGAAAGACCTAGATTTACAATTCTTGCTTAAAAATCTGCTATGAACTATCTACGTAGTGCACATAATGTAAACTCAGCTATTTTGGAAACAGTAACCAATCGGCAATTTCAATTGGCATATTTGAGTTAAATTAAGAGCTAAAGAACTCCCACATTTCATCTCCGAAGCAGACTAGATTTGAAAGAATTGTTGACCCATATTTAAAAGTGCTTTGATTGCAGTTTGTTGTTGTCCAATTTTTGAAAGTTTCAGGGAATCATAATTACCGTTTGGCAAACAGAGAGTCGCATGTCTCTGTGTTTCTTATGTTATGCAATTGTTCAAAAATTGCATTTGATTTACATGTATGTTAACTCTGAATCCCTCCCTCTGTGGGTTTGTGACTTGCGTCGGTAAAAATCCAAAACGGTGTAAAGACTTCCGGATATCAAAAGCGATTTGAAACTAGTAATCAGTGTCTTTTTCATTTTTTCATACAGTTGACCTCTTTATTTTCCCTTGACTTGTCGTAATGTTTGGAAATTTGTAAGTCAGATTTGTTCAATTTTTCTCCTTTTTGTATGAGCTGATGTTGTTCATCGTTTCGTAATAATCTGAAGACTGCTCCATTGGTGTGAAATTGTGTTGGTTGTAGAGTAATGGAGCCTCTAATTTGATTATAAACGCGTAGTTGAAGTATTTGGTGCAGTTGTATTATAATACAGAGTTGCAGCGAACGACATATGCTCGTATTTATTTGAATATCTCATGTATCTGTTGATATTAGCATCTGAAATTACTGATCATTCTTTTATTGAATTGTGTTTTGTTAAAACCGAGCATATTACTTTGCTTGTGCGTTGTGCAATATTCTCCAGATCAGAGTTTGGGTAAAGAAATGGAGCCTTTCATTCTAGGTATTTTTTCCCTAGCCATCTGATGTGGAACAAAATGTGTAATGACTTTTTATAGCGTGAATAAGAATCCCCCTAGGCTGGAGGGGGGAAGGGACCGGAGTTATTGAATTTATTCTGCAATTTATGGAAGACTGGTTTTGAAGACTGTTGACGTACGCATGTGCTGAGTTAAATGAGTGTATATAGGTAGAACTTTCCGTTCTGTGCAGCAGGCAGCTGATGAAAGTTTAATATAGATTTGAAAAAAAGTTGAAACGTCAGAAAAATCAAAACAAAAAAATATTTAAATTACATGTACACGTTATTCATTAACATATCGCTCTTTTTTAACCATAAAGTGTGAATTCTTCACGGTTATAATATAACTGTCCTGGTGCATGTATTTCTTAACAAACGAGACAACTTTTTTCAGCTTTGTTATACATATACCTCTTTCCCGTTTTTTCTTGTTCGGTTTTGTATTAATCAAGGAAAATCAAAATGCATGAGAAATTTTCAATTGATATAATTCACTCTAGATGACAGGTTAACCTAATGTAATTATGTATACTGTAGCAAAATTTTAAATGAGATAGTTGAAATAATTATCCTTTTTGTTCCTCTCTCGAGAATTTTCTAGACTTTAAAGGAAAAAAAAAGCCCCCCCCCCAAAAAAAATTATTGATTCTAGGTTACTGCTTCTTCGTCACAAAGCAGTAGAAACTCCCAAATTGGTGTCAGCAGTGGGATGCGAGCCTTTGCAATACATGTGTATTTTCCTTTACCCTAGCCATGCTAAACTCAACAATATTCCACATCGGTCACTTTCTGTAGGGCTTCGTTTATGTGAATACTAAAAAAGAGGACTTTTGTTTCAGCTGAACAAACTTCCGTTGTTGTATTTTGTCCGGTTCAGGGTGTCTGGGGGAAAAGCCCTGAAGGGGATTATTAAGGGAAATGTGGGATGTGTCGCTTTCAGTGTTGACAGCGGTCAAGCGATATGTGTATTTCTTGATTCTCAAAACTAAAGTTCATATATTTCTCAACCCCCTTTATTGTAATGAGTTTACAGAATCGCACATGTATTTGACAACTGCTTGGGTATTTTGCTAACAAGATTACAAATCAGCAGAAATCCAACATGTTCAGTATAACCCAGAAGCTGTAGTCTGCAGAAACACCCTATCTTTAGTTCACCGTTACGTCAGAAGCAGAACCAGGTTATCGAAATCCAGGGATACGTGGGAACTTTCTGGGCCCTTGATATTCTTGTGTTTTAAAAATGAACCTAGATCTGCCACCGGTCTTGTGCTAAAGTCAAACAAATGAAAGACTTTGAACCCATGGGTTGAGGGAAGCACTTATCAAAACACTGCGCTAATTTGTCGGCATTTTGAAATGTATAAATTTTTGCCAAATTTCAGCTGCATTGTGTTGCAGTCTGTTTCAACCATTTGATTAATTTGGAACTAGAATTGTTTGCTAGTTGCTTTTTTATTTGGACAGCAAATTCTCGTGAAGAAGAAAATGATTGTGATTTCAAATTGTAGCTTCCTTTCTAAAGTACAACTGAAAATTAACAAAATTCCTGTGGTGATATAATGGCATTACCCTTTCACAAAATTTGATCACGTTATACATGTACTTTTTCCTTGCGTGTAAAAAATGCGAACCTTGAGTAAGTAGATAACTTCAATATCCCTTTGCTTTTGATAACAGCCAAATGTCTTTTTTTAGCAGAAATTCACAAATGTCGCCCGTAAAACTGTTGTTTTGCTGATTGGACGTTTTGCAGAATGGCAGTGTTAATTTCTCAAATATGATTTCACGGATGTATGCTAGGGCCTGCTAAAATGATGGTAACTTGTAAAATCAGCATGACATTTTTAAAATAATTTTTTAGTTTTTGTATTGGTATTGTTTAAACCAAATAAGAACACCCCAACAAAAACGAATGCAGAAAAGCGCAGAAAAAATTATTGATTCACTGCAATCACATTTGTAGGGACAACTAAATTAGAAAGGTACATGTAGATATTTATTTTTTCTTTCTTTCTTTCCAAAGGAGTCTAGGTTGAACGGTATGGACAGTTTCAGAGCAAAGGCTTTGGTCTTCAAGCCTCAGGCTTTGATAATTCAAGGCCAAGCTTTAGTTAGTGAGTTAACCAAGGTTTGGGTCTTCAAGGCCAAGGCTTTGATCCTCAAGGTAAAGGCCCTGTTGTACAAAAAACACGTACGGTATTTCTGCTAACTTAAAATGTCACGCCATACTTAATTGCTCATTATTAACAAATGTACTGTGCCTCTCATGGTAACAAAATTTGATGTTGTGAAAGTGAACAAATTCTACGATGATTTCTGTTCATGCAGAAGCATAATTAAATTCACAGCTGACCATGAGCCGTGTCTTTACAGAACAGCACAATTTCAAACGTTACCTGGAAAATTGAAAGCCTCGATTGGCCTGACAGAGCAAGACCCCCAAACACCATGGCCTTGAAATGTCAAGACCAACGCCAGGGCTTTTGCTCTTACGGCTCCAAAGTGAAACCTGGCAGCCCTGAGACCAAGGCTCAGCCTCAATGCATTACGTCACTGAAGGGGATTTCTCATGCATGTTCAACCTTAGCTCCTGGAAAATAAACCAGCTTTGACTCTGTTTACTGCCCGGTGGCCATTTGAATTATTACATGTATATTTGTAGAGGGCGGTAGTTGATTTTGGAGATTGGTTTCCACTCTGATGTAATTTTGTCCTGCGCTTATGCGTATACGTGTAGATCATTTTAATTGGCCTCATATAATTTGAGACAAACATATCTTTGGCTGGGAAAATCTCGTAGCTTGATAAACATGCACATAAACGTCTATTGTTCAATGTTAAAATTCATGTCGGAGTCATGGTGAAGCATCTTGTAATTTTTGGTTTCAACTGAAATTAGAAATGTATATGTATTGGGGCCGACATGTTCTCCTGATTGACCGGTTTTAATGCCTCTCTTTACTGAAGTAAATAATTGACAGACGGTCTTTGTGCAACTTGACAGAACGTTAGTCTTGCTTTAATCAAAGCTAAATTTTTGAAGCATTTTGATTAACGTACCGTTATTGTAGAATACATGTAACGACGTTTATCAGTGCACAGTTGGCTTCGTTGCTTGCAGCTTGTAACTCAGTAACTGTAGATTGGGGTGCAAAATTTGCCTACTTACCTTAACCACCTTACCCTTTTTAAAAGTTGGACGTTTATTACCGCTTACTTTTGTTTCTGCTGCAAGATCACGACACGTAAATGTCAGAAATGTAGGCCTAATATTAATAAGTTAATGGGCGGATTCAAAATGTTTGACAAATTTACAAATTCTTATGATATTTAATCCTTTTGTTGTGCGCGCGAACGTATAATTTACTTTTTGCAAGCAGTTATGTATTAGGGAACAGACGCATGTGCACTGTAAATTTGTGTGATTTGTTTCAAGAGGTTTGAAATCACAAATCGCTCACGATGAGACTTCTGTAGGATTTTTTTAAAAATGCCGCTCAGAGGCTGTTTTTTCTCCCGAGATATTCAGTTGTATAATTTAATGAACATCAAAAATTGAATTGCATACTGTGTATGTCTGACATGTATTGTTAAAACTTTTTGCCAGTTCTGTTAGTACTGTTTTCCGCGATTCAGAAAAATGAGCGATGTGGGATAGGTCCTCGGATAAAAATTACAATACATATGTAAATTGTAATTCTAAAGAGACAAATGGACCAAGTGGTTAATGCATATATGGGTCTAACGCACTCTAAATTTGTTGACGACTTACAGGGACACGGTTCCTTTTCGTGAAGTGTACATTTTTTGTACTTGAACAAGGAAGTTTGGAAGCGCGTTTTAAGTTGCGTTTCGACCTGTATTGCAAATGTTGGAAGACTTTTTTCCCAGTTGCTTATACGAGTGATCTTCTTTTTCAGTAGTCAACAGGATGTACCAGATACCAGAATTGGAAATTTTTAGAATTAACTCATTTTAACATACATCTATGTAATCTCACTTCTCAACTTAGAATTAACACTTACATTAATAAATAAACACCCTTATTTCCCGAGGATGAAATTGGCTCTAAATGTTGGATGGAACAGTTTGTGAAATGTCGATAATTTGTGGAGTGAATACCCACTCTGGAATTTAGAGGGCAGAGCCGCAAGCCTCATGATGTGAGGAATCATTTTTGAAACAAGTGTGCGCTTTTTTCTGTATGACTCTATGTCTCTGGCATTTGAAGCTGTGTGTAGTCGAATTTGCTCATTTTTTTCAAAATGGAGCCCCGATTTGCGCCCTTGTGTCTCTTCAACCTTTATTTTCAATCTGGACATGTTTTCAAGGATAGTGCAATCGCTGCAATGGAGTTTTTACCATAACCCTTAAAATGGACATTTGTACATCAAACAACGTCTAAATTCAGTTTCTGATTTTTTTTTAATTTTAAAAGGTATTTTGGAACTTGTTTGGTTTTTCATGCACATGCAGTTTTCCATATCCGTGGGCAAAACCGTGACGTCATTCCAGGGACTGGACTGCAATGCTGCTTTGATTTGGCACAAACAAACTATTTATAAAACTGTTTTTGCTGCGCTACTTTCTGTTTTCTATGTGATCTGTTGCTCTGCATCAAAGTACTGGGCAGTTTTAAAGCCAACGAGCTACCTTTACTCAAGAAGATTTTCTGCGAGTAATCTTTGGGTTCACAGATTAATTAAACAACACCAAACCTTCAACTGCAGTGTTTTCCTCCCTGATTGACATCACGGCAACCGCGCCTTCCATTGTTGAGAAAAGCTTGAAAATGTTGAATGTTTCAACGAGTGAACGAACATTTTAATACACGAACCCCAAAACGATACTGCTTGTTTTGATACGTCAAAGTGGAGTACGAAGATAGTCAAAAGTGTATGAAAACTGAATCTCATTTCCCGCGAAAGTGATTTAGTATCGCTTTTTTCTATTTATGTGAAGTTTTTTATATCAGAAAAAACTAGTAATTGTATCTTTAGTAGAGCTAGAAGTTTGCAGAATCGAAGGATTTTACTGTGATTACATTTTCTGCTCTGGCCCTCTAGTGTTATTTCGGTGTTTCATGTTTGATTCAATACATAGTCTGATTGCAATCGTATCAGATAAACATTTGGGGTGTTTTTGTTGGTAATTTATAAGGACAAACGCTAAACTGTAGATTGTATGGCTCATATAGAATGTAAAAATCATGGTGCTGTTATTCGTCAGAAATGTGACAGGAAATTCATGATGAACAAAAATGTAGTGCCCGGTATTTTCTCCTCGTACTTCCTAGAAATCGATTTTTGCACCACTTATTTAAGGATTGAATTAGTTTGTAAATACTGTGCCTTTTACGTCTTGGACTGTGCGTGTAATTGGAAGGGAGCTTTTTGACAGTTTGCAGGTGACACAGCGGCTCTGCAGTGTTGATGAATACATTTTGGACTAGGAAAGCTGTTGTGAAACTACCTGTTTTTAATTCAACCTTTGTCGCAGGTGTCACAATACAGATCCAAATACATGTACATGTATTCATAGTTATCCTGCGCAATGCATTCATTGTATGACTTTCAGCTGCACTTTTGGCAGTGGCCGTCTCGGGTATGCACGTAGGCTAAAGTAAAGTCCAGTTGAATTAATTAATATTCATGTTTAGTCTTTAAGAATATCGTAGTGAAGACTTCGCAGAGATTACCTCGGTGGATTTCTCGTGATTTGTTTTTCAATGAGAGTGCACAAATGCTGTTTTGGTGGCAAACTGTCGGCCAGTAAAACGTAGTTACATGCATGTATTGGATTCATGAACTAAACACTAGTAGAAAAGGTGTTACAGGAACTTTGGTGATGTGAAAAGTATGCCACTAAATGTGCCGATCTAGAGATGCCAACGTTTCGTTTTAGAAACTTTTGTATCTCCCTGTACATATGAAAATATTTATTTGTCCGGGAAATATTGTTACGTGGACTACATTCGCCCTTAAATGAAAATGGTAATTTAATGAATTAAAAATAAAGCGGATCCCCAACTTTATTCACTCTTCCGCTGCTGCCGGAAACGCAACATTTGTTTGTGTTGGCCAGAGAGTAGAAACTGTTTAGAGTACCGAAGTGTGACGTCACCGTGAACCAGAAAGTGCAGTGCAAACGAATGGAGTACGCGCGCGTGTTGGTTCACGCGCTGGTTCACGTACTCAATGCCTTTTACACACTAATTGTGCGCGTGACGTATTCACTTCGGTACTCTATACACCGTTACGTTGGTTTGCTGGATAATTTTCTGAAGAGTCGTTTTAACGTCCAGTCTATCCTCTTTGCGCACAAAATAGCCTTACAAATTAACATTGCCCCCGTTTCCCTTGTGAAAATCTTAATATTGTATCGGACTTCAATTTCATTTAGATAGTCGTACAGTAATGTTTCCATATTTTCAGGTTACGCATGTTTCTTGGTATACTGTCTCTAGTTTTGGGGTTTGTGTCTTTTCCAGTGTATCAGCCAATCGCGGTGCAGTAGGCTTGTGAGACGTACAGTATTCGATCAGGTTGGGTCATCGGTTCCCATGTGTGGTACATGTACATGTAGTTCTTGCCGGAATGTATGGTCTAAATATGAAAAAGTGGTCAAATTTTGGATGGAGGGAATGTCGTAACGGCAGGATGAGATTTCTTGAAGCTTTCATCCAAAGCCTGCCCTGTACTGATGAAAGCAAAATACGGCATACATGTATATACTTTGTTTAGCGTTTCTTGTATTAATCCATTGTTTTACAAATATGTATTCGAAATCCTCCCCTATAAATTTAGCCAAGCCAGCCGGGACCAGTATCATGCAGTGTTCATTTGTAATTATCACAGTCCCTTTGCCGGTATGCTACTAAAACTAATTATGTCGAGGCGTCTCAGTGAAACCTGGTCTTTGGGATGAGATTTCATGGGGAGATCCGATGTCATATCTCACCTTAATATTAAAAGTTATTTATTTTCACTTCGGCGTGTACATGTATTTGTAATGCTGTAAGCGAGCTGTGGCTCGTATTAAATGGAAACATACGCGGATAAATTCTGCTGGTAACAGAGTGATTCCAGTAAGCACTAAATGCTCCATTGTTGTTAAAGTGTATTTTAAGTGTACCTTGACAACTTTTTGTTTCAGCAAGTCTCCAAGTGCTGAAATTAATATGTAAAATGGCATGTTGCCTTTTTTGCGAATGTGGTACCTCAACGACAACAATGATTGAAAAGTCCTTGCATTTGTGAAATTGTCAACCCTGTAAAAAAGAGACCAATCATCGATAAGGACATGAGCAATGTAATGTGATTTCAACTTCCATTTTTTCAAGGACAGTTCAAAAAACGGATTTTAACCCCGTGGGTTGGTTTAGCTTCGAGCTTCTTTGAGTGTAATATTGTTTTGTTTTCTGTTAACAGCAAGGCTGTTTGTTATTACATTACGTGTATGTACGTTGTAGAGGCATTTATTTGTGTTATATTTTAGACAAACGTGTGCCTTTTCGTGTATAAATCTCACTACAAAAATGTAAATTGTGACTCACGATTGTCTTTCGTCTTTATACTATTTCTTGTCTTTGTATCTATACATGTACGTCCGTTTTACTGATGCTCACCAATTTCTTTTTGTTCTCTCGATTACACCCATTTTCCGTCTTTGTAGGCGATTTCTGACGTGAAGACCAGCCATTCGTCAACTCTGTATTTCACAGTTTTTGTGTCATCGGCAAATCCACAGCATTGGGGGAAAACTCTGATCTTTGAACTTTTTTATCGAGAACTGTAATGTTAGTTGCCTCTTGCACCCTTACGGGCTGTTTTTAGAGCAGTTAATTGTGAAAAAGTTTCAACGTTATTAATAGTTCAGCACTTGCACGATCAAAATCTGGGTTTTTGCTAACATAACAAAGCACTAAAAGGCGGGGTTTTTTTTGGGGGGGGGTTGTAAAAGCAACCTTGTGATTGTATGTATTTTTGTGGCCCGCATTTATTGCGGTTCTGTTGACAGTTTGTTCAGAGCACGCAATGTTCGACTAGTGTAAGAAGGAAAACTTTATTGCAATGAAACAATGCCGTTGAAATGTAACAAATATAAAAGAGAAATGGAACTTCAACAAACTGGAAAGTTTTGCGAGGATCGAGGGAGTTAGAGCCACCTGCCTCAGGAGTTAGAGCCACCTGCCTCAGGAGTTGGAGCCCTCGTGCCTCTGTCGGCGACCTGTGGATATCACTTGGAGTAGCGTGGCGTCTCATCAGCCGCACCAGGAAGAACAAGCCGGCACTGCTGCAACGGCATAGTTCAAAGGTCACTCAGATACAGCATTCCACGCCCAAGCAGAGACACCGTTCGATTCGAGGAGTCGGCCAGAGCGCCCCCATCCGACTTTCTGTGCGAAAAGAAACCTCCAGTGACGTCACGTGTAATCTTTCCTCGCTGATACAACTATTGTAATCAAGACACTCCGAGTCCGTAAGACCATACCTTTTACATGTTTGATTGTTGCATGTTCATTGTCTTTAAAGTGTACACAATTTATTCCAGTTGTTATAATGCCTGTCACGCAGGTAGATGTCTAATTATGAAATGTGGCTGTACAGAAAAATTACTTAACGACTATGAACCATTTCGCCAACGATTCGCTGTAAATCCTTGCGTCAGTTTTGAGCCTTTAGGGCGGTATGTTATGTTGCCTATTGTCAAAGTCCTCTGCCAAGGTTTACCAGTATATGTAACTGGCAAAGTTGTTAAACTAGAGGTCAAAATGTCTTTAGTGCCAGAACAGCTCTTTGCCAAACCCTTTGGGGGAGTTTATAGCCACTCTCATACCATCAGAAGCCTGTTTATCAGATACTAATTTTTTTGTTTGTTTTAAGATTTTCTGATAAAACTTTGTGTACATTTTTAAACCTGTAATACGTTTTCCCCCCCTTAACCCAGTTACAAAAATGTTGCTCTGACTTTTGGGAGATGGCTGGTTTGCTATCGGTTTAGTTGATGTGCCTTCCACTTTTCCTGACAAAAGCTTTAAATGGGTCAGGCAACGTTTGCACCTGGCTCAACGGTCTATTTCATGAACAGCGGTGAAATCCACAGTGAGAATGTTCTTTCGCTGTATGTTGCCTCAACGAGGCGCACTGTGTACCGCCATGCTGTGTCACGTGGCTGTCACGTGTTGCACATGGCAGATGTCGAAAGTAGTGTTACAAATCAAAACCTCGTGACGCTTTGTAACCCCCCCCTCAAAAAAGTGATCATTGATGCAGAATGACAGTCGTCCAGTTTTTCTTTTAACCCACTGGTCTTTTAGCACTGAGGAGGGTCGTGTCACTTGCAATTCAGGACCTCAGAATGAAATCGTACGTGTCTCACGCCACGTTCTACGTCAGAGCAAGATTTTCAACCCATTTCCTTTTTTAAGCTTAAGTTACTCATTTCAAGTATTGCGTAGAATAAATTGCTTTAATGTTGCAAGTTCGAGCTCACAAAGGCCCAATTTGTTACAGCCTAATCTCTAAATTACACGAATTGTCTTCAAGTCACCAGTTTTTAAAGGAAAGTTGTGTTTTACATGTATTATCTTTCCCCGTTTTTACTCCTTTTTTTGGTTTCATTTTGTCTCTTGCAAGACAAAATGATGAAAATGTTCTCTATGCCTGAAAATGTAAACCAACACTCCAGTTTCTTTCGAACCAGAGTTCCTTTTTTTAATTTCTGTGGGAGAAATTGTTCAGATTCTGTTCAACAAATCACAGGGAATCAGACTTGAATTTCATTGTCAAACACTGTGCTCAAAAGACAGATTTTTCAGCTGAGGCTTATATAATGGGACTGTTCTGCTCATTTCTGCACAGGTTTGCTTTTACTGTTGTAGAGGGTGCGCCTTCCCCCTTGGGATTTGTATGTGCTTTTTTCTTTCTTAGCACACAGGAATACCGAGCGACCAGCACTTGCGTATCCAGGGTTTTCCCGCACATTTGTGACGAGGTGTTGACTTGGCACTGTGCCACCGTAGAGGGCGCCGAGAATCACATGGCTGGAAACCAGATGTATATATCTGTAGGTTCTTCATTTGTGTTACAAGTTTGAAAAAGTGGGAGCAGGAGCTGACACATAAAAATGTCCTACAAAATATTATCGGTTGCCCAGCTTTTCTAACAGTTTTTTCCTGTTGCTCGTAGGTTTGGAGCAAGCAAGATACAAGACGTTCTTGTCATGTCACGTCACTAGAGGGTTACGTTTGAGATATCTATCATTTTCAGCATGAATAGGCCTAATTAGTTTTAGACATCAGTCCAATGGGAGACTTTGAGGCACTTTATGGCGACAAATGTCCCGGGCTTTCTACCAGTTCTGAGCATGCGCGCGTTGTTTTGAGCATGCGTGCAAAGTTATCAGCACGCGCAATACCTTGAAAAAGACCGGTATGTCTGCTGCCACCAGCGTCTCAAAGTTTCCCATTGTAGAATTGTTTCATTGGCGCTTCGGCTGCGAGTTAGCTGAAGTTAACACGTTTGTCTCCTTGGGGAAAAAGGCTGTACGTATGTTCCCACCAAACAACATGTGGGCAATGCTTTATCGTAACGGTATTTACATTCCAAACTTTATATGGAAGACCACAGAGTACCGCTGCGCTGCAAACCGTATGGATAGCTTTTCTGGGACTTCGAAGAAGTATTTGCACTTCCATAAGCCTATCCCTGATATTCTGCCACAGTTGTTTCATGTGCACAGAAGACCCACTTGAACCCTGCAAATGAATAACGGGTGAGTTATCTGTATATATACAGATCATTAAGTACATGCATCAAAAACTAGTAAACATATATGCCGGGAAACCACGAGCAACTCTGAAGAGGTTTGAAAGCTGGAGGTAAGAAGTCCGGTCAGTGTCTTTTCCACAGAAATATTGAACATAAACGTGTCATTTGAATAATAAAGAATACAGGAATTTGTGCCAAACATCCAAAGGAATTGTGTCGTGTACCTCATTTGGACGTCCAGTAAAGGTGAGCAGAACAGATTCTAAATTTTCATCTTTCATAGGTTTCATCTTTATGCTGCTGGTGCAACCGGAACCGTTATCGCCTCATGCGCTTCTCCACCAATCTCAGTACATGAACATGCATGTCACCAGTGAAACACTCCATTACGTGTATGTACGCACGTGTACGGGGCACCCGCGGTACAATGTTGAACACGCAAACCAACCAAAGTTATCTGCTCCGAATGGCACAAAAGACGGCTTGCTTTTTGGGGGTACTAACCGCCTAGGCGCACCATAAGGTGCGCAAGTATATGCGCGTTTGACGCGGAGCACGTTGAGTACGCATAACTACATGTACAGTAGTTTATTCCGGCATGTACATGTATGGTCTCTGCGTACACGCAGGACGCGTGCAAGAACCCGCTTGTAACCACCTGTCTTTCTTTTGCCGATTGAGGGTGCACTTCAGCTCGGGGCGGATAAAGAGCAAATTCTGCGAGTCCCAGCTTTTGAATTCTTATGTTTTGCTTTGTGTTCTACTTTTACAACAAAGTCGTGGTTGTAACAAAGCAATTCGTCTGGTCCCTGTAGGTAACTTTGTTACAACAAGGGTTGACGGGATCGTGAACAAAATACGCTATACACGAATCCCCCTTGAATTACTGCAGTATCACAGACTGGAGTTTTGTGTCGAGTGCACTCTGTAAGCGATGACAGCGAACCTATACGTACGAGTGCTCCCTCTACAAGGGACAGAGTTGCTTCGATCGGATTCGCAGAATGTTGCCTACACCAGGAGTTGAAATGTCGAATGTGGCTGTCGTAGATCTTTCTCGTTGACAGCCGTCTGCCTTTGGCAGCCAGGGCGGCAGCATCTTAAGAAAGCCTTGCTTGCTGAAAGGATCGTTGGACAATATGCTGTACCTCCCCGTTGGCTCAGGTTAAAGAAAAGCCAGACAAATTCATACGCGCGTCTAAATTTCATATGTGCATGCCGAGCATACTCAAATCTGGGTACATGCAGAGAATTTGTCAGGGACCCACATACAAATTCTTCCTCGTTTACGTTTCTAAAGAATAATGACTTCGACATCCTGTGCGGGGTGAAACGTTTTCAGTTTGCTTTACAGGATGATAAAGTTTGTTCGAAGGTTTTCCGAGCAATAAGTGCGCTGTTGCCGTGATTTCACTTTAGGGAAGACTGTTTAGTTGCAGATTTGCTTGTTCAAATTGAAAACAATGAGTTTAATTGTTCATTGGAAACCTTTCTGAGAGGTGGTTGCTCACTGGCGTACTACCACGCACTTGCACAACAGTCGCAACAACTTGCCTCTAGGCTAAATTATCAGCAGTTTTCTTTTTTGCATATCTGTAGAACATCAAGGTTTTCTCCCTGAGGTACAACATCGGAGGTTAGTGCGCTACCTAGAGTTCGTAACTCGTTGGCCAATCACGACGCGGGAATTCTGTCGATCCAATGTGCGTTTGGAAAGGACGACAGATTTCGCACGTTGTGATTGGCCAATTCGTTGCAAACTCTTGGAGGCGCACTGTTGTGAATCTCTCGTATTGCATTAGCATAACACCAAACAGACACCAAAATTTAGGCCTACGTTTTTAAATAAATGTGGCAAAACAAAAATTTGATGTTCATGTATAAGGGTAACTGAATCACAAAGGTGGTTTATATTATTCTGCCCTTTTAGGTGCACTTTCAGGATACTTGTATACATGTATGTACGTGTTTACCGGGGGATGTGTCTAGTTCTGTTTGTCAGCTCTATCGCTGAGCCGTTCCAAATCCGGTTTTAATATCCGTCATGCGTTATCAAATCAGGAGATAAGTCCAGGCTGGCTGTGTGTATAATACTTGTCATGTTCTTTTGGGGGAGTTTGAAATCTCAAACCAACGCCAAGTAGGACAGTACCAAGACTAGGCTTGAGTACTCAACACTGATGCAGCATAAAATGAAGCTTAACTCCGCCATTAACAAAGAACATCAATCGAAATGAATAAAATCTGTTTTAGTGGGAAAATAAAACAGAAGTACAGTAGGGCCTACGTGTAATATGTGTGTATGAAACGAGAGTACAAGGTTTACGTATTGCTAGATTTGGTGGTGGAATAACCCGGACAAATTAGGCCTACATCAAGGTTATATCACTGGAAAAAAAAAGAATTCAGATGCATGTGCACAAATCTACAAACAAAACCAACATGGTGTAGATCATAGACGCCACGTGCCAGTAACGGTATTTTTTGGAAATGCAAAAATGGAGACAAGGACGGATAGGGGAAGGGGACCCTGCCCCCCCCCACACACAAGGAGCTATAATTTAAATTATAAGAAGACAATTTTGATGTGTTTCATGACTAAGTGTGCAAAGATTCCCAACTTGTAGTCTCATCCGGTCCCCTCAGAGGTAGAGAGGAGACTGTACATGTCAACGGCCCTGCATTTTATAGAAAGGCTTCCTCAAGACTTCGGTTCGCGAGTTCTGCTTCGGTCTTGTCTGCCCAAGGCCACGTCTGAATCACTACTTGACTAGGGTGATATCACACATCTCTCGACTTGACTTGTACTTTGACAGAAAGACTTGTGATTTCCTTGCGTTCAGATAAAATTGGCGTTTGACTTAACCTGTGATCAAACGATGTATGACTTGACTTGTGACTGGACCAAGTGACTTGTGACTTTGCTTAGACTTGCAGAAATTGACTTGTGACTTGACTTTCTTGCCAAAATTGACTTGCTACCACCTGGTATGGACGTATTGCACGATATCGGGAAGAAGGCGCACCTAGCCGTAACCAGACCCGTCGCCAAGGAAGCAATTAGCCTAGCTCCTCCATCGGCAAAAACCATCAGCATCAAAATGATCTGTATTGTGATATGCCCTTCCCCCCAAAAAACTCGAAGCAGGCAACGTCACAGGGCTGGCTGTGACTTGACTCGGCTGATTGGTAAAGTTCACGCTAAATTGGTGTCCCGGAGTCTTGGTTTGGGTCGTATAGACTAAACTGCAGCAGAAACGGCCAACGGTTGTTTAATCTATACGAGAAAAATTAATAAACTGATTGATCCAGCCAAAGAAAAACAAATTAAAGGGCAGCTCTTTCCGAATATTGACGTATTGTCTTGCACTGCTGTTTCATGGGTTATCGCGTGTGCGTGATGGGCTTACCAGAGCACTGAATGCATGTATTGAGGCGGGTAGCCAGTTCAGCAAATTTGTTGTACAGAACAATGAGGAAACTCGACTTGAATAAAGGCTACAACTTAACTTTGGGAGAATGTTTTGGAGACGGCAAGTGTTGATTATAAAGAGCACTTCAAAGGGAAACACGTTTTCTCCGATTTTATCTGTTCAAATAAATCTGGAAACATGCAAATCGAATGCAGTGTCATTTGTCTTTAGAGCACGAATATAACAGCTGAGAAAGAAGGGCCTTTTTCTGTTCATGCCAATTTAGATTTTGTCATTCGGCGAAAACGAGAGCCCTCGATGTGTTCGTAGCGGATAAACCCGTGTACATGCCAAACAATGAAAACGGCGAGGATTCCACTCGTTTTCTGTGTTTCTCGGAATGGCGCAATCTACATTCAGAATTTGCATCTTGGCATGAACAGAAAAAAAACCATTTTAGCTTGTTATACTTGAGATCTAAAGACAAATGAGTCTGCATTCGATTTGCATGCTTTCAGATTTGTTTGAACTGATAAAATCCGAGAAAACGTGTTTTCCTAAGAGGTGCTTTAAGTCCAACATTTCAGCAGGGGGAACACACATTGTGCCATGCGTGAAGACTAGTCTCCTTTCAAGACTGGTAATTTTCCCGTAGGAAAGTACCTGGCGTTTCCCGGACAGTCGTGTAGTTGGAAAAAAAAAACAACGGTCGGCCAATGATGATATGAACTGTTATGGCATGCTTCCTTTTCGAAATTTTGATTGCCATGGATGGGGGAAGAAGGGGGATTTCCCTGTAGCAAACACGGCCCTTTGTGATAAAAAAAGCTGAAGTCAACTTCAAAGAAATACTTTTATATATGCCAGGAATGTTGTAACTCCAGAGCTGTTGTTTGAGGTCAGTCGGTTGGCCCCGAGATGATCTGAGCCGATTGTGCCATATATCACGTCCTTGACACGCGAAGCTGCGTACGTCATGTACTGTAGGCCCTATAAGCTAACTCAACTGCCCTCTCGGCACGAGCAAATATCAGAAGGTACTCTCAAATTTCTGTTGAGATGGCAACTCGCCTCCCGCAGTCTACCTTGAGGTTCAACGGTGGACTAGGGATTTTCCCACCTGTTTTGCGAGTAGCATGCACGAGAGCTTTTTTATCGAAAACAATCGCCCCTTCTGCGTGGCATGAAAAGTTCATGGGTTGTAGAGTGTACAGCTTGTATACTGCACCATTCCTTCACAAGAATTTCCTCACTCGCTATTTCTGAATCAAATGATTCACGTTTAACTGTTTGGTGCAAGTTCTCTCGATGATAAAAAAAATTTCTGACAGTGGTTTCTTGTATTTGTACTCTCATTGTGAAGTGCACCTTTATACAACCACGAATAACATTTCATTTTTCCCTATGGTGAAGACACCTAATTACAGGGGTTTCCTGTTCTCGTGTGAAACGTGTGCTCAGTGGCCTCAAATCATGAACTAAAATAGCTGATCTTTGAAGAAAACAAACTTTACAAAAGCAAAATAACCGATGACCTGCCAACCTTTCCCATAGCAACACGTTTCTGCCTTGGGTGGGATCGGACTTTTTGTCTTTATATATGCGAAATGGCACAAGTAGCACTGCGAACACTAAAATTGAAAGTGGGATTGGTTGGAATTTAGAAATTTGATAAGTTACAAGAAGTGCCGCTTAAAACCACCGCGGCTCTTGAACTCCAGTAGGCCTACGGTATAGGCCTGTGTCCAAGCTACAATTTCTGTACATGCTTCAGAGTTCCTGCATAAGTGCTCGATAATACAATGGGTCTGGGCCACTGTGCTGAATTCGAGGTTATTTTTTTGTTTGTATTCCACGAAATCATGTTTGGATTTAATCTGGAGGGTAAATAGGCCTACAATGCTAGCCATGTCCGGGTCACAATTAGTTAAGGCGAGAATTCAAGTTCGACCGTCAGTCAGTTGCGATTTAACTTCGCGTGTGTGCAATCCGCCCTGAGTTGAAGTGCGTGCACCCTCTGACAAATGGTAAGTTTCCCAACCACGTTTTTGCACGGGTGCGGTGTGCACGCAATTGAGACCGTTATGGTCAAAGGCGCATAAACTCCGCACTTATATGCGGGGATCGAGTGTTTACCGAATTAAATAAAAACTAGAGCGCTAAAATTTCATTCTCCGCCCGAAGAAAATCTGACGCCGTCCTGGGCGCAGACATTTTGAATCTTCGAGCGTGCTTGTAGAACATTCGAAATCAGACGGAATGAATCTCGAATAAAATAGGACTATCCTAAATGCAACCTAATGCAAACTACACGCGAACGTCAGCGCGTCTTTTGAATAAAAGACGCACACGTACAGAGCAAAGCATTTTATTTACATCTATAGCTGATTGTTTTAAATCGAATGTTTCCCTGTTTCGAGCAAGGTCGCCTGATTTTCTATGCATGTCTTTTGATGGCAGCTTTTTGATAAGTGAAATTCAAAATCGTTAAAACCCTTAATTCAGTCAGTGTTAAGCAAAGAGTTCCGACTCGTGGACACAAAGTGATGTCCGCTGGGTGCATCCGTGTTTGTGCACAAACCTATGGAAACTTGAAATATTGTACGGCTTTTGTATTGCTATAATTATTTGCATATCTGCGTCTGTACGTATTCCAACAGGATACGTCAACAAAGCCAATCTGAACGCACAATCATTTCATTTTGCGGCTCGACGTTGACGTTGCTCGAATGTTAGGGAAAGATTTGTTTGAAAAAAAATCAGCCATGTATACGAACATGTGACATTGCTCTGTACGTGTGCGCCTTATTTAAAAGACGCGCCGACATTAGCGTTATTGTTGTACTTGCGGTCTGCATTTAGAAAACATTATTCGATAATCATAATTTCTGGTTTTGAATATTCCACAAGCACGCACATGGATTCAAAATGTCTGCATCCAGGACAGGGTCAAATTTTCTCTGCGCGGAGAATGAGAAGTTAGCGCTCTAGTTTTTATAGCTCGGCTCTGGAGTACGGTGACTGTCGTGACGCGTGCGCATCGGGTACCAATCAAACCCGATTAAAACAACGTCTGCGGCCATTGATCAAGGGAGATCAATGGTCACGGCAAAATCCATATGCAACGCGCACGCGTTTGCGTGTTTTTTTTGTTGGGGGGGGCTCAGAGCAAAATGAAACGCTCGTTTATACTGATTGTTCGTTCAGGTTTGCGTATTGCCTTTGTTGGTGTATCGTTTTAGAATACGGACGCAGATATAGGGATATACCCGTACGTACAAAGTTTCCCGAGTTCCCCGTAGGATTGTGCACAATGTAGGATTCGGCCAGCAGGCATCATATCACTTTGTACATGAGTCAGCGTTCTAGCTTTTTATATGTAGGCCTAGCTCTATTGTACCAAATGGCTGTCAATTTCATTTCAAAACCCGCCCTCTATTTCCCCTGCTCTGAGCGCGGGGATACAATCGACGTCCCTTGTCAACTTATCGTCTTGTTACTCAGTCCCATTCTGTCGGTTGGAACCTTCGCGCCGTTCGTGGGCATTGACATCTGGTGCAGTTATTTTGAGGTGAATAATTTCCTCAAGACTGATAAATCGGCTAGTTTGGCACCTGGCTGATTTCAAACAGTCAACCAGATGGTTTAAACCGTCAACCATTTGGGTGATTTTGGTTAAATTATATGAAACCGTAGTCGTCGCTCGAACCTGTCCGTGTAGTTTGAAGTCCACGTGCGTGTTTGTTCCATGTGGATCTGGATCTCGATCAACGATTCCAAAGCTGGTTCGCGCTCGCGCTATACGTGTGGCGGATTCTGGTGTCATCAGTGAACCAACGTCGAAACTGCAGATCTGGCACCGCGTGAAACAAGCACGTTGACAGTCCCCGCTTCATTTTGGCGTTGAGCGTCCGGTGCGTCATCACCCATAACTTCCATACGCAAAACTTCGCAGGTTCTGTTCGGCACCAAATGCTGGCGCGGTCTCGGTTGTAGCGACCGAGGAGATCCGTACGTCGTGCCTAGCCTTTCGCCGACACTGCAGCTAGGAAAAAAAAAGGTGAGGTAAATTTTGAACATGATTTATCTTTTAGGTTGCAATAGACCTTGTGCTTCGCGTTTCTCATAAACCACAGATCTGTTTATGCCACACAAGAAGTAGGGAGTTTAACTCGCTCGGGGGTTGGTTATCTGCTTTATATGGTTAGGCATGGAGGAAGGACCCTCCATATGGTTGAGGGAAGCTCGACCGCCGCGCAATTCGGCCGCCTTGAGTAGTGCAGTAATTATAAGACGATTCGAACGAAAGCTAGACCAGGTTGGCAAGTGTGGCAAACAGTTCTAAAACCAGGAGAAGATACGATGCTTAGCAATTTTTTTTTACCTCAAGTGTTCCAAAGTCTTGCTTCCGTCTTCAGAAAGCTTTCAACGGGTAATGAACGATGTGCAACGTCCATGCACATGACCAGTGAAAGTTCCACTGGGCCTACTTCAGGGATATGGTTACCTACTCCAGTTCAGTTTTAATTTACTTATTTGTCTTATGTTCTATTCAAAACTATTGATTTAAACGAGCGTAAGTATTGTTCACAGAATAACCAACATGGCTTGAATGTTTCTGGAAAGCTTCAAAGGATTTGGCCTGAGATTGGACTTTTTATAAACATTTGTAATGACATTCTTTAACGAAGATTCTTTTTTAAGACAGTCATAGGCAGATAGTTATTGTATTTGATGTACCGTATTGTTGATTTCAGATTGAACCACAGGTTACTACGCACTCAGTGAAGTGTATGTTTGCCTGCAACTGGGGACCCCTCTATTGTTCCTCTTTTGTTTGTACTTTAACTTTTTAAGAATACCCCCCCCCATATGTTTTGTACACAGTTGTCAATCGGGGACCCTCTGTCATCCGGGGACCTCATTATCCTCTATTGTTCAGGGTCCCCAATTGAATGCAGAAACAAACTCATACACGCACACCTAACAGTACTGTTCGACTTGCGGTCAGTCACAGTTCGGAATTTGTTTTTGTTTTTATGACGTCATTACATGTCATTCAAAGGTACAATTTTCGTTTCATATAGCATGAGTTCTCATTATCATCCAATTCACAGGGTATGTCGAACCTGAATTCCTCACACTATATATGAAATGAAATCATGATGACGTCATCCTGGGACATTTTGTATATTTCAACATTCGCATGCATATCTCATTGACTTTAACGGTTTTGAAATACGTCTTATAAATATTCATTAATGGAAATCTCATTTTTAGCACAGGTTAAGGTACGCAGAAAAGCTACATAATCTGTTGCAAACACACATATCCGGTTCATAAGTGTGACATCACTTCAGCGTAAGCCACGCACATGTGCACTTTAAATAAGGTTACATGCATAGATCGATCGGCGTTTACATGGAACTATGGAACTGGAAGTTAACGCGCAACTTCAGCGATTGTCCAATGAGGGCCTGCAAATCGTGGCACGTCCGCCTTTGTGACGAGTTCACGAACAGGATAAGCCTCGTTTCGATTTCTTAAATCAAATAGACTTTCTACTTTTTTATTCGTCAGCATTTTCAAGTGAACATTTAACAAAGCCATGTTATGACATTGAAATTTTAAACATTCAAAGAACAGAATAGCAGAGGTCTTTCGGGAGGAATGACGTCACAATTACGTCATCACATGACTATTTATTACATTTTAAATATTTATTTTAACTCGCTGACTTTGTACACAAGTTTTCAAAAGGCCTTTCGGTCGCTTAGCAATGTTGCATCTTCATCAGGAAGGAACATAATGCTAGGAAAAAATATCAAGATGAGGTCATCAGGTGTCAAATCACAATCAGTTAAAATTTGATTATTCAATTTTTAAAAGACATAAAATCAAGTGTGAGTTCGCATAGCTCACTTTTTGGAAAGTTTTTTTGGTGTAAACTTTGTCTCATGTACGTAATATGACACGACCCTCGCTTCTGGTGGAAACCGGAAGTGTCTTATCATCATAATTTAATTTGGTAAAGAGTGTCAACTTCGTTTCCACAGTGTTAGTCTCAGGTCACGGAGTATCCAAATCATATACCGGTGACATCACAAGAAACTTAAGCACCCTTGGTGGTAGGTTGAAGCATTCAAAAATGTATTTTGTCTGTGGCCAAGTTCCCCAAAATCACTTGAAAATTGGAAGGCATAGTAATGATGATACAAAATGTGCAAACCTCAGGCTGAAGACGTCATCAGACCTGAAGTTATGATGAAGAGACCTTTCATTTTTCAGAAATCGATCATGGCGTGGAGTATTGTATCGCCAATCAAATGCTACTTAAAATATTAGTGTTCCTTGTGTAAGGTGACGGGCTTGTTCAATTTCTAAAAACGCAACCCGCCAGTGAATAAAAAAGAGAAGGCCAGCAGTTGTCGTCCCTTCCCCTGTGTCGGCATGGGCTTTGTGCAGCATACGTTTTGCGCGTGCCTTGTGAGCAGAGCATGGAGTGGCTAGGATTTGGCGCCCTGATAGGTTCGCTGCGGTAGCCCACTAGGCACATGGCATGGCGAAAACGCTACCAGCAGATTATCGTGTACAAACCCAAGGCACGTGACGATAATGCTTGGCCATGGGTATGCCTTGTACGTCATAAACTTATGAACTTCCCAGCGGTAGTCTGTGAGACGCAGTGGTAAAATCAATATAAGCGCTCGGTCTACTCGTTAATATGCAGCAACTTTAGTACTTCGTGTGCTGTTCATGATCAGTGGGTAGATTGTAAATGTGTTCGCAATAAGAGAATTACATACATGTATTCCACGTAATGAACGAGATATTTAGTGTAATTTCTACTGAGAGTAGGAAGAAGATACAGAAGTTGTATCAATTTTGTTTAATGGATCTCAAATTTATTTCAAGTTGACACTGAAAATATAACTCTTTATTTCGAGAAAACGATGAAGGGGTCATCATGGCTCCCTAAGATTTGGCATCACCGTGAGTCGTTTCATCTTCCCCTCGACC
Source organism: Acanthaster planci (assembly GCF_054643075.1). NCBI lineage: Eukaryota > Metazoa > Echinodermata > Asteroidea > Valvatida > Acanthasteridae > Acanthaster > Acanthaster planci. Next base: position 927,374 of record NC_141796.1, read on the forward strand.
GATAAAAGCTCTGGCCGAGAAAAGATGTTGAAAGCATTCACAGTCGGGCGAACAACCTTTGAAATTTGCTTTTGAAGAATTCCGCGAAATCTGATTCTCTCATTTTGCCGTTGGGTTTATGGTCTCTGTTTTAGCATACAATCATTCATACCTACGGTTTGTAGGCCTCCTTAATTACAACAAGGAAATTCCTATGACAGAGAAACCTGTATGGAGAATTACCATCGGTGAATATTTCCATGTGTTTATCTGAATCCAAATACAAACAACCTTGACGACCCAGGTAATCCCGGGCCAGTCGTATGCAACAACAGATGACAAACGATAATCATGTTGTTTAATTAATCTATTTTGTACTATTGGTTGATCTAGCATCTAAAGAAGGTGAAAATGTGAAGTGAAGTAAATCCAAAAGAAAGTCTTGAGTCAAACGTTACCTCTTCAAGAGTCAAAAACTGAGTCTTAAGCATGCCCTAAAATACTCCTTAGCACAGCTATATCACACCAAATGTCAAAGCTATCTTTCAAATTCAACTCTTCAGGTACATACTTCAACATTAAATATCCAAACTCAGTGCGAAATCCTATTACGTAATACGCTATACTTGCAGATGTGTGGAACTAATCGCATGGCCTGACATGCCAAATTTATACTTGATGTTTATCGTGCCCAAAATAATTTTTCTATCTCCCTCCCTATACACCTTAATCTGTAACACATCAGCTGTGATTACAAGTAACCGAGAACATGGACTCAAAATATTGGGCGTATATCAAAAATTCAGACAAAAGTCAGTGGAATTCTTCGACGAACTTTAGTGAAATGGAAAACGTGCAAGCCAAACATGATGGCACAACGCCCTCTAGGGTTCACAAGAAATCTTCGCTTCTGAAGTCACCTTCATTAGAATAAGTGGTTGACACCTGCTACACCAAAGATCTATTGAAAAGAATGTTAAAATAGTACGGAAAATAAACGAATCTGCAAAAAAAGAAGTGATGATGTCATCATGACAACTCATTTTTCATCTGTATAACATGGTATAGCCACATACAAATTGCCAGCAAAATTTGGTTTCAGTGTTCATGAGAAATAGTGGCTTCATATTCACACACAAATAATGACGTCACAAGACCCATGATTACGCCTTCATGGCGACATTTTCGCGGCTGAAAATGAAGATACATAATTGCCAAGCGACCAAAATCAAATATGCCTTGAATAAAATGTACAAAGTCACAAATATAAAAATATATATAAATGTACAAAGTAACATTGATGACGTTAGCATAACGTCTCTCTTCGTGAAAGATCTTTGTTTTAGATACTTTCACTGTGTAAAGCTAAGATGTTGTTGGTACTGCCGAAAAAGAAAACGTGTGCAAAGTCTGTGTGATTAGGGATAGAAGATCAAAAGAAAAATAAAAGAAATTCCAGGTCTGCTCGAGAAGAGAACATAGGGTTTTTTCTCAATTTAAAGGTTCCGAGTACAAAGTGTTTTGGTCACAGGAATTTTAAAATATCAAAAGAGAACGCGTTTATCACAAAACCTGATGATGATGTGTTTATGACGTTATTAAGACGTTATCCTAACGTCAGCTAAACTTTCATGCATAGCACATACCCACACGGCCAAAGTTATTCAATCCAACTTACACTTTGTTACCTAAATATAGGCTAGACCTTGAACATGTGTAACTTTAAGGAGTCATCTCGGATCGTGCGGGAAACGTTGAGGGGAAACTGCGGAAAGGTGTTGCGGTGAAATGTTGAAGGTCCTTGTAAAACTTCCCTGCAGTCTTCCCGAAATGAAGTTATCGGCATTTGGACACCCCCACACACATACACACATTGCGGTTTTGGCCAGGCGGGCCACTCAAGGACACCTGTGGTTTTGGTGACAGAAAAGCCACACGCAAAGGATTGCCCTCCTTACACGGAGCTTTTTAAAACGTCTCTAAATGAATGTTTTGCAGTAATATACTTCGACCCTTTCATAAAATCCAAAGCTTTTTATGTCTTTTTCCTGCTGGAAACTTATGGTCTTACTTCAGGCAAATAAAACTTTATTTGTATTTAATCTGGCAATATTACTGTACAAAAGACATTAATTTAATAAGAACAGATCTTAGGCCCTGTATCTCAATCAATCTTGCGGTAAGATCTTCATAATAGTGAAAGATATCAGGGCATAATATAAGGAAAGTTATTCATGATGCCGTTTTGCATTTTATAATCTTTTGATGTGAAATACCGAAAATCTATTTTCACAATCATGATTCGACAATTCTGGCCTGGGGAACCTTTCAAATATCAAAGTGAACTGTGCTCAACAACTTAGAACAGAATTACGGCAATGATCACTTAGGCCTATATTTTCAAGGTTTAGGAACCTGTAACCTTGAGGTTTGGCTTAAATTTAAAACTCTTACCTCAATAAATGAGGTAAAATGGTGGACTACTCGAATTTTGAAATTGCTTGCCGAATGTACAGTTTCAATTCACACATGGTCTGATTGAAAACTGAATGTTCTGGTTGTATTGGTTTGGATGTTAAAGTTGTTCAGATCACTGAACAAGAAAGGGTTTGAAAGTGTCATCTCTGAATTTGTGATAAAAAAACAGCTGCAATTTTGATTCTTCTATTATAACTTTGTACCTTCCCAGCTGTGTATCAACGAGGAATTTAATACGAGGCTGTGGGTCGTGGTGATAAGCGCTCTAAAATCGGGCCTAGTCAGTATTTGCTGGCCTATTTTTATCGTTCTCAGTGAACCAAGTCACTAGGGGCGAATGATGGGGGAGGACACTGCGGGGACCCTGGCTAGCTCCATTTTGCTGACTCATGGTGGTTAAGGTCGGTCTCCTTGACAACTCGAGTCCTTGCCATTTTAAAGACATTAATTTTGTACAACCTTTCCCCCCCTGAGCTTGCATTGCGAACAGTAGCTTTGGGGTCGTTTTATGGTCATACCAATTTCCATGTTAAACAAATCTGCTATATATGTTTTTCTGTATATACACAAAAAACATGTTGGAAGTTTTTAAATGTCATTTTGCCCCATCCGTTTTTAAGTGGTAATTGATGCAATTGTGTATTACAAGTACACAAACAATCGAGTAAATCAACAGCAATCTGTTGTCATAAACGGTTTCGGTCAGCAAAAATGGGTTCTGAGTTTGAATCGTATATTAAACCTTTCAACAATGTCTTACCTAAATGACATCACAGCCACAGTGCCCTCTGTTGTTCGGAAAAGCATGGACAATTTTACATAAATTTTAAAAAGTATCACTTTTCTAATGAAGTTCACCAGAAGATGTCACACAGGTCTTGTGCCCCGAAGAAGAGTGTTAAGATCACGCAAAAAGACTACAAATAAACTTGTACAAAACGCGCGACTCAGAAATATTCCTCGCATTAACGTAACCTATCATGCTGACGACTTGTTATCAATTCTTTAAGTCCAGTCCGGACAGACGCTCTTGGACCAGCCCTCACAGGGGCTACTCGTGCCCTAGGGGTCAAGTACTTTTGCGTCTGCTTGCGTAACTAAGCGGGTAACCCCCTGGGACCCTGGATTTGGGTCTGTCATGCCTCGTGTTCATAATGTCAAACGGCTACCGGATGGGACAAGAGGATTAAAAGTCTTCACCAAGGCGTGATCGTCAGTCAGGAGAATAGGAGATGGAGGATATATAAAAACATCCTGGTGAGATTTTTAATACTGGTATTGCTGTCAGAAATCATGGAATGCCCGGGCAATGGAATGCGACGCATACAAACCATGGATCCTCAACAGGTGTTCTGTTATTACAGTTGACAGCTATAATGAATATATAAGCTCACTGACCTTCAACTGGATTTCTCCATCCTGACAGGTTCAGGTACAAAGGTCATTTTGGAAGTCTGACGGCACTTGGAGATTTAGTGATGAGTGTGAAATGGTGTCAAGTTTAAACCTTAGGCTTCCGCCTATTCTAAGGCATAGGCAAAGAACCGGTATTTCGTCCACCGAGTATCAAATACCTTCGAACAAAGATAAGAAGAGCACTGTTATCCCAAGGTCCAAAATCTTTGTATTTCTTTGTTTCCATTACTGATAATACAAGATAACTATAATAACAAAGGAATCTGTGAAGTCCCAATTAAGGGTTTTCGTATTCCACTGTACATGCGCTCCATAACCAAGATCAGATAAGAGGAAGCAAAACATTGTTCCCGAGGGAATCAAGATTGCAATTATGAAGTGTTGCAGCTTGAAGAATAAATTACCCTGAATTTGAAACTTCTGTTGAACTTAAAAGACCAGATGGAATCTTGGAGGTACGCTGGAATCATGGTTATAGCAGTGGCGTGGGGGTGGGAGGGGGGCTGGGGGCACGGTGCCCCCCCACAAAATTTTTGGTACCCTCCAGGTGCCCCCCACTGAAAAAAACCCGGATGAATGGGTGTTGAGCAAGGCTAACAAAAACTTGTCCCAAAAACTACACCACTGAAAGCTGGTGCCCCCCTATTAGATACTGGTGCTCCCTCGTGCCCCCCACCAGTAGAATCCTAGCTACGTCACTGTTGGAGAGTACCATTAGCTCGGCATAGATATTTCCATCAAGCTTACCAGTTCATCAAAAGGTCAGCGAGACACGAAGAGGGGGGTGACCTGGGACCCTGGGGGTCTGAAGAATAGTGTACATAAATTACAGAAAAATGTGAAATCACCATTTGTCATATATTGGGAGGGGAGTTTAATATCCCTGGTATGCTTTGGTGCCCTGCAGATGACATCATCTTTCCCATCAATGAAATCCAGTCTAGAATCCTGACTTTTGTCGATGACTACCAGCTCGAACAGAAAGTTGGCTTTGCAATAAGAGTAGACGGCGTTCTACTGGTACATAGAAAGCATTTTGTACCTACTTAGTACAAGACACCTAAATTTAGTTGACAGCTTTCAGTCATTTGAGCTAATTTAAGAGAAGGCCATGCACGTGCTGGCCTCTTAGTGAGACTTCCCAGCGAAGAAATCGACAGGGCAGGTACCAAGTACCGAGTAGTACCAAGTAGACAAGGTCGCCGGTCATCCTATTGCGGACGTGACACATACTACACTGCTAATTATGTGCAATCTCAACATGCGCATCTGCAGCTCGAGCACAGTGCAAAAGACTCGGACACTGACCGAACGTTGACCTCACGCATCCGTAATGGAAGGGAAATCTTCTAAACCTGGATGAACACCGTGGTCTAAGTTTTGTAAGCAGATATGGTGCTTTGTATGAAAGCAACGTTCGCTCACCATCAACATCGTTATTTTTTCATGGGTCGACGAGTTAAACTTCATGCTTGTACAGTTAAGTGCATGAGTCATGGTCACACACTAAGCTTGTAGTGGGGCGGATCCAGGTATGTTTTCCGGGGGTGGGGGTTAGGGCAGAATTGTTTTTGAAAAGCGGAAACGATGATGAAACGGTGACATATACAGGGACGGATCTAGCTTTCAGAAAAGGGGGGGGGTGATGAACATACTGAAGGTCTACCCTCCTAAGGGATCCTCCGGAAATCGATGTAAATGTTTCATGTAGATGACAGAGCAATTCTCGTCGGCTTTTTTTTTTTGGTAGGCCTACTCATTTTCAGTCATTTCACCGGTAGTTCCATTTAGTCCGTGACTGAAGGGGGGGGTTGCAATCCCCCATCCACCTCTCGCATAGGCACTTTTTACAACAGTATTGGTGCACTTTAGTTTTTTTTATCATTTTCTTATTTTTTCACCTATTTTATCTCAGAGTGGGGGGAGGGGTTCTGTCCCGTGGATCCGCCAGGGTGTAAAAGAACTGTGCACTGCGCTGGACTTGTCTCCTTGCCGTCTGGAGTGGGATATGGGGGCGCAATATCCCAGCAACCGAGGCTCCTTTCCTGGGATTTGCACTTCGCTGGTTCGTAAACGACACGGGGAATGCAGCGTTGCGGCTGCATCGGTACCAACACATTTAGTAGACTCTCTCCATCAGCATCTCAACTGATGAGGGGGTGCTTCTACTCAAGTCAGATATACATGTTGTCGTCAAAACTCGACCTGATTGGGTATATTGATTCATACAGCTGGTTGATATAAGTCAGTTTATAAACCCGGCCTATTTTGAGGGCTGGTACCATAATTACATGTATAGGTCTGTCATTCTGACTTTCTCAGCTGCAGTATCTACGGCTGTCCTGCGTGACTCTGACAATAAAATGTCCAAACCTATACAACGACTTCCTTTAAAGTTGTTTTACATGTCCTCCGGGTGCGCGTAAATGGCGAGTCAGGACTAGCACTAGGCCCTACTTTCGTGATAGACGTTGATGGTATGGTTGCCGTATGCTGCTATGGACACGGTGAAAAACTCCCTGTGGTTATAAACCGCTAAAGAAGTAAACCAACAGGAGAATAGGACAATACACTTACCTTATATTTTCGTTCGACCTGGTCCATCCGGTTTGCATGTCACTGTGCCCCGTGAGGTCGCCTTTTGCCTTTATACGTGAGTGCACCCTGCACGTAGCTTGTCAGCGAGCGCTCGGGGGCGTTACCTCCTGGGTTAAGTACGAACAACTTATAAAGAACGCCTCGATCAAGGTTTATAAAGTTTGACCCATCACACTCGGGGCTTGATATGTGGATCAACAACGCATCTAAGAAACTCAATTTGGTGTTTGGACATTATTTTAAGAAAGGCCTATCACTGTCACGTTACCCGCGCGTGATACCCGTTCTATTATTGGGTGCGTTCAATTAGCTTACGCGTGTAAGTCAAACTTACAAGAGAGCGTTCGTTTATAAATTTAGCCATCACGTGATCTTCGTGCCTGCCCTGGTGTCAGCCACCACTACCCTGGCTGATGAGCAGGTCTCTGGAGGCTGCCTGAGTGTAATGACGTCACGAATGGACTGTTAGAGCATGGACACGATGAAACGTCGCGGGGTCTTGTCCTTTTTCCCAAAATGCCTTGGCAAATACACTGCAGCGTTCAGTTAGCCTCATTTCGAGGCTTCCCTTGCGTGTACACTGTTGTAGTCAGGGAAGCTAATCGAACGCACCGTCTATAGCGAAAGCAAATACAGTCCAATCAAAAGACGTCCGTGCATCACGTGTCCACACAGTTTCCAAAGGTTGGCCATTTGTAGGCAAGTACGTACTAATTATGTTGTACACCGGATGTTGGGCGTTGGAACTGAGACCTTGGAGGAATAAATAACCGTGAATTTTGTATGGAGTGGGACAGATAGTCGTTACTTAGGCAATTTACAGCAATGGCGAAAGTGGCTGAGTGATTCAAAATACATTGATACAAATTAAGAAAAAATAGAAACAGACCAATGAATGTCAAATATCTAAATGTTTCAATTTTTCCCAGTCTTGTTAAATTTAAATTTTAAAAACATTTTAAGGACACTTTATTCATCCTGGTTTTATGTTTATACTTTAGGTTAATAAGGAATAAACATGGCTGATAGGCAACAATATACCAGAGCACCTCAAGGCGCAGACATTGAGGAAGGAGATCAGAGCGAGACAGGCAAGGAGAAGCGAGGAAAGTACGGCTGTTTCTCCTGTCACCCCTCGTTCCTCTCGTGCCTTGCCACTGAGAAATTCTTTCTCCTGGCTATGTGCGCGCTGGTCTTCAGTGATGCCTTCAACATCGGCACCCTGGGTGGCGCCCTCACGAGTCTGGAGACCCGTTACGAGCTGACCGTCTCGCAGCTGGGGCTGATCGAGAGCCTGTACGAGGCCGGCAATCTGATCTTCGCCCTCTTCGTGGTGCACTTCGCCGGGCGAGAGGAGCACCGGCGCCCGATGTTTATCGGCCTGGGTGGGCTGACCATGGCCCTGGGAACGGCCATAGCCTACTCGCCCCAGTTCCTTTTCTCCCCGTACCAGCCCGACTGGCGGTCACTCTCCACCAATCACACCTCGGAGCCGCTGACCTGCGGATCCGATTGGCCGGCCCAGTCCAGCGTGGACTTATGCGATCTCGATGATCAGCACACGTTGAGACAGGAGAGCCACCTAGCGTACGTGATTGTAATTTGCGGCGAGATCCTGGTCGGTATTGGCTGGACACCAGTGATGCCTTTATCGATGTCATATATAGATGATAATGTCAACGCAAAGAGCTCTGCCATGTTTATAGGTGAGTTTCCTTTTCTCTGTATTGCACACTAAAGGCCCGCTCATACTAAAGGCGAGAGCGAAGCGAACCTTTTACGCAGTGCGAATGTGTCATCTGACGTCACAAATTCGCGTTTGTGTTCGCTTTCGTGAGGAGTATAAACAGGCCTTTGGGAGAAAATGCAGCGAAACAAATCATCGTCTAATAAGCATCCTTGGCGTGATATCCCAAGGTAGGGACTTTGCCAAGTACCAGCGTAGAAGTGTAAGTAGGGAAACTGATGCTGGTAAGATCTTACCAAATAAAACTTAAGCTCGTTATGTGAGCCTTTTTTGTATAAAAAAAAATAAACCGACGTCTGAGTGTTTTGACGTTACACTCAGGTTGGCATCCCTAAGAGAAGTGGACATTAGGGCGGGGGTGAAAATGCTGTGGGTTTCTGCTTACTTACCCTTTTCAGTATTTAGATCACAATACGGGCGATTCCCAATAATGCACCACCAAGAGTTTGCAACGCGTTGGCCAATCACAACGCACGAAATTTGTCGACCCTTTCCAAACGCGCATTGGGTCGACAAATTTCGTGCATTGTGATTGGCCAACACGTTTCAAACTCTTGATGGCGCACTATTGTGAAACGGCCGTATTGGAGATATTTTAATAGTCGAGGACTGCTCCTGAAATGCACAAAGCGGGTGGACATTGCAGACCACAGCACATAAATCTTTTTAATACCTGTAGGCTAGAGCCTTGTGGTATGTTGTACTTGGTGTGGGTGGGGGTCGAAAATATGTGCAAGGGGTGTAGGTTCTAGTGCCCGGAACTTCGTTAGTATATCGATTACATTCTCAAAACTTTTACCTTAGGTATCACTCAGAGTATGTTCGGCATCGGGACCATTATTGGGTTTCTGGCGAGTGCAGCTGTAGCCTCTCACTGGGTCGACTTCTATCGGGTGGACCCGGACACAATCAAGGTGAGGTGCCCGGTCTGAGTAGGTTTTTACCTCAGCGTGGGCATGTTTGAAATTTAAAACAAAACCGCTTTGCCACTTTGCAAAGCCGTTGTAGCATGACTGGAGTGCAGGGACTAGGAGACTGCAACAGATTTGAGAACGAGCCAGGGAGTTCAGGAGTCGGTATGTGATCAGAGTGAAATCTGGGGAGCTACATGTATTTTAATAGCTTGAAGCGAAATCGGCACGGCCAGCGAGTACACTAATGCAAAATCGAGACCATGGAAATAGATAACACACACATGTACACAAAATGTAGATATGGTGAACAGGACAAATTATCGACTGCACATAGACTATTGTGTTACAGAGAGGTTCACGTAGTCTGATATTGAAAGAAACGAATCTGGACGTAAAATTTTTTTTACCTTCCATTAATTTTAAGACAGGTTCATATTCCATGTGAACGAGAAAACTAACGTGAATTTGTGACGTCCGATCAAAATGTACGTGGCGTTACGAATTTACAAAAGTTGAACATTCTAAGTTGAGGGAAATTTTGCTGCTCATCTTCCATGACGTCAAATTCGCTTTGCTGTCGCATTTGCCTGAAGTATTGACTGGCCTTTACTGATGAAAAACATCTTATGCGCCCGTGGCACTGAATTACTTCGTTACCTTCGCGTGCCGCAGTTTGACAATCTTCCCGCCGACTTTCAAATAGGCAAGTCACTGTTCCCGCCCTTTGTCGTCACGCAGCTCTCTCCCGGCGACCAACTCTGGGTGGGCGCCTGGTGGCTGGGGCTGGCCATCACAAGCGCCCTCTACTTCGTGTCCTCGCTGCCTTTCTTTGGTTTCCCCCGTATCCTGCGGACCGGGCCATCGGCGTCAGACGCCAAGGCGGACAACTTCATGCTGGAGAATTCCACGACCAGTCCCGACAGCACTGACACGGAAACGGAGATTGTCGAACCTGCTCAAAAACCAAAACGACCGTCTTCTTTGGCTGGTGAGTATATCGCAGTCATTAAAAGACCTGATAATACCACAAAATGCAGCTTAATGAAGGGTGATTCCACGAAGATGACTAGCCCAATTTGTGACGGTGTCCTTATAACATGGGTAACTTTTACCATTTGTCATGGCCTGTAGAGTAGGTCATTTACTCTGTAAAAATAACACACACCTCTAGTCTGCAGCCTTGCAAGAAACAATGTCTATTTGGGATCCGCATGCAGGGAAATAGCTGTCTGTTTTTAGGGAACCCACATAACAATTGACATCGTCACAAATTGTGTCCCAACCTCATGGAATGACCCTGAAGACAGTTTCGTTTCACTTTTTAAGCCCAGGGCACTTGACTCATCTGCCCTTTTTAACCTCGGATGTCCCATTCCGTTCTTTCAAAACTTTGGCGGGTGTATGAAATATATGTCAATTATGAATACATTTTAATTAAGAATTTTCAATTTAATCTGCTAAACGGTTTTTGCAGTCCTGGTCATTTGTATATTAACGTGCTCGTGCGTGCCGACCCAAGCTCTCATCTCAGTATAAGTTAAAAGTATTTGTTGTTTACAGAATTTACCTGATTTCCATAAAGGCGCTTTTAGAAAGACCTCGAAATCCGTGGAAAAACAAGGGAAGGTTCACCTCCCAATAACCAACAAATGCGTTGTGACGATATATGGGAGAAAACGCTGCACAGAAATTGAGAATGAAGGCTGAATTTAATACATTAGTCAACTCTCCTTTTCGAGTCTTTTTTGCTTTTTCACATTTCCACATATGGGTGCCTAACTGCCTTGAGCAGAAGCACCCCCTCATCGGTTGAAAATAGCCCTGTTGGTGGCGAGTGTTCGTTTTTTGATGGTGGCGACGCGACCTTAAAGCATGAATTCCATAGTCGTTTGTGAACCAGCGAAGTCCAGCTACCACCAAACGATCCTCCTTTGCCAAGAAAATTGCGCCCTCTCTTGCTCCAGCTCGGGGCACATTAATATTAATCCACACTAATTAAAACTACAATTATGTACGCATTTCACCAACCGTGGAGGGCGGGCTTTTCTCTCATTAATTCGACAGCCTTGCCTAAGCTGGTGTGGCGTATGCTATGCAACCCGGTCTACGTGTGGCTCAACATCGCCAGTTTCTCCGAAATGGCCGTCGTCGCCGGTATGGTGACCTTTTTCCCCAAGTATCTGGAGACACAGTTTGGCTTGTCACCACCCGAGGCCAACTTTTTTATGGGTAAGGCGGAAGGAAAGCGTTTACGACACCTTCAATGTCTCCGTGGTTTTAGCTCAAAAGGTCGATGCAGTGCACTTTGAATATAACTCTTGGAAATGTAAAAGTATTGTTTTGTCTCAATTGCCAGTTTTTGTTTTGCTTTTCTCAAGGATTATCAAGGTGTCATTCTGGTTTTGTGCTAAGGCGTAATTTCCATATTCATGAGCAAACCTTGGATGCCATACCAGGCGAAACTAACTCTTATTAACTACTCTTATGTTTGGTGCTAATTAACCTACTATAATATTTGATATTTTGCAATCTTCAAATTTCTTTCCTTTGGTAATTCATTGCTGTGTGTAATTGTAGCAATAAACCAACAGGCAACCGTTTCTAAAATATCTCTTCAGTGGCGAAAAGGAAAAAAAACGTTACAGCAACCTTTTAAATTGTTCTCCAGTGTTGATCATTTAAAAAACCCGCAACTTTGGCTGGGAATCAAGTCATTCCAGGTCAAACAGGACCAAGCCTCACGAAGTGTATCAAAGCTTACCTCTTACAGGAAAAGCGTGGTTTGTAGAGGTTGTATAAAAGTTTCTTACTCCAAAAGCAAGTTGTAACCGACATTGCCTCAACAGTTCGAATCAGTTAATTTAACATGTCTGAATCACCAGCATATTGGTTTTCAATCGTTCTACTTCCTGACTGTCATATAAATACCATACCAAAGTACGGAGCCACGAGATAATCAGATCTGATCTGTATGTAATATCATCTATCCTTCTGCAGGCGTTATTCCTGTACCGGCCGTTGCCCTGGGATCAGTTCTTGGGGGGTACCTGCTAAAGAAACTCTCACTGAAGGCAGACGGCGCTATGAAACTTGCCCTTGCCTGCAGTGTGGTCTCCTTGGTAGGCCAGGTGGTGTTGTTTGGAGTTGGCTGTGATAGTGTCGGCCTTGCTGGAGTGGATGTATCTTACTCTGAAGACCCATGGAACAGGTTGGTTGTGATTGAAAAAAACAAAGACAGCGCCAGGAAATAATTGAAATCAGACACAGCTCAGTGGGAAATCCAACCAACCAAAGCAAATCCATGCTTAACCCAACCCAACAGAATTACCCAACCCTACCCAACCCAACCCACACACGCAAAAACAAACTCAATTCAACTCACCAAATTAACCCAGCCGAACCCACCCCAACCCATCCCACCTAGACCCACCGGAGCCTGGCCAATTCCCATGGGAATGTGTACACACATCTTGCAGCTGGCAGACATCAAGGGCTAGGATTGTGTACATGAACATCAACAGCTGCCTGGCTTGCCCATACCAGGCCCTGCCTGTGACACCCATAAACGATCCTTTAAAGGCTGTCGAGCCTCTTTGAAGCTTTGTGGCTTTCCAGAAGGCACGTGCCTGGGCAATTCTAGACACGCCTAGGTAGCAGAGTAGGGTATAGCCCAAGGCTATTTCATGTGGCTTGTTACTGAAAGATATAACAGCAGTTGGGTACAAGCTTACTAGCTTTTTCGGTTTTTTCTTTGCGGATTTAAACCACCCTCACCCTCGAATCTGACCACTTTGAAGCAGGAGTAGTATATATGTCCGCGTCAAAATGCTACTGCCCTCCCGCTCACGAAGCTTGATCATCAGTGGTCATCTAGTGATATTTTCCTCTCCAATTTCCTTCAAGGATTGACTTGACGGTGAACCTAACCAGCAGCTGTAACGTCGACTGTGGTTGCAACTTAACCAGTCCCGATGTCGTCTGCGGAGTCGACAGTATCACGTACTTCTCCCCCTGCCACGCTGGTTGCAAAGAAACCATCAACGGGGTAGGGTTATCTCAGTGTCCCAGTCTAAAATGGCTCATTGCTGGAATGCTGCGTTTATCCTTTGAATCAAACGGGATGTTTTGGGCTATGGCTGTGGATATTTTCGTTGTGAGTCGATGGCGTAGCCTGTAACTTCAACCAGTTTTGGTATCTGCCTTCAGCAAAAGCACCGCCTCAGTGTTGAAAAGAGCCATGTTGGTCGGGAGTGTTCATATTGTTGGTAGCGATGCCACCGCAACACATGCGTTTCATAGTCGTTTGTAAACCAGCGAAGTGCAGTTCCTACTAAATGAGCCTGCGTTGCTGTGGAAATTGCGCCCTCTCTTTGTCCAGCCCGGGTTCATACTAGCGCGTGCTTCGCGTGCATTTTAATTACAAGACAGCACTGAGCTTAAATTTGTTTCCGCTTCCTTCCCGTAGACGTATTTCAACTGCTCATGCGTGCAGGAGCCGACCGATCAGAATGCCGATAGTGAGCCTGGCTCGGCCCAGCACGGCGCATGCCCGATGAGCAACTGCCACATGTTGGCACCATTTCTGGCCATCACGTTCATCATTGCACTGTTCAGTAGCTGTGAGGAAATCCCCCAACTCTTGGTCATGATGAGGTGAGTTAGTGCACAGCACAAGACAAATACGGGTGATTATCGACACAGCGCGCCACCAAGAGTTGCCGCAGATGGGTTACCTTACAAGTCTATGGTCGACACGATGCCGCTATTCAGCGCACTTCGTACATAACTTTTGGATATATGACTGATGGAGGCGTTCACCACACAAAACCATCATTTTGACAACCTAACATCTATTTGCAGCAAGCAATTTGGAATTTTTAACCAAGATAAACAAACACGGGGAAAAATTTACGTTTTCTGCCAGCGCAGAAAACTCTGCGCAGCCCCTCCTTGGCAACCTTTTGGCCATGCTCACTGCATTGTGAATCGCCCGTATTCAAAGCCAAAAATAAAAGAACTAGGTTTTTCTTTTTTTCTAAGCCCCGATGCGTTTTATCAATTTTCCAATGCTTGCTGCGCTTTCAAACTTTGTCCTGCGACAGCCGAGGTCGTGGGTGCGAAATCCACCCGTATCCGGCACTGAAGTAAAGGCACTTTAATTACAGAGAGGAAGGTAACGGCAAGGGTGAAAGATTATGTGATCAAGTTGCTTGTAACAAAACAGATTCTTATTTCATAAATCTGACGCCGTATCTTTTCGATATTCTGTTTCCATTGATAGGTGTGTCGAGAAGTCGGATAAATCCCTCGCACTTGGTGTGCGACACATTTTATTTCGAGTATTCGGTACGTATCTTATCATCTACAAGGTAAATGTGTTGAAGTCACCAAGGTCCTGTTGGTTTCACCGTGTATGTATTGAGGACTCGAAAAATTTCCTTTCCCAGTTTGAACTTGGGTCGGTGGAATGGCCTCTAAACCCTAGCCCTTTTTCGGTTAATTTCTTCATTAAAACAAAATTAAGGCCAAATGCAATCAACTCCCGTGTTTGCCTACCTCTTTTCATGCTGGACAGCCTAGTTTAGTCACCTCTAAGTTTGGGGATTCTTCTTAGCCAGAAAACTAGATACTCGCGAGCCGGTTTCTAGCCAAGTCCCATTGGAATGTGAATAAAGAACTCCGCCAAGAGGCCCTATGGGATTATTGCAGCGGGAGCCCAGGCTTGTCAGGGCTTGCCTAGACTTGACTCAAGTCAGGATCTCTGTCACGGTGACATTTTTCGGTTATGCATTGGATACAACATCGAGACCAAGCGCCCTTATACTTACTTTGCGCCCTCTTGTGTCCACTAATTACTATGAGTTCAGTTCAGAAATCCGAACTTGACGAATCTGCCAACCGTTTGTACACATCGAATAGGCTCATCTACCAGGTGTGGTAGCAGCCAATCACATACCTGCACATGATGAACTAGTCTACAAGCCTGACTACTTTGATTGGTGGAAATTCCGTATACATTATGCAAGATCATGTCGTTCATTATGCAATTATGAATAACTACATATCAAGGACGGGGGGTCCGATTGGCTTATCCGTCAAGTCGACTGAGTGGTGACGTATCACACCCTGACGTTGTACGATAAAGGCTATCAAAATGAGGGCGCCTTATTGGGTTATGCGAGCTGTCGGGTCCAGCGCGACGACCACGTAGTGCATGCGTACAGGCTGAGGGATGGCTGACTGGGGAAGAGCAACGGAAGTCCGACTTGATTCAAGTCTAGGGCTAGGCTAGCCAGGGTCAGTCATAATTATATCATGGCCAGCAGGCACTCTCCGATGTGTTTAGATTATTGACTGGCCGTTGGGAATAGAGCTGTGGCTTGGCAGTTGATGAGTGACAGAGGCTTGGTCCCTATAGGGACCCCCCTTCAAATTCAGGAGAAAAAATGTATACTGATACACAGAAACGACATCCAGTACGTAGAGACCGCGTGTCTGTTCGAAGTAGGTCTAATAAGTTACATAAGAGTGGACTCCCTTCCGTTTTTCATTCGGGATTATACGTCCTTGGTGGCGGCTTTTATGGTCACACACCGAGCTGTTTGTAGAGAGAGTTGTGACATGAATGTCTCAATTGTTGGCACCAAAATGGTGGATTATGTGTCGGCGACAATTAGCACACAATAATAGCTGTACACTGTACGAATAATAAACAGCCATGCATAGTCGGTTTCTAAAATCTAAAGCTGGCCTTAATCGCTTTTATACACAGCACTGGGCACAGGGTTTTCCTATCATGTGAGTTTGCTTGAAAGTGTCAACCTGACTGAGTTTTATTGATAATGGCTTCGTCTTCTGTCCCTCATTTTTAAAACAGGAAGCATCCCCGCGCCTCTGTACTACGGTGTGGCCATCGACGCCACCTGTCGCCTTTGGCAGCAGTTCTGTGGTGAGCAGGGCGACTGCTGGGCCTACAGCCTGCCCGATTTCCGCTTCACCTACATCGGCATCACAG
Organism: Acanthaster planci; assembly: GCF_054643075.1. Taxonomy (NCBI): domain Eukaryota; kingdom Metazoa; phylum Echinodermata; class Asteroidea; order Valvatida; family Acanthasteridae; genus Acanthaster; species Acanthaster planci. Next base: position 943,521 of record NC_141796.1, read on the forward strand.
TGGGTCTTAAGGCTCTCAGCACTGCAGCCTACGTGGTGGCCTGGGTCCTGCTGAAGAGACGGTCCGGCACCGATATGGCGCCTGCTGGAGGCGAAGGCACAATGGTCGTCGGAGACACCACGACAGCCTACAGGAAAGTTTCCGAGAATGGGGCTAACGGTGACGCACTGCTTGACCGCCAGGGGGAAAGCGCGACAGAAAACAGTGAGATGGCCGTCCAGCAAATCCCTGGAAATGAATCTTCTGTGTAGTTGTCACGTTTTCGTACGTGTTCATCTCCACCTTGCCACAGTGTCAAGAACCTTGACTTCAGTGTAAAAACCTTCGCGTCAATGTCACGAAATAGTTTCTACAGAGCCTCTAAATTTCTGCGAGGTGTTGACTTCTGTACAAAGGCTTGTCTGCATTCAGACATTCACAGTTTTATCCATTCTGACAATCAGTGTACGACACTGAGAGCTATGCGTATAATCTTATTGTATGATTCTTGTAACCGTTTCCAATAATGTATTCCTTCCTACTCCAGAAATTAGTCTTAGGCCTACTCGTGTATTTGTTATGCTTAGAGTCTTTTTCTTGTCTGTCCTTGCATTAATTTTGTCTATTCAAAGATAAGGGCTGGAAACGTATAATCAATTTCCTTCACCCTTTACTGCATGCACTATATAATTTATACTTAGAATTAGCATGTGGGAGAGAGGGGGCGGGGCAAGCCCCCGCAAGAGGCATGTCGCTGTTTGTTTCCCCTAGCGTTTTCTGCAACAAAAGATCAGTGTACTTTTGGTTTCAGGTACTGAAGCAAATTTGAAACTGTATACAGCCACCTAGGCTTTCTTGGAGAGGGGTGTGGATCTTGTGAGGATGTGAATTTGGACCATAGTTTCTCGGAAAACATTCCAATTCCCCGCCGCTGCCCACCCAACCCCCTCAAAATCTGGATACACCACTGACCCCAGGTACCAGTCACCGTTATTGGGCTTCGTTTAAAACCTGTCATTTCATTATTTTCCCATTTTTCTGTAGATATTTCGCCATCAGCATGCCAGCATGTCAAGTATTTTCGTGTCACGATTGAACTAAATTGTTTTTGGTTTGTCAGTTTTCCAAAGTGAGAAATTGAGTTCTCCATACTGAAGACACTGTTGCTACACTTCTTGATTCAGAGCAAGCTTTTGCTTAGTTCGATAAGAGACACCTTGCACCAATACACTGTTCTCAATGGAAAAGAAAGGCACGAAGGAACCTGTCCATTCCAGAGATGGTGGTCGCTATGCAAAAGCTTAACCCGAATCAGGACAAACACAGGGTCGGTTCAGTTATTGGGCAAAGAAAAGCACAATGTCATTTTACGATCTTTGTTATAAGGATGTAAGAGTCGACGATTCACAATGTAGCGCGCCTCCATGCTAACTGCGCTGTGCGCGGGAAACTTGATATTTTTCCCCAAAACGTTTGTTTATCTTGGTTGAAAATTCCAAATCGCTTATTGCAAACGGGCGTTTGGAAGTCAAAATGATGGTTTTGTGCACCAGTGGCGGAACGGGGGGGGGGCTGGGGCCCATGTCCCCTTCTTCGAAAAGATAGTTATTTTAACCCCTCCCACTTTATAGGCCTACCATCCATCAAAGGTACATTAAAACTTCATAACTGTATTCTTTTCAATCTAATGGCCGGGCCCTTCCCCCCCCCACTTTTAAAACCGTTCTGTCGCGGTTGGTTTTGTACGGTGTAGAGAACGCCTCAATTACATGTATTCAAAAATTGCGTACGAGGTGCGTGGTATCCGGTAGCTTGTCAACCGTAAACTTGCAAAGTGGCCTATCTGCGGCATACTCCTGGTGGCAAGCTGTATTGTGAATCGCCTGCGTTGTCGTATATAATTTATTCTTTACCCTCCCCCCCCAAAAAAAAAAATCCACTATTTTTCTAAAGGACGGTTGTATTCGTCCCAACAGGAATAAAAGTGATACAAAGCAACTGTAACTACATCTTTATGGATTTAATTTTGTCGTCAGCGCAGGAGTGAGTTACGAGACAGGAAAAGGAACTAATGAAAGGAGAAAGTGGGACGAAATCAGCCCCCATGATCCCCTCTTGAATATTAACATGTCTGTTGCTGACTTGACTCTCCTCCCCGGAAAACTCTTGGCTACGCCCAACTGTGAGGTTAATTGAAGCAGGTCTTAAGAACTGGGATACCAAAGGAGTCACGTGATACATGCAGCATTCAGATTCTAGTATCATAACTCTTACGACTTGTAATTTCATAAAACACTCTAGTGTTGAGTGATGAAGTTATTGTCATTTTTGTATTCCGGAAAAAAAATCAGTCGGCCATAGTTATTTCAATTCTCCAGAGGGGCACGGCCCCCCCCAGTAATCTTTCGTCGTCCCCGAGTTGCATCGATATTAGGCCTGTGTTGTTATTGTTATGTGTGTGTTTTTTTCCATTTTTGTGCGGAAAAGAAGCAAATTGAGGCAGTTGATTGGCTGATAGCTGTCAGCTGACTCTGGTCGAACTTCCATTGATTGGGTCGCAGAAGGGGACACTAGACGTGGAGAGCCAGATCCTTGCATTAATAAGAACACTCGACTCGGACTCGAGTCGCAATTTTTGTGACTCGTGACTTCAAGTTGATATGTACCACTGCCGCTGAATAGTTATAGAAGGCCGATAGAGGGCGCAAGCAAAATTAAATCGCTGTAACACTATGTTAACTTTTTCGAATCTCATAATTGTATTTATAACACCAAATATAAGTTAGAAGTTCTCGAATCAATTGGGAATTTACTTGCTCCGAAATTTGATTCATAGTTTTTAATATTTTGGATATATTAAATTAACAATCTTCTAGCCGTAATCTGCAAAGTCAGCGGCCGAATAAATTGACTCACAAACTCAATGCTGCTGTGTAGCTGCAACGAAACCTGCGTTTCACAAATGTCGGCTTCATGCAGGTTACCAGGGCAGTGGCTTTGAATATCGATAGGACTCCAAAAAGGAACCAGCGAATTGTCAGATGACCCGATATCACATGATAAAATACCCACGCACTTCATGCATGCCTTGTGTTTCTCCCTGCTTCATGCATTGTCATGTGGGGTAAGTGACGATTAGTGTGGTGAAGTTCTACTTCAAGCCCTGGGTGGTTGCGAGAAAAATTTCTATTTATTACCGATCAAGGCTCCGGTTTTTCCAGTAAAGATGAAGCTTGTTCTTTTAGCCGTCCTTCTTTGTGCAGCGGTCGTCAGGTGTTCAAGGTAGGCCTAACTTCTTTACTTTATTTTTTTTTAATTTTAAGACTAGTCTTTGCAGCTCGGCGACCGTCCACGGGGACTGTTAGCTTAGTGTTAGTAAACAGGGCCCAACGTATCTAGTCCTTCGTCATATACTGGGCCCTGTCCCGATAGTGATTTCTTTCGAAAAAGTTTATCCAGGATATCTGGGCAACCTGGGGCATAATCAGACATCCGCCATGCCCACTGGATTTTATGAGCTGAAATTGCACTGGTAGGTTCTCTACTTGACAGAGTTAACAGGTAAACTGTCCCAGTTTCTGGGCTATATACGAGTATACATCAGGCCCTGTTTGCGGGTCTAGGTGACTGACAGTAGCCTAGGCCCTACCACTTCACTGTCGACAGTCATGGCTGCAGTTTTTAGGCTAAAAGTACCATGTTTACTAAAATAGGAAAACAAATTGAACTGAAACAAGCATGACAAAATCATGCCATTGTCACTCAAACTTAACTCGTGAAGAGTTCCATGTGGACGCCAGTAATTATTTTGGGTTTGCTCCATCAGAAAGCAAAAACATGCCCAGAAAAGTTCATGTTTAGGAGGAGAAATACCAAGTTATTTCTACAGTATTAACATCCATGACAGTAAAGTCACTACATGTACCAGGTCCCTCATTTCAGCTCGCACCGTGAAAACCAGTCAGACGAGGGCCTAGTTGGAAATTAGGGACCTGGTGACTACAAGATATTACATGTAAATGTTAGAAGAGGGACAGGGATTTTTTCTTTCCTTGTCCTTATAAGGTATTGCTGCAACCATGTAACCCTTAGAATTTTTGAATATGTACATGTACATTTATAGCTTTCAGGTAATAAAGATAAGGTGCGGTCACATGTAAGGCTGCATCCGAATCTGTTGTCTAGAGCTAGGTCTAGGTCTTCACTCCATTGACAATGCGTGGAGACGCACAGACAATAGACCTAGCCGTAGCTCTCGAAGCCCGTTTCGGACACGGCGTCTGTTTACAACTACTCATGTATGGTGTATGTGTTCAAAGTTGGCGATCTGATCTTTTTTATGCCATCTTGATCAAAGGTTGGTATTCTGTACACACTCATGTGACACAGAATTTCTGATCTAAGGGCTGTGAGCATTGTTGATTCAGATATTTGACTGATCAATTTATTATGTGGTGGTAAAAGTAAACAGAATAAAAAAGGAAAAATTTCAGTCACGTGCATTCCGGTATTTCCAAGTTCTGCGACGAGAGTTGTAAACTTAAACACATCTACAGTGTGTACGAGTAGTTAGTAAATTATGCCCAACAATGAAGCCCAACCCTTCTTTTCCTTCAATCTTTTTTTTGGAAATTTCCATGCTTTGTGTCCTGCTTTTCTGGGAATTTAGTACAATTGAATATTCAATGGAAAAGAAGGTTGAATATTTGAGTATTGAATTAATTGATTTGACTCAGCATGTAACTCCTGTTACAATGTACGTGTACGCTGTACCTTGCCTTCAACATGTTTATAACCACTCTCATTTTTTTCAAGATGTATTTTTGCGTTGGGGAGATGTTAATTATATACATGTATATAACGGTTTTTTGCCCGTACCCAACGTATATTAACAAGCACTGTATGCTCAGTGCTTGTCCGGGAGCTTGCAAAAAAAACCTCACAAGCTTACTCGGGTGGGACTCGAACCCACGACCTCCTGCTTACTAGTGCAGATGTCTTAACCACTCGACCACCGAGCTTGCCGGGGTCGGCTGGTCGGTCTGAGTCTCTCGTTTTATTTCAGTTTACATGTATCTGTGGGTGACCAGAACCCGCAGAAAAGTCAACCTTTGGTTGGTTTTCGATTATGTATCTCACATTCGTTGAAAATGTTCATTTGTCTCACAAATTTTAAAGAGGGTTGAATTTTAGTTTTGAATTTAGTATTAAATTACGTAGTACTGTTATCTGGTGTCTCTGATAGCTGTGTGGGATTTTTAAGACTGTGAAGTTCTGTTTCACTTTGGTACGGTGGTCAGTCACAGTTTTAGCAGCCACTTGCAGGAAAAAACACTACTGCATCATCAAGACCCTACTTAAGGCCGGCACCTGCATAAATGTTGTCCCAACCACTTGAAATTTGGTTTCCTTGTTGGAAACGATGTCTCAAGTTTCCTTTTCAGAACACAGTGAAGAGGCACCGAAAAATATTACACTTTCCAAGCAGCAAAAAGAGAAATATGGATCTACATGTATCTTGATCCATTACAAGCACTATACGTGTAATGGTGAAGAATCGGTTTCTGTTTATGTTGATGGTGTAAACGGAATTCAGTTTCACACGCACAGAATCATTTGATCTGAGCATACAGTGTACCACCACTGCATGCCAAGTTTCACTTTGATCACCGTAAACCTGTAATGTGTGGCCCATTTGTTCTCCGTTTTATTTTCAGGATTCCTCTGTACAAGATGCGCCGTACTCGACGCATTCTTTCTGAGAATGAGCTGACATGGAAGCCGTCAAAATACTCTGCCTCTCCGAATGGCACCGTCAGAATTGTTGATTACATGGATGTGAGTTAGAGAGATAATTCTTATTCCCAATTTCCCGCAAGTTGTACATGTGACTTCTCTGACAATCAGCCAATCTGTATGCCAGGCTTAAACAGTGATTGTTCTGAGTTCTGTTCCCTTAGTTTTGTTTTGCAATATTGACGATTCACAACACAGTGCGTAACCAAGGGTTGCCATAGAGAGGCAATTTTTTCTAATTTACGGGCAAAAATATGGGGCAAACTTGCTGCAGTTTGCATGTCAGCGAATGTCGTTTAGCAACTTAGGAAGTTTTGATTGATTGGAGCATGTAGCATGATATTACACCGATACTGAAAAGAAAATAGAAGAGATAAACCTCAAATCCCCAACACAGAAAAACAAAAAGAAGAAAGACTTTCAATCTCCCAATGCAGAAAAACAAAAGAAGAAAAAAAGTCAAATTCCCAAGGTAGGAAAAAAAAACAGAAGAAGAAAGAACTTTCAAATCCCCAAGGCAGAAAACCAAAAAGAAGATAAACTTTCAAATCCCCAAGGCAGAAAACCAAAACGAAGATAAACTTTCAAATCCCCAAGGCAGAAAAACAAAACGAAGATAAACTTTCAAATCTCCAAGGCAGAAAAACAAAAAGAAGAACTAACTTTCAAATCCTCAAGGCCGAAAAACAGAAAGAAGGAAAAACCTTTCAAATCCTCAAGGCAGAAAAAGAAAAAAAACTTTCAAATCCCAAGGCAGAAGAATAAAAAGAAAGAACTTTAAACCCCCAAGGCAGGAAAACAAAACGAAGAAACCAACATTGGTAATGATTCAAGCTCGAAATGCTGAGAAATAGAGCTTGTTCAATTATTTCCTCACAATGGTGCCAGGCCTTGGTAACCTCTTGCTGTGGTGTTACGTTGTATATTGCCCGGTTTTGAGCATTGGCCCAGGGGGAGATAAAACAAGAAGCCATGAATTCAAAGACTGTTTACCCACTTTTATTGGTCATGTGACTGGTCTTATATTAAAGCACCAGCTGGCTGTCTACCACCTGTCGCAGTACACCAAGTGTGTTCCAGTCTCTATATAACGAGATTCAGTGGTTATGACGGAATGAATGGGCACATACCATTCAAGGCTAGAGGGGTGGCAGGAAGAAAAATGAAGTAAAAGTGTCGAGCAAAATCTTTAGAAATTTACAGTTCATGAAACTTGGTTTGACTTTGTGATTGAAATGGAATTAATATTTATGCTTGGGAATAAAAGTACATGTACACTGGCCGTTCGTAAATGTGGGAAAAAGACTGGCTTTGGAGGGTCGATGATGGTAATGCCCTCGCCTTGAGCTCAGGCCATTATCGGCATCCATTCTCTATGGATGGTTAAGACCATCTACTAGTAAGCCTGTACCTATCACTTTACCCTAATCCCCAGGGTAGGGAGCGTACGGAACCCAACAAACTTCAACAGATACATGGACTTGTGCAAGCAGGTCACTGTACCAAACCTGATAAACTCCAACAGAATAAGCCCGTTGGAGTTTGAGTGATATGGTATGGATGGGTCTATGCAGTATAGGATGACTTGCACTGAACAGTACCAAACCTGACAAAATCAAGCATCGTCCAACAATTGGTACAGCAAGCCAGACACGGCACACAATGAACCCTGTGTGTCCCAACTCACACAGAATCCAATACCATCATCCTGGACCTTTGACACCAAGTCCAACAAAATTCAACGAGAAGTTCCATCGAGTATGGTACCAAACCTTCCCAAACCCACATGTACATGTGAAGCCATACATGTACTAGCTGTCGGAGTGTCATGGATACTGGGCAGTTCATGTAGTAATAGTTTCCTCTTGTACCTATAGGCACAGTACTATGGTCCGATAACCATCGGAACCCCTCCACAGAAATTCAACGTTATCTTCGACACAGGGAGTTCCAACTTGTGGGTCCCAGCCTCCAACTGTAGCTTGTTAGATGTTGCTTGTGGTGAGTAGTATCCTTTAACCCTCACCCTTCATAATACAAATTACTACTTGTAGTAAAATGTAGTACTGAGTGCTGTCGCTTGTAAGAGGACATGACTTTATTGTTCTACGAAGCCATAAGATATACCATATGTACCATACAGTGCTGTGGCGCTATGAATGCTCGGCTTTATTGTTCTCTGTACAAGTAACAATGGAAGTAACCTAGCCAGAAGTAGTAATTTGTAGTAATTTGAACCTTTGTGAGTTTTTGGATACTTTGTGTGGTTGTTTTGACACCACTTTCGTGGAAATGGAACCTACCTTTCTCGCGCAGGGCGCATTTTTCCCGTCAGGTCAACCAAAGATGTACTTGTGCTTGAATACATTACCTGTACCTGGGCTGACACTTGGGTGGCCTTGATGAACCTTAAAATGGCCGTAACAACACAAGATGTTTGGATTAAGGTGAAACTTGACATTTTGGTAAAGTGTCACTACGTGTACATGCATGCCAAGTTTTAGAAAATCTTGCGTGACTGTGCTGTGAGATGGTTCAAAATAACCCGACTCGTTCAGGGTTAAACACTACTGGTCTTGTGACTGGTCTTGTGAATGGTCTGGTGAATGGTCATGTGACTGATCTTATGACTGGTCTTGTAGATGGTCTTGTCACTGGTCTGGTGAATGGTTTTGTGACCGGTCTTGTGAATGGTCTTGTGACTGGTTTTGTGTCTGGTCCAGTAACTGGTCTTGTGACTACAACCAGAAATAACCAGAATAGTTTTACTTTTTGTGATCAAAGGCATCTATTTTTTTCTTAGATTTGCACAACAAGTATGACTCGAGCAAATCGTCCACCTACCAGCCTAATGGCACAAGATTTTCCATTCAGTATGGAACGGGCTCCTGCAGCGGGATTCTGGATATCGACACTGTTCAGGTAAGAAATGGCTTGGAAGCAACTTTTTTATTCAGAACCCAATTCTGTGGATTTTATAAGTGGTCAGTGCTTTCCAGATTAGAGCTTTTAAATGTCTGTCGTAAAATGAAACCTAGATACCGGACCCATGCATTGGAGCCAGACTTCAAAGTTCAACGACCTGCTTTTTGTTTTGTTTTCGTCTATAATGCTTCATAATCAGGGAACATACACGTATTTAATAGTAGCAATGTGACCTTTGAATATGGAAAAGGTCATGACCGATGCCTGTGATTGGCTGAAATGCAGCCCCTATGGCAGATTGGGCCTGCATTTGAACAAAATTGCAGCCTGGAAACAACTAGTCTGGTTCCCTCCCCTCGCGGTCCCTATTTGTCAGTTCAAATGTTATGTCAGGTTGCTGTTGTCAAAACCGATGCACATGTATAACGTAATGTCAAGATGCCTGCCATTTTTCTGAGATTGACCCACGAATACAGCTTTTGGTTTCTGCACATTCTGTGTCATCAAACTCTGTTTAAAAGTAGCAATGATAATCAAGAAAAGAACAATTGGATGATGGTAAGGGGAAAAAGATAATCTATACATGGTTCACATTTATTAAGAAATCTGACGCCAACTGAAACCAAGGTTTCATGATTTATCTTTGTCGTAGGGAAGGTGACAGATCCACCAACCTGCAGGTGGCCAGTCCACCCTTCCTTATTTCCTGATGTAATACCATAAACAGAAGTTGTAAAAAGCCACTATTTTTTGTGACTCGAGTTGAGTCAAGGTGACTCACCTAGTCATTGTAACATGGTGACTCAAGTTGATACGAGTCATTAGACACAAAATGTCAGGAAGGCTGTTGGTGTCTGCACATATATTTGATACATGTACATGCAAGTCTACACCCTCGCAGAGTGTGAAAATAGCTATTTAGTATTCCTCTGATGTCTGTTCCACAGGTCGGTGGCGACAAGGCTTTGAAGCAGACCTTTGGTGCTGCCGACCACGAGCCAGGCATCACGTTCATCGTTGCCAAGTTTGATGGCATCCTGGGCATGGGCTATCCGCAGATATCCGTTGACGACGTGCAGCCATTCTTTGACACGCTCATGGCCCAGAAGTCATTGGACAAGGACGTGTTCTCCTTCTACCTCGACAGGTGAGACAAATACAATCAAATCAGACTTTTCAAAGCATCTTTCACAACTCGCTCGTTTTCTCATTTGGGGTACATCTCCCGGATATTTTTTGATCTGCTGCGTAACTTTGTTTTCTTTCTCAAATGCTTCCATTTCGTTAAAAAACATGTGTCATATATATACAATGTATGTTGCATTTCACACCCATGTTTGAAATGTTTCTTGCCCTTAGTAGCTTTTCTTAGCACACTAAAAGACCAAAAACATGAGGTGTTAATCTTGTCTGGACAAATTATGCATGGCACATGTACAGTTTAATCCTTTGTTTTTAATTGTTTTCACCCCCGAAACTACAAGGCTATGAAGTCAAAATCGTAGTAATGAGGTTCAACTGTAGTTGCACACTGTGGGCGAAAAAAGCATGTCACCTTTTTGTTCTGGAGAAAAATGTGTGTCAAAGTGAGGCTGTGGTGAAGTACTCAGGCTCCCAACTGTAGTTGCACACTGTGGACGAAAAAAGCATGTCACCTTTTTGTTCTGGAAAAAAATATGTGTCAAAGTGAGGCTGTGGGGAAGTAGTCGGGCTCCCTCTCATTTTAGAGTATTCAGTGAATCAAGTAGGTTCCGGGAACACAATTCAAACTGGCCGTCTCATGAACAAAGCCCATAACATCATGACGATTCTTACCTCCTCTTTTGCAACAGGAAAGAGGGAGCTGCAGTTGGCGGTGAGCTTATCTTGGGCTCCTCTGATCCCAAGTATTACACCGGTGATTTCCACTATGTTGATGTCAGCAAACAGGGTTACTGGCAGTTTGCCATGGATGGGTAAGCACCAGTCAGATTGAAGCGCTGATGTACAGTACTGCTTCACGCAGGGAATCATGGGATTTTCTTTGTCGTCACACTGATAGGCATATTCTGACCAAGTCTGTACTCCCGAGTGATCATCTGTACTCGTCCCCACGCTTGAGTGATATCCATTGACTTAGTGCTCATGCAATGACTTTGAGGTTTGGGTGTTGCTCGTGAGCGGTCATTGGCCACAGCTAGATGTTGTTAATGTCGCTCCAAAATATCGTCTTGCAGTTTGCACGGAAAACATCAATGTGGCAAGACGTGTTGCCTGAATTCTGAACGACTCACCACGGCATGTGTCAAGTCCAGCTATGTGAAGGACTTTGGTAGTGGTATCTAGTTAGCTTTAAATGTTGGTTTAATTGGCCGAAAGGATTTCCACACTGAGAAATGTGGTTTCAGCATCTGGTATGCATTGATCATCTATTCAAAATTATTGGGCATTCTCTCATGTCTTCTCATTTCGTCCAGCGTTCAGGTTGTCAAGGACGACAAACCCTTGTTGTCGCTCTGCAGCGGCGGTTGCCAGGCAATCTGCGACACTGGAACCTCCCTCCTAGTTGGGCCCAAGGCTGAAGTGGAGAAAATTCAGATGGCGATCGGAGCGGCACCTCTGTTTGAGGGCGAGGTAAATGGATTGGTGGACTGCTTCCACTGGTTCCCATCACCCATGAATTGTGCATAACGGTGCAGAATTAACCTTGCAACCAATTATCAAGAACCCGCACTACATTAGTATGTGTGTTGAATACCACGGTCAACTAATAGAGTGCTGTCAGTATAGAATGAATGTTCACATTAAGTTTAGGAATGCACAATAGAAAATGTCATCAAAAGTCATTTTAAGCCACAAAACAAGAACACAGAACCCGGGTTCAAAGATATTTGCACACTGTCTAATTTTCGCCTCACTTCACAAGTGTGCCAGTATGTTGCATTGAAAAAAAAAAACACTGCTAAGAGTTACCATAGCGATACACCTGTAACCTGCGAGTGACGTCTTGGTCATTCTGGTCAATCCTACATTACTCACAGTGGTTGCATTTGAGACCCTAGCGGACATAGTTAGAACTTAGGTGATGACTGTTTATGGGCATGGAACCTACTGGGCATGTATGACTAATTACTGTTTAACACATTGACTGCCGACTACAAGTATGCTCGTAGTCACAGGTGCACCGGATTCTGCCAGCACGAGTATACTTGTAGGAAACAAAAGGCTATTGTAATGTAAATTGAATACACTGGCATCAACAAAGAACGCATCAAAAACACACTGCTGGCAGTGTGGAGGGTTTACATCCGTAGAATGCTTATGTTCAAACAGACACCTGTAAGGTACCTAATAATTATGCGGACATGCATACAACGCTTAGCAAATGGAAAGCACCCTTTGAAATTATGCGCGGCAGTCAACGTGTTAAGCGGCAGTCAACGTGTTAAATCAGTGTTTTAATTGCTCAGCCTTTGAGCGCCTTGCCGTGCCTTGGGCATGCATGAGCCCTGTTGAAAAATTCCCCACCTGAATTATCTCTTCTTTGCCAGTGAGGGCGCACTTCGACTCGGGCGTTATGACTGTCTTGTCGGCCTTCCGTGCTAGTGCTCCAATTCCTCAAGTGTGTAGAGAGACCCTGTTTCAAAGTTTATTTTTGGTTGACAGTATCTGGTGGAATGCAGCAAGATTCCGACCATGCCCAACGTGACCTTCACCCTGAACGGGAAGGTGTTTGTGCTGACCCCCCAAGACTACGTGCTGAAGGTGAGCGACGCGTCCCTGAACACAAGAGGGCGCTTTAAAGCTTTGACCTCTCCTCAAAGCTTGCACATCGTTGACCTCAGAATTTGGTGTTACATAGCACCCAGAATAATTGAAAACATTCCTGTCCTTGGCTTTAATATTTGGAGTTGCCACATCCAACCGAACCTAGAAAATTATGCTGTAAAAGCGGATCTTTCTATTCACATATTCCTAAAATAACTTGTGCCAACGCCAGAGCCCAATTTTCATGCGCAGCATACTGTCCTGCAAGGACGTTATTTTGTAATTTTTTTTTTCCCGACACATCGACCAGGATGAAGTGGTTTTGTCTTGTGTGTTTGTACTCACTACAGCCTGCTTTCTAAATTCTTAATGTCTTCAACCACTCAAAACATGACTATAGAGGGTTTGCAAGGCAAGGTATGCACAAAGGAGGTTGCCATGTTGAACAAAAGAGTTGCCCTGCAAGATGGCTACCATGCAAAGCCTCTGTAGCCTCTCTGGCCTGGTAATGAGTTGTGGTGATCTTTTTCAACAGGAATCGGAAGCGGGCGAGACCCTGTGCCTCAGTGGTTTCCTGGGAATGGACATCCCCAAGCCCATAGGCCCTCTCTGGATCCTGGGAGATGTCTTCATCGGCAAGTACTACACCGAGTTTGACCGGGTCAACAACCGCGTGGGCTTTGCCACAGCGATCAAGGGAGTGGACATCAAAGTCCACAACTAGACAGAGACGGGTGACAAACCACCCCTCCTCCAAACCTCATCTCTCAGGCCATTAACAGATTTATTTTGGTTCACCTTCCTCTGATGTTAACTGAGGAATGCCGCAGATACAGCCAGAAAACAGGCCGCCTGGAAAGTTCTTTTTTCATTTGTCTCTTGATGTCATTTCAACATTAGCCCATGACGACTTTTTAAGAATACTTTTTAGGTAGTTTTAGTGGCATAAAAAGCCGAGCGTTTTGTGATGTGAAGGCTTGCTACTTTGTCAGTTATGAATTTCACTTCCGTCTTCGTCAGTAATTGATTGTTAAAGACGTGTATAGGGAAGGAATATTTTAGGAAAACATATTGGCCATTCCCGCGGGAACAGAATTTTCTTAGGGGGTGCTGAGATTGTAAAATCATAAATACCCAGGGTTTTTCGGTGAATCTCTGACATTGGTGAGTTTGGTTATGTTTGTGGCTTAACGTGATCAATGTTGGGGGCGCCATTTTGTACACCACCACCCCGGTCCAAAAAACTTAAGGGCGCTTCAGCGCCTAGAGTGCTCCCCATCTCGGCCGGCTTGATATCGGCTGATGTTGGTGATGTGAAATATTTCTTAGATGGCCTGTGATAAAACGGGCAAATACATGTGTCAGACGTGAAATCAGTGCAATCAGGTACATAGATCATTTCAAGTTTTTGGATAATCAAGAGTCAAGTCAATAGGCAGAAGTCTCGCCCTCGGCCAAACAAGGGACTAAAAAATACTGAATATCGCTGAATGACAAAAGCGATGCATGTTGCTTGTACGTGTAGGCTTCTCTCTATACTCCAGATATTTTTGACGACATTTACGTTTTGCATGATCTTTGAGACTCTATATGCAATTATTTTTCTTAACCAAACTATGATACTAGTTTTCAGTTCCATTACTTCTTAACCCTCATTATAACATCCCTCAGTGTGTACTTACTTTTGGATAGAGGAGATATTGTTGCAAAGTAGGCTGCTCGTGGACACAAATGTTGAATTCATCATTGGCTGGACTTTATATCCTCAATTGTTACATGTACTGGTTTGTAAATTAATTTTTGGGTTACATAATGCGATGTCTGAAATTTATTGCAGCGGTTGTAATAATTTTTTTCTTCAAAGGCAGGAAATTCAGTTTAGTCCTTAATCGTAGTATTTGAGGCAATTCGTGAAGCAGTTTAAGAATTTTTTAAAATGACATTTCAAATGTTAAAAGTTTTCTTAGCAAGTGCTGTCAGTTGTAATCGGGCATTTAACCGCTTGGTATTATTTTAGAAATGATGAACTAATTTTATTTTTCTTCACTAATTTGGCTTGATATAGAAGTGTTGAGATGTTCATGTAATCGATAGTTTTAGTCGATCGGAAAACTTGGTGTTAGAATGTAGGTGCAGTGCCAAATTACAAACTGTATCTTCGTCTATGAGAAAGTTGATCGAACATTTTTGATGTACCATTTCATGACCCACGTGTAGTTGGCATTTTTCTTGTAACCTGTAAGTCATTTAAACATTTTTTAAGTGTTGTAAAATGTCGCAATGTTTCAATGGATCAGACTATCCAAAGTTGAAATTATAAACTAGCTAGGGCAATTCCCACAACCAGACAAAAAGAACTCGTATATATAAGATACTCTTAGGTCTTGCAAGAAAGATTGATCAAGATACAGAAAATTTTGCACGCCAGAGCTTTGTAGTTAATACAAACACTATAAACAGAGTAATTTTCTAAGGGAACCAGGACTGTACCGTAAGTCTCAGCACGAAATTAAGAAAAACGAAATTGAATTGAAAACAAATACGCAGTTTTTCATCACTTTTGTGTTATGTCATTCGAATACAAGCCCTTTACAGACAGTGGTTATACTTCCAGAAGTTGCGCAGGACACAATATCGTCTGACGGAATTGAAGTTTTGAACTCATCAATCTGGCATATCGATAAGTAGAGAGATTTAAGTTGAAGGTACCCGCAAACATACTCCCCAATTCCCTGATGTGAACAGTTTGAAGCTTTCCGCGTTGAAGATTTGTCAACAACGTGCCTCAGCTATCCAACCGCTTATTTCTGTCCGAATTACTAAGTCCCAAATGAAAGTATAAGTATTCGAATTTTCGTCGAAATTTTGCATGCCGCGGTAGTGTCGTGGAAATGCGTCGGACTTGGAGTCACACGACGTGGGTTCGAGTCCGGGGGTGGACCTTTTTCTTTTTTTCCTGACTGAGGGGAATCTTTTAGATAAATATATGGTATTCGGTTCTCTGTTTGGGGACCCAAACAGCGCAAGCGGTAAGGGTGCTGCCGGGAGAGCGAAGGGTCCCTGGTTCGAGTCCCGCCCAGGACGAAGACCTGTCGCAGAAGACGATCCACGGCCAGCAGGATAAGAAGCAGGATAAGAGGAAAGAATATTATTATTTTTTACCGAGTCAATTTTACTAAAAGGAAAAAGAAGTAAAACCCCTCACAATTGGCACCAGCGGGGATCGAACCCGCAACGTGCTTACTGAGAGGTAGAGTGCATGTCCACTATGCCAAACCACTACTTCTTAAAAGATAGTGTTCGGAAGTTGTATTTCAATAATCAAATGATGCAGGCCAAAACTCGCAGCAGCGCCAATCCCTCGGTGAATCGCACTAAGTTAGTTAAAGACAGTTCTGGAAATGTGTACGACCCTTTCCCATTTAACTATGGAGCAATTACATTCAATGACGCACTGCACTAGTTTTGCAAGTCTTGATTCAAGTGATGGAATCTATGTTTGATGTGGAGGGCAAACGCTGCAGAGCAACTGCATATGAAGACAACTTGGAATATATGCATCGGAAGTGCCAAACTGTAAATGCACATTAAAAGGAATCGTTCAACTTCGTGAATACCGATACATGACATCGGGAAATCTAAGGCAGCAAAAACAATCTAAACGACAAACACAATCACCCAAATCTTTCTAGACAAAAGGGCTAAAAGACAAGAACCTGCCTCTTTTCGTTTGCTTCTTTGAAATATTCATGCGCAGAATGTTTGTTCTTCGAGATCAGCTCAGAAAATTTGTGCACATTCAGAACTTTGGCACATAACTAACTGAGCAAAGTCCCACTTTGAAGTCAGTTGTCAATTACATAGGAGGATCTTGCTTATAAACTGGGTGAAAGAGGATTTTAAAGTACAATTACTTAAATACAGCTTCAACGTAATATCCACAGTGCATATATTTCACAAGAGCAATAAAAATATCAACCACTTTCACATTTCCACATTTTGGATTTTGACATTGAATCCTGACGGTCGATTCGTTTGGAATATACACGCTTACTTACAAATGTAAATCATCATCGTTATTTTATGAAACCATGAAAAAAAATATTCTTTATCTCAATCTTGCTTTACATACAGGGACACATAGGAAAAATAACTTGCAGCAATCGAGTCATACTATAAATTTGGGGTCCATTTTTTTTCCTCGTGTCCCCGTCACATCTGTAATACGATTGTGTAAGAGTGGAACACATTTGATTTTTAAAAGTG
The DNA here is from genome assembly GCF_054643075.1 of Acanthaster planci. Classification (NCBI taxonomy): domain Eukaryota; kingdom Metazoa; phylum Echinodermata; class Asteroidea; order Valvatida; family Acanthasteridae; genus Acanthaster; species Acanthaster planci. The sequence continues at coordinate 960,234 of NC_141796.1, forward strand.
GTAAAAGTAAGACGCATCTGCCAAACAAGTAAAAATTGTTCGAAGTCAATTTCAATTATATTTTTTTATGTAACATAACACACTTGGTCGAGTGAAAAATAGACACAAACAAGTCACAGTTTCTTGGACTCCAAATGTATAAAATGACTCAATATATATACAAATCCAATTAGACGCCGTAACTGCGGTGGCACCGCACTCACACGCACATTCTTCAGCTTGACGCGCGCGTGCATTTGGCAAATCACGACACCCTATTGGTCGAGGAGGCATGTAACGCGCGCGTACCACCTGTCCACCGCAGTAATGGCTTCTAATTCTGCTGGTCGAATTACAATATACAACCACAACCGAAGAATACAAGCGTTTCACAATAGCGCGCCTCCAAGACGGTTTGCCTGTCTAATAAAGTTTTGTTCGGTATGGAACAGAACATCTGTATTTGGGGTGCGTTTACGCACCGTGAGTTTGGACATGGACGGTTATTAATTATCAGTGACACGTGATCGATGTCCCACATATCAGATAACGCAATTATGCAGGCTTTATAATATGCTAAAATTAACTGCCTTAAATTGGTATGCGGTGGTTTATTTTACCACACCACGGGTAGGCCTACAACGCGTTGGCCAATCAAAATGCGCGAAATCTGCCGACCGAATGCGCGTTTGGAAAGGGTCGACAAATTTCGCGCGTTGTGATTGGCCAACGCGTTGCAAACTCTTGGAGGCGCACTATTGTGGATCGCCCTACTCTTGTAAAAACAAAGTTTTCGATATTACACGAGCCATATACTTGTATTCACTTTCTCTGCCAGCAAACTTGCCGCCTTCAACAACAAGACGCGTCTTAGGCGAGTCTTTTCACACAACTCGTCCAAGCTAGGGTCGATTTCACGAAACTTAAGATGCATTCAGTACGTCCTAACTTTCTTACCAACTCGTCTTAATTTTAGATGAATTGCAAGATGAACGAGGTTTGTGAGATCGGCTCAAGTTTGACACATTATCACGTGACTGTATACTCACTGTCAGTGCCGTTAGGTTTGTCATAAATTTGCCACTGAAGCGGTTCGGTGAAACGGCTAGAACAAATCTTTCAATTTTCGACGACACTACACTTGATACCAAGAAAAAAATCACTAAACGTTTTTCCCCAATATTTTAAATGCTTCAATAAAATGTTTGGGGATTAAAAGAGTTAATGCAATTTTCCAACACAAATTCATGGCGTAATTTCTGCTCCAAACCTTGTATTTGTTTCACCTTACTAACGTGGAGTTTACGATTTCGGTCACATGATCATAACATGGAATCGTATTAACCTCCCTGACAATTTCCTTCAGTATTTACAATTTTTGGCTGTTGATTCAGGAACAGCGCCCAACATACTGACACCCTGCAATCTTAACGTCCACTGATCAGAATACCAAAATGAATGATACTCCTTCCCCTGAGTTTGAAACTTTAACAGAGCTGAATATATTCAAAGAAACAATTCCTTAGCAGGGCTGCCATCCATTCAATGAGGCAAAACAAATGCCTTGGAACTTAGTATCTAAAGCGATTTGCGACGACAGGTCAGCCAAGAATGTGATTTGTCTTCCATTGGCGTACTCCAGTGGCGCATCAAGGTTTTGGATAGCCGGGGGACAACATGGATTTTTTTTAATCCAAACATTGACACTGCAAAAATTTTTTCACCCATTAAACTTCTTCACTGCCCCCCCAATATTGGTAGCACCATTTCGAAAGTGGTAGAGCTTCCAATTCTACACATGACATGTCCAAATGGCACTATGTCTCCGGAAGAAACTTACCCCCCCCCCGGGATACATCACTGGCGTGTTCAATGCGCGCATGCCAGCATGCATGAGGCCTTGAACTATATGACTATTTCAGCAACTCCCTAATGGACGGGACTGAATCTGTAGTCATGGTGAGCGCGACAGAATGCATGCCACGTTTCTAAAAGATCGGTTGTGGGATAGCCGTGGTAGCTCCCTCTGTTCGCCCGGGCAATGGTTCGAAGAGGCCTCGATCTCTGGGGGTTTACGGAGCAAGTTATTTTAAATCTTGCATCCTGGAAATAAGCGTTCAATACGGGCGTTGCACAATAGTGCGCCTCCAAGAGTTTGCAACGTGTTGGCCAATCACAATGTGTGAGATCTGTCAACCCAATGTGCATTTGGATAGGGTCAGCAATATACAGATTGGCTTTAAAGTACGCTAGACATGAAGACGGGCGGCTTGTTCTTGTATGTGCACAAACACCTTGATTTGTTGTTCTTGGGTCGGCCACTCGAACGTACAACTGGTTATCCCTGGCAAGCTACATGACGGCATCCATGTGTGTTATTCGAGAGTGAATGTTTGGATAACTGGGCTGAGTTCAGGTCTATTTAAACAGGAACATTCACTTCTGTGCTTTGGAAAATAATTAATGTTAATTTTGCAAAACTTCCTATTGGCTACGACTTTGTAAGCCATTTCTTTATTTTTTGCAACTGTTCAAAAATCAAAATCTCACGAGGTTTTCCTTGTGTTCCTGTGCAACTCTGATGAAGAGGTGGTGTGTGATCCTGTTCCGAGAACAGTGTTCTTGATTCGTGTTCCTGCCGTTCGAGCGCAAAAACAAGAAGCCCGTGTCAAGAACAGGCCGCCCAAACTCGACCGAAGAGCGGGTGCTCTGGTGCATACATGGCAATATTGAAAAATGTCTGGACAACAATTTCAGGAGTCTTAAGCAAGATGAGCAGCCATGCGAGGGAAGATATTTTGTACATGTGCACACACATGTATGTATAACAACTGCCATTTTGACATAGCAAATAGCGCCCTCTTTTTTTCGTAAAATAGCGCCCTCTTTTTCCTGAAACTAGTGCTTTTTCTGAAAATAGCGCCCTCTTTTTTGTGAAACTAGCACCCTCCTTTTGGAAATAGCGCCCTCTTCTTTCTGAAAATAGCGCCCTCTTTCTTTTCTAAAACAAGCACCCTCTTTTTTCTGAAAATATCGCCCCCTTTTCTTCTGAAACTAGTACCCTCTTTTCTCTAAAAGGAGTGCCCTCTTTTGCTAAGACTTCTTTAATTTTTCCCCCTTTTCATGAAAATCGAAACACCCTATATTTGGAAACTTAAAACTCGGGAGAGTTCTAAATCTAACGGCAGGTACGCCAGTGACCTCACATGCCTCGGCACTGTGTCATGGACTGGTGTCGGTGCAGCTCTGACTGACTGAGCGTTTCCGTCCTGTCCTTTCGTCTGTGCCATCTTGCAGCATGTAGGCAGGATGGTAGCACACCTCGCCTCGGCTGTTGATGTAGCGGAGTGCTGGGTTGGGGTCCGTCCCTTCCTTGCTGCCCACTGACGTGTAGCTGAAGAGCCAAGGCGGAGAACAAGAATGGTCAAGATTCTTGGGTGACCACACCCCAAAAGTCCTCACACTACAGAGGTTTGCATTGCTGCCATCTTGATGGCCAGTGTTTTGGTTCCACATGGTATACACAAAGGATCGAAGCTTCCTTGTGGAACAAAAGAACTGCCCAACAAGATGGCTGCCGTGCAAAGTCTCTATTAGGTCTTTTCACACTACAATCTCAACCCGGGTTAAATTCAACCCTGGGTGAACCTATGACTGACCTGGGTTGAAAATTTGATTTTTCAAGCCAGAGTTGAACATTGGCCTTGTTTTACATTGGTTCATGCGAACCGAGCTTGTTGGGGCACGTTCATCCCGGAGATAAGCACGAACGATTTTTCAACCTGAGTTGACAAAATCTCAACCCTGGTCTGGGAAGATTCAAGTGTGAATCATTGCCAGTTTCCAACTCTACATCAACCACAAAGTTTGTCTATTTGAAAAGGCCTTTTCTGTTTCATACTGAAGATGAAGCATTTTGACTTGTTTAACTTCATTTGCCGCGAATCCCCAAGCCAAAAAGTAAAATCAATGTCAATTTGGTCACGGATGGAATTTATCTGACGGAGCAATATTAGGTTATCTGCAAACACTCTTACCCCTTGTCGTAGAGTCTGCAGTACGGCACGAACAACGTTCGGAGGAATTCCCAGACGTCGTGATAGCTCCAATGCAGCATGGGATTGACGCGCATGTACTGTGGCCAATTGCTGTCTGTCATCGAGAAGGCACCCAGCTGGTCTAGAGGTGGAAACCAAACATTTGGAGTCCGATTGGCATGGGTTCAATTCCCACCTAGGCTGACAAAATGGATTGAGTTGCCTAGACTGCAGGAAAATATACGAGGCGTCAACTAAGAGACTGAAAAGTGGCCTCTTATGGCAAACTCTTGGTGGCGCTCTGCACTATGAATGGGCAAAAGTGTATATAAAATGAGTAGCGCTGGCTTCAGATTTTGGAGACAAAATGGCTGCTCTTTATGTGTGCTTTGGAGTGACTAGCTATTTTATATCGACTGTCCATGGGCACTGATGCATACACCTGCCAGATGGCTTCTGACAATGGTGACACTCATGTCGCAACCCTCATGGCTCTGCGAATGAGCCAGTTTGCTCTTATGAAAAACCAAGGCAACATCAGGACAAAACAGGCGTGTGAGTTGTCACATGGCTACTCTGATCGAGGAAGACTTCCTGCAGGCATTTTGCAGTTCCAAAATGACCTGGACTGCACTTAGCTTTGTACATGCCCTGTTGGAAGGACCACATTGCTTCCTAGCACCTCATTTCTTCACTGACTTACTTGCGTACGGATCGGACTGCCTCGTTCCCATGAAAACCGCTTGGATCCGGGGGTTCTGCTCTTTTAACACTTGCAAGGCCTCCTTGATAGGTCCAGTAACCCTCAATACTTTCAGGTTATACCTAAAAAAAATGAAAAAACGGCACTGTGACCATAGATCTTACAAACTGAGTCTTAAGGTGAAGTTTCAGTTTAGTTTCAAGCTGTGCTAGAAAGAGCAAAACAAACTCCTTGTTTAGATGTATCAATCATGTTGGCATCCCGTTGAAAATGAACATTATGTGGGTTGAAGAATTTCAATGTTCTGATTGATTTGCACTTAGCCAGATTCCTTTAAGATTTTAAAAGTAGCACGAGCGACCTCCCTCTGACTTTGAAGTATTACACAGGCTTTGCGATGTATTTGGCAAATCGCGAGAACCTTTCCACACTTAGAGTCATACAATGCCTTTATAAGAAATGGAAACTGAGCAGGGGTGAAGTTGGAGGCAAATGAAATATCCATGAAATCATCACCTGGGCCCAATTTCACGGCGCTGCAAACGTATTTCATGGGTTAGTAAGGAATTTTGGCTTGTGCGCATTAAACTAAGGATTCTGTGCTTTTAAGGGTTAGCGCAGAATGGAGATTGTAAGCGCGGAATTCTGTGGTAAGCAACGTTTCCAACAGCTTTGTTCCAACGTTAAGTGCAGGGGGGAACCAACGACATGAAAACAAATGCAAAATGGTGAAAAAATCATCAAACTGCTGAAAACCGTCAAGAGTGAATGAAAATAAGCAAATTAATGATGGTCAAAATGTGATTTTGCGAATGAATTTCTGCTGAAGAAATTTGAGCGGGACTTCACCACACACTAGTCAAGACAAGTTGATCTGTGATTTAAAAAAGAAATCAGTGCATGATCAGACTTGCTTGGACCTGGTAGAGTGTTGGTGTGGTTTTCTGCTGGGCAATGGTTCGAATCCTGCTCCGGTCAAATTTTCTGTTTAACACAGCATCACCATGCCTACCTCTGGACGGATTCGGTGATGAAAGTCTCCAGCTCTGGAAACGAGCGCTTGGTGTCGACGTATAAAATCTGCAACGGCTCTTCTTGCTGTGGCAACTTCCTAACGGCAAAACGGAAACTTGTTACAAGTTTACATAGAAGTGACGAGAGCTGTTCAACTCATCTGCTACTCTCTCAGGTCTTGAGTGGAGGTGGAATACCAGAGTTTCGTTATTCTAAAATAAAACGGCAGCAATTCTGACATTCTGCTCCGTGCTGAAGAATCGACTAGCTGGTAAGGGATATTGTAATGAGCGCCTGGCAGGCACACACAGACAGTAAATTCTGAGGGTCGTACGTGCTGAGCGTGCTGCTGGCCAAACGTAAGTGCCCCTGTGTGTGTTGTGTATTAAAAAGTACACCATCTCTGGGGTATGCTGATTATTGGAATATTCCGTCCTTGACCAAATGCTTAAATATTTAGTTTCAAAATCACTTATTCTGCGGTAAAAATCAATAACCTAGAAGAGAAAAAACTACATGATTTGGGTACAAACTTGCATTCTAAAGCCAGCTAAACAAAAAACAATAAGGCCAAAAAGTCTTTTCTAAAGTTTTGCTTTTGTTACTTTTCGTAAAAAAAATGTTTATTTCAACTTTTCTGGGAGCTCGGTACAACCCAAATGAATTGAAATTCAAACATATGAATATTCAGTTATACAAATCGACTAAGCCTAAGCCATCTCTTGTCCACATATGAAGCGGACAGCCTGAAACTCAGCACCCCTGTTGAAATCAATGTCCGGATAGAAAAAGAAAAACAAAGTATACCTTTTTATAACTGTGTGGACGAGATGCAGGAGCGCCGTGCAATCTTTACCTCCGTTGAAACCGAGACAGATAGACGACAAGGGGTACCGGTCAAGGGCCTCCTCAACTATGCTCATTGCGGGGCCCACAAAACCCGAAATATGTGCTGATTCAGGGGCCACCAGAAGCTGCTGTAACCTCTGGACCGAGTTGCCTACCGGGTCCTTGTCGTAACTGACGATAAACTCTGTAAAGAAATGACCTCGATTTACCCTCAAAGCCCAGATATTTTGGCCCATCTCACAGCCGGGAGGGGGAGATGAATTGAAGATTGCACACTACACAAGAATGGTATAACTATTCAATTTTCATCAAGTTGCTGTCCAAATTACAGATTTCCTCTAAAGCTCCGTAAAAACTAAGCTCCTGAAAAAAGTGCCCTGCAGCAATACTCGGAAAAATTCTGAGGAGGCGGATCCACCCCCTCCCAGGCCTTCTAAGGTTAAACACTAAGCACCAAAGGACACATTAACGACATCTGGCTATCTGTGCACACAGAGGCACAAATGACAGGTTACAAAATTGAGTGCCCCTTGATCTATCTGCAGCGAGCATTTCATTACGCCAAACCTCCATTTGTTTTGCACACACATGAAGTCCAGGCGTCCCTTGTTACATCAGTGAAAATAAACATCTTTTGTCCCTGCATGTGGATTCTAAATTGACATTGTTCTAAATCTGCTAGGTTCATGTAGTGATGTGCTTCATCTTTGCTGAATAATAATGACTTAATCTGTTGTAATATGAAAATAATGGGCCATTAAAGTTACCGATGTAACAAGGGACGCCGTCACAAACAGTGCCCGAACTTCATGGAATGACCCATATAGGGGTATCTCTCTTTTTGAGCATGTGGGGCTCTGAAAAGAACCGGTGGTACTCAATGCTTCGGACAGTATGCACTGTCCATCGTCAGGAGACTGCAGAGGGTTCAGTGATTAGACAGCTTATACGGTGTGTAGAGGGCAGTGAGGTGTGGAGAGGTTGCTGTCACAGGATCCAACTGGATCCAAATATACGAATATTTTGTTACAAACGGAAAGTAGGCGGTCAACATGAAATATCAAATACGTTAGTTACCTTTACTTGGGGCCAAAAAGCGTAAAAGAGAAAAGATATCCCACCTTTTGGAAGCATTTGAATGAGTTTAGCATGTGCTTTGTCGACAGTCTCCTGGCTGTTCGTTTCTAGAGTTAACTTCACTTTGAAATAGCTGGGAAAAACCACAAATCAATGATAAAAACTGTCAATAAAGATAATATAATATTACACGAGGATATAATATACTTGTTCCCAAGTGAATTCAAATGCACAATTTTCATGGTTTTAAAATTTCCTCAATTGAGGTGGAAATTTTCTTCAAATTAAGAGGAAATACAGGGGGGCGTCAAACATCCAGACTGGTTCCTGCTTCGTATTTTTTAGTCTAGGATATAATGGAGGGTCGGGGAACCAGTCCATTATTTATCTCACTGTTTAACAGGCAAACAACTATGCCTTCCCCGGTATTCATGCCTGTATTCCCAAATGTCAAACGAACACGGGGGATGGAGGAACCAGTGACAAAAATTCTACTGTGGGTTTAATGCTTGTTCCAGAACATTCTCAAAAACAGATTTGGAAAATGAATTCATCATTCACGATGCAAAAAGGTGAAAGGTCACATCCTCTTCTTCCGCTCACCTGTGGTCAAGCTCGGGGTAGGAGCCCAGTAGGACAGTGTCCTTGTACTCGGTGTTGAAGTTGTTGAGAATGTCTGTTACGTCCATCTCCCAGCGATTGATGTAAATCTCTCGCATGTGGAATGACATGTCAGCATGCTGGAACAGCTCAGTCTAGGGTGCGCAATGCGACAACCAATACCAGTCTTCTATTAACTTCATTTTTATCCATTAGATGCTCAGACTCAGTTACAACTTGACTCACTTTATTTTGGGTTAACTCAAGCCACGCTTTTTGGTGACTCGGGCTTAAGTCTGCCAGCGCTTTTATTTTTTGATGACTGAATCTCGGACAAGAGTCTGATTTGTGTCACATGCCAGATATCTCAAAATGCCTGAGACTTGGGCTAGTGTCTGATTTGAGTCACATGCCAGATATCTCACCCTGATCTGAGACTCAATCAAAATGCCTGAGACTCGGGCTAGTGTCTGATTTGAGTCACATGCCAGATATCTCACTCTGATCTGAGACTCAATCAAAATGCCTGAGACTCGGGCTATTGTCTGATTTGAGTCACATGCCAGATATCTCACTCTGATCTGAGACTCAATCAAAATGCCTGAGACTCGGGCTAGTGTCTGATTTGAGTCACAGACTTCGTGAGAGAAGTCTTCCTGACTTGGGATCCAGACAGATACTCACCTTGAGCGATTTGAATGCTCTCCTGAGAAGCTTCGGTATACCGGGAAAGACATACACATTGTGGACACAAACCAACGGGTAAGGGTGTCGCTCACCGGTCGTTTCGTTCACCCCGTACAACAATCTCGCTGACTTAGGCACCTAGGCAGGCATGTGGAAAAAACAAAAATCATGTAAGCTTGAAAGTAAACATTTCAGGACATGACGTTCAGGAAATTTAGGGACAGTCATTTGCATTTTTCACTTCTTCAGACTGGACGGCTTTTTTTTGTCTGTACGGACAAGGTCATATTCTCGATTTTTGGCAGTTGCTGAATTTTCCAATAATCTCACACTGGGAAAGTAGCCCCAATACTGATCATATGCTGACTGGATTCAACATTCTCATGTCTGAAATGACACACAACACAAGCCTCTACCAACTGGATTTCTGTTACATTTATGCTGAAAAAGTCTCGGGTGGAAGTAATTTGTAGGCGCAAATTCCTCCAATTTTATCTCTACTTGAAAGCTAACAGTCCATGTAGGCATCACAGGTCTAGACCACCACGAGTTCATATTCCCACTTCCTGACATGCCACAACGTGATAGCCTTCTCATTATTACATGTATGAATATAAATTCCTACCAAGATAGGGAGCATCGGTAAAAAAAAGCATGTCCCCTGAAATCCAATCAGAAAATGTGGTCAACGCAGCTAGAGGTGACTTGAATCAAGCCTTAGTCTTTGCTCAAGCATTATGAAATATCATGTGTAGACTGAGATTTCAAAGCCATCAACTTGGTTAGAGTCTACAGGCAGGTGTACAGAACCTGTAGTTGCATAGCCATGGGCAACGTTTGGGATTTCTGCATTCTTACGTGAGCCATTTTGAGTTCGGGCGAGCTCAGGTCCTTGTCATCGCCAAAGTAATGCCTGCAGAGACGGACCAGTTCTGGGTGGGCCTGGATTGGCTCATCAAACGCCTTGGCAACGCCTAAAAACAACAAAGGGAAACTTCATACATGTATACTTCAATTAAACAAGGAACCAAAATTCTTGAATAATCACAACTATGGTACCCCGGTAAACGTGAATTCATTTGTTTTGCACACCAATATCTAGTAAACTGAATAAACAAGGCAGAAAAAAGTGATGTGAGTTGAGAAAAAAAACAAGCAGGTAGGGACAAGAAACTACTTTCATTTTGCGCTTGGCCAAATAAGAAAGTTTCGGATAACATTTGAATGCTTGGAATTTCTCTCTGGGGATCACAACTTGTGTCAATGTTTTTTCCTTACAGTTGAACGGCCTGTTGACGGCACTTATTCAAATAAGGAGAAAAAGGATGTACTTTTGTATATATTGTAATTACACTGCGTTTTCAAAACTACTCCAACACCAATGATGCACTGGGAGTGACTTAGAAGGTTTTAAATTTTTTTAGGAGGGAGGATTAAACAGGCAATAACACATTATAAAACATGGCCAGAATATTGATGCGTTTACCTTCGAATGTAATGTCATCGTGCGTTGGTCCGATGCCACCGGAGGTTACAACGTGCGTGTAAGCGGACGAGAACTTGGCAATCTCATCCGCAATGGTCTTGACATCATCTCCGATGACCAATACCTGAAAACAGTTAACAAACCGCCAGAGACAGGTCAGACAGGATGAATGAATCGGAATATAGAGAAATATATCTTTACAGAGAACAAAGTGCCTGAAACAAACAGAATACATGAACTAACTCTTACTGAATTTACACAAATGAAATCGTGCCTTGCCTCTGCAATAAAAATGCAAACTTGACCCCAGAAAAATATTTTAGCTGTGTTCATACAAGGCGTTTCAAAATAAAGGGAACCAAAATTCAACCATAACTTACAGGAAAACAGCACATTTCTTATTGAGCATCTCATGTCTCAAAAAAGGCCTGAAAGTCTTCTTTCCAATGACACCTTGATCATGTGCTGAATGTCAAGGCTGAACAAGTAACAATACAATGCATCCTTGACCAGCAGGTGAAATTAACTACATGTATGTGACAAGTTAGCATATAACCTGACATTCAAAGCACACAGACCTCTTTTACATACAAAGTGTGGACATTCCTTTGTTCTCCTGTGGTTAAGGAAAATACTCCTTTTTTCCAACTAGGATAACTCCTTTGAGCTGGATTTTTGATGATGATTTCTAGGACTGTTCCTCTTCATTTTGCCACGGATAACCTTGACCCCCAAATGCCTCTGAAAATGTTTTTCAGAGAGGAGCAAACATTGTGTGGACGTGTGCGAGTCCACACTACGCCATCGCACCCTGGCCTGCATTATGTGGACTTCTTTTGTGCAGAGGTCCACTCTATGTACGACATGCTTGCACACTTGTTTGTGTTGGCCTAAGCACATTCAAAAGTGCATCATCTAAAGTACATTAATTTAACCCTCCTATGCTGAAGTCTTTCTTTGGGTCATTTGGTGAACACCTCAAAGAAGCACAGCTGTGTTGTGTTGTGCACTGCACCAACAGTCCCTCACAGGAATATCAGATTGCACTTTTGTGCTGCCCAAGAACTGTGCTTCACTGTTTCCTGTGCATCATTGTGCAGTAAACCAAATGCAGTGATGAGGACTGCACAAAAGACCCTGGGTCATTTTGTGCTGACAACCTACTGTGTACACACTGAACCTGTGCATGTTTGAGTTCCATATAGAAATTACTTGCTCACCAGTGACTGTGGGCACTCGTGCACATTTGTGCTGTAAAACCAAAGGAGGGTTAAACTTGTCACAGAGCAAATTTTACCTGCTGGTCAACAATGCATCGTTACTCATCGATCATACTAGATGCATGTTCAGTGACACGTAAAATAATATTTCCCTGCCATGACCATGTACATGTATTGTCCTCTTCACTGATACTCGACTCACCGATCAATCAACAACGAACAACTAAAATTATCTCACAAGGATTATATACAGCAAATCTGTTGCTGTCCTGGAATTGTTAGGTTTCATGTATTAAGCTCACCCTTTCAACTTTAACCCCAAGGTCATACAGCTCCTTGCACAGGAAGAAAGAGTTTGTGTCTTGAGTGTGACCTTTCAGTATCTCATCGCCAATAACTGCCGAAAAAAAGGAGGAAATGTGCGTTTCCTTTATGCATGCTACACTGTCGTTGCACGGCAATGGTTGTTCCATCTAGCGAGAGAGAAAACTATGCTTTGCATTATTTCATCAGACCCGCCACACAAGCACGACTAGCGGGGGAAGCAGGGGGGGTGCCCTCCCACCTACAGCCGCTGTAGCTCCTCCATTTTAATTTCCAATTGAAATTTGAAGTGAAGCTAGCATTTGAAATAAGGACTAAGGTTTTACAAAAATGCATTTGAGCTTTTCAGTTAAAATCCACACTCATTTTTGTGTAGGCCTACAAAACAATCATTGTTTACTCTGCATTCCCACTGCCAGATTACAAAAAACATCTCAAACTATCCCCGCTTAAAACCGATTTTTTTTTGCTTTGCAAAGTCTGACGGAATCCAAATTTATATCAAAACATTTCCTATGACATCTTCTTCAAGATAACTACAAAAAAATTCAGAAAAAAAACAACAAAAACTAATCGTTATCATGGTCATCGCCAGGCATGCCACGGGTGATCGTGTTTTCATGCAAAGTTCCTGTCCGGTGTCCGGAAACTGGACAATCCCATATTCCGATCTTAATACCCAAGGAACTCACTTAAAACACCAGCCGTTTGCCGGGAATTGTTGGCCATTGCAAAGCCGGTCGTTCTCCTGCCTTGGAGCTGCCTTGAGAACACTGTCAAGCGGCGTAAACCGGCGGTATTCTTCAAGAACCGACCGACAGGATTCATCACCGTACGAATGACATGTTTTCTCTCTGCATGTCTTACGTAAGGCTGGTTCGGTGTCTCTCTTACAGAGAAACACCCTTTCAGAAAATAGGCATTTGCAATGACGGTGCAGGGAACTATACTTCCTTAATCTATGAAGAGCGACCTCACTCTGTCAACCAGGTTTATGGTTAACGGCAAGAATTCACTGCGTAAAGTTGTATTTTTACTTTTTCCCCATTTTTTCACCTACAGCCTTTGGAGGCGGGGAAGAGACACATAGAGGTGTCACAACGGGGGGGGGGGGCAGTTCCATAAGGTTGGCATTCTAAAAGAAAATGGACGACCGGGACCAGATTATCGAGATCCATATGTCATTTTAATTTGTTTGGTTGTCAGACGAATTGGTAGCTAGGTTTAATAAGTTGATACCATTTCCGAAAAAGGAAGAGTGGGGCCTATAACTCCTTTCAATTGGATGCTGAATGCTGAATTATTGGGCCAATACCGGTGCTTTAACATGAATTGACGGTTTCAGCGGGGAGGCGAAGAACCCTTACTAAGCCCTCCCAGCGCCGTTGATCATCACAGTGTTGAAATTTATTTTTAATGATAACAGTGGCGTATCCACACGGGGGAGCGGGGCTGGGGGCACGTGCCCCCCCCCCCAAATTCCTGGCGCCCCCTCAGAGCCCTCCCCCTGCTGTGCCCCCTGGTAAAATCCTAGCTACACCACTGAATTATTATCATCGATAAATCATTTTACGGCAATCTATTTCAAATCAGTATTTCTTGTGTTTAATTTTAATTAAACACAATATATGCACAATATGCCGCGAAGTTACTTTTGGTAACGACTAAGTAAAAGCAAAATAGGCCTACTTTATCAGCTCCTTGTTCATGGAGCGGGCATCGTTTCCCATTTGCGTAAAATCAGCAGGATTCTGCCGGTTTCATAGACCTTTAACTAAAATATTCATAATTATGCACGCATGCGCACGCGCAGAAATGGCTGCCTTGGCGTTAAATCGTTTTTGCTATTAATCTAAGCGAAATTTTTAGTGCTCTCTGGAAAGATTTACAATCGTGATTTTTCCTGTGCACGTGAGATTGAGCAGGAAAAATCCCGCTTAGATTAGAAACTAAAAGACGATTTCATCATGGGATTTTATGAAGAAAAAAACTGCACAAAGCCAGAAAACTTGAGAGAAAAATGATAATCGCACCCCTGTACATTCGGAGCCCTTGCCACCAAGCCATTGTGTGCATGCGTGCGTGAATTTATCAGTGAAAAGGTCTTTTTCCCGATACCGGTCCTATAATACATGTAATACGTTCAGATGACGTCTGTTAGACTGGTTCCCGTCTCGAGCGTAATCTCCGGATGATGTGTTTCAGTCCACCAGCTATATGTACAATTAACAGCGCCACCAAGCGTTGGATACCCCGCCATCTTGATTTCTGATAAACGTCCCTTGTCATGTTATTCATTGTTACCAGCCCAATACAGATTTGGTCGGTCATGCGATATTGAAGTTGAAAAGCTACGTTAAATCTTGATTTGTAAAAGTTGAGAGTAGAAATGAAAGCAAGAACATGAAATATCAAATCTATAATAGTGCTTGTCTCATCTGGTTAATATTTACTACGTAGTTTAAGCCTGCGTGGTTTGGGATTATTGAAAGGGAAGCATGACACTATGAACTTTCAACACCGTGAAAATGCAGTTTTACTATTAAATCACCGTGAAATTTTTGTCAAGGCAATGTAAGCCCGTTTTCACGGTGGAAAGTTGATCAGCTTGGGAGCGGATTAGCTCACAGCAGTTTCACGGACTTTTCACGTCAACATCTTCGTAGCTTATGGTCCTATTGTTATTCATAACGGTACACCAGTCCAGCTTCCCACCGTGGAAGATGGGAAAACAGCGATTTAACTGTCAAAGCGTAATAAAAGATTAGTGTGATAGACAGCCAGGAATTAGTGTAGCAGTTACCAACAAAAGGAGCGATTGAATACCCCTGTTTAGGTCTGGGCCTCTGGGAACCAGCGGAAACCTTGCATGATGAAGCAATATTGCGTGCGTGTTTTCGAAACCGTGATTAGCGGAATGCGAAGGGAACTTGTGAAAAACCACAAAACTTTCTTTCCACATGTTGTGAATGTAAAGCAGGTGTTTTGTGAACACAGGATCCTGTCTTTCCTAGAAAAGACAGGATTGATTTTTCCTTTTTGAGCTGTGAGAAGAGATGGATACACGTACGATGACTCAAATTTGCCGGATGCAGCTGAACAGTCGATAAGCACATTTTGCTTATGTAGAACCATGGAGGAAGGACACAAGTTTTTTTCCCCGGCTCTAAACTGTGACACGATTCATAAAATTCCACGAAACTTGGTGTTAGATGTCACAACACCCCCCCCTTGACCACATACCAGAAGACATATGAATATTTCCAACTTTTGTGGGCAAAAGACACATTGAGTGGTGAAGTTGTGAAGTTACCACATCGAATTATGGAATTGCCAGAAGACTGTGAAACTGTATACAAAGTGGTGGAATAACAAGCAGCAGTGATGGCTTTTTACTAGTCTTTAAGCAGAATTTTCACTAGTCCACGTCTTCCCCCAAATTTCAACATTCTTTTTGGCACTAGTGTTTTCTGCTCCAACATCATGCATAACAGTGTGCACTCGGTGCTGACTTGTTTAATTGTCGATGAGTAATCATAAATGGCCATGGGAATTATGAATTTCCAGAATATTCATGAGTATAACTCTACTCAAGCAAATTAAATATAAATCACAGATATGCCACAAAATTGAAATAAATGTTTCTGTGAGGTGACATAATTTGTGGGGAGTCATTTTGCTGAAGTCCCTACAATGTTCTCATTCAGCTACAGGCCATGATGTAGTGTTTGAACAACCTAGCCGGGATTACATGTACATTGCAAGGATGCGAACATTGTGATTGGGGTGTTCAGTGTACATTTACACCTGTCACCACCACAGTAAGAAGACAGATAATGGTACTTTTTATGAGACAATGGAGTCCTTCAAGAATTTAAAGGATTAGCCCCACCGCAAAGTTAATGAGGAAGGCCCCCTAGATGGGCTCACTGCATTTTCATGGTGTTTTCACTTGACCTCAAGGTGTCGGCAAGGGGTCATATCCGGGATTATTTTCACGATGTTTTCACCACGTGAACTGCCATGAAGTTGCAGTGAAAAAACAATTTCACAGTGAAACTGCAAATTAACTGCAAATTCATGGTGCTGAAATTCATAGTGTGAAGCGCACGCCAATCGTATAATAGTCTGGTGTCATATCCTAATCAACAGTTCACAATTAAACAAACAGATTCAGTGAATAATTATAAGAAACGACTTCCACCTGAATGAGATCACTGGCACACGTAGTCTTCCACGCCAATACGGTTTTCTTCAGATCACAATCAACCCTATTTGCAAAATACATAACTGTCAAGAAAGAAATACTTCGTACACAAAGTACGACATACTAGTCACACAGTAGTTACGTTATTGCATAATTATTGCTCATGTGAGATCAATGATCGGACTAAACACGCAATCGAGTTACAATATTTGCACTATAATGATAAACCAACTCAGGATGGAGTGGTACAGTGATCGAGGTCTGCAGTCAGGCTTGCAGGCGTTGGCCTACTAGACAAGCCCCCTTCAGCTATTGCTCTCGAGCTGGGCGTCGCTCCGTTCACAGCGGCCATAGAGACCGCACGTACTCTAGAAAGTTTGAGAACACTCAACGCTCATAGGCGCAGACCATGATATTGCTCCGCCGTTCATAAAAACGCACAATGTAATTACCCTCAACCGTTGCACTCACTGGAATCAACATTGATTATAAACAAAACAGTGTTTACAAATTAGTACTTGAGGATTAATTAAGGGACATAACCTAGTTAAAGTAGACATGATGAACTGTGAACTCAAAGGGACTATATTTTTATTGCTGTGGATGCATGCTGAGGCCCTGTCTCACGGACGTGACTTGCAACGGACTTGCAACGCATTTGTATGCAATAGAAGCCAACCAGCGGCCATTTTACCGAGCCAAAGTTTGCGAAACATACGCATAACTGAGATGTCATTACTCATCACGAAGATTTTGGTTCAAACCACACTCTCCCCCCAGCTGGGTTAACCTATTCTCCACTAGGCAAGCGCAATAATGCACGTAAAGACACACATGATACAGGTAAATCTGTAAGTTCCAATTCAATCTAACAAAAATGTTTCATGGTCATTTCAGTTTGCGACACATGTCGGCCCACGTGCATGCAGGTCAGTGGAAAAGATGACATTCTTGGGGGACTGACTCGCGTCACGTCCGGGGGGGGCACGAATGTTGGAAGGGTGGCCGGTCTTGATGATAGTTCGAAAGATGGCAATCCTACTTTTGAAAGGTGGGGTCATTTCTTAAAAAAATAATTTTATTGTAACTGCCCTCATTACTTTCTGTCGAGTTGTTGATTAGCTGGTGTCAGACTGTTTGCCCGTCGCGCTCAATTACCCACCAAAACCGACGGCGCAATTATCTTTCCACAAGCTGAGCCCCGCGCGCCTCTCCGATCCCCAACGCGCTGACCTCTGCACATCATGCAGCTCGTATTTCCGACAGTCGGGGACTCATTAGCGCGGCCTACTGTCAACAGGGACGTACGCCCGGACACCATCAGTGCCGACTGCAACTTCGCTCAATCAGTATCCATGGAAACTTGGATTCGGCTTTAGATTCTGGGCAAGGAAGGTCGCGTAAACCTTACCACTAGCCAATCTTCCTCGCACAGGTGATATCGAACAATGAGAGACTTCAAAAAAAATCAACAGTTCTTAATGTTGGGGACAGATATCTTGATTAGGTGGTTTTGGAGATAGGCTCACCTATATTTGAAGGACAGAACAGTGACGGTGTAGTAAGGAGCACTCCGATGAGGCATTTATACGCACCCGAATCACACATGGAAAGCCATATAGGCTGATGACTTCATGAAAGTCTAACCGACGACGTGCTTTCTGCCAGTGCGACACATTGGAAGGTAAGACAATGTTGCATTAGACAGCAAAAGAGTTTCAATACTGTCCCTGCTGATATAATACATTGCAAAATCAGGTTTCGGGTTGGCAGTCAGTATTTGAATCGCGACTGACCTATTAAGGTTTTCCCAGCCAATTCTGGGAAAATGTGTGTATGGATTAGTAATGGCAGCTTTCGTTTTCGAGCAAAATGGAACGAACATTCAAATCCCCGTTTCTATTTGACAAATACAAATTCTATTTCAACGAGGGTGCATTCAGTCGTAAAAAGTCAGCGCTCAATTTCCTGATATTGCACTGGTTTAGTGTATTGACATTCATTTTTGCGCGAAATCGAATGCACCTCTGCAATCCTATATTCTCATTGAACTCAATCTAAAATGCGCAGGCAATTTCGCGCGAAGTGTTATTTAAGGTATATGCCTGGTCAAGAATGTGAATTTGTTTGTACGCTAACAGAAGTTGTATTCTTGTTTGAATATTCATGACTGAAATAGACCATTCATGTTGTCTTTAAAAACATACCAACTATTGTAGGAATCCTATACAAACACCGACGCTGAAGTAACCTTTCCTTCTCGTGCTATGTTTTTACCACAACCACATAAAAGTTCACGCATGGTCCTCTTGCAATGGCTGAATGGGAAGATACAGAAAAATCATAGACTTGAATTGGTATACAGTTTGATAACAATTAACACCATAATTCTTTATGAGTAACATTACATGCATTATCAAAGTAGTGTCATGATATCTGTAACCCTGTATATTTCGAATCAAATTGAACGCAAATTTTGTAAATTTTAATAACAGTAAATGAAAATGAATACTCAATACCGATCACGGTTTAATTATGAAAGACAGATTTGGGGTGAATAAGATTGCATATTGGTTACAATTGGCAACGAACACGTCAAATAGAAATCCTAATCATTTGGTACCCTCTTATGAAATGAAACGTAATGCAGATTCATTCATTGGAAGGATGCACAACGAAGTCGAATGCTCGTATTGCAAAAATGAAACCAGGTTTTTAAGTCATTTTCATAATTCACACCAATTAATGTAATTTTTTTCTATTTTACAAACAGCGTGATTTCCGAAAATTGCTGGGAAAACTTGAGAGAGTTTACTGCCGTTCAGTGTCTACATTTCAGGAAAGACTAGGCTGATCGTTAACACACAGTGTGATTTAGGCAACATAACTTTCGACAGATCTTAATTTCCGTAAGCCTGTTGATTTATGCGATACCTAGAACGCATAAAAATACCAACGATCTGGGATTTATGTCTCGATCACTAAAAAAAGGTTTGAACTGGGCAGTATTTATCAACCGTGCGTTCTTTTCGAGAATACCAACTCGATACCTTGGTCACGAAGCTTCGAAAGAAGCAAGCTTGTAGGAAAGAGATTCAACGATTTCTAGTTTTAGATCCCAGCTGAAGGGGGCACAGAGTTGGAAATCATTAAATCTTCCATAGTTACCGTCACGCGATTAACAGTCGATCGCCTCAACAGAAAATGACTCCTTAGCTTAGTGATAATCTTCATTCTACTTAAGTACATATTCCAGACGTATCTGACGCTGGCCGCTAGGTTTACATTTGGGCCAGGGCAGTTCTGGCTCGTTGAAATATCACGATCCATTTGTTTTTGACCCCTGATTATTTATGTGGTGTCAGGCTAGGCATAATTTTGTAATGATTGCCTTGCCAGACAACAAGCCTTTTTGTGTGAAACACGATATTCCCTGAAAAAGCATTAAATTAATAGGCTGGGGGAGCAAGCGTGACGATATTCTCAGCGAATATATAATAAAATATCACCAGTTCTATTTCTGTTTTAAGTGTGTTCATGAGTTCAAAGGAAACGCAGAATCCCACTTGTCCATTATAGCGTGCGGTAGATGGTATTCACCAACCACGTCCATTGTGCCTCTTCAAGTACTGTCTGTCTACAATAGTGATTTTAATTCCCCAAAGGCATCAATCAGCGTGCGCTCAGTTTCGTATACTTATACACGACTTCGTCGTATGATTTATAAAACATGGAAAGAGGAGTATTTTTACCAGCGAAATGAGTTGGCATTTCCATCTCGTACGTAATTTCGGATTGTGTTTATAATGTGAATCGCCATCATATAAAATTATCAGTGATGAATGAAAGAATTTACAGCATCGCTTCTGAAACATAACCCCCCCCTCTCACGGCTTATTAACCAACATGAATCTGGGGTTTTGTTTTCATGCTTCAAGACTTTTCAAAATTGGATACAAAGCATAATTACTTAACCTGCGCGCCTAACATGAATTTTCATGCATTGATTAGACGTGCATAAGCCAAACTGCTAATTCAGAGGCCGTCGTGAAGATCACACATAAAATGTAGAAACAGATGGATATGGATTCATTTCGTAAAAGAAAGCAATTAAGAACAAAATGAATGGACGTATGTAAAGGACGTTTGCCACTAGATAAAAAGCCAAATATACACAAGTAAAATAAAAAGCCAATATGCAAACACAGTGACAAAACAGGATTTGACAAACTCAGAAATAAAGTGCACTAGAAGAGATTTGTAACGACGCGGTTATTACGGAGAGACGTATTCCATCTTTGTCCAAACCGCCACCGAACATAACTTGGGGTACCGATATTAATCAGAATTTCGGCGCCAAGCTGATGGAGCAAAGTAGACTAATTCTGTGGCAACACAGATATTTCCTACATTCAGGTCCGTTTGCTTTTTGTCACACAGGAGTTCCGTGAGTGGCCAAGTTCCATGGCAAGGTACGGACCTTTTAAATTGGACCAAGACACTCGGTCTAATCCAAACAACCTCGGTTATGCACAGCCGTATTGCGTGGTACGACCCCGTTGGCGTACGCGCGCGCGCTTTAGCGCCAGCGTATTCGGCAGCAAGTTTCAGAAGCGATCCGGAGTGCCATGATATCCGATTCCTGTTTTGGGGCCGTGGACTCTAACCCCACATGCGCATTAGTTGTTTTGATTTTGTACACTACATCATGCGCATTAGGCTAAGTCCTTTTTGTAGTCCAAATTCCACACGATCGACAGACTCAGGCTGTATTTGCTTCGACGGTAAACCTAGTCCTCTATATGTCGCAAGACCGGATGGGAAACCTGGAAATTGGCACTGAGAAAATTCAGCTAATTGTAAGCATTAGAAATATTAAAGAGTACCTCTAAGGAAAACATATTTTCTCTGATTTTATCTGTTCAAATAAACATGGAAGCATCCAAATCGAACGCAATGTCGTTTGTCTTCAGAGAAGAGTACGCTTGGATTCCACAGAATGAACTTTAAGGCCACAGAACTTTGGTAATTACTTATTGATTTGCTTGAGAAAGAAAGAGCAAGTTGAGTTCTTTCTTTTGATGTACCACCAATTTCAGCGTCCTGATGACAACTGGCAACATATGAGTCCCAAAAGAACAATGTTGAAATTTCCCATTAATTTACAAGCCCCCGCTCGATTCTCTTAATTAAACGGTTCTGAAAGGTCTTCTCAGTCAGAAAAGTTGCTCCAGCGACGTGTGACACATTTCTCAGATTGGGTCACAAATCTTTGTCACAGTGGCTCATCGGCGCTATGGGCCGGAAGCCGAATCCATTAGACCGCAGTTTTATTGATGACTTTCGAGGGACGCACGCTGGGTATTCTATCTGAAAGTACGTACGGCTTATCCATTCATTTATTCATTTCGGTTTTATTATTAAAAAGAAGATGGTGACCAAAGAAAAAGTCCAAGGACTAAGAACATTTGGTTTACAGAGATAATTAATATTTACAATGATTGCCAGACATTGCATACAGACATTGCAAAAAAACCCCAACCAAACAAACAAAACAAAACCAGTGACCTACGATAAAGATAAAATTCGGGTAATTAAAATGGAAATAAGACAAGAGGAAGAACATATGAACACCTAAAAACCACAACTACTGAGAATAAAGTAATCTGATCATAGAGGAGACAAGAGTTTGTTTATATCTTTAAGTAAATATTCGGGGTATAGAAAGGTCATTGGAGTTCCTGAGATTTCGTTTAGTGAGAGAGAGTCTTGGGTTGGGAAACATGTGACGATATTTTCAGAGAGGTCAACACGTCTCTCTGAAGGCAATTGGATGCTCAAGAGATCGAGAGCATCGTTATATGGCAAGATCTTTGGGTAAAGGATTATGTGAAGTGCACTCTTCTGATTTCTTTCAATAGTTTAATCTTGGTTTAAAGTGAGACCCGAAGACCACACCAACGCACCATGTTCAAGTGTAGGGCGAATGTAACTGTTGTAGATTAAGATGAGGTCGTCAATATTAACACCACTTTTCTTAAGTTTTCTTAAGTTTCCTAAGAATGTAAAGTAAACCTGTCCGTTACAAGTCTCTGCTTAGCCTATGCTGCGAGACTAAATCTGATGGGACACAGATGGGTTGCTTCCTGCGATAACTCTGCCTTGTTTATTCCCTGACTGCGACACATCGATCATGTTTGTCTTCCAAAATACAGTTCTGAGATGAAATATTCTGCATAAGGACAAAGGCGCAAACAAGCTATGAATTCATCGGTGCGTTCGAGTGAGCTACTCGCGTTAACACAAGTATACTCCTGAGCGCTCGAAGTGTAATGCGCGCGCATCCTATCTGGTGTTAACAGGAGTGCCGGCGCGAACCCACCCAAAAAGTCGTGGTCAGGTTCAGGCATGGAGCCAGTTTCCATTAGGGCAGAGCTCCGTAGAAGAAGTAGCACCAACTTCAAACTTTGGAACCAACATGGCTGCTTATTATGTGTCTTCAAAATGAACTCTTCAGATATTCTTCCGGTATCTATGATTCCAGCGTGATTCGTTGCGCCTACTCGTACTCAGCCTGCTCCGCGTCAAACGCGCATAAACGTGCGTGCCTATGCAGTGAGTTAGTGCCAAAGGACTATCAGTTTCATTTAAAAACACGCCCTCTTCTGTTGCCGCTCGGAGCGGACAATCGGATTTGACTGCACTGCGCGCGAAATGGAACGTGGCGTGCCCAGTAATGAACCGACTTTTGAATGCATTGCCTGAGTCTCAGTTCTCTCGCATGTTGGGGTTATCGTGAAAAGAAGAATGTTTACTCGGGGAGAGACTACTAGATCTTCAATCAGTTTTGCCCTTCGGGACGTATAATTGATTGGCCCGAGTAAAGGCATGTAAATAACTTCGCTCATGAATACAGGAATTATTAACTACATCATTTTCCAGTATTGAGCACCGGATAATAGACGCACGTTGTCCCTGTTTGGAAATAAGAATGCTGATTACACTTTTTAAAAATGGAAATAGGAATTCCAATTACACGTGCTTTTTAAAATCTGATTTCATGGGCGCAAGTCAGACATACTTGCATATTTTCGACCTTGTGGCATACTAGTATTTGAATATTATGTAGACATAGAGGATAGATCGCGATCTTCCTTCCGTCTCGTCCTTGCTGAACCGATATTATTTACAGCTTCACTGGAAAGACGACGGCTGCTCCTGAACCGATGACAAATATGCTGACAAATATGCTAATTACCATTCTTCCGTGGTAAAACCAAAGCCAGACGAATACATGAGAAAAGTAATTCTGTACGGGTCCAAACTGGGAAATGTAGGCCCCTATTGACAATAGGCCAGCTGAATGAACCAAACAATAAATATATAAGAAACACCAAAAGAAAATCAAACGAAGAACAAAATTGTCAGTGTTCGCGTATAAAAACACCTTCTATTCGTTTTCAATTTCTGAAACTATTTGACATTCATTTTTGGATTTGTATGGAGAAGTGCACCTCTTTTATTTTGTACGATTTTTATGCTTCCGTTTTGAGGGATTTTATTTACAAAATTCTGTGAACCCAAAGTCTGCTGTTTTTGTGAATGTGGTTTGCCCAGTGATCGATTACTGTCACTATTTACACAGCTGGGAATAATTTTAACGAACGAAAATGAACGAGGGTATCTTAGGCTCTAGCCAAAGACCCTTTGCGACTGCTGCTCTTCATAGTTTCTTTAATATGGCAAAGAACCGTTGAAAAGGCATGATGGGCGATCACTCTTTTCTACGGCGGTGAAAGTTGTCGTTTGTGAAGGAAGAAGTTCACCCCTCAACATTCTCAATAGAAACGAGAATCAAAACAACAGTCCTCGGAAAGGGAAATAAAAAAAATCGAAATTAGGTTAAATGCGACAAAAAGATGCATTTTCGGGATGAAGCTGCTATTTGAAAATTCCATATGCCTTATTCAATTTGTTTCGTGCACGCCTTGTCTAAAATGTAGCGTTCAGGCCAAATGGCATCTTTCAGTGAAAATTGATGCAGGAAAATTGAATTGAAGCGTTCAGTTGAAGCGAGATTTCATTCCCGTTGTGAAGTCGACAGTATAGAGCCAAGAGAGATCCACTTTTTAAAATTCAATCTATTGGTTTTTTTTACACGCCCATGCTGCTTTATTAACATCCGAAATTAATTTACTTACCCCATCCCCCTCTTCGGTAAATTAAACCATCCATTAACCAATCAACACCGCGTGAAGTTCACACTGGACGCGGGTTAGAACCAATGACATTGTTTCAAAACAATGCAACGTCCTGAAATGTCATGACAACGGTGTTACGTCATCAGGTGTTCTAGTGTAAGCCAGCGGTTTCTCCCAAGATATTCTCCCGGAACGTAAAAGACAAAGGGGAGGGTGTTTCAAAACGAAAACGGCGCAGAAGCTATATATAAAGGCAAGTTTGGTATGCGAGCAAGAGAGAACAGAATCTAATCGCCTGTGATGGGGACGTGGTTTTGATGGCGGCTTGAGAGTACGCTCGATAACTATCTAGTTCGGTAGCCTATCATCGCATTGACCCTCTGGTACCGACAATTTGGGCTCGTTTGGCCAATTGAGGGCTGTTTCTTTGCCGGCGACACGACATTTATCTGTCCCGATCGCCAAAATCCTGGACCCATCAAGCTAACCTGCAAAGCGAATTAAGTAAGTGCTTCCTTAATTGTTCTTTTCATTATATGATTACATTTGTTGTGAAGTAAAAAGTACTCTGCAAGACAGAGAAATTTCTGAATACAGCATTCTCAGTTGTGTTGTAATACTGAGGGACATTACCCAGTTCTGCACAGTTTTGTCAAAGCAAAGTTTGCTTTTGTCAGTCTCACCGGGAACCTACCCGGCTCATGAATTATGAGTTTTGATATTTTGAATTGCCCCAAACGTCTTTATGTTCATTAGAGTTCAGCCACAAACTTGGAAGGTGTTTTGGAGAGTGTTGAGATGGCCACTTGTTTTGGTTTACAATGAGGCGATTCGGCTGTAAGGGTGATTTGGTACCTATAGGTACCTATTGGACCAAAAAGCGCGATACCAACGGTCTGAACCTACCCGAAGCGGTATGCGCTGCATATTAACGAAGAAGCAGGTTTGCTTGTCCAAACGAACCTTTCGTTCAAGAAAACTGAAGTGATTTGCTGTGGTTATCCACTCCAAGCTAAACAAAATAGGGCGTGCTTTTTGGGGTAGTCACCGCATAGACGCGCCATGAGGCGCGCAAGTATATGTGCGTTTGACGCGGAGCACGCCGAGTACGCGTAACTAATTTACACCGGCATGTACGGTCTTTGCGTAGACGCAGAACGCGTGCAAGAACCCGCTTGTGACCACCTGTCTTTCTTTCGCTAATTGGGGGTGCACTTCAGCTCGGGGTGGATTAAATTACCTGGACGAAACTTCGTAATACCGTAAGGTCGTCTAAGAGCACTATCGTGTTAGGACGTTCATACGACCTGTAAGGGGCGAAGTTTAAGGCTTACCCTGCAACAGAAGGAGTCAATAAACGGACGGTTTGAGTGGGTTGAGAGAGGTGTTGGACGGTTGTTTCAAGACTGTTGCCATTGCAACTTGAAAGAAGAGACATGATTGAAACATATGTACATCGCAAGACAGCAAGATTCGCCCGTAAAGTAGCTAAAGTACGCATTGCTACAAATATGTTTTTCATTCGGCTATATAATTCATTCTTAACTGAAGATCTGTGATCACATCTGCTAACGCAGGGTGGGATGGTTTTAGTGCAGTTGGAGCGGGCTTTGTCCTGCAAAGGTTGCGAGTTGAATTCTGTTTATAAAAATGCAGTTTTGGAGTTTGTCTGAACGGACCCCTTGCAGTTGGTACTCGAGAAGTATCCGCCCCGAGTTGAAGTGCACCCCAAGCGGCCAAACAAAAGATGGTAGTAAGTTTTCCAAGCGGGTTCTTGCACGCATTTGTCGTGTACGCAAGGACCTTACATTAAGGAATAAAATTCGTTACGCGTACTCAGCCTGCTCCGGGTCAAATGCGCCATTACCAACGCGCGCCTTTGCGGTGAGTACCCCCCAAAAAACCACGCCCTCTGTTGTTCCGCTCGGAGCGAAGGGTCCTTTATTGGAAAAGTAAGCTGTAATCCCTCAGATACGATTGTCACAGAAGGCAGAAAGTCCTTTATTTGCAAGGGGAAGAATAACACCTTTCTAGATGCCGAGGATTGGTCAAGTGTATACTTTAATTGGACATCGGTATCTCAACTGGACATCGGTATCTGAAGTGGACATTGGTATCTCAAGTGGACATCGGTACCGATGCCATAGAGTTCTACGTACGTGACTAAAAGAGTAGATTTCGTTCAGGCAATGTTTGTTTATCTCGTATCTCAACAAAAAATCCTTTTAGTTGCACGAGGAAAAACATGCCCTTGGGCTGCTAAGACTCTTCGTTAATTTAAAGGTTTAGTTTATAATATCGATCGACTCGGGAGCAAATTCAGACACATTCACACGTAGGTAGGCCTAATATAGGTTTTCCCGGCCAATTTCGGGAAATGCGTAAATTAATTTGTAAAATAAAACTTCAATTGGCATAGACTTTGAACACGACTTAAAACCTGGTTTCACTTTTACAAAACAAGCATTCAACTTCATTTTCATCCTTAAAATAAATGAATGTGCATTACGTTTCATTAAAGAGGCTACAAATACATGACTGGGATTTCGGTTTGACGTATTCTTCGTCAATTACAACAAATGTGCATTCTTATTCGCCAAAATATGTCTTTTACTGTGACTACGCGGAATTGAGTATTCATTTTCATTTGCTTTAATTCAAATTCGCAAAAATATAGGCCAACGTTCAATTTGATTAGAAGATACAAGGTTGATTATGGTAAAAACGTAGCTCAAGAGAGAAGGTTCCCTCAGCCTCGGTGTTTACTAGAATTAGGATAAGTAAAATAGTGGGTATATTTCCAAAGACAACATGTTTGGTTTACGAGTATTCAAACATTAACCAATCAATTATAAACACTTCTACGAATGTAACTGGAAAAGTCCACATACACTGCAAAACTGAGGTGTTAAATTTAACATCCCTGGTGTTATCAAAGGACTACACCAACACTTTTCACTGGTGTTAAGACGTTTGATGTTATTTGGTGTTACTTCTAACAACCCTCCAGTGCCTTGTAACACTTGTAGGTGTGCAAAGTAACACCTGGCGGTGTTCAAGTAACACCCTATGGTGTGGTCACCTGATGACACCAAGTAATTTTCCCTACAGTGACCTATTAGCCGGCAAAAAGCAAAACCATGTCCAGAAAAGTTCAATTTAGAAAGAAAAAAATCAAGTCGTTTACTCTAAACACGCTTAGAATTTTTTAGACCATAGGGTTTGTGCACAGGGTATCAAGTGGCGTCCATATATGGAACTCTTTCCACTGTAACTTCTGTTAGCACACAAACGAATTCCTATTCTTGACCATACCTCAAGCAACACACAGGCGAAATTGCATTTATATTTTGCGAAACAGGTCGAGTTAAAATTAGGAAGAATGCAGGAATGTAGAGGTACATTCGATTTCGTGTTACAGAAAGCGCAAAAACAAAGATGTTCAGTTTTGTACATGTATAAGAACCAAAAAAAAAGACTAAAGAGGGTTAGGCCTCAAAACCCGGTTTGACACTTTTAACTCTTCGTTTCAATGGACGGACAGGTTGGTCAACAACGTTTCGTAGACAGACGCCGGCATGGAGGCAGTAACTAGTCAACCCACCGTATCCGATGACTTTACCACCCCGAGCAGCGCTCCGTTCACCGGGCTGGATGAGCAGGTGACGCCCGGTGAGCACCTGCCTGAACAGCGTGCCGCTTTCCGGGCCGTGCTGGTGGCATTCTTCGTGGTCTCCATGGCCTGGGGTAACATCGGAAACCCACTGGTCATGGCAACTATACTCACGCAGCGGAAGCTGCGTCAAAATGTGGCCAATGTGTTCATTTTCAACCTCGCTATAGCCGACTTCTGCGTGACGTCGTTTGTAGACTTGTCCTATGTACTTGGTAAATTTTTAGGCCAAATTTGTTTGGTCGTTTGATTTTCGATACATGTTCCACTTACAAAAACCCATCAACTTAGATGACATTGATAAGTATCTCAGTGCACACATTCTGATATGTTGAACAATCTCATTAAAAAATGATTATTGTCTCTACGATTTGTTCATCGGCTGAGCACATTATGACTAGAATGTTTCTAAAAGAAAACGTTGATATTCTCAATTTGTTATGTGCGATAAAATCAACGTATAGTTGTGCAAAGTTTCTTATGCACTGGAATTATGCAGGTGTTTTATTCAAACGAATCCTTAAATTTAAAGTGTTTCCTTCAACTATGGAATAAATATGAACGTTTATGTGCGAAAATGGAATTCCCCGAGGTAAGTCAGTTATTGCGATTTTGCTCAGGACAGAGTAGTTTGGTTAAAATGTAATGTAGTTCCTCTCGTGTGCCTGTGCACAGTGAATAGCCATTTGCCAGTTATGTGAATTCCCAAGACTAAAGACACTGTTGCTATACCTCGAGATTCCCGGAAAGTTTTCGCACAGCGACCACCATCTCTGGAATGGACTGGTTCCTTTCTGCCCTTCTTATCTATTGAGAACAGTGTATTGTCGCAAGGCGTCTCTTATGTAACTAAGCAAAAGCTTGCCCAGAATAACTAAATCTACCGACAGTGTTTTAATGTGGAAAATTTAAATTATGTTCATGTGAATTTAAAGAACTCAGTGCACTAGATTTGATTCAAATTTAACTCGCAAACGGCCAATTCTTTGGGAGCGTAGAATGCAAAGGATAAAACACAGATAAAATCTAACGCCAGTTCTTTACGTCGATGTTCCAGGTAACGTGATCCCTGACTTGCTCATCAAAAACCGCGTCTTCTGTGGCTTCGCTGCCGCTGTCTGTATCATCAGCTGCACTTGCTCCCTCTGGAGCATCACCGCCATCAGCATCAACCGCTACGTCTGCGTGGCCAAGAGTGCGCTTTACCCGCGGGTATACACCCGGCGGAACACCCTGCTCATGGCAGCAGCGGTCTGGCTGATCTGTTTTCTGATCGATCTCCCAAACCTCGTCGGCCTCGGAGCGCACGTCTTCGATGCCAAGAAGCGAGGCTGCTCCTTCGACCGCCTGGACCACTACGGGTACACTCTCTATTTCATCGGGATGGGCGTGGTCACGCCCATGACCATCGTCATCATCTGTTACATCAAGACATTTCTGTTCGTCCGGGAGCACAACATGAAGGTCAGCAAGGAGGAACTTCTTTTGAACAACCTCAACAAACAATATATCGCATGCTCGTTCTTGCTCGCTGTGCCTGCCACGGACAACACACAAATACTCTTGTAAAAAAAAACTGTAGCGTGCTCGTTAAGGAGCCTAGCAGTGCGGCGCCAATGGCGTTCGACTGTTTCCCCAGCTGCAATAAAGAAATAAGCGTTGAATTATGGGCCAAAGCAGCGGTTGTGGCTGAAATTGTTCAAGCCGTCAGCGTTCAATTTACACATGTGCGCGCCTTCGAAGTCTCTCACCATTCTGGCATGCATGAAACTGCCAATAGAAATACCAACATTCAAAAATGCACGCGCCTCCACGGACATGGAACACTTCCTGAAATACCTTTGCCCGTCACACGTCACGTGAAAAATCTCTACAGACCATTCTCATTTTGTTGTACGCGCGTATTACATACCTCTTCGACCAATAGGGTGTCGTGATTTGCCAAATGTACGCGCGCGTCAAGCTGAAGAATGTGCGTGTGATTGCAGTGCGTTTAATCGGATTAATCTTTACATAGACACCAATACAGCAATCACGTTCTACTTCGAACAATATGAAAATTAGTTTTTATAATAATGCCTTAAGAACTACATGAAACATCGGATAAGGTTTGAAGTTTTTCACGGTGAAGGTGACAAATGAAGTTTAGACGTTTACACTAGTAGTGGCCACCATGCAAGGATACCTCTTTCTGAGTATGTGTACGAACCGGAACTTATATAATATGATTTGATATATGATACGATATGATATGATTTGATCTGTGATATGATGAGATCTGATCTAATGTGATGTCATGTGATGTCATGTAACGTGATATTATGTCTCGTGACGTGACGTGATGTAATGTGATGTGATGTAATGTCATGCGGTGATCTGATGTATGTGATGTGATGTCATGTCATGCGATGTCATGTGATCTCATGTCAAGTCATAATAGCAACAGCTTTATATAGCGCTTTTAACTAACTGAACTCATGGAGCTATCAAACACAAGGAGTTAGAACGAAGTTCCCACGGACCGTAATCCGATTAACCGCTCTGGACAGCAAGAGATCCCCGCAGATGCACTCAATTCCGAATCGGCAATGGTTAGTTGGTAGAAGTCGGACGTTTTAAAGTCATTTATGACGTTTTGAAGAGAACTTGTACCCAAAATATGAACTGCGATATTTTTACCATAATTCATAATCCTAGTGGTTCCTACGGTGAAAAGAAGGTTAAGAATGCATCAGACAACGTGGCGATGTTTCATGCCGAGACGGCTGTGGACAATGACAGAAAGGGCAACGAATCTTCCCATGTTTTGTGTGTTTTTTCATTCTCCTCTGGACAAGCTACATTCTTTCAGGTTTCTTGTCGTGTATTGCTTGAGAATTGTGTTCATCAGTAATTCTATTTATTGTTGAAGAGATACTTTTGGGGGACGTAAAGATGTAACCATTATCACTTGAATATCAGAGCAATCGCTAAAATGATCGAAATTTAAGTATCCTATGACAGTGGTTTCTGTCACGATGGCAGCCATGTTGAACGTGCGGAAGTTTATGGACACGCATGCCCGGTACCCACAATCCTTTGCAAATGCAACTCCCGGCATTCCTTATTGCCCGCAAGCGGCGCGTAATTTGATTTGTCCTTGCAGCACGTGCAGTGCTGGCGGTGGCCATCGTTGACCCTTTTGATCTCTGTATGTGCTTACTCCTTGTGTTCAATAGCTCCATGTTTATAATCAAAGCGTTTCCATTATTATTACCTCTGCACATCGGGCCCATGAAACATTTCCTAGTACCAGCTCAGCTCCCGGGGAGTATACAGCTCGATGCAGCCATTTCGACGCAAAGCAGCTAATTCAAGCACAGTAACCATCTCTGCCCTCACAGGTATAAACGTGCCTTGCCCAAGGGCATATCCCGTGACCGCAAGCTGGATTCGATCATTGGGACATATTTTTTCCATTTAGCTTCCGATTGCTGACGCTGCAAAGAACCTTGGAATTCATCTGTGCCCAATTAAAGAACATAGACATACCAGGAATTTTTTTTTTTGGTAGTGGAGGAAAGCAAACATCATCTACTGAGCTCATTAGAGTTTCGCTGACGAACCTTAGGAAACCTCGTCTGGGAAGATAAAAGATTTTCAGCTGTCGATTTTTTTTTTCATAGTGAAAGGTCATAAATGACAAACAGCAACGAGGGCGCTAATGACAGGGAATTTTCGACCAGAGATTGATGGTCTCTTTCTCCAGAGCCAAGACGGCGTAAACTCCACATACTTTCTAATGGAATTGTCGAAAAGAGCACTTTTTTATCGTGATTGCAAATACAAAAATCATCAAACAAGTTATCAGGGCGATGGCAAACACTGAAAATCTGATTTTGAAAGTTGAACAGGTGAGATTTGAAACTGGGTAAAACGTGTTAAGACTAGTTTACAAATCTTCACCTCTCACAATAGACTTTTTTCCTGAGATGTCACGATCGTGCTGGATCTATGATGTGTTGTGATGGTAATGTGCATAGTGTTGTGATGGTAATCTACCTATTCAAAATAAACTAGTCAAGCATGCAGCGTTTACACGTGCGCTTGCTATGCAGTTCGCGCGCGGTGGTATTGTTTACATTAAGCGCAATCCAGTCACGTGGGTGAAAAAGGTCTATACGAGCAATTCATAATTGCCTTCAAGAGTTTGCAACGCTTTGGCCAATCACATAGCGCGAAATCTGTTGACCCTTTCCAAATGGCGTATTTTTTTTCCTAAGAGAATTAGGGGCAATTATCATTTATGGGCGTGGTTAACTGCAAGCTCGATCAATTTAGTTGATACCAAGGTCAATGTCAGGCTTTACTTTCCTATTAAAAAACATCCTCCAACCACTTCCCCACCAAGAAAAATATTACTACACGTAGGCCCAGACTCGAATCCCCGGCTAATTCGTTCTAAGTACAGTATAACGCTCTTCTAACAGAACTACTATGTGGATCGGCCAGAAAAGCATTTTTTTGCTGTGTCTTATACTTAAAAGTTTGTGTCCCCATTTATGATACTAGCCCCCAACCTTCCAACCAAAAACGCATGCGCAACGATTAAGATACGCCAATTTTATTATAATTGCCCCCAACCTGCCTACGAAAAAACTACGCCTCCAACGCGCACTGTGTCGACACATTTCGCGTATTGTGATTGGCCAGCATGTTGCAAACTCTTGGATTCAAAACGACCGTATTAAGTTCGGCGGAGCAAATATCACCACGGGCGATTACAAAAGTGCAAAGGATTTTGCCAACGAAAATGAAAACGGTGCCTCTCGCAATTTAATTAATTTGTCAATAATAAAGTGGATTATTGGATATAAAACGTTGATGCTTAGAGTCTGCGTGTACTTCCCACAACAACTTGAATTTACAGGGTTGAATAATACTGAAAGATGGGTAGAAGCCGGTTCATGCTTCACGCAAAAGCGAACACAAACGCGGATTCGTGGCCTCAGGTCAAAATATTCGCGCTGCAAATTAACACATATCAATTCGAGCGAAATTTCGCGGCATATCTTTCGCGACGTCAAAGTCGCTTCGCTTCCCTGTTTAACATAGCAGGGGTCAACTTTCAGCATTATGCGAATAAAAGTGCAGAAACTCTCCGTTTTATGGAGTTAAGAATACGATACTTAATCATAAGCTGCAACAAACAAGCACGATCTCTGTACAGTCATCTAAACTCCAAGAGAAAATGAAGAACATGCTCTTACGCTAATGAAAGTCAACATCACCAGGTCAAATATCGACAAAATAAAATTGACATAGTATTCACAGGAGAGTTTTATGCAGTACCGATGTACATTTCAAAGTTATTCTATTTTCGGGTCAGGCCGGAAAATGGTACTTTATTTCGCTTCTTACCTGGATAATTTATGCCCTTGCACGATTTGAAGATTATCATTTTTTTTATCAGCAAACCAGCCAGTAACCTGTGCTTTTGTTTTGGTTTTTACGAAGAGCAGATCCAAACATGGCAGACAGACGTAGGCTCTGGCGACGGCCCGGCCGTGGCGCCCGGCCCGGCCAAGAAGCCGATCGACACCCGCCTTCTCAAGACGGTGGTGGTCATCTTTTTGGTCTTCCTGGCTTGCTGGACTCCGTACACCATCATCGTCCTGTCAGACCTGCGCAACACCTACCCGGACGAGCTTTACGTGGCCGCCATTATTTTCGCCCACGCTAACTCCAGCATGAACAGGTAGGGAAAAAAGCGGGTGATGACCATTTGTTTTCAGTCGCTTGTCCATTGTCCCTGGCGGCCTGTACACAAAATGTACCCTGGGTGGATACCACGCCAAAATCGAGCAGTGCGTTGACAAAAATGTTCGAACGCTCAAACTAACAATCGGAGCCCATTCACAAAGACAGGAGGTAACAGAACTCTGCACGGTAAAATTATACAAGTGTAAACCATGGGTTTCCCTCAAGACTGTTTACCCTACAGACCTTTTTTCTGTGATGTTACAATTGTGCTGGATCGCGCTGTGTTGTCAGTAATCTTCCTATTCAAGATAAACTAATCAAGCATGCAGCGTTCGCACATGCACTTGCACGCGGTTGAAGCTACACGCAGGAATATATGCGATCACCGTGGCCACAGCGGTCCACATGTGGTGGTATTGTTTACATTTAGTCACGTGGGTGAAAAAAAACTATGCAATATGAGCCCCGGGCTGGACCAAGAGAGGGCGCAATTTTCCGAGCAACGGAGGCTCTTGGGGTGGGAACTACATTTCGTTGGTTCCCAAACAACTACGAAATACACACGTTGCTATGCTACCAACAAAATGAATTCTCCCCCCCAACATGGCCCTTTTCAACCGATGAGGGATCGCTTCTGCATGCTCCAGGCGGAGAGAGCGATAAACAACCGCATAAATGCTACCTAAAGACCAACCTTATTTTGTCTACAACTTGTACGGGCGGCAAAAATTTGTAGAAATATCACCTTCTGGTTGGTTTCCGATTTTACATCAAAT
This sequence comes from Acanthaster planci, assembly GCF_054643075.1. NCBI lineage: Eukaryota > Metazoa > Echinodermata > Asteroidea > Valvatida > Acanthasteridae > Acanthaster > Acanthaster planci. The sequence goes on from NC_141796.1 coordinate 994,809, forward strand.
TCGTTCAACTTCATAGTTTTAGCAGCCACGTGTAGCAAATACACGACTGGAACGCCAAAAGAGCAGACCCTATACATGGGAGCGCGTTCTAGCCAATCAGCGTTTTCATTAGGGATGACGTCATGTACTGTAACTCATCCGGTTTGTAAGTGACTTCGGCACATGGGCGGACGCGCCACGATTTGCAGGCTCCCATTGGACAATCGCTGAAGTTGCGTGTAAACTCCCGGTTCCATGGTTCCACGTAGACGGGCATCAATTCATGACACTCTATGTGCAGTTCATGTGCAGTGGGCGTGGTTTAAACTGAAGTGAAGTCACAAATGACTGTTCCGGGGATATTATCAGGCATTTTTGCTGTTCCTTGCTTATCACGCAGCACGCTCTCGGGGTATTTTGGCAGGGTTACCAGTACTTTGTCTTGCTTTAAATAACAGTTTCGATTGAATAAAAATAAATGATTTGCTAAGCCTTGCATGTTACTCGTTCGTTTCATTTTGTTTTGTTTTGGCAGCATTGTTTACGGTATCATGAACCGATCGTTCCGCCAGGGTTACAAAAACCTAATCCGAGTCTTGACACGAGGTTGCCTGTGCAACACGGAGCACCACGGATCGGGGACAGACAACCAGACATCCAACCACCGTGTCACGGCCGGCGCGCAGGGCAGCAGACGTTGACGTCACGTTCTGGGCCTTCTGTTCCACGTCTTGAACTGGTATAATTCAAACCGAACTTGGTAATTGACACATCAAGTGGTGTCATTCTTGAAGCCTGATACTTTAAATTCCCAAAAGATTGATTTGAGACCAGCACGCACTGTAATACAATGACTTTTTCTCGGACACAAATTTTATGAACCTTTTAACACTCTTCTTCCACGTGTGAAATTTAACTAGCTGACATCCCCGTTTGGTTAATTGAAGTGACGGTGAAAATTCTTTTGAACATTTCCAATTTATCCATGCTTTCCAAGATAACCGAGGGCGCTGTTGCTGTGATGTCATCCGCGGGGAAGACACAGCTCAGTGCATAGGTTAATCTGTTCAAATGGTGAACCCAGAATTGACTCACTGAAATTATTTGTGAGAAAGGGTCAGGTGCTTGCTTTTAGGCCTGCAAAATCTTTCAAGAAATGCAGGAGTTTTCTTTGCGCACAACCAACAATGAAGTTTGGTTCCTGGGATGACATATCATTTTTGCAAACTAGAGCCAGCAATACACCATGTACAACCTTTTAAATGGCGTAGCTGTTGCGTACTGACTGTACTGTGAAATTAAATTTTCCCTCCCCACCCAGAGCCCCGTGGGGGAAAAAAAGGTATATAATCCACGCACCGTATACTGTATAGGGGGCACTGCATGTAATGTTTGAAAGCACATTGTCGACACACGATGCACAGTTTAATCTGTATCAGATTTTGCGATTTCTGTTACACTGAAATACTTCCACAAAACAGTACATGCATAGCTCCTAAGAACACAAAACGTGTTCCCCGTGCACATTTCTGGAAAATAGTGGGGACTTGGTGTTGGTTATAAACGAGTGTTCAGAGGTACTAGGTATAAATAAGATGATAAACACGCATGCGTTGAAGCATAGGAGCTATATGGTCCACAATCGGATGAAGGTGAAGTGGGCGAACCTCGAAATGTGATTTTTTTCCCCACATCGTCAAGAAGAGCAAGGATCGCAAAGATCGGCATCCCCTTGGGTTTAACTTCGGCTTGGTGTTCCAGTAATTTCCTTGGGAGCATCCTGTGTGGGGAGTTCAACGCTCGCAAGCAAACATGACACTCGCAATATGGCGGGGTTAAGCGTACTTTGTGATGCGTTCTTGATGTCGAGCGCGGCAGCTGGCAAGGCATGACATAATCTGCCTAGACGCTGTCTTCTAATGAAAAAGCCCCCCCCCCGTGGACGCACCGTGCTCGTTACTGAAGATTTTTTTCCCTCTCGAGAGATATCGTATTGGTTCTTGGCCCTGGGCTCATTTTTAAAGCAGACTCACTGGATGGGCACGTAGGAAAAATCCCATCGGCTTGGTGAGTTTTTAACCGGCTGTCGGGAGGATACAATTTTTCGTTAGCGCCCCGAAAAGTCGACACATTCATGCACTTACTATGCAGTAGGACAATTTGCCTTCGACTTGCTGAACAAAACCAGCGAGGAGCTGGCTTGCTAAGAGCATGACTATTATATTGTGTGTTACAAAGGTACAGCTAGACTTTCCGACGGCCGAATTTTATTTTTCTTCAGAGGTACAAAGCTCAACAAAACTGCACCCGTTGCTGGTATGACAATTCTCTCCCTAAATTGCACTGTTACCGTTCAAGGGGATAACTGGCACAATTGTTTTTTTTTTAATTTATCATTTAGATGTAGTAGTCTATACCGTTAATCATTCTCCCTTTTAACACCCAAATATAATCTGACAACACACTTTGTAAAATTATAGTCTAAGAAAAAAGATTATAAACTATGGCAACCACTGATTGGGAAAAAACAACTATTGACTGTATGGTACGGCACAACATCAAAACAGGTTTATAGTTCAATTTGTACATTGGCTGGATGAATACTGAATTATAAGACGAAATTCAGCCCACCAAAATATGAAAAGTGGCACCGTTGAATGAGGTATTATACAATGTATTATACGAGTGTGTACCATATACCTTAAGTAAACTTCTTCAATTTGTTTCTCAAATGTCGTAAAATGTAGATTATTAATCTGAAGCCTTCCACACAGTGCACTGTGAACAGAAATTTTACAGTTGGTCTGAGACGGACACGAATATCTAATCAAATGTGATGTTAACAGTCAGTCCTCTGTGTTCTTATATTCAATGCACCTGTGTTCATTCTAGATGAAGGAAAATAACATGATTTATATACAGCCCGTGCGAAGCAGCAACGCCTGGGTAAAATTAACGGGAGCGACGGTGGACGCTACGCACTAGCGTAGACACCACCAGTCTTAGAGTCATTCGAACAAGCAGTGGAATATTAACCTTGCCTATAAGCACTGATCCTATTTATTTCCGGAATGACTTCGCGTCTCAACTTACTTCAAAGCGTTGCAGCTACTGCTTAATTAAGGTATCCTCTTGGAAGCTGACACGCTGGCCGCCATGGTAACTGTGAGAATCCCAACAGATTGAGGGTAATCTTTCCATTTTCGTGCTACCTCCTCTCTGCAGGATACTTGCGATTCTCAAAAAGAGAGTAACCAGTTATTTGAGATCAAGCTGATCTCAACAACGGAATAATCTTTGATATCTTAATTCATTTCCTCAGAAGACGAGAAGAAGACATGTGAAATGCGCGAGGCCACAGCAGTGTTTTTTTTTTCATACAGGGCAGGCCTAACTGGAAATGGGTTTTCAAATTCCAGTGTTCTTGAACCACAAAAATACGCGCAAAATGGTTTGAAATTCGTGTCGTTGCTATTTATGCGCATGCTCAAAGTACACCGGCTGGAGACACATGGGGCATGGGGCAAATGTCGGTTAATTGGCTGTACATGTATTATGAAGAAATTACACTGCTGGATTGGCCGACAGAGAAATAACGTCCACTGGTAATATCGGTACAGACTGCACCATCCTGAATTTGTAAAGAGGCCTACCAACGAACGAAACTTTAGTTATGATTATCTTCTAGGCCTAAAACCAAACTCACCCCATGAACAAACTGTGATTTTTGTTACTGTTTGCTGACATGAACAAGGCCCACGTGTAATTCACTGTCACACTCGGTAAACGGCCTGTTAGTCGGGCCGTCTGTTTGTCTGTAGGGATGTTGGGATGTCGGGTTTTCTGTTTGTCTGTGATGCAACTTTCATGGCTTTTTACAACTTATTTAGCCCATGAAAGTTTTACAACTTATTTCCAGTGGGGTCCCTATTATTGCACTAAAACAAATAAAAAACTTAAGGGGAAAAAAACAATCTAAACAAAAACGAACCAACGACAATATGACAATATGACAACAGAGACTGCGACAAAAAAATAGGTAATTACCTATTTTTGTGTATATTGTGCACTTCTTGTTCATAGTATTTTTGGGTTTTTTTCTTGTCACTGTATTTTGTTGTGAGGTAATACCAAACAAATCCAATACAATCCAAACAGAGAGATAAATTTATAAACAAACCCTCTCGTGGCAAAACAGCCGAAGCTGAGAATGGGCCATGTTGTAATACAACATTTACAGTGGAATATAGGCGGTTTACAACAGTGCGCCTCCAAGTGCTTGCAACGAGTTGGCCAATCACGACCGTCGCAAAATCTGTCGACCCACCCATTCGCAACTGGTGATTAATACGCAGCTCGGCCCCATATACAGGATTATTAATTATTAATTAATTATAGGTACCAACAGGTGGATAATGAAGATAGATTTATTGTGGAGACTGTGATGCAATACTGTTATGCAAGAAATTTGTACATACATTTTGGTGTAAAGCAATCGATGAAAAATAAAACCTTGTTCAAGAAAAAACGGCATCCCCCACGCACACTAAAATTCGGCGTGGTTTTTGTGAGTTTGTTTCTGCATTCAACTGGGGACCCTGAACAATAGAGGACAATAAGGTCCCCATTGACAGAGGGTCCCCGATGAGTGTGTGGGTGTGTGTGTCCAAATTAAATATACATGTATGCGCCGACTAGATGAATGATCTTGCCCAAAAATTACCCAAATTTGTCTTCATTCATTAAACCTTTCTACATAACCAACGTTTCAAATTATCAACACTTTTGCGGTAACATTTTTGTTTCAGTTTTTGAAAACGTCTTAATTTAACAAAATTTGACCGAGGCCATTTGTCACCGTTTGAATGTCATATTTACCACGTACTCTCTGTTATTGGTTAATATACACAAAAATTGTAACAAATTATGACAAATTCGTAATTAGAAAAATATATATTTCGGGAAAAAACAAATAATTTGTAACCGATTTCCAAAACGAAAGACTACAACTTAGTGAACTGCACTAATTTCATCATGAGTACACAGGTACATTACAATCCTTCACAAATAAAGACGAATGCCCAATTTAAAAGCACAATTTTCAGCATTTTTGTAAAATTCCTACTGCCTGTTTTTCACAATTCTGAGGTACAAATTCCAAGTTCCCAAATTTTTTTCTCTAATTTTTGCAGCAGTGAGTTTTTAATTAACGAATTCAATATTTAAGAGTAGTACCTACACACCCGGCCGTCGCATTTTCTGAAAAAGTGGACCAATCATTAGTTTGGCATTAACATGCAGGAAAGCCTTGGTACTAGACATGTTTTTTTCACAGTACAAGAAGTATCACATGTTATTTCGTGCACCAGTCTATTTCCTTCTATCCGCCCTGAGCTGAAGTGCACCCCAATCGGCGAAAGAAAGACAGGTGGTTACAAGCGGGCTCTTGCACGCGTTCTGCGTGTATATGTACGTAAAGACCATACATTCCAAATCATTTGTTGCGCGTACTCAGCGTGCTCCGCGTCAAATGCACATATACTTTGCCTATGTGGTGAGTTGGTACCAAAAGGACCGTCGTTTTCATTTACAAACACGCCCTCTTTTGTTCCGCTCGGAGCGGATTTGGCATAGCTTTTGTTAGCACGTTTCATTTCAGAGCACTGCAAATTCAAAAGTTCATTTACAACTATAGAGGGTTTACATGGCTGCCATCTTGCAGGCCCAAGCTTTTGTGTCATAGGGTATGCACAAAGAAGGTTTCCTTGTGGAACAAAAGAACTATCCTGCAAGATGGCTACCGTGCAAAGCCTCTACATGCTATGCAATAAGGTTCTTTACGAAATTTAAGCAAAAACCACATCACCCATAGAAATTACAGACAGGTATTTAAATAGCGTCTAACATGTATAAATTGTTAAGTATATTCTGGTGATAAAAATAGGATTTTCCACTCTACATTGTTCTCAGGTAATTCGGTTAAACTACAGGTGGACATTTGATAGCTTTGAAATAGCAAAACGCCTTCGCCAACGCCAGGCACCACTTTATATTGCTTGACCAATTTTACGGGGAAACGGATAAGGCAAGTGAGAACCATGAAACTCTTTTACCGTGGATTGTTGATTGCAAGTGCAATAGTAACAAAGTTCTGTTGCGCGGCATGACTTGGGGTAATTCGAAAGTCCCAACTGAATGCTTTGCTTTCCTTTATTTTTTGCAGACTTTTTCAACAAAGTCCTGATGATAAAAAACTCAACTGGTTTGTCCTTGTAATCTGGACATGATAAGAATTGAATGTTTGTGGGTATGAATCGAATGGTACTTACAATGTAGGAATGAGATGATAGGAATCAGTTGAAGCCGGAATAGACAAACACGGCCCCCGCGAGTCGACCTTGCTTACTGCTCCTTGGAGCTGTTACGACTAAACGTGTCGTCTGATTGGTTGACGCATATGGAGGACAAAAGAAAGGAACGTTTCATTTCTAAGTTACAGTCAAATCTTCTTAGTAAGAGCATCGTTGACACAATACTTTTCTAATGACAACGACATTTTAGGTTTCTGTTAATTGGTTTTCATGGTTTTCATTCCGGATAACACAGCATTTCTGTTATAACGAGGTAAATTTGAGAAGTTCAAAGGACCTCTTATTAATGAGATGTGGCTTCATGTACAGGTAGCTGGACTGAGGGGTGGAAAGTTGAGAGAGGGGGGCATGTGGGCAGGAGGTGGAAGAAGGCGAGGGGTGGATTGATGAAGGGGGCGGGGGACGCTTAAGGGCGGGCGAGGAAGGGGTTGATTGATATGGAAGGAGATGTCAATGATAGGGCGAAGCAAGGGGTAGATAAGGGAGATCGGCAGAGGTTAAGGAAAGGATAGGAAAGCGAGGAGGGGCGACAAGGGATTGAGGAGGGGATGGGGGAAGGAAAAAGGTCACGTGAAAACTTAAAACTAGGGCCAACGTCATAGAGCTCCTAAGTGCAAAATTTGCTTGAGCACAAAAAACCTATTTAAAAACAAACGTTACCAGCTCAAATTCATTGTAATTGTCATGCTAACCAAAAGACAGCTGAATAACCATTCAGAAACAATGTACATCGCATGGAGTTTTGGCTGGTAACCTGATTTATCAAGCAAGGTTTTTCACGCTGAAGCAGAGTTTGTGCTTTACAGAGATTAACATCACACTAAACATTTAGATAACCCCCGTGCTAACATTGGTATCAACTTTTACCAAAATCCATAGCACATAATGAGGCATTCGCTCGGCCCCACTAATTAATCACACACCATGAGTGGTGCCCACAGAACGGATGAGGCGAGGAGACAGACCACAAACAGCTGTCTGAAAAAAACAAATTAATCACCTTACATGCCATCTAAGGCAACCACCTAATGACTCACGGCGAACACACAGCACAAAATACCCCCCAAACCGCCAAACTAATCATCTTCTGACACACACAGGCAGGAAAACGTAGGAAAGAATGCTTCAAAACAGCCATACAGATAATTTTAATGAACATAACCTACCGTGCCAGTTTTCCAAGAAGCCAGCCGATGACCAAATCTGGTGCCAGACTAGAAAAACAAAAACAGAGAGATAGAGGTATCACACAATAACGAAAGGTCAAAAAAACGGGGACGTCTACATGCGAGGCCCGGGGTAGTGATGCAATCTATTCTAATAGGTTTTCCCCTGACCAAATCACCTTCAAGAATTTAGGGTCAATTAGTTTGTTCGTTGGTTGGGTTGTTTATTTGTTTTTTGAGCGATGAACAAGGTTTGCAACTTCAGCAGAAAATAATAGCTGTGTTTACCACGACACGGCAGAGGCCAACCTTTAAGCAATCTTAGGCTTAAAGCTGCAACATTTGACCCGTGTTTCTCTCAGATCCGCCGATAGTCATCGCGAGGTTTGAAGGATTTTGTAGGATTGAGGAAGGTAAAGCCCAGCCACTGTTACTATGCATGGGGCTTGATGCCCCTTAAAAGTTGAAGTACAAAGAATTTGCCGTTGGTTTTCTGCAGAGTGGAGGATTTTTGGACATTTCCACTGCCAATGCCACCCTTAAAAAAATGATCAAGAAAAAAATCTTTCAGAGGATTTGTGCTCAACATTCAATGGAAGCAAATGCACTAGTGGATACGATGTGGAAAGAGTGAACGACTTTATGCGATTCAAAGCCACAATTTCTAAAAAGCGCATTTGGAGCACTCACTGCATCGACTGTGAATACGAGGCAAGTTGTTGTTTTGTTTTTTAATGGCGCTTTCAGCATCTCAGGCTATTTGCGCCAATAACTGTACGTTTATTCATACACTTTATTAATCAGCATCACATTACGGAGTTAGGAAGACGGTCCAGTTTTAGAGGCAGGAGGAAACCGGAGTACCCGGAGAAAACCTACGAGAGCGAGTATGAACTGGAAACCAAATACAGTAAAGCCTGGGCCAAGCCGGGACTCGAACCCGGGCCTCACTGTTGCAAAGCGAGGAAAGAACCGCCACGCTAACCCGCTCCCCCCCCCCCCCCCCGAATACGAGGCAAACGCCACGGGGCGTCTTTTGAACGGGTGACGGGAAAAATGATGAAGTGGACGAACGTAAAGCTCAGTGGAAGCAGAGACTTCACCTTTCTTGTCTCCTTTTGAACAGTGATGAAACATTCAACCTAACAGCTAGTGAGTGCATGACGTTAATTCAGGACAATGAGAAAGGAGCAATTATCCTAATGGATCCTTGCTAAAGCCGGAGTAATACATGGATGTGCGTTTACAATTTCAGGTTTGCTTGTAGGAGCACAATGACGCATGGCCTATGAGACTGACATCGGCGTTGACTTAAAAAGTGCCGCTGCTTTGAAGAAAAGCCTTCCTTTATTCAAATCTTCCTTTGAACTGGGGTTATACATGGTGGGACTTTGATTTTGCACTCCAACCTTTGTCGGCAAATCACAAAGGCTATCACTCTGGCATTTTTTTGTTGGGAGTGGTAGACTTACTCTAGGGACAATAGTTGCAGAAACGAATAAGTCTAGGCCATTCAGTAAAACTACAAATGGAACGTGAAATTCTGTGACCACAATGAGATTATCTGCTACAGCATCTCTCAAGTTTGGCCTTGACAAGGGGCTTGCTACAAACAAGATTCTTACCTCTGGGATTGAGAACACTGCCGTTGCCTGCAATAAAAGCCAGACAATAAGGGAAAGAAATCCATAAGACAGGCGCATTCAGACAAGTCAGTTCACTTCTACCCAGACTTTACCATAGACTAATTGCGCGTGCTAAGTCACATGACCTACACGTACATGATTGTACAGTTGATAAATTGATATCAAACATCAACAAACATGGCGTCCCCCCGATAGCAAGGTGTGTTATAAGTATCATTCACCAAATATAAAGCCGACAGTTGGTTCAGTGCGAGACTACTGACGTGCTGAGTACATTATACCATAAAGGCGCTGGCTTTAATTTTGGTAAACAACTCACGGCGCACTTCACTGAGGGAAAACGTCATGTTTGCTGATGTTTGATTCCCACTATAGGTCACGTGACTTGCGGCGCCATCAGTCTACTATAAACCAGAGTTGTAGTCAAGCCCATTACAAGTTGTCCAGTCTTGAGCCAAGACACAAGCGTTTGGAATAAACTGTGACAAAAGCATTCCTTTGTCACTGCTCATCCTGTTACCTATGAATGGTCTCTGGAAAGGACTTTTGAACAGACTTGTAACACGTGTAAAGAGGCTTGTGCAACAACTTTGTTGACAACTTTTGCCGAGCTGGAAGTTACCAGCAAACGTGGGTGCAGATACTATGGCAGCATTGATGTTTGTGCCCTGAAGGGCAAACACCCAATACCTTTAAAAACGGTACAACAAAACTCGAAGATCAGACTAAATGAGACACACAGAAGTGTTTTTTACGGTCTCTCCCAATTTGCACCTATTCAATGATGTGATAAACATGATGGAATTTGAAATTTCTTTAGGGGTTGGTCCGAAACTTGGACAGGATACCAACTGAAGCCCTAGGACATGATATCCTATGTTCCAGACCAAATTCATATATCAGTCTCATGGCTGTGTTTAATCTAAATGCAAAGTTACTCCTAGTTTCCCATTTCAAGTCGACGCAAACCGTCAAACCGCTCTCTCAAATAGAGATTTTTTTCACAAGTTGACTGGCCAACTGATTCGAGAACTAACATTAGTCTCTCAAAATTACAAAAAATAGAATAACAAAGCGAGAAACCGATTGTGCCATTTGTGAGAAAATTTGATACATGTACGCTAATCAGAACATCATCTTACTTCCACGTTCTCATGGTGGTAGAATTATGAAATTACAGTGCATCAAAATAACTTTCTATTCAAGGCATTCTGAACAAGCTTGTGGAGGTTTCGACCAATTCAGCTCAAAAATTTAATTTGCGTACAACCAACTGACACCAAGTCTCATTGTGATAACGTTTTAATTTGATTCGAGGTTTCCTTTGAAAATGCTACCACAATGGTCAAGGCTGAAATGATATACCCCTTTGCCTGAAATTAAATTACGCGGCCTCCGGTCTTCAATTGTGATGGTGTCTCAATGAGATAAAGCTTTGTGTGCTTACAAACGATACCGTTATGGAATTTAATAGTGTAAATAAATGACTGCATTTTTGGCTCCCGTTTAGAAGACTGTTTCTTTGAAAGATACTGCAAATTGACAGATAATAGCTTCTAAACATGATAGTTATTAACCCTGGACACGTGGCAAAAGAGGGTGCTGTTTACCTGACGGCCGATGGAGAAATTATCATTGTTTGGAATTGACAAGTTGTGAACGAAAACTCTATGTGCACGACTCTGATTTACAATTCCCATTTGTGTGAGAATTTTTTTCCACAAGCAATCGAAAATGGCCACTGGGTAATATAATTTCAAAGTTCTTTAAATAACCCACCTTGTCTCCGGTGCACGGTTCGACAAATCGATGCAGGAGATTACACTCTCTTGTGACATTCCCTCTGGATAATGATTTACCACCTTTGAAAAGATACACTGCTCCTTGTTCACCTGGGGAGGAAGAACATCAAATTCAATTTCAGCCAATACAGAATATATTTTATTTCATAGGACTTAACTAACAAACTTTCAATTGTGTCGACGAAAACTGTTTTTTGGAAAACCTATGGTCAATTAAATCAATACAATTTTTCCTCCCAGTCCTAAATATGTCGAGTTCCAAAAGAATTGTGGGGTAAGAAAGTTTACTTGGACTTTTCCAATATTAATACGGTGAAGACAAGTTATGATTTGAAATTTTAATTATGAAACTTCCATGGCACGCCTTCTGTATTTTTTGCCTTTAAATTTGGTGCGACTCACTAAATGTTTAAAATGTTCTTGAGTTCTACGAACTGGAAAACAAACTCTTGAATTTAGCACAACATGTCAAACTTGAAAAATGATTAACTGAAATATGAAATAGACGATTAAATTTAAACGCCATGGCAGATGGTCTGCAGTGGTTGACAAAAAGCAAGGCATTTATATATAAGGTGTCAGGATACTATACCTCCATAAAGTTCTTCAGTGATGTCGTCAATCCGCAATGGCGCGCCAATTACTACGTCATCTGAAGAAATTAAGAAGAAAAATCTTGATAGGTCAGCATCAGCCTTTTGCCGAATCTTGGTTTCAGGTTTAGATCTAAACTTCATAATTTCAAGCCTGTAGTTGTCGATGGCTATGGCTTGGTCTGGGTCCCTGACTACTGCCTGCAGAGTGCAAGTTGAAAACGTGAAGCCACAGCCACAGATTCATCACTTTTCAAGCCGTGATGCACGTCGGGCAAAAATACTTCAATTCATTTCAATTCACAACTGATGACTTCTTTCAACTGAACTAACAAAATCTTTCCTATTACTTGTCAATGAACAACATGGTGCTCCATACTAGAAGTGATTTTGTTTATTTTTTGGAACTTAAAAAGAAAATAACGATCAGCTGATACAAATTTATCATGGAACCTGACTCATACTCAATTTTACATGTAGTGCCTTGTCCAGTTCTTGGCAATTCAACAAATACGTGCTGAATGCAACAAAATTTGGCTTAATTTGCACAACGGAATGAAATAAAATATTACACATATCAAGAGTTCGAAGAGTGGTCTCGTGATTTGAACATTCTGCAATAAATAAATGGGGGGGGAGGTCCGGTGCTGTAGTCTGGTGCTGTAATTACCCTGTTAATTGTGACTGGTCTTGTGACTGGTCCTGTAACTGGGCATGTGACTGGTCGTGACTGGTCTTGTGACTGGGCATGTGACCGGTCTTGTGACTGGTCTTGTGACTGGGCATGTGACTGGTTTTATGACTGGTCTTGTTACTGGCCATGTGACTAGTCATATGACTGGTCCTGTGAGTGGTATCGACTCTTATGGGGTCCAAATTCTTTAATTTTTCATGAGTGATTAACTAACTCAAATTACCTGCAAAATAAAATAATAATAGTCTGAAGAAAATTTCATTGACATTTCTATGTAGAATTAAACAAGTAAGGTGTAACAGGTACACAAAAATATCACACTTTTGGGTCCAGAGTATATAGAATGACAAAACAGAATCTCTGATGTCAGTTGCATGTAAAAACATGATTATTAAACGTTATATAAACGACTACACCTGCCTGATCCATGCATACCTTATGCCAAAATTTGGGAATCTGACTGATGAAAAACAGACTAAATATCAGACAGGCATGTTAACTGCTCGAGATTTCCCTACGATTACAATGATTTCTCACCAATGCCATCATTGGTGACATCATCCATCAGCAGACTGGCCCCGAATCGTCCCAAGCTACGATCCCCTTCAAACAAGGCTTCCGATCCGCTGGCTGGTCCAAATTTGTAACTGTCAGAAACACTTGCAGCATCTTTTGCAGCAGAGAGGCTGAATAAATTGACGTTACCAGCCTGCGTAAATGTGGTTGAAACACCAACAACCTTTCCCTGGACGTCTGTGAAGGACATGAATCAGAACCAAAAACTGTAAGAGTTTTCCTTCATCAAATCAACTAGATCTCATAAAAGAGAAAACGTTTACACCTCTGTGTTACGATTAGCAGAAGAAAAGGCTTTTAATGTTTTCAATAGTGTGAAGAACGCCCTCCATAACAATGTTATACTTTTGTACACAAGTGACTTTTTTCTTGCTAGATTTAGAATTCAGACATTTGAATTCAATACAGGTCACTCGATCTAATTTGAGAGATGGGATTGTTTTCCGGATGGCCTATACTCTGAATGGCCCATGATGAGCTTGGGCTTTGCTTGTTCTTGGTTAGTGATTAACCTGTGATCGGCTTGTGATCGTAATTGGCGTGTAATTGCTTTGTGACTGGCCTGTAATTGACTTGTAATTGGCGTGTAATTGACTTGTGATCGGCTCGTGAATGACAGGTGATAGGCCGGTCATCAACTTGTGACTGGATTGTGATTTGAAAGTGATTGATTTGCAATGCTATGAATAAAGCACAGTTAACTTTGTGTACATCTGACTGAAAAATGAAAAAAAAGGAGAAAAAGCAACCTTCCAAAACTTGACATATTCTATTAATAATTAAACTCACTGACAGTATCTGCTCCAACACCGAGCATTTCTTCACCGTTTCCATAAGGGTCTCCCACACCAAATGATGATCCAAGTTTACCAAATGCTTTCTGTCCTGTAATATTCTGAACCGGTTTGGTTAAATCCTTGGTGTCATAGACCAAAAGCCGACCTACACTTTGGATGTCGTCAGGCGAAAACTCGCAGTCAGGACTAGACACCAAGACAGTGAAAAAAAATGAGAAAGTAAAGTGGCTTTAAAAACGTGTGCTGGATTGTGATTGATATTGACAAAACACTTTGCAGAATCATGTAATGTTTGGCAGCATGATCACCTCTGGAGATCCAGTTTGTTCTTGAAATTAGTTCTTACAAAACTTAGCATAAGAAGTTGGAAACTTTTTCCATTTTGGATATCTAGCGAATGAGTGAGGATACATGCGTCCCATGACAATCTGAAGCCCATCTGAAGCTTTAGTAAAAATCCACCAAAATCTAACAAAACCATAACCAACGGGGTCATGGGAGGGAAATACATGCATCCCCCATAAAACATTGATTGAAGCTCATGCACAGCAACAGTGAGCGGGCCGTACAGCCCTCAAGCCATCAAGATCTTACAAAAGCCAGGAGCTGACTTTTCAAGGATAATCAAACACAAGTTACTGTTATTTTGACTGTTTGACGCAGAAAAAGGACTCACCTGGTACATATGCGTACCGCTGGTTGGGAGACTAGAAGCCACGACCCTTGACCTTGCATTTTAGGCTCGATCATTAGATTGTACCCAAGCCAACCATATTGCTGTGGAAAACGACAAAAACACAATTTACATTACTATTGTCAGTTAATGGCCAGTATTTTGTTTAAATTCATCATTTCTTTTTTGGCGTACAGTTTCGGTTAGAGGAATATAACCTGATATAACGTTTCTTGAAATTGTCCTACTAACGATAAAAACATGAATCAATTTCCATTTCATTTCACCTGTTCTCCTTCAAGTAAAAGTGTCCCGTTGGTTTCCACAGATAGAAGTCTTCTTCCTGTTCATAAAACCAAAAATTTGATAAGTGTGCTATGCTTGCAGATGATTTGGTTTTCACAGAATATTGGTTAAGAAGCTTCCGCAAGGGTCATTCTATATTAAATGTGGGGTTAAATTTTTTCCTGTCCCTATTTCATCTTGCATGCGACTTCGTAAGATCTTTGTACATTCCTTCAATTTCCAAGAGTAATTAAGTAACAAAAATAACCCGTCAAACAAATCAAAATTGTTTGAAATCAATTTCAATGATATATTCATTGTCAAACTACACACGGCAGATGTAACGGGGACAGAAAACTGTCGCATGTCGGATCCCAGATTTATAGAATGACCCACAAACAAATAGGTCATGGGTTTGAATCCCAGCCATGATCGTGTGAAAATCTTTTTGTAACGGCTTCACAGAAAATATGCGAGCTCTCATCGCTTGACCAAGTGCCACTTAAGCTGTTATGCGAAACCTCGTCAGTAACGAGACAACGCTGCTGCAAAAGCCTTATCTGCTATAGAAAACTATTTTTATTTAGTATTTGGGGAATTGTTCAGCTTAAAAGACAGTGACGTCAATAACATAACAAGTGTGAAACGTTTAAATAACAAAATGCAGGATAAAAGGCCTTAAGAATACTTTTGAGATAATTATGTTTATTCCGAATAATGTACAAGAAAGAAAGATTTTTGAACGTTTTCTACCAGGTTTCATCTTCTTGGAGTACACGGCCCACAAGGCACCACTCTGCTGTTGACCTTGCCTGTTGCCAACAAACGGTGACCCAATGATGAGGTCAAGGTAGCCATCTTGGTTCAGGTCGGCCGTTCCTAGTGACCAGCCAAGGTTGCAATACTTTGACTAAATACGGAAAAAAATTGAAGGTTACTTATTTGCGACACTTGTCATAACTTTGCAGCTATTAATAAAGAGACAGATTTTTCCATAAAATGAGAATTATTAGGAAGGCTCTCTCCTCCATACTTCTGCTTAGCTACCGAAACAGATAATGTAATTAGTTGCGACCATTTGAAATCCTGTAGGCCTATTCCTACCAGTTTCTTAAAGATCCAACCAAAGGTTTTGGAGGATATTGCAAGACTGAGTAAGGCAGAGCCCAGCCACTGTTACTTTACTTGGAGCTTGGTGCCCCTTGAAAGTTGAAGCACAAAGAGGGTGCCATTGGTTTCCTACAGAGTGAAGGATTTTGTAGGATTGAGGAAGGTAGAGCCCAGCCACTGTTACTTTATTACATGGGGATTGATGCCCCTTGAAAGTTGAAGCACAAAGAGGGTGACATTGGTTTCCTGCACAGTGGAGGATTTTGTAGGATTCAGGAAGGCTTCTTGAAAGAATGCCTGGGAGTTTAATAGAATTAACAAAAGTCATTACATCTCACCTTGCACACCACACTAACATTTGGCGTTGGGTAGAACACCCCCGCAGATTTGGCTAAATATACAAACACTGCACCCTTATTTAGAAAATGACAAATTAAGAACAAAAGGAACACATTTTTAATCAAATGTGCTATTCAGGGTATGTGAAAATATGTACAAAAAAGAACTCTACCTCTTTTAAAACAATGGGAATAAAATGTGCCATTAAAACTTTTTACCAACTATGCTTGAAACTTGCCATGAAAACTCAATATTGAAGGACATAACTATTAATCCATATAATTCACTGCGTTCCGAGCAGTCTATAAGCTATGCAGATGTTTTTAAAAATGTTATCTGTGAACACTGGTGCCTCATTTTCACATCTGAGGTTCGAATCACATCAATTTGGGCATGGGTGCAAAGACAACGAAATGTGTAACCATGTGAACAGTTGCCATGGCAACAACCACTTACTGTATAATTGAGACTCGCAGAGCCAGTGGAGGGCGCACTCACGGCAAGATCTTCCAAGCCATCTTGATTGAAGTCGAGAACCGCAATGGCAGTTCCAAAATGACTGTTTTTCTGCCGATTAAACACATCAATTAATTCAAGAAACAAGAAAACTAACCCACCCAAAAATAAATTTTGGACCCATGAGTGTTTGTGGCAATAAAAGGCTACAAGAATCAAACTTGAATCAAAATAGATTTTTCCAATTAAGCAAAAAATCTTAATCTTGAATTTACTTGCTTTCAGATAAGTCACATGGACTTAAAAAATTGGCCAATAGCCAATTAGTCATCTAGTAGCAGCCAATCAAAAAAGCTGTTGTATAACTGTTGGCCATCATAAACACATTAAGTTTAATTTCAAAATTAGAACATGACTAAGTTTTGAAAAAAAACATGAAACGTTCATGTTTAGGCTGTTTCAATAACAATTACCTCGGCAAGACTGAAAACTTGTAAAACGGTTGAGAAATGAAGCAATGGCTTGTATCATTTAATAAAATGCTAATACCAACATCACATCACCAGACATTCTGGACGGACTAAAGAATATTTAAAATGATTTGTGCACATACATTTAACGGAAATAATTAAATGCAAACAAATTCTAAATGGGCCAACAATACCTCAGGCAGGCTTGTTTATTAGGCAAAAAAAGGAGACCTACCATATTAGTTACCGACAGCGTCAGATTTGCCATTGTGTCTAGATCAAGCTGCTCTGGTAAGCCGCCTTCTTGGCCAAACACAACAAAGACCCGTCCATTCTGTGGGTTACCAGCCAAACTGTAACCTGGTGCCCCGATGATCAGATCGTCCATCTTGTCTGCATTGATGTCGGCCGTGAGAATCGACCTGTCGCAAAAAAAAACAAACAGCAAAAAAGGAATAAAGAAACATTTCATAGAAACCATCACCAACAAAGCTAATTGCTTAGAATTCTCCTTCAACCCAACCCCTGAAAAACTTGACAGGCATGTTAACTCAAATTTGGGACCTACTGATCGGTGGGTCAGTCCACTTTTTAGGGATGTTGTTTTCAATGTGTCTGTCAACATACACAGGCAAACGTGTTTTTTGGGCAATCGTGGACGTTCCTATTGTCCTCTTTTGTTCATACTTTAACTTTTTTGGAAGGCCTCTAATATGCTTTGGACACGTTTGGCAATCGTGGACGTATCGGGAATCGTGGACGGTCATTAATTCTTTTGTTTAACGTCCACGATTGATTGGGAACATCAGTGCACGTGGACTGGTATCCTCATTTGAGAATTCCACGTATCCCAAGAATTCCAAGCCACTCAATGTTGGGCCAGTGCTACCTCCAGTCAGACCAGTCCACCTAGAATGGACTGATCTTGTGACTTTCAGCATCTCTGTACATGGGTGGGCATTCCCAGGTGAGACAACTCAGAGTTCAAAGTCGGTGCAACCATGTTTTATTATCAGGGAACTAATAAGTAATTTCCTGGTGACCAAGCCAGTGTTCTGCAATATGAGATCAACTCTGAACCCAATCAGACAGCGTACCATCCCAGATGGGCGTAGGAATTTGCCGTTGTGAAAGTGGACTTCAGATATGATGAAGACCTCAGATTGGTGGAATTGGAACGTGACTGCAATGCTTTCAGTGCTGTGGTTCTCTTTTGGATAAGAGTCTGAATTTTTCTCTGCAAACACAACCATCAAAAAATAACACCGTTAAAGGATTGATTTTCATTGAAGTCATATTCAAACATTGATCCAGGAAACTTTCTCTCTGTTAAGCCAGCAAACCTCGACAAACTCTGTGGTGGAAGGGTCAAGATATCTTGACCAGAAACCGAGAGGTTGTGGCTTGGAACCCTATCCCAGCACAAACTCTCAGAAAGAATTGAAGGGTTGAAAATATTGGTGAAAGGGCGGTCACAAATAAAATCTGAATGAATTTCCAAGTCGGGAAAAGTGGGAATTCAGAAACATTGTTTACCCCCAAAAATCTACTGATCTAAAACAAGAATGAACGATTTTAGTTTCAACTCAATTTTGAAGGCGAGTCCATTCATCACAAGTTAATTATGAAATCTTCGGTCAAGTTAGAAGCCATTCAACTGATTAATGATAAACTCGCCTTCAGTGTTTCAGCTGGTGAAAAGTACACACCCCTCGTTGTCTGTCGCCTGTGAACTAGGTCAGGGGTCAACCCCTGGAGGTCAACTTTGTTGTGAAGCCCAGAAAGTTTTGAAGCATCAGCATCTGATGACGGTGTATTGGCCACTGTGGCATTCTGGGTACAGTTGAGGTAGATGGGATTTCTGGGAAGACTACAAGCACTGCAGTTGGTAAACAAAAAAGTTGTGGTGTGTAAATATAACCTTGTGATCCATTGCATCCATGCATGAACAGCAGAGGGCAGCATACATGTTTCTCAATAAAGTATGACATATGTGTCATAAGCACCTTTGAGCAAGTCCGAGTAAGATGATTTGTTGATCATCAGTTGAAATTCCCTCGTGACGTATGCACAAAATATATCCAGGGTACCAGGCAAAATCGGCAAGCGGTCGGCAAAGTGACATCGTTGAACTTGATAATACAAGCCAAGTAGCAAGTAACAAGGTCGAACAATGACAAAGGAATGCTTTTATTAGTCCATTTGAGTGTCTTGAGGCTTGGCTAAAGACTGGACTTTTTGTATGGACTGAACGACTGATCCCCCCAAAAAAGAATTTAGTTAACAACTCTTTGATCTGCAACAAACCAAAGTGATGGTGAGCGTATTGTGTCTTCCAGACAAAGACACACTGGGGGCCACAGGTTTTTTTTTCACCATTTTCATGAGGGAACAAACCTGTTTCGGGATGGGGAGGGGGGGTCTTGGCTGCCACGACACTTCTCAGATACATAACTAGTACAGATATAACTGTTTTTACGACCTTTGCAGCGGGTAAGATCTAGGAAAAGAGTACTCTTCGTATGATTGTGAAAATCTTTTTAAAAATGGTTGACCTCTTTACCCTGTGCCTTTGTCGAGCATGTAGATGGCTTCATGCCAAACATTGGTGGTCCACGTCGCCATGTCATCTAGACCGCCTAAAAAGTAGGACTGGAACTGCTCGACCAGAAAAGGGGACTTCCTGGCATAATCTGGAAACAACTTCACAAATAGGAAGCGCAAGAGAAATGAAATAAAATGAAATAAAATGTACAAAACAAAGAATCCGATCGTGCTGCCATGCAAAACTTTTGTGTATTGGATTCACCTACTTCAGAAAACAACAGTTTCTCAGCCGATTCTCTGCTGGAAAAATCTACTCTTCATTGAAATTTTTAAGTGTTTCCTTGAAAAACTTTTGTTAACCCTCCTTTAGTTTTACAGCACAAATATGCACAAGTGCCCAAGGTCCCTCTCGTGCATGTTGCTGCAGTGCACAACACGACACAGCTGTGCTTCTTTGAAGTGTTTACCAAGTGACCCAAAGAGTGACTTCAACAACAGAATTATCCGTGCAGAAGCGAGATAATTAAAATTGAAAATAATAATATCCTGACATTTATACCTTGGCACAGTGTCTAAAAGTATCTGTTTTTCTAAGGTACCAATATACTATCTCGCTGCGCATTGGGCTCACATCATCTGAACATTCCTGGAAACCATCTCCGCTCCCTGGGAAGTATACTAGCCTGATGCTACCATTTCAGCGCAATCACTTCAAACATACCCATGTCTGCCCTCACAGGTACCCATTTACTCCTGGGTGGAGAGTCACATAGGGGTAGAGTGACTTGCCCAGATCGCACCATGCTGCCACCAGCTGGATTCGAACCCCCGACCCTGTAATCGGAAGCTACATGTACAAACCCTAACCACTAGGCCACATGTCCCAACACCGTGCTTTTCAATACGTACCTTTGAGATGGCTAGTTTTTCACCAAGTCTGCAAGTAGAAACCAAACATAATTTTAACGTAAAAAAATGACTGCCTTGCTTTAGTTTTAATTCGGTGCTACATTTTCAATAAATTCATAATATAAAAGATGCAGCTAAAACTTCTTCATAAAAGACATTACTGTTAAATTAAATTATAAAGATTAACAAAGAAATTGACTGGAGTGGCATTTGAACCTACTACCTCTGGAATATCGTACCAGTGCTCTACCAACTGAGCTACCCAGCCCTATGTTGGTTGGTTCTTCCCAACTGTCAATATCTTTGTTCAGGGGGCGCTAGCCAGAAGCCATTAAACCTGAAACACCATGTAGCCAGAGATCACACCCCAATAACACGATACAACCTGGGAAATGGTGAACAGGGAACACTCAAAGAGGATACGGCGTTTTGGACATAATGTTACGAAAGAAACTACAGGTGACTAGGTGCTTATAAATGATTCTAAAGATAAACAAAGAAATTGATTGGAGCAGGAGCACCCCCACAACAGAGATATTGATAAATGGGAAGAGCCATAGCTCAGTTGGTAGAGCACTGGTACAGTATTCCAGAGGTCGCAGTTCAAATCCCACTCCAGTCAATTTCTTTGTTCATCTTTAGAATCAATTCTAAGCACCTAGTCAGTTTCCCTATATAGTTTCTTTCAAATTACACATTAACGAGTTAAGGTTCCCTCATTTGGACGTCATCATACGTACTTCTTCAAGTAGCATTGAGCAAGGTGTTGAGTAATGATTTTACTTCTTGTTTTAAAAAATGTGAACAATTAGTTCAAAAGTAAACTTGCCTTTCGAGGAATAAAAGTGCGGTGCATTCTTCAATCAGACTGCTTTCGACAATGTCGCGTCCATACAGCTCTTTGTAAATTACAACGAGATCTTTAGTGGGTATGTACCTAAAAAGAAAAAACAAACATATCTTTCCTCAACTTTGTCAATCAAAGACTAAGACTGCTTCTGAATCCGTCATCTGATACGAGGTCTAAGTTTTAGCTTGAATGAAAATTCAGATGCACTGACAATAGACGTAGCCCTGGAAGTCCATTTTGGACATGGCCTGCTTTCAAAGTCACAATTTGTGACTGGAAACAGCAGCTGGCCATTTTGCGCCAACGTACGCGGTGATGCAAAGCTGCAGAACATTTTATATGGAACAGCGTCACAAGGCTATTGAGGGGAATCTCACAGCATGAAACTATTTTGAAAATCGCAGCTCAAGGTTTCATTAAGATGTTTTTGGACTTTGGCGATACCTGTTGATGTTCTATTAGAACATGAATTAAGGTCAGGCATCCTCATGTTCTGATCCTTATTCATACATCTAACATTCCAGCACCAGACTGTTATGTCTACATTTAGCCATCAACTCTATTCAGCAGGATTTTGAGACTTTTAAGATTTTGTTCATGTCCGTACCATTCCGACAGGGTGTCTATATAGGATAGGTTGAATTCAAAGGTCCCAACTATGTCTCCACCTGGTGACAGGAAAGACAAAAATGGTGACAATTTTGAGGACTTTTTCTGGCTAAGAAAATATAAATTTGTCCATGTTTAAAAATTGCTTCAGTGTGGCAGAAAATAAGATAAGCAAACAGCATTGTAGTATAGACCCTAGTGACACATGAATGGAATCATGTGCAAAATGCTTTATCAGAACTGATGCAAACATGGATGCTGGCAGTTCAATTTTGCCGACTGTCTGCAACTTTGAGTGTCTGCTGGCATGACCGAGGCCAAGGTTTAGAAGAAGGAGCACATGAGCATTACAAATCGGTTTCGAATTTGGAAATGAGGAACCTGGTTGTTGTTAACATCCTAGTTGAGGCATGAAGTGATGGCTCTTACCGATATCTCCGACAGAGTGGGCATTGCCGTAATTGCCATGGAAATTCACCTGTGAACAAAGCCACGTGATTTCAGCATTAAGAGATATCGGTACCTTTAGACAAACTTTTCTTTATACGTGTCGCCTGTGTTGTGAAACAAAAGTGGTTGATTTTTTTTATCTAAGAAACTTGTGACTGCTAAAAGATTAAATCAAATTAATCTGCAATCTAAATGCACAAACAAGAGATGGCATGCTTTAATAAAGCAACATTTTCAATGGAATGTGCACAAATCTGTAACAGTCACGCGCAAGAAACACATGTGTGCTTTTGGGCCTAACGGAAACAGTATAAAATGTCTTTCTATAGCAGTAATACTTTGCTGCCCTTGTTGACAGTATTCAGAGTTCAAAATGTTGAGTTTTCATTTGCTCACATCTCCCATGGTAGTCAGAAATCCTTGGTCGATGCCGAGACTGTGCCAAGACACATCCGCGACCTGATGCGAGGTGAAGCCCAGCATGAATACAACCAACTTCTCTGTCTCCTGCCAAGTACAAGTTGAACAAGGACAGAGGCTTCAACTCGGGAAACAACAATTGGTCAATGGGGATTTCAAGGCTCCCACAGAAATCCCAGAAATAATTCATGATTTTTCGAAGAGTAAAATTGAATATTTCTAAGACAAAAATGCCATTGGCTCTATTTTGTTATTATTATTTATTGGACAGAAACAATATATACATTGATTTGGTTTATTTATTCACACAAAAATTTGAATAAAACTGTTCTAAGACCGACAGCATTCAAATTTACAATTACATATACAATAAAAAATTTAAATACATAGATACAATAAAAGTAAATCCCCCCCAAAACAACCAAAGATTTTATGTTAGAATGCTGGACAAAGAAGGGATTTTAGATCGTCTAAAAATTGTCATAAAATAATGTGGAATAAGTAATATACATGCAGGGTCCCTAATAGGGTAAAATAACTACATAGACACCAGAAACTTTGCCAGCTTTGTGTTTCAGTGCGAGGGCATAAATTGGTTTTCAATGATTAAGGGGAAACACTTTCAAACATATTTCAGCTTTGAAAAAAGAATTTCTCTTTCTGTACTTTAAATGTCCTAAAAAGACAGAGGTACAGTGTACCTACTGAGAAATACAATTATTGGAAAAGTCTAAAATAACGCATATTCTGCGAATCTGAAGATCGGTTCCTGTGTATAAGAGATGAAATTTCACATGCTTTCAATGAAATCGGAAATACATCATAAGTGATTAGTCTTTGAAGATCTATCACTCTTGTTGAATGCTGACCGTGGCAGAATTCTGCTAGCCAAAAACAGAAAAAAAAAATTGGCTGCCGTTGGTGTGAGCATTAAGGGGTGGGGTTAACCTAACTGATGAGGGGCATACCTTGTCCCACGGTTTAGGATAGACCCTCCTGATGTAGTTGATGGTTGCATTGAGAAAAGGTACCCAGTGTGTGTCCTCTGACACTTGGTGAAATTTACCTAGGAAAAAAATGTTAAAACCTATTTGCAGAAGTTACATTTGTTTTCAAAAAGGTTACCAACTCAACAAGGTCCAACAGCTGGGTGCAGGATATTTGCACTAGTAAGGGTGAGGTTATGGCTTGAATAATTGTCCTCAGCCAAATCTGGAAAATGAGAGAACTGAAAATGCGTTCTTTGGATTTCAAACTGATATGGGAAATCAGTTTTGAAATAAAATTTGGGCTTCACAGAGCAGTTGTTGTCAATATCTTAATCATCACCCTAAAATTCCTATCATCTGTTTGGTGGATTGTTGATTGTGTGATAATTATCCAAGTTACCTGATTGGTGGAACTGAACATTTCATCTGTGGCCTCATGAAATTGTTTTTAACCATTCCACTAAAATTATTGAATAAATTAATAAATGAATTAAATAATGAATAAATTATTCATTATTTGTATACCGAATTATTTGTTTCAATGCACGGAACAGCCATGGTACGAACAAGTTGTATTCAACGTATGTATGGAAGTTCCATTGCTCCAATCACAAGTGATGCCAAGACTGGGGTGGCTGTTTCACATAAGTGCTATGAAAAGTTGTAATTTTGTGAACTATGACATGCGATGTTCCGCATTAAAATGGAACATTCCATTTATCATCCGATAAAAACGGAACACTCAATTAAAAAATGGAACATTCCATCTGTTACCTCATGAAATTACTCGTACCACAAACTCACAAACATTTGCCATTAATGAACTTGATGTTTGACCTACCTCCTTGGCATATATTGGGGTAAAAAGCATCCGGGTATGGATTTCCTCCTTGAAATGCATCCTGGTTGTCTAAGATAAGCTGTGATGTTAATAGAACGGATAAAAAAATGGCATTTCTGTTCCATTTGGGGAGTTGAGCGACAAATTGTGGTGAGCAATTGCGGGTACTTTGGGAACCGGGTACCCGATTCCCATAATGGGCGGGTACCCGTACATATTGTGAAGATCAGAGCAAAATGCAGAAATAAAGTTTGTCCCGACTCGTCCACGCCCACATAAATGTTGGTATTAAACAAAGGGCATCTCTTTCCCTGAGTGTCAAAATAATGTAAACATCCTCATCTCCAATGTAGACGACAGGGAATTGTCAGTAGCCGGTCTGAAAAGATATTTTATTTGGATTTTTTCCAGCAGCTTTCCGCCAAGTAATCAATAGAAAATGGTGCATGCATTACCAGAATGCTGGATCAAAATTTTCCCAAAGTAGTTTCGGGTAAAAAGTTTGACAAAATGGAATCGGGTACCGGGGTACTCGGCATGGCCCTAGCTACAAACACAGTTTCATGACTGCTCAAAAGGTATACAAGGGGAGCATCTCACAACTCAGAAAAGTCAGACCCTTCCATTTGGAACGCCTTGCTCTTTTTACAGAATAGGCAGCTGATCTGCCGGTACGAGGGACAGGGCACTCCCATTGGAACGCTGCCTCAAAATGGCCTACGCGCAGGGCGAGTCATTCCCACTGACGCATGAACAGTCCAATGGAACAAGGATACATGTATATCCGACTATTGAGATGCTCCCTATTAAATATTCCACATCTTTTCCTTGACCAAATTAAAAACCAAGTTCATCAAATACATAACTGTGAAAACAGTCACATTTACTTGGCTTTCAAAAACAAAATCAAATACATGCCCATAATCTAGGTTAACTACTTAAAACATAGTAGTTTTGAAAACTTCAATTTCAAATTAGTTTTTACAGATTTTTAGCCTTGTCATCACCAGGAAACTGAAAGTAAAATTTGGTTAGATTTGCAGGCTGCAGGAAATCTTGAATAAGAACAAGTAGAAATACATTTTTAGAGGGCCAAATATTTTCTTTCTGTTCATGTGGGACCACAGCTTTTTTGAGGCGGGGTGCAATGAACTTTAGCTATACCAAAAGCTCTGTGTTAGTAATGCTACCGACGCGACAATCAAAAGGGATGAGACTTTGCAACCTTTTTGTAATCCACGCCGCCTGAATCATCTTCAAAATATTCTGTTGCTCTGTGCCCTACCAACAAGGAGAGAGGGAGAAAAAGTAGTCAGTGCAATTGTCATGATTGTAGCAAGTTTATAAATAGGCCCCTACTACTCACTCATTAAAAATCCAAAAATAACAGGAGGCCTGCCATGAAATTTTAGGAGCTTTGATCCCCAGGGAAGCCTTTCATTTCAAACTACGCGTATCATCCTTTCAGGTTTTACATCGAGCCCAACATGCCCAAGACAAGTTAATATTTAAAACTGCAGGATAAGCCGGGAGTGACTAGATATTAACCCGTGAAACCTGGTCTGCTATTTTTCTCAAGACTCTTAGAGGGTTCATGCTTGGACTCTGTTTCTGCATCAATTGAAAAAGGAAATCCCAAACACAATGATAAAATTGGAAAATGAATAGCACAAATGGGTCGGATTCGAACCAGGGACTATGGATCTGTAGTTCAAATCACTACCAACGAAGCTATCGAAGCGACGTAAGGGATTCCCGTTTTTGAAATGTCTTAAATGGTGTTTTGCATTGTCCCCTCTTCATGAATCATTCGTCACCCCAGCTACTGAAAAAAAGTAGCGCACCAGGTTTCACGGGCTAGTATTAAGTCGCTTCCGGATAAGCCATGGCAAGGAGGAAGGAAATTAGATAGGCCTAGTTCACTTTTATTTTCGTAATCCGTTGGGAGGGGGAAGGTCGCACTGGGCATGCTAGGTCAAGATCCAATGTGTTACTCTACGCGTATGAATCCATCGTGTCATGCTTGTGAATATAAACTCACAAGAACAATGTCACTAGGCCTACAGCATGTACAGGCTATTTGTATGCACGGAGGAAAAATTATCATTGTATAATGTTATGAAGACATCAGTGATAATCACACTGTATTGGAACTAGTACTGCACAGATCTAACCCAAAATTGCTCCAAAGATGGAGGAGAACTGCTCACCTATTTCTATGTGTGTGGTAGTGCCGCAGCCTCTGGTGATCACGAAATCAGCCCACAGAAAAACCAAGACAGCAAGTACTTGACGAAACTTCATTCTGGTTTTAACTTGCGATTGTCACAAATTCAACATGATGTACACACACACAGGATCTGTCTCGAACGCATCACGACCACATTGTGATACGCAAGCGCTACGATAAGAGAAATTTAGATTGGTAACGTATCACCCTGCTGTATTACATTATGCTAGTTGGGGGCTGGAATTAAGACCTTAACAGGCTACGTTTCGAGGTCACATGATGAGATCACGTGCAACAATTGTTTTGACATCAGACGGCTGTTTAATTATAAGGCACTTTGATAGCTGCTGGTAGGAGGTTCGGATGAGACAAAACTCACGGAGGACTCTCAGTCTCAGGAAATATCAACACCATTTTCCCGTCTGGAAGAAACGAATCCTGTCTGAACGTGGTTCAAAGAAAAAAATTGTCATCTTGAAACTGCTGCACGTTTTAGAACAGTTTACCTTAACTAGGGGGAAAATAAGCCACAACGCAACATGAAATAGCCGTGACAAATATCTCAAGATTAGTATCGTTATTATTATAATGCTCTTAATTAAAATGTACAGAAATATGAGAAAGGCTATACACATGCATCAGAAAATTGGACAAGAAAATTTTTTACAAAAATCATCAAGTTCTGAAACTTTTACCGGGAACAGTTTCCTTAAAGAAATGAAATTATAGCTCTGTAGTAACAGAGTAGGCCTAACGATAACTTTTGAATTGAGGGATGGGCTAATCACCCCCCCCCCATTTTGTGATGATGTATGATTCTGCATGAATACTTCATCTGATGTGATGCGGATGCCCGTGTTACCAGAGTCACAGATCCAGATATCATCAACATCGACCTCGAGAGTCCTAGAGGGTATCCCCTCCCCCGCTTGTCATATCTCTTGCCGAGCAAGTCAACCCCTCTCCCCGACTTTCGCATTTCGCCATCTCCCCCAATTGCCGGCACAACTTGAATTTCCGCCACTACAGCCTATTTAAACCAACTGAAAACTTGACAAGTGAATTCTTGCCGTTGTACAAGGTATTTTTTTCTCTTCAACATGACAAGCTTTCGCTGCGAGTATAAGTTTCAAACCTAAGTCAGGGGTGGGTCGAAGTACACCACAAAGCTCGATTTTCAAAGCCAGTTTCCAAAGTCAAAATGTAACGTCGATCGGAATCTCTGGTCATCTTGTGTCGATCTCGCTACCATTTGACTGCTGGCAAGATCAATCCACTGAACCCCGCCCCATATTGTTTTCTGACCTGTCACAGTCGGGATACTTATGTTTGACATGCATGCACGGCTGTAAAACGTGGGGCACCGGAAGAGAGTTACACGTGCTAAGCGCCAACGTAAGAAATGGGCGGGGCTTGCTAGATTGATCCCTTTAAACGGACGTTGTAAACAAGACTTACTGAATGATTATGAGAAATGACGGGTCAGTATCCAAAACAAGAAATAAAACAATACAAAACAGAAAAATACTAAACAAAAAGTACCAAAAATAATAAATAAATATTTACGAAATTAGCAATCGTGCTTGAACTTTTCCGTCAAGTGCAACCATTAATTTCTTGCCGTAATGTGAAACTGTTTTTTTCCTCTTTTTTCGTCACGGTACCATGCATAATGTAAAACATATGTGGCAGCTAATTTCAACACAGTGGAGGAAAGTAAGTAACAAAGCAAGGCTGGAAATAAAGTTAAACACGGTATTTACAATGATTGTGAAATATGCTCATTCAATCATTAGCAACTTGGCTAAATTCTACAATAACTTGCTTCTGCAGTGAACTAAAGCTCACATGTACATGAGTAATACATATATAGTTACGGCGATCATCAACGAAGTTTAAGAAGCAAAACAAAATAAAACGAAAAACTAGTTCATAACACTACTTCTATTACGCCAAGGCAAACAAAATCTGCAAACATGATGACTTTTATTATTGTTATATACATTGATTACCAGTAATAGGAAATACGTTTTGACAAAAGTAACACAATTACACGCGCGTCCGATGGAATTCCGCAGGCTGCACCTCTCGTCACACTGAAATAAACGGCGCCATCAGCGTTTAAAATCCAAAAAGGTCGTCTATTATTATGACGAATGTGAACAGATTCACAGAACACAGAAAGCAAGAAAGTTCTTTAACATTTACCTTTTTGCAATAACTTGTGGCAAACCACCAACTTGATTATTGGCTCGCTCTGTGGGTAAAAAGTTGCCCCAGGAATCTAAACGCTGTTGCTAAGGATTTTTTTGATTTTTGAGTCAGGAGAGGGCGTCCTACGGTGATTAGCTTGACCATCAGCCTTTGCATGGAATGGCGTGACTCGCCCTCAGTTCGCACCGTCTATCTCCGACAAGAAGCTTTCGTGTGCGAAGCTTGTACCCATCGACGCACTTTCCGTAGCCACTCCAAGGACCGAAGAAGCATTTTTCTGTAAAAGAAGTTTTAGAATCGCCTTTTAAATTTAGTCTTTCATAAATATTCCCAGGGGTGAATCAATATTATAATCAATCATTTAACCCTACCCATTCTGACAAGACCAACCCTACCCTGTTGTAACCCAACCTAACACAACCCATCCCAATCCAACCCATCTCAGCCCATCCCAACCCAACCGATCCAAACCCAACCACACAACCTAACCCACTCATCTCAACCCCGACCCATCTCAGCGCATCCTAACCCAACCGATCCCAACCCAACCCATCCCAATCCAAACCAACCCACACAAACTCACACATGCAGAAACAAACTCATCTCAACCCAACCCAACCAATCCCAACCCAAACCATCCCAGCGTCCAACTCATTATGGCATACCCACCAGTCCCGTTCTTTCCATAGCACGGTTTAGTTCGAGTGATGGTCTGGTCACAATCTGCAGGGGTTATGTCTTCCCTCACTAATGTGCCCGTTATCGACCGTTTTCCGATCTCCTCGTCACAATCGCTCCACTCACCCCAAGTATAAACACAAGCTTTGGACAAAGAGTTTAAAAAAAGCAATACGTCGTAAACGAAATTATGTGATTTTGAACACATAATTAAGAAAGCATGTGACTGCGAATCGTGACTAATGATTCAAATGTTTCCAATTTTATTTGCCGTGGACGTTCCTTCAAAGCCACCATACATGACCACGCTGCGACATATTACAATCGCATACATATTCGATACTGGACTAATCGGCACACAGAGAATCGCTAAACACAGTAAATAAACGTAACAAAAAGTGGATACATGGAATCTCCGAAAAAGAAGTAAGACTTGTGGCCACGATTATTCTTTTGTACAAAATATTCAGAGGAAATCACAAAGCATTATGGGTAGAATCAATGCTGACCTTTTTGAGGAATGAAGTGCCCACATTGGAACACAAAGCATTATGGGTAGCTTTTATCAATGTACAAAAATCAGAACCGCGTGTCACGCAAAAACGCAATTGTTGATCTGTGTTAACAGCACAAACGAACTTTACCCAATAGCCTAAGGGTTTGAAGAAATGACGTCATACACCCTGAAAAAATCAGCCCATCCCTGGCCCAGTAAACGCTGTGGGGACGAGCGGAGGCCAATGCCTGTGCTTTCCCACACACAGGCTCGTTCCCCGGGTTCGTGTCATCGGCATACTCCAGACTCCGATCAGGGGGTAGAGGAGAAACCTGTCACCGTCTTACCTACTGCGCATCGTTGGTGGACGTCCCTCACCAGACGACAGCCGGCCTCTTGCTTGGTCTGGTCGATGAGCGTATCGTGTCTCTCACGCATGTCGGTGGTGGCGTTGCAAAGACTCCACGGGCCGAGCACGTATTCACAATCTGTGACATCACAGGAAGGAAAACTCCGTCAAAAATGTTCCTCCCATTCTCTGATTCATGCCGACAAGATTTGGAGTGCTTTGTCCATAACTAATGAATCAGTTTGGCATTGTAAAAAAGTCAGGGCGAGGCGAGAATTGAGCACGGGCGCAAGTCGAGGTATGGTTTCGCAGATTGGGCAAACCTCGCGCGCGCGTCTACTGTTCCCAAATGACCTCGAGCACACATTTGGGGCATGCGCTATTGGAATACCGAAATGTCTCATTCATTTATTCCATATGTGACTGTAAAACGCCTCTTTTAGATGACTGTAGCCCCGCCCTGAACACGGAGCTTCTGTTACATCTCACACAGCTGGACAAGACTGATTATAAAACACCGAAAGAAAGTGCCTACCTCTTCAACGCGTTCAGGGCAAAAATGAATTTCAGGCAAAAGCTGTCGCCAAGCAAAGTTAATTATCTGCAAACTTTTATCACTTATCCAAGTGGCAAGGATAACAGGCGCTTCACCCCCGGTTGGCGATCGGTGACTGCCATAATTTTTGTCCTGACAGCTAAGGTTCGTAGACAGACTACCCATGGTTAGCCACAGCTTGTTTGTCTCAAAGTAAACGAGCGGCTACAGATTTTCAACGCAGTGTATCAATTTTAAAAGCCGTAGCCATGCAGAGTCGCGCGACCGGTCTTAGCCATAATCGTTGGAGGAAGGGGCGTGGTTTCCGTTAGAGCACAGCGTTGATGTACAGTATGTCTAAGGTAAAGCCCAACCTGTGCATTTATTCAGTTTTCGTTGATCACATAAACTTCAAATTGCCAACTTCAAACCGGCGCCGCGGCGACAAGTCGACGCCGGCGCGGCTCAAAACTTATGAATTATGGAACGATGACTGAAAAACATGCCTGTGGCGCGTCTGTAAACAGGGCAAATGCAGACAAACAAAAGAGTCTGCGGCTAGACTTTGTAGAGGCTCACAGCCAGACTTTCAATGAAACTGATAAAGACGTTACCCCTGCAGGTTTACCGATTGTGTGGTTTGATTGACAGAGAGGAAACGAACAAACCTCCCGCCCCGCCCATAAAATACCCCACTCTCTGTTGAGGAAACTTGGCTGCTTATTACGAGAGACGCCCCTAGTCATGACTTTAAAGAAATCATGTAGTGGATATTGTTTTTATGCATATTATTATGTGTTACAAAACGACAAACATGTTAAAAACCTTCTTTCCATTGAAATTAAGAAGAAGGTGGTAGTTTTTAATTCTTGGAAAATATTTCCATCAACATGCGCACGTTTTTTGACGTTTTCAAACAAGGAACTCCTAGTCAAAAGGTTATAAGAACACTGCAAAAATCAATCCCTCGAAATCATCCAACCGCAATTTTTTTAAGAAATAGAGACCATTACTATGTCCAAACAGTTTTGCACGACAACCAAGTAAAAGGTGAAATATACTCTCAGAAAATGTAGAAAGGTATAATATATACGCAAAGCTATGGAGAAAGCCCGGTAATATTACCAGCCTTGAATTCTCGGGAATGATTTTGCGTGATCTGAGTGAAAAGCATTTCCGCGTTTTTAATGAATCTTAAAATAACCAATGCTACAAAACAGCAGGAAAATTTCTGATAAGCTGAGTTCGCCATAAACACTTTTCCAGCATGTTTACGTAAACGTTCTTCAAAGCTTTATCACTCGAAAAGGGCAATTTGACTTTCCTTACAACATAATTAAGAGCGTGAGTCATGCAATTTGAAGTTGACAGAAAAACGTCCCCTCAGCAGTGTTCAGTGTGACTCTTCAAACTCCAGGCCCGACCACTGTATGCTGAGTCATGTACCACTTATGTTTCATGGCGGGAACTTCGATACTGACGCCTGATAAACGTCTAATCTCCTCTTACATTCAGCAGCACCTCCTTTACCTGGGGTGTAGGGCCTGGGATGCCCACCCTAATTAAACGTTCGTGTTTTTTGGACTGGTCCACTTTGACTGTGGGGAGTTGTTTTTTGTGAGTAGGAGGGACTGACCACGGAGAATGATACCGACAGCGATGACTGCTTAGCTAAAGCTCAGGGATTTCGTAGCAACGAGGGGAATTCGTGATGCGCGGCGTGGTCAGATGGAAATGGATCGCAGAAAGCCCGAATGTTATCATACGTTACGGTAGGTTTGCAGGCGAGTAATAGGCCCCAAAAATCACAAATCATTTGTGTGCCCTTCAAATTCTCTGCTATTTTATAGCATTTTGTGGCATGTAGACTGGATGGTGTGTAAAATGGGAAAGATCGAAGCTATCAGCATTACCGTCACCCTATCTTTGTGGGGAAAAAATGGACAAAAAGGGACCCTTCAAAATGGAATGCAGGCATCAGTTTCACGGCTACCTGTGATTATTTGTTGAAGGAAATATTTTCATAACTCATCGGCAACCTAGAACAATGAAGAGAAATTAACAAGGGAAATGAGCTTTGATTTTTATGTAAATATTTGACATCTAGGAAATATCTGAGAATATTTCCTCATCGATTGATTGATTTTTTTTCTTTTTTGCATGGGGGTATTTGTCACTGTTATCTATTGCAGTCTGGTTGTCTGCAATCCTAGGGTGAGGCAAGCAGGCAATGTGGCCTTAAGATCTTGTCTTAACTCATAACGACGCGACGGAGATGAGTCGTACACGCAGCCTACACATGCTCCATGCTGCCAGCTGTGCTGAATGTTTTGAACCATGGCAAATTCTCCAGACATATCCCCAGGTCTTCGACGGGAAAGCGGCAAATTCAAAGCGGGTGTGGCTCGGGCCAGCTGTGGGGGAGTTGCTCACTGATTCTTCCCGACGCTGTCCATTGCCATGAAGGAAAACTGACTTGAATATTGCACCCCTCCCAACAAAAAACACAAGGTCTTGGATCATGTCGCACCACTGAGATTATAAACTCCATTCAAATCATGAGTTGTCGAGAGGATGGAGGCAGAGGAATTTAAAGAAAATAATCAAGGTGGCTGTGGCTGAGTTGGATGGGGGCGTTATGACCGCAGGCAGGCTGAAAAAAATGTGTTTTCTTAGATCTTCTGCTGGAAAGGGTGGATTCAACTCTCACAACATAAGCGGTCGAACGAGAAATCACTTTTAGTAATGGGGCTTGAATAGAGATGGGATGAGTACAATGACGTTTCGATTCAACTCAGCATAGATTAATTTTGTTTTATGTTATAGTTCACGAAAACGGTATGTTGGATTTTCATCTAAAAAAAACTTGACATGAAATCGCAAGCTACTAATTAAAAAAATCCGATGAAAATTCGTGTACGATCCGATTAAATGAGGTACATGTACATGTATATATATTATACAGACATCGGAGAACAGTTAAGGAGCGGATTCCGCCCCCCCCTGCTTTCTCCGGGGAGTGTTAAGTGGGTATGCATACGTACTGTTCTTGTTCTCCAGTCGCCGCTGGTACTTGTCGCATGGTTTGGTAATGATCTTCTTGGCAGGACACTCATCAGGGTCACCCTTCTTCAGGAGGTAGAGCCTAGTCTGGAGACTAGTCTGCACGTCGCAATCTGTCCAGTCCTTCTTGTTGTATTTGCACTCTGAGTGGGGAGGGGCATAAATACAGCTGTTATGCATGACCAAAATGAGGGCGCTGTATTTGACTGACAAAAACAAGAACACCATGATATGACATGATCATAACATTAGCAATTAACAAGAAAACAAAACAAAACAAACTTACTTCCGGTGTTTTCCTCGAGCTCCACCGGGGCTTCTTCTCGCTGTCTTTTCGGTACCCTCTGCCTTCCTTCATCGTTACTCCCGGTAGCACCGCGGTCTCTGCCATCTCCGTGGTTACCTCCTTTCCTTCTGCCTTCACTGCTGTCTCCGTTCCCGGCTTGCTCCCGGTCTGTACACGGCACGCGACAGGGCCGGGCCTGCTCCTTCTTCTTGCAGTTTTCGCCTTCCCGCGTGGCCCGCTCCACGCCCTTGCCGCAAGACCGGCCCTGGCGGACCTCGCACGGCTGCCACCGCCACTCGCTGCACCGGGGGCTCGACCGGTCCTCGGCGGCGGTGGGCCGCTGGACGTCGGCTGAGGGCTCAGGCTGGTTGGAGGGATGCTGAGTCGGGGCCTGCTCCTGCTTAGTGCCACGGGAATCTTCGGTTGGTGGATTCTCGGGCTGAGCCGCGTCAGCTTGGGGCCGAGCTGAAAAATAAAATCAGTTAACGACTGATCTGTATTCTATCATTTGAAAAAGTAGGCCTAGTCCTTTTCGAGAACTGAAAAAAAAATTCTCCGTAATGATGCAGTGCGTCTAACAGAATGTTTGTCTATAAAAAAACTAAATCTTCAAGGTTGTAAAACTTACACCTAACATTTTACACTCCCAACGGCTATGTTTAAAATAATAACCTCTTCTGTGTTTGGACACTGCTTTCTGCGTAATTTATGACAGAGACCAGTGTTTAAAAATTAAAATAAAAACGCAACAAATTAACATTAATGATAAAACAATTAGACTTCCAAGAGCAAGATAAATATGAATGTACTGGTAAATAAAAAAAATAAAATAAAAAATGTAAAAATTAATATGCTATTGATTTGTAATGTAAATGTGTGTGTTTTAATTTTAAAGTCCCCCCCCCCCCAATTAGGTTGGGGCGGTGCAGTTGCCCTTGATAGGAAAAGATTCTGTTAAAATTTGAAGTGCGCTCCGGTATTTTATTTGAGGGAGGTGGGCTGTACCGCGCGCCGCTGCCAGCCGTGGCAAGTTACTTAACCCCCGTCTGAACTTGTCATCGCTCGCTAGATGCTTCTTTGATCAGCGCCAACCGTGGGGATTTGTAAATGTCAGCGCATGGAGTCTCAACATCCTGAACTTGGATGTAGGTTCGTCCCTGAATTTAAACCACATGTGTGGGAAATGAACAGGTTTGGAAGACAATTGAGCTTTAGTTCGGTATTTCAACAGCGCACGCCCACAATCAGCGCGGCCCTATCCGCTCCGAGTATGAACAAAAGAGGGTGTGTTTTGAAATGAAACTGACAGTCCTTTGGTACGCATTCACCGCATAGACGCTCAAGTTCACGCGCGTTTGACGTGGAGCATTCTGAGTACACGCAATGAATAAAACATGGTTTCTTTACGATATCTACATATTTAATGAGCTTATTTTAATGCATTACATCGACAAGTTATAATATTTAATTTCTGCATTGTGCATGGAAGTACTAAATACAAGGTTTGGAACGCACCACGATGTGAACAGTTCCCTTTTGTCAGTTCGTGTGATCGTAGAGGAAGGACACAGAAGGAGTTGCAACTCAGGCACTTCAGAAGTGTTCAATTATGGTCGCCGCCGAGTCAGACGAGTATATAGAAAACATTAAAAACTGCCTGATTACTGCCTGCATCTTAGCCGGACAAGCAGGGCCAGTAATAGGCTAACAATACATATAGTTTTTGCTTGCAATTAAATACAGTCTGTCACTGTGACCAGGAAATACAGAGAGAAGGATTCCTGATATTAGACCTATTATATTATGATATTAGGTCATACCAGTCCTGAGGTGACAGATAGAAATTCTTAAATGTTATTACTTAACTCCAAAATTGGCATCGTAATTTGAATCCAAAGTTGCTCATGATTCTCCAAATGAACTAGCAACCTGTAGTGAGGGGGATTTCGGAATGATTCCAAGATAAGTACATCTATGTATCAGTGAAACTTATTTTGAGTGGTTTGTAAAGTGATTCGAAAAGTGCTAACCATACTTTCACGAGGTTGATATAGCCTTCCTCCATGATATAGCACTCCTCAATTTCATAGAGTCCTGTGGTGGTTTTAGTCCGGAAGGTTTCACTGCAATGACACCCGTATAATAATGAATCCAACGTGCAAGATGAAGAGAATACAGGTATATTTCCAGCACTGAGTGTTGACTGCCCAAATACTTGATTTCATAGAGTCCGATAGTTTTAGTCCGATAGGTTGGGCTGCAGTGACCACGTGTAATAATGACTCAAAAGCGCAAGATAAAAGGTAGGAGGTCAATTCCGATCGGTTACTTTCAAGCAAGGTTTTCTCATCCCTTTCTCTTTTCTTCGTGGCTGTTACCTTTTTTTCTTTTCCCCTATTTTATTCCAAAGGGTGGGGGTGGTACGGGAAGCGCCCGATCGCCCAACCACCCTCGCAACGCCCACGCAGGGGAGGGCTAGGGGCAATTCTCACAGCCGGGTCCGAGTCGACGGTTTGCCCTGCCAGCTTTCTGTTACATGTAGCATCTGTTGCGACAACAGGCAAATCCGCGTAGTTACCAGGAATGAGCCATTTAAAACCCAAGGTCTCGCGGGAACAAAGCGCGCGCCTGAGTCAGTCAGTGTACGGCTGCGCCGATAGGACAGACTATCACGCGCGCGTAGCTGTTCCCGATTAGCTTCGTACTGGGCATGCGCTGTTAAACAACCGATCTGGGTCCTTGGATAGTATGGGCAGAACACAGACCTGTCCTGAATGAGCTTTAAAACGTCAAGGGTAGATCATTGATTTTTTTTTCGGGGGGGGGGACCCCCAAATGGGAATTTGTTATGTAAGATTTTATGGCCTTTCGAAGGATGAGGCTACATTTTAGGGCTCACCATCTTTACACGCCTCTTGAAGGAAAGAAAATGAAATAGGCTAAATAAATTGCGTTTCTTTCATTATTATTTTCACACAATTTCGGATTTGTCTTTTCCCCCCTTTTTTCGGGGGGGGGGGCATGGATCCACTCTCGAGGAGCGTGAGAATAAACCGAAATGTCTCGCCCCCAATTCGTGAGGGTCGCCAACCCTGAGATTTTCCACAAATCGGTCTGGACGCTTTGTCCAAAAAAAATACTTCTTGACTAAGTCTGACCACATAGATACCAAGCGCACCTTCGTCTGATTGATCGTTGGCAGGTGGCACGGTTTACTCTAAGTAATTCCCAATTTGCGGGCAAAAAATGGAAGTCGGCCAACAGTGGAACTCGATAACGTGAGTCTATTAGGCAGGTGTTTTTATATTCAATTTGGCATCCCAGCCCCCCTCGGGGGGGGGGGGCAGACCTATATTTGCCTATAAATAGGTTAAAAGTAAAGATATAATTATATTTGAGAGCATGCATCATTAACTTCAACTGCAGTCGACAAAAGAAACAATTTTTATTCTAAAAGGGCGATGTTTTTTTAAGCTAAAGGACTCAGGAGGTTCCTGACCATCTCATAGCCGGAGTTGGGGGTGGGGATGTACCCCTGGGACTTCGGCCGTCCGACCTTTATGAATCTTGGCCCACATTTTAATATATTCATAAGCACATGTACATCCATGGCGTTTCCAACACAGAGTGTTGTTGTTACGGTCTTAATTTACAGCTTACACTCTCACTGAATCAGCCGCGTGCACTGAGCGTGCATTAATGGACAAGTTCACTTGGGGGGGGTGTCTCAATGACGGGCATTAACGCTAAACGGGCCTGTCTGATTTCTATAAAGACCCCAGTTGTCACGGTGATCGTGAGACAAGTTTCTCAAAAGTCCAAATTTACACTTGTCCAAAATGAATGCTGGTTGGGTACTGATGAAGACTTGCGTGTGTGGTCTCATCTCGAGGTAAATTACCCCCACAGTCATGGAATAACCTACGAGGTATGCACCATTTGGGTTAATAACCTTGGAGATTTGGGAATTCTGTTGTTGGTACATTTTAGTCCCGGTATACATTTCCCATAAATTCTGTCCATTATTATCAAGCTCTCATCGACAAGAATGTGTCTACAGTATTAAACAGTGCTGCCTCAAGTACAGGCCCTTCAACATTGTGGGCATTCCGCAGAAAATTCCCACGCCGTCTGCGACGCTCGCGGGCAAACTGTGGTTGTGTGCATGTGATTCGGGGCTATTTATTGTTTATTTATCCGCCCTGAGCGGAAGAGCACCCTCACCGGCGAAAGACGGACAGATGGTACTGATTAATGATAGTTATTTCGTTGCGCCTACTCAGCGTTCTCCGCGTCAAACGCGCATAAACTTGCGCACCTATGCGGTGAATACAAAACACAAAACGACTGTCGATTTCATTTCAAAACATGCCCTCTTTTATTCCTTCTCGGAGCGGATAGAGAGACGCCTTGCACTGTACACACTTTTTCAATGGATAAGAAGAGCACAAAGGAACCAGTCCATTCCAGAGATGGTGGTTGCTATGCAACCGCTTGCTCCGAATCACAGCAATAGTGTCTTCTAGTCTGGGAAATTCAAAACGTGCAATCAGACAACTCAGTGCGGCAGATTTTATTCAAATTTATCCCGCTAAAGCTTATTTCCATTTTATTTTACTTTGAAAGACCTGTGATTCAAACGTAATTTAAGTGATTTCTTTTCAATCACGGCAAGGGATAAGCCAGATACGTGGAAATGGAAGCTGTGCGTACATGTACAGGAAGCGTCGTATCGTTGCTGCTGTTTGCGAATTTTGTATGATGGTCCAGACTGCACGCCAGTCCAAGTCATAAATAATGTACTACCTCATGTCAGAGGTCAAGTATGTCTTCCGTCCCCATGGATCGATTCTGTTTCCTCGACTCCTGCAGAATGAACCCCCGGGGTACTAGTTGCCATTTATTGCATTAATGAATCATAGCGGCCAACGTGACGTTTGGATTTCCTCAGCGAGAAATCTTAGATCCACTGCAAATAAATCTCTGCATATGTCGTTGGTTTCTGGCAACATTTGGTGACGGCGAAAGGCGAACCGAATTCCCCGACTTGGGATTCTGTTGTTATGAGTGGGTAATATATTTTGACACAGTTATATTGTTTGGCCGCTTTCACATCTCGCAAATATCGCTATATTTAGACGGTAATTTGCAGATGGACAAAATGGACCTTCAAGTTGCTTAATTAAATTAATATGCCAAGTGATCCCTGCTCTTCCTTGTCGCACCACGTAGCAAGATCAGCGTCACTAAAAATGAACAAGAGTTTTATTTTCAAGAGTTTTATTTTCCCTACGTGCGTCGTTCACCGTCCCCGCGTCTCGCCCTTCGCAAATTTGAATAACAAAACCATAGTGCAAGAAAACACGCTCTGCTATGACCGAATTATAGTCCATATAATATATATTTGACGGTCAATAGTATCGGTGCTATATATTTCAATGGACTTTAGAAATAAAGAGAACGTGGAGAACAGCCACGAAAAGGTACGCATGCTTAGCCAAAGTTATTGACTGGAAGCGTGTTGAAGTCTTCCAGTCGATGTTTTGAAGAAAAGGGCGAATGGAATGGAGACTAGCGGTGAAGCAGAATCCATCATGACATTTTGTAGCAGGTCACAAGTTACTCAGAAACTTGTTAATTTTCCGTCTTGAGTCACGTTTGAGGTGATGCAAGAGAACGGAGACGGAGGAATGTTACCTTTCTGCAACCCGTTACCCGTGACCAGACTTAAGTCTTGTAAATTAATGTCCAATAAAAAAGTGTGGCTCGACTTATGATGGACTGTTCCTATTATATAACTTGTTCCATATCACGGAATGACCTTTGAGACGGTCATATTTATCTAATGAGAAGCGTGTAAATTCAAGTAAAGTTATCATCGATTCGCCTCGTTAATTTTTGAGATTTTTCTTCAAAACCAGATATTAAACTTGTTTAGAATCAGTTAGAGACTGATCCTCGTCACATAATAATCCAAACCCTGATGTGAAATTCGGCTTGACCTTAATTTTAACAGGAAAAGTCTTCACGAAGGGAAGAGGGAAAACTTGGTCGCAAATCAACCGCAAAGTACGCCTGATTTGACAAAGTTTAACCTGACATCAGATCACTTATCTGTAACAGTTGTCTCATCGTGACAACCGGAAGCTGACACACAGAAATACATACGCTTTATCAGCAAAGAGGGTTTTCCGATATCAATGAGCGTTTTTTCCATAGGACTCGGAAGCAACCATTAGAGGTGGGGGAGGGGTTAACAAAAATCAGGAAGGGGAATAAATTACTGAAGAAGGGGCGAAATTAAAGAGGAAGTGGAACAAATTATGATGCCGAGGTTAATGTGAGAATATATGGCGAGGGGAAAAAAAGAGAAATCAAAGTGATGAAAAATTGGTTGGCCTTGTTTTGTTCAACGTCATGAAGCGTACGAAGCCCCTGTGTGTTGATACATCGATCATTCCGATTCAGACGCGCGTCATCCCAACCAATGAGAACGACCGACTTCTTTTGTTGACCTGATTAAAGGGAGACACCTTTCAGTGGGTAGGTATTTAGATTCAGTGTTCTGAATTATCTTGTTGCCACCCTTTCGATAACTGGGTACCTTCGTCAGAGCAACCAGATTCAGTTCTCATGGAAACTGTTATATTTTTGTCAATATTCTAACCACCGTGCTACACAGCCCTTTCATATTTCTTTGAGAGCGGGAGGTTGTTTTATCAAACACGGCATGAAAGCTTCGTTGGTCACCACATCGAGAAACAAGACATCGACTATTAGGAATCACGAATTCTGTCGTTTCATCGACTGGAGCAGCACCACGCAACACCGCACTCACCTGCTTGCATTTGGCACATTTGGCTACATCTCAAAAAAAGATAATAAAGGAACAAATTCAATGTTTCTACCCAAACAACATCAACTTAGTATTTTTTGTAAGACATGGCAAATCATTCAGCCTGCAAAATAAGAAAATAGGTTGTCAATTTTTAAATTTTTTTTTACACGTTGAACTTTACTCCATAACTCATTTAAACTGACACTGGATGAGTATATTAAAGAAAATATTTAAAGAAATCTATTACGCGATAGTACAGCCTTTTCTGTTAAAATCTAATTTCGTTCCAACCAGATTTTTTTTAGATCAAGCATTCATCAGTTTGACACTCCTCAGCCTAGCTGCTTGAACATCTGTTTTCCCCTTTGCTCCCGCAGACGGGAGTTTCAGCTACGAACCGTGACTGTGCTAGATAACAAGTTTTTGTCCCACACGTCAATGATTTCTGAGTTTGCTTCCGCAACAGAGAAAGCTTTTTCTTGACGATGTGTATCCCACAGTAAAAACTCATCCATCAGCGTAGCCGTGGAAACCCCTATCATCGAGTTTTCCGCGTCAACAAAAGTTGCTGCAATGAGAACGAAGCGTGACAGCTGACAAGTTCCACCCGTCTAAATCGAAAAGAAAAAAAAAGAGGGCCGGCTGCCAAACCAAAGGGCTCTGGAAA
Organism: Acanthaster planci; assembly: GCF_054643075.1. Classification (NCBI taxonomy): domain Eukaryota; kingdom Metazoa; phylum Echinodermata; class Asteroidea; order Valvatida; family Acanthasteridae; genus Acanthaster; species Acanthaster planci. Next base: position 1,036,737 of record NC_141796.1, read on the forward strand.
TACGCATTTTCATTTCTGCGTTGCCAGCGTTGAGAGGTCACCCCCTCAAAGGTCAGAACCTTACCTCTTTTCCCGTCCCTGCGTCTGTCTTTCCTGTCCCGGCTCCTCTTGCCCGCCGTTGCCAAGGCAACGCAAATTGACAGCACCATGAGTACGAGTATAAGTTTCCTCATGTTTTCCTGTTTTTCCAGAAGCCTGGTAGATGTGCACGTGGCGATGCGCAAACAGCTGTTAGGACCGTCAGTAAATTCTTTAAAAAATGGCGATTATTAATTGATATTTTGGTGACATTCTGTCAGCTGGTTTCAAACTTAATATCACAAGCAGTGTTGACTCACTTAAATTTTGCTTTGAAACGGTTAACGTGCGGTCGTTATGACACTAGCATACAGTAGTTGGGCATTTTCCAAGTACATTCTAAAATTGCCCTAGAATGCATGACAGCGCATCACAGATTTCGAATTATTTTCCGGTTGAGGTGGCGTGGCCCGGAACCCGCAAACCAGGCGAACGCCCTCATTCCAACAGCCACACCCTTTCCCCGGACAGCTAAACCACGCCTGATTTGAACAGGCACCAGGGGCGTAACCAGGATTACAAGATTGGGGGTTAGGAATGAAATGACATCGGATTCCAGGGTCGAGTGTCATGCTCCTCCAAGAAAAAATAAAAAGGTCGTCAAATCCAGCAATCTTGTACATTTTGAATGGCCCTACAACAAATAAAAAACATCTGAAGATAGTTCTTGAGACAGGGTTTTTGTTTTGTTAAAGAAATAGAAAAGGAGGCTCGCTCAAAGCCCTGAAGCAGCCCCTGCAAACGTCCTTGGACGCCTCAGCAAATTATTGCTTTCAAAAATAAACTGCACGAGGAAATACAGTCAACAATTTTAGCATACACGGTAGAAACGGCGTTTAGACTTGAAACACATTTTGTATCCATCCATTATCGTCAGAATTTACGACTTGTTTATTGAAATGCATATAGGAGTGGGTTTAAATGCTAATCTCTTTTCCATGGTACACGTTCAGCTTGGTGAAATCCGCTTAAAATTTAAATACATTCCTAAACGCCTTCCAGTCTAAATGGCTAAGTATGCCGTGGGCGAAACTGTTTCAGAAGGGGGTTAAAAGTGTTTGACTCTGTACGTCGGCTTCACAGTGTTTTAATAGGATTTCTTGCTATTTAGTTTGTAATTAATTAACGAAACCGTCCAGATCTGGAGCAAGTGGCAAGAGGTAATTGATTGTGATGCCTTAAATTCTGTTTTCGCAAAAAAGTTTGACATACATAGCCAACAGTATAATCGGGCAAAAGTTTTTAATGTCTTGTCAGTCGACAAATGGGCCTGAAGTTAAACGCACAAGACAACTTATGCGAAGGTACGAGGAACAGGAAAAAACCCAACCATAAAAGGTTGAAATGGCAGCACAACCTTAGATTTAAATTTCAATAAATAAATCGCTTAGGGAAAACAAAACAGCAGGTTCAAATCAAAGTGATTGTATTTGTAAAGCCCACTCAAGGCAAAAAAAATTGTCAGGAAATCAACGAAGCTTTGGTATTATTATTTTGGTAACTTTCGGTCAACACACATAAAAAAACTAACATCCTGAATTCTTCAAGTATAGAGCCTCTTTCCTTTTTATCTCCCTCTTTTTGCTCTCTTTTCAACAAAAATGTTTTTGCGTCTCTGTTATATCTGGAACACATGTGGACGGGGAAATTTTCAGTTCCGGGCTTGCCTGAAAGATCAGATTGTCTCGAGTACTCCAACTAGACGTCGGGATCAACCCGCCAGACATGACACAACTTGCTCACAGCCTCTCTCAAACCCCCGTGACGAAGCGAGATTGCGACCCCAAACTCTTATGAAAAAAATTTCATCTCTTTATCGACCTAGTCAACGAACCGTTGTGTGCTAGAACACTCCTATTTAAATAGCTTTTATTTTGATTGACGTGTTGCCGATCACGTGTCACCGAATTACTCGAATCTTTTGAAGTCTTCTCTGAAAACACGTTCTAATTAACGGTAAATGGAACGCCATATTCCGTGGTCAATAAATTTCTTTTTGGGGGGGGAACTCGAATGTATAGGGGTTCATTCAAGCGAAGGTTTCTTCGAGATTTAATTATTCCGGAAATGCATGGATTTTGGGGGATTTTTTAGGCAGTGCTGAGCAAAGAGGATTGTTTCACCCGTAAAATCAAAGAGGCGAAGTAGAGAGGAATGCAATAATTACGTTCTACCTGTGACAGGCACCTCGAGAAATTGTTCGAACCACTGCACCCTTTCGCAGTATTTAAACTGTGCATGCTAATCCAAAGATTAGAATTATTCTAATTAGAAGTGGTAGCACGCTTGCTCGTGGGTTGCATGCGCGCACTAGATATCGTTTCAACCAATAGGGTGTTAGATCTTGCCAGGATGAGCGCTCAAGAAATAAAACGCCCGCGTCATGCAGCATTTGTGTCTCATTAACTTTTTTCTCTTATCTTCCGTGTCACTACAAATGCATCGTGTTCACTTTAAATAACAGACTGTTAATCTAATTGGGCATTATACAATCTTCAAAATAACAATGACCCAAACAATCATATTAATAGCTTTCATAGGTTTAAATAAGGTTTCAAAGCAGATCGAATGCGATTTTTGCAAGTCGTCTGTTTGACCAACTGCATTTTGTAATGGTCAAAATTCAATTTTATCACCAGGATCAAAATAGTTCAGGCCGATGACCATCTGTTCTTTTGAACACTGCCCGATAAACGGACTCGAAACGTTTTTCTTGGCCACAGAAAAATAGGGCTTGAGACGGTTTTTTCCTGCAATCTCGCGTATATACAGCAATATGAAAAGAAAAGTATTACATTTAACATTATATAAAAAAGAAAACTTACCTTTTCCCGAGATTTGGTCTCTCTTATCCAAGAAGTGAATGTCCGGGTGCTGGGACGACACGTAGCTAAATAACCGGCCACAGACTGTCGATCAAGCATCAATCAACACCGAACAATGAATTCGAACTCCGTGTTGAGGTGGAAATGTAGAGCTCTCGATTTACACAAGTTTTTTTCCCCCTCCTTATTTTAATCGGTGTGCCCAGCGCGGAGGGCGGGGTGTATGTTGTTCTTTGTTTCCCGAAACGGTGGTGAGTTTTGTGAAAAGCCGAGTGGTTGGTTAGTCGCCCGCGGCGCAGGGTCGCGGGACCGTGTTTTTACAGTTGGTTCCTGGGGGACAGAACCGCTTCACCACGGCTGTGCCAAGACGCACAAAGCCGCTCCGGGGTGAATGCCTCTCGGACTCAGCAAACCAACAAAACGAAAGAAACAGGCCAATACCCTCCAGTTGCACTGTGGCAGTCTGAAGTGCAAAACGCCGAGCTGCGCACACCAAGAAAAAAAAGTTCTCTGCTTTTACCCGAGCCCCATCGAGACTTCCTCCAACCACTGTCACTCATACATCACGTCTAGAATTTCGTAAGTCAGCGGTGGTGGTGAACGGTCCCACAACTATTAGGGGAATAGCCGGGGATACGCTTACACACCACGCATTGTGCCCTTATTGTCGGCGCATTACTGCACGGCTTTCAGAAAAGATACTTTTGTATTTCTTTTTCGACTGAAGGAAGCAGGAAAATTGCTAAATCTTATTTTTTTTCCTTTTTTTTGGGTCAATTTAGCACTGTTTTTTTTTTTATACCGCGGCCTCGAAATATGCAGCTTTCCCTGCACTAGAAAAGTCTTTAAGTAAACATGTCTTCAACCTTTGCGCCCAATGCAAGCACAATACTCACTCCCTTGGGAGGCGACTGATTGTTGCACTTGATCTTTCCTGACTTGACGGGGCCTCTCGAGGGGTTTTCCGCCTCGTGGAGCTTGAGTCCACGACGCCCGCTGAAGTCATGCCGGCCAATCGCCGGCCCGGGACGGGGCCGCAAGCGAGTTTGAAACACGGTGTAACCTGCTTGTCCCGGACATTGAATGGGTGACCCGCCTTGGCCGAGGGGCCGTTCTGTTACGGAGATTATCGCTTGCTAATCCAAGTCAATCACTTAGTACCCACAACCCAGGGCATGCAATCACCCTTCGAGGAACTTTCTCCTTTTCTCAGGGGTTGTTCTGCACATGCACTCTCCGACACTTACAACCAACGACGTGAACCCACAATTGCCTCAGAACAGTGCTCACAACGTTCCCTTCGATCAATCCCGTTCACAAGTCGGCTATACTCAAGAAGCCTTTTGGAGTTAAATTTGAATTACATCTGGTACAATGGGTTCTTGAAATCCAAGTGAACATAACAGTTTGAATTAACTTGTTACGTTCATGTGCAATCAGATAACACAGTGTACCAGATTTTATTTAAATTAACTTGCACAAGGCTTTTCGAAAAGCTGGCGAGGTCACCACTTTTTTCTTTTAGTTTGGGAACCTAAGCATAAAATGAAAGCAAATTGATATGAAAGTTCACAGCAGATTAATAGCACTTAAGATTTAAAATTATTTCAAATTTGTGATTGATACATGTCTAAATGTTTCAATCAAAATTTGGAAACATAAAAAGAAAGTTAGGCACGGAACTTAATTCAAAACAGTCTGGCTCCACCCGGGTCGAATAATTGACGTGGGTAAAAAAGATTCCTCAAACATGATCAAAAGCAGCCTTCATATGAAATAAGGTCTATTCACAATAGCTCCGCCTTCGCAGACACAAGGACGAAACTTAGAACCTTTTGGGGGAGGGGGACATTTAGACATTTTGTCCCATGTAATCTTCTATGGCCTTTCCGAGGCATGAAGGTACGTTTTAGGGTTTTTATATGCTTTTTAAAGGAAACAAATGAAAAGAGACCATAAACCGCCTTTCCCTCATTTATCCTGTTATTTTGTCGGGGGAGGGGTGGGGGGGCATGGCCCGTTGTCCCAAGCCACTGCCCAGACCGCTCATGAGTAGGCTTAGATGGTATCCCTGGTATGGTGTGATTCTATTTCCACGGGGAACATTTAAGATGCAATTTGTTTTCAAGGCTTCTCTCCTTTAATTTCCATTTCTTCCCCAACTTTTGTTGAGGTTTTAACAAATAACGTAAGACACATTTTCGATCAAACATCGATCAAGCACATATACTTTTTAGCATTTTATTGTCAATGTTTGAGCACAAGCTTGATGAACCATAGCCTTGGTCAAGACGTGGCGGGGCTAGTTGTGGTTCGTGCGTTCCAGCTTTCGTCTTGTGAGCGCCCTCTCGCGTATCAACAACACAGCAACGTCTTGACCAAGACTAGGTTAAACATTATAGTTGCAATCGATTTTTACCCTTTCTCCTGATATTGGCAGAATAATTCCTGTAAGCAACTCATGCTAGTCAGTTATCTTGAAAGGCTACACTTGGGCTGTTCCTTCCAATAAAGCAAACATGGGAGGAGAAAGAAATTACTTTTGCAAAATGCGTTTCCCAAAGACGTACACATGTCCTTTCAGTGGATTATGAGAGCGGAAAATGAGGGCGCCGTTTCATTTAGTTACCCTCCCATTATTAATTTTTGAGGCATCGGCGGTGCCCGAATCACTTGGCCGCGGCTTGAAATTACACACATCTCTATGGGAAGTAGCTACAGCCACGACCATAGGGGTGCAGTCCATTAATGCATGCCCCGTTGAAAACAGTGTAAAATCAGCACTGTTCGGGGCCCAATAACATGCACGCCAACACCCCTAAGACTTCTGAAACACAGATTAGATTATCGTGTGGTCCCTAATTTTTCAATTTCTTTTCAATTTTTGGTGGGCTAACCAATTATAGTTTTAATAATTCTCACACAACAAAATCGCCCCCCCCGAAAGTGAATTTTCCGAAGTCTGAAGCCATTTTTTAAGTGCCAACCCTCTACTAGATATCAACCCCTGACGTCATGAAAAATGTCAGTCTTACACAGCTCGAGAACGCACTAAATGAAAAATCAACTTACTTTTGAATTTCTAACATCTTTGCCTCTACACGTCTGACGATAGCAAGCTAATTACGCATTATAAATCAATCATCAACTTGGAAGCTTAATTAAAGACAACTGGAATCACAGTAAATGTTGGGATAATTTCTAATCTTAACTTTTAAATCCGAGTGTCGAAGCTGCAGTTTGGCCCGGTAACGTGCAATGGCTAATTCGGTTGATGAAAGTAATATGGTGATCGATCATCAGGCTCCTGAGAAGTGCTAATTTCCAGGGGCTGACTGACATAGTTTTTTCGGCGGCTTTCGAGTGATGTTTATCCCTGCTGAGTCCTCACGAATACGACTGTTGCTGTTCGATCCCTGGAAGCGAGGAGCAGGTAGGGGTGGCATTTGTCCCTCCCTCGCGGTGGCATTGACGGCAGTAGGCTCGCTAGCGCAGACCGGCAAGGCGTCGATGGAGGCAAAGTCGACTTTCACGGGGAGCCCGAAGCACTGCTGCTTGATGTCGATGCCCGGGCAGTCCCACGACCCACCGAAGATTAACATGTCGTTGGTGCTGAGCCGTGTCACGCACTGCACTGTCAAGTTGTAGACCCAGAAGTACTTGCTGCTGGTGTCCAGGGACACGTTCAATCGGTAGTCGGGGACCAGCAGCCGGTTGAAATCGGCCAGGATCATATCGGCCACGTCAAATCTGAAAACCCGCTTTATGACCTGTATGTCAGTGGGCTTGCAGGTCCGGTTGGCCAACGTCACGTTGAAGACCGTGGACAAGGTCAACGACTGACCCTCCTGGGCGATTGCTGGGTAGAACTGAGTCACTACGGGCACTCTCACCGGCTCGGTCGACTGACAACTCACGAAGAGCGCTAGCATCATGGGACAAAACGCGACAAGGCTCCAGATCATCTTTGCATGCACAACTTCAGCTGGAGAAACAAGCAAAAGAACGAAATTCAAGATCATTAATTTAACTTTAAATTGAAGCGAAGACTGCTGTGCAAACGCTGATACGAAGCTCCATACTGCAGCAAAATCGCTTGGAATTTGTTAATCTTCAGATAAGCTAGAACATGAATATATTGCCTTTGCCAGTTTTAAAGTTCAAATTTACATAAAACACGTGATGTAGACTTACGTATACACTTATCAAGCTTCGACTTTGGTATTCCAAAGTTTACTAATGTGTGTGTTTGTTTCATAGCACAATTCCGACTGCCGGGGGTTATCAATTCTGAATGAAGTCGAGTATGGTACCCATGATATGTACGACATGTAAAGCATAACCCTATTGGCCTCCTTGCAGAGTATTCTGCGCGTCGCGTACTACTCCATTTAGACAAGACGTGACACGTTCTATCTTGATTACCCTCAAGTATAAGAAATCTGCAACTTTTGGCGATAACAGCCTCGAAAAAAAGGTGTGTATAGGTCTGCTCTTTTAATGCCACTGTCGTGGTTTTCCTACAAGTGGCTTCTTACACTACGGTTGGCTGTCGGTATTGAAAGTCAAAGAATAACACACAATTAAGTGCTCAAAATCCCACGTAGTTACCACCAAAGATGATATAGCACCGATGGGTAATTCAGCCATAAATGTGTTATCACATAGGCGCCATTCGAGTGTGAACGGTATTGTGTGTGCGTGCCTGTCGAAGCGCCTGCGCATTGACAGGCACTGCGCAGGCGTAGTCCAACCAGAATGGCGCCCACGTGATAACAACGTGTTACTCGTATTCATGGTGAAGTTCCCCATCTTGCGCCGCTACCCGGCGCTATATGATCTTTGATTATCAGAACAATAATAATACACGTGGTCCTACTACGAATGAACGGCCACTTCGCCCTTAACCACATCGTCGATTCCTATTCCCCCCATTCAACTTCGTTCGCCGCACCAAAATCGTTCATTTTTTTTTCTTTTAGCTTTTAAATAACAGAAGCATAGGGCCTATGCAACAAATACAAATGTCGACAGTTTGAGTACCGGGCTAAATCAGACGTTCCGCTTCAAACAACTTGCAAAGGCAAATATGTTGTCACCACAACTGAGCTGAAAGCCGGAATTTTCAAAAACTGTACATGTAATATTGGTATTTTTGAATTCAGCAGAAAGACAGCTTTCCGATCGTTTCCACGTAGAACACTTGTGGTAAAGGTAGGGGCCTATAAGGTGACAATATGGCATTATTCTGGCAGCTTTGCGTCTATGTTCCCGACATTGTTTCAACATTTCAGACCAGGCAAGAATAATGCTATCGTCAAAATTGCTGAGAAAATGACATTTTCAAATATGTGATTCTGCGAAATACTTGGAATTAATTAGGAGACGGGTCAGGCCTACTCTTTCCAAATACTAAAAAACCCCAAACTGACCTCCACTTCAATATGACTTTGAACCCTCAAAATAGGAAAGAACGGGATGCGCCTTTACTCCCATTTTGTTGTGACAGGTCATGATGATCAGTGTATATTTTACTAGACAGCCTATTTTGAGTCGACGGTGGTGCGCCAAAGCGGGAAATCGCCCGTCACATATTGTTTTAGTTACGTCACGAGGCACCGGGCCATCACGTCAGACCTTCCGGTGCCCAACAGCCCTGTTAACTGAGTTTTTTGACCGGGACGGTACGTCCATCCCAAGGGATCGACTCCAGCTGCTCAGAGACTTTCTGGTACGTGCCGTCCGCCGTCACACCTCGAGGAAGAGGGCACCCTCACCTTCGTCGGTGGAGCGTGACGTCACATATATCCATTGCTAAGACCATTGCGCTCTCTATTGGTCCAGCATGGCGCTCGTGATCTCTGCTCCATTTGCTGTGCGTAGCAGCTCTTCATTCTCGGGCCGTCGAACGAGGGCTGAGGGAAAAACCCAACACCTTTTGCCATGTACATAAAGTTTCGCGTACCCTGCAGGCACGCCAATTGTGAACTTTTAACCCTCCCTTAAATTCGTGCTGAAGTCGAGACCAGCCGTTTACAATGCACGAAACACAACATGTACAAACATTTGCACCCAAGACATTCCACAAATGCGTCGTCTGGCAGAGACCACGGAGAATGAGAAGATCCATTCCATATGAATTGCATGCAACGCAATAAACTCTTGAAAACAATTCATTTTCAGAAACATTTTTCTGCAATGTTGTCATACACTGAATAACACAGAGGTAGGCCTATAATACATAAGGTATTACCGTACCTTTTAACCAAAAAACTGCACATGCTCATTTCTTACCTCTTTAATTTAGCATAAAACAGAAATTTAAGTTTCATTACTGCAATACTTGATTTCTCTTGAGCTTTAAATACTAGTTAAAAAAAAAACGACAGCCAACTTGATGATTACAACCAATTTGAAACAAGAAATGGTACGATAGTTTCGGCTGAAGAAACTATGTACATGACTATTGATGACAAAATGTTACCAGATAATTTGAATTACGCTTTATCGCGTAGACATCCACATGATAAGTTGCATTTGGCAGTACAGCGACTCGCACATGCAGAGAACCATAACTACGACACCCTGTTTTATGGGAGATAAACGGACTTGGACCTGAGAGGTAAACAACGGAATCTTCAGCACTGGTTTAAGTTCGAGCGACAAAAACTGTAGAATTCGACCAACGTCGCCCGAAGGATAAACGTTTCACACAATCTTGCCGACTACTTGGAACCAGTTGGTCAGTAACGGCCGAAGTCATCTATCAGTGCGGAGGGAACCAGTCACATGACTACAACTGTTCCAGGTACAAGATAAAGAGATGTCAGTGACCAAGAACCCCTCCCGAGTTGCAACCAGCAAGGTGTGCTCTTTTGACGTCACAATCGTGTTTTTCCTAAAATTTGCTGCAAAAACTTTGGTTGACCGTCGGTACAAAAAGTAAGAAAATTCAGAAAGTGCTAAAAATCCACGCAGCTATCAGAACACTAGATAATAATACACGTACCTCTAAATACTTAATGAAAGTACAACCCCGGTTTAAAATCTGAGAAAAATGTCCAGTTGAACGAACTGGAAGTAAAAACTAGCCAGAAGGTGACAAATGTATTTGTGCACGATATAGTCGCCAATACAAGTGGTAGGCAAAACGTCTACAGTCGGACTACATGACACGCTTGGACTTGCCCTAATTGTGACGTGCCCCCCCCCCACAGATTAACATAAGTTTCCTTTGGACGGCAGGTTGCTTCACGCGCGAAGTAGGTCTAGTCACTTCCAACTTTCTCTGAAACGGCGGCACACACACAGAGTACCTTCCTTTAACCCTTGGTATTGTTTCAACCACTAAGCTATAGCACCTTTAACCAAGAATGTCAGGCATACACAAAGACACTTTGAACGGAGGCTGAAAGTTTGGATATAGGTCTATCGAAACCAACACAGACTTCAACTACATGTTATGAACTTTATGGAGAATGTGGTACATTTTCAGTGCGTCAGCTTGAGCCGGTGAAATTTTTCACGAACACTTTTCCTTTACAGCTGTTTTCTTCATTATTTCCTCAATTTACATTTGGGCGTCCATGGCACACTATGGTACCTCCATGGCACACTATGGTACCTCCATGGCATACTATGGTACCTCCATGGCACACTATGGTACCTCCATGGCACACTATGGTACCTCCATTTTTGCGAGCCCTCCTTTTCTGTGTACATTGTAGGTCCCACACACGTAAGCCAGGCCATCGATACTGTCCTGGAGAAGCTTTCCGCTGTAGCCATCTTGCGGGGCAGTTCTGTCGTTCCACAGGGCAACTTCCCTTGAGCATACCCTGTGAAACAAAAGGACTAGCCTGGAAGATGGCCGCCATGAAAACCCTATATAAGCTAGACCCGACTGTGCTGCCGGGCTTATGGGTACTGTCGGGCTTATGGGTACTGTCAAAGATAAGCAACTGCTACGTTATGTGGCTGGCAGTACCTGTCTTTCATTACGGCAAGATTTACTCACTGGCGGATCCATGAGAGGACCGACGGAGGCCACGCCGCCTCAGACAAATTTTCTTTCTTTTCGTTTTTGAAACATGACCAAAAACATCAAGTTGGATTGTTTTATCTCCCCAAACTCTTACAGTGTTGAAAAACCCACAATTTAGCCTATCCCTCCTCGGCACCGCCCTTAAAGGTTACATCAACAAATTCGACCCCCACCCCTACGAAAGAACCTCGACCCCCAATAATTTCGCACTGGATGTGGCGCCTGTAGAGTGTATTACCTACTCACTTAACGCACAGAGACAAAACAGAGTCAAATCAAGCTCAACAATTCGACCTTTGCAGAGTATACCAAGAAATCTACGCCACACAATAAACTGTTTAAAAGCTTTAATACTCGAAAACCAGTTTTTAAAAACGAAGCGCGGAGTTAAAAAGGCAGACATGGGACATATGCTACTTCAGAGCCGGGCGTGCACTTATTTGGATGGGCCTGCGTTGCGTGATGTCGAAGCAATAGATGCCGAGATTAACAGAGATTTGTAGGCATACGAGGATGGCGTAGCGGACTAGATCTGCCATGCAGTAGATCTGAAATGAGAAGAACAAAAAGTCCGAGTTTAATTGAGGGGAACAATGGGTCTACACGTTGCTCATGCTGGACTCTGACTCAAAATGAGACAAAATGAGCATTGAGCGATATTCTGCCGATTCCAATAAATGTGACAGATCAAACCCACGAACAAAGAGATATGCGATATTTGGAATTGATGAAGCTCGGTTTATTTTGCATATAATCAAAATTATTGGTGCAATAAAACAATGCCAAACCCATCTTGGCAAGTTTCACAATACTATGCATGGCTTCATTTGTATGGACGTGTTACATGAGTACTGCAGCATAAATGGTATGAGTGACGGAGGCAACAAAAGGAAAACATCTCCAACCAGGGCAATCCACAATAGAAGGTGCTCAGGAAGGGGCGTGTCAAAATACTGGTTGAGGAAGAGGAGTCCCGGCCCGATGAAAACAGTGTCTAGCAGGTCCATGGCACTTTTGGTCATATGAGCAACCTGCGGAGAGAGACAGGTGTGGATTATTAGTGGACCGGGGAGTTGATCGGGCCGTTCTCGGCAGGTCCATGTGTGTTGCATTGTCAACATATATAGTTGGTGTTCAAGAAACAGTCCACTCTGTCTAAATCAGCTCTGGTTTTCTGAGCCAACTTGTGAGAAATGGACAAGTGTGGATATGGAGTTAATTGGGTTATTCATGGCAGGTTGATTAATTGTGTTTCACAAACTGTCTCCTGGGCAGTTTTGGTCACGTGAGCTAGGGGAATCGATTGAGTTGTCCATGACAAGTTCAAATGTGCTAAAATGTGATGGCGTGTTGATGCTGTTCGAGAAACTACCTGCATTGTACTGGGTCCACTGCAGTTGAGAAATTTCAGCAAACTTTGAGGAAACTTGTTGCAGTCTGAGTCATGTCAGCAACCTTTCAGGAAAGTTGTTGCAGTTTGAGTCACTTGAGCAACCTTTTTACTGCAGTCTGAGTCATGTGAGCAACCTTTGAGGAAACTCACTGCAGTTTGAGTGATTTAAGTAACCTTTGAGGAACTCACTACTGTTTGAGTTACTTAAGCAACCTTTCAGGAAACTTACTGCAGTCTGAGTCACGTGAGCAACCTTTCAGGAGACTCATTGCAGTTTGAGTCTTTTTAGCAACTTTTGAGAAATCTCACTCACATTTGAGTGATTTGAGCAACCTTTAAGGAACTCACTGCTGTTTGAGTCACTTGAGCAACCTTTCAGGAAACCTACTGCAGTCTATGTCATGTGAGAAATCTTTTAGGAACTCACTTCATGCACAAGCAGATGTGTGCTGGTAAGTCAGGAAGTGGAAACTTAATGAATGGAGTAGAAATGTCATGTGAGCGATAACTTCATGTAGTCTCAATTCCAGTCATAACGCATTTCAGTAAACCACGACAGAAGTTTTCCTCAGTATAAAACAGTCCTCCCTGTTGCAACTGGTGGACTTGACCACGGTACTGCTAACCTCCCGTCATCGACTCACCACAAGTTTGTTGGTAATCTTGGAGGCCACTAGCCCGAATGTCAGCAGGTAAATGCAGGGCTGATTGTCATAGAGACCAGTGCGAGATTTCTGCTTGATGATGACCGCCAGGAGAATCACGAAACCAATGTGTAGTGCTGGCGCTATCACACTAGTGTCCTAAAAAAGAAAAAGAAAGCCTTTAACGTTGCCGCAGTAATGAGACTGTAGAATCGAGATGACTGGGTTCTCCCAATTATGAGAAATATTCACTTGTTCGAGTACTGAGTACAGGAGACCACAAAAATTACACAGGTGCTAGCTCAAGGTTTACCTTGAGGTGCTAACCCAAGGTTAACCTTGAGGTGCTAACCAAGGTTTACCTTGAGGTGCTAACCCAAAACTACACAGGTGCTAACTCAAGGTTTACCTTGGGGTGCTAACCCAAGGTTTGCCTTGAGGTGCTAACCCAAGGTTAACCTTGAGGTGCTAACCAAGGTTTACCTTGGGGTGCTAACCCAAGGTTTGCCTTGAGGTGCTTCCTCAAGTTTACTTTGAGCTTTCACAAAGTTTAACAGGTTTTAAAAGGTGCCTAAGGATGAAACCTCCAGGTAAGGTACAATGTACTTCTTGTTTAATTTACATCTGTCCTACATCAACTCTCTCTTTGCTAGTTCAAAAACCTTTATTTGAAATTTGTGAATACCCTACACTCAAGATACATTGTATGAACTGCAACACATTTACAAAGGGCCTATTGGATGTACTCTGGATAATGTACATAGTATGCAACTGTGTCAATACTTGAAAAAAAAGTTGACAAGGACGAATTTGGTGGCTGGCTTACAACATTGTTTATCAACCTTGTGAAAGTCGATGTGTATCGACAACATAATTCACCCCAAAATGCCATTAAGTAGTTGCCAATTGCTGGTGTATGTTGCTTATTTGTTAAAAAAATCCCTGAATGATACTGGAAATCCAGGTATGGCTAAGCCAAAAACCTGAGTCCAGCCGCTGAACTCAGGTTTTCAGGAATTCAAATGAGAATTTGCAGCAAATGAGCGGGAGAAAGAAAATTCTCTTGTTGAGGTGAGCTTACAGCGACAGTGGATCCATCTTTGCCCTTTCCTCCTCCCCCTAGGATGACTCGGAAGTAGTTGACGAAGGAAATGAGCGCCAGCACAATGCCTGCGGCAAAAACTGCTACCTTCAGTTCCACACCCAAGACCTGCTCAAAAACGAACAAACAGTAACAGTCGTCCCATCATCAAGTCAAACCCAGTAACAAGTCCACTTCCCAGAAGTCAAGCCCCAAGTCACTTTCTTTTGTCTATTGAAGTCACAATGGACATATTCATTAACAGTGTGACAACTGCATCCAGGGAAGGCCAACTATCCCCCCCTCCCCGGGGCAAATTTCGGGGTCTGGGGGATGGAGAGAAAGGCAATTTGGGGGGATCATTTCATTTCCCTTCCCTTCCCAAGACATGCAAAAAGCTCCAAAAATTTGCCTCAACCCTCAGAAAGGACGTGAAAGGTGTTAACCTTGCATTAATTTAAATAAAAAATTCTGAAATGACAACAGAGGCCCCTCATGTGCGCAAATACATGTACCTCACAAATTAAAGAAAGGTTGTTGAGGTTTAGGAATAAGGGAATGTGCAGAGATAAGAAATTATTTCATATTTCTATTTGGCCGGGGCAAGAGTCTGCCCCTTACTGGGTTGCTTCAGGTTTGCAAACAGCGACCTGTACTCTGTGGGAATCTGTGGGCTTAGAAACTAGTCAAGGATTGGAAAGGAGTTGGGGAAGGGAAAACTACATATATCTCCAGGAACAGCAAACAATCCTTACTTTGAAAGCCCAAATCTGGGGCCCAAAGAATGCCGAAAGAGAGAAGATTACTATCAGCGTCAGCTGTGATTCCGTGACGTCAAACCTGGGAACGAAACGTTATCCACTTTCAAAAATAGCTAGCAACTTTATACGAAACGTAGGGCCAGGGCATGTAGCCCCTCAACACAGGAGCTTACAAGAGAGCAAGTTTCAAATTTCAGCTCTGTTATAATCAACCCAACTGAGAATCACTTCAGTGAGCCAATATTTCAAAGATGCAAGCAAGGGAACACACACACGGTCTGCATAAGACCATGCTGATAATGTAGAACTCACAATACCAAACTGGCTCATTTAAAATCAACCATTTAAGAATCAGGCTAATTTAAGGGTCAGCCCGATTGAAGATGAACAGCCAATTAAGAACTCACATTCCGAAATGCAGCGTTCCTGAAACGTAAGTCTGCCAGTGTGCAGTGTAGAACATGATGATGGAGAGGACCGTCGACAGAAAGAGCAGTTCAGGCCACTCCCCGAGCTGAACGGAAATGCCAAAGGCCAGAGACACAAACACTGACAGAGAAGAAACAGGTTGAACTCAGACAACTCCCAAACCATGTCAACAAAACCAAACCAAACAGACTGGGCAGCTAAAGAGTCCAGGTGGAAGTTTTTCTCTCACCTTTTGGGCAACTTCACTCTGTATTTTTCTACAAAAACAATACCGGAGACTCACAATGCAGTGCACCACCAAAAAAATTGTTAGGGAGAGGCCTTTTTGCAGTGCATTATGGGTTAAAGTTTACAAAGTATCATTTGTTAACAGTGTTGTGCGCACAAAACGTGAATTTTTCCCAGTGAATCCTACTAGAATCCTACTCAGTGATTTTGCATCACTGAGTAGGATTCTAACTTAATTTTTCCAAAGTTTAATGTTGCATTACAACTCAAGATGTTCAGGGTGGGGGTCCGTCCAAAATATTCCTGTTCGGGTTATTAGAAGTGAAGTTCTTCTAGTATTGTTGGAATGAATGGACCAATCCGGAGAGCAATTAAACATGTTTTTCTCTGACGCCAAAATGCAAGTTGCTGAGCATGAGCTGTACACAAGCGCACACATGCTGGACTTTTGTGCATTCATGTCGAACATACATCAAGGCTATGATTGGTGGAAAAACCTGGGGGGGGGCTTAATGGATCAGTCTATTGTGAATTTCACTCCAAGGTTTCCATGGGAACAACTGGGGAAGTGGCAAAAGGAAATGTGTGCAGGAAACCAAAGTATACCTATTGAGACCGAGTCACACCCATGATCGAACAGTTCTCCCATCGGCGTGCTTGTCTGGGTTCGTCGTGCTTGCTTGCCGTCGATGGCATCCAGGGCCTGGTAGATGAATAACGTCAAAGCTGCTGTAATGTAGGCCCAGCCTGGTGCCTGTGGGCGAAATTCATAGGTTGGATAGAATAAGGCACAGGGCACTGGACATGTCAGACAGCAGAATGGCGACACCCATGCAGTGCGCCATCATGGACGGCAGTTGGTAAAGAAACAGTGGTCGCCATGGAGGGATTTACATTTCAAACAAACATTTCTATTCACAGTTTGGAGCTGAAAAATCCATCTGCCACAAACAAGGAAACCTGGTCAAGATAAAGGAGGCCTGGGAAAAGTTTGGTTGCATATTTTCTTGACCTATCCTGCATGTATTTTGACGGTTCAAACTGAAAAGTGTTTGTTTTGGAGGAGAATTCTGGAAAAAGCTATCAAGCTATACCTCTATGGTTCCTTTGAGTTGGTGGGCAGTCAGGCTAGGCTTTGTGGCTAGCTACAAGTACATGTATGAGGTTAGAGAAATGAGTGACAGGCTATTGGGCAATAGAGGGCCTGCCTGGAGCGCCCTCCCATGGGACATGTTTTGTTATTTAGATTTAATGACAATGAATACACAAAATGTTTACTCAAGCCGATCCCTGAGGAAGAAAGAAATGTCCTCTGATGTGACGTCACACGCAGGCCCTCTATAATGAATGTGTGGCAAGGTTGCATAATCACGATATTGATCATCCTAAAAGTTGGCCTACCAGTACATGTATAATATACCCTTGATTAAATTTGTTTGAACATGTTGGAGAAGACAGCTCTGTGGCTTGCACTGCACTGCTTTTCCTTTGCGCAAACCTCTAGCGGACCATCCACAAAAAGTATGCTACATGTATGTCAGCACACGCGTGCCGACGACCAATTCCTGAGCGCCACAATGTCTGGTGTACAGTTTCAATGTGATCACAGCTATCAGATATACAGCACTCAGAAATCAGTCGTCGGCATTAAGTGTGCCGACATGACATGCTTTTTGTGAATGGTCCACCAGAGGCCGCCACGCCATGACGTCAGCTCCAGGACAATAAAATAAAGGGTTACTTGAACAAGGTGGTGACATCGAGCTCAACGACAAGCCCATTCCTGATTTGAAGGGGAAATTTCTCTTTTCTTTCCAAATGTGAGTAAACCTTATTTTTGTTATTGGTACCAGTACCTCCGATTCTCACATGATCCTAAGCCGGGTGCCTCAGACAGTATACAAGGACCATTTTGCTTTGGCAGTGAATTCAGAGGATTTTGATTAATGGTACAAGCTATTTTGAGTGAAATGAATTGATGGAAGCAAAAGCTTATGGAACATACTTACATGTAGAACCTCCTATAGCCCGACCATGTGCAAATGTTAAAAAAGGCAATTTTTAGGGTCCAAGTCTGCAAGTTATTCGGACTACAACCAGGAGTAGGCCTAGAATTATATTCTAGGCCAACTCCAGCAGTAGTTCGGTTCTGTTTACTAATAATGCCTTAATGGTCAGCCCCGAAAAAGAGTGTTACTCGGGCAATGTCTATTGATTGTCATGACCCTATTTAGGTAACATTTGAGAGATTAAATCGGGGGAAAAATGCAACTTTCTTATCATGTCTGTAAACGTTAATGTACACACATGGCAGACTGTGTGACCTTTAGCAATGTGTGGCTGTCCTCTTCAATACTCTTACTCTGGGCTCCTAAGGCTAATCTTCCTTTCCATGTTTCCAACCTGGTGATATAAGGGCCGGCGACCATTTAGACCCGGTTTGAAAAGCCCCGCCCCCCCGGTAAGCTCGCCCTGTTGCAAAAACCGGCCTGGGATGCTGGACTGGTTGTTGATCTCGAACTTCTCCATCCTGGGGTCTATTGTTTGCAAGTACTGGTACATGTAAGCTATCCCAGAAGGAACCTGCTTGTGGTTTTTAATCCTTCAGCGCTATACAATGTTTACACTTATCCGCTTAGAGTAGACCCCTGTTCTTCTGTGGAAGCATGGTGGGGGAAGCCTTTCATCAGGGACTTTTAAATGCTGATGTGCAGACAGGCCTGATACCGGCCTGGAGTAGCCTGAATAACAGGCAGGCATTACACAGGGTGGGCTCCCTCAAACCGGGTCTAAATCATGGTCGCCGGCCATAGGGTCCTGGCAACTATACAGTCACGCACGTTAGCTGATCTGAGTTGTCAACCTACACTACAGTAAAAAAAAATAGTACTTACCGGTTCTGTAGCAGTGGGGCTGAACATCATGAGAATCACTGCGCCGAGAATGTTAAGTGCCAGCCCCGCCATGGTGATGGTGTTGGGCGCTATCGTCTTCGGTATCTGCTCAATCAACCACCGCCAAAAAACCTGCATCGGGGCGTCGAACAACGACGTGCCCTCTGCGCTGTATTTGTGCTCCTTGAGCCGCTTCAGCTGGCCCTGGGACAGCAGGTCTGGGGACGTCAAGTGTCTGATCAGGCTCTGAGTCATTGAAGACATTTTGGAGGAATTTCGAGCCGAATTGTTGGAGTCTTTGTGCCCCAATCCGATTACAGCTGTGTCCGTGTTTTCACCTGGTAGTTTATCAGACATGTCGGCCCAGGTCTGGTACACCGGTGCACCTGTTGGGAGTTGGCGAGCTAGGAACTGACAGCTGGGTATCAGGCTAAATTAAAGGTCAACGTACTGAAAACGTGGAGGGCGCCATCACTACATTTTAGTGAGCGCTATAAATCCAACCTCGTTCTCATAGGTACGAGCTTGCCACACCATGTTGATTCTCACTATGCCTTACGCGATCTAAACCCTAGTAATAGTATTGGAAAATGTAAATATTCTTCTGGTAAAATCAGGAGTCAATTAGGAGTCAGGAACAAGTCTGTTGGCGTTTATCCAATTCATAGTCACACGGCACATACTATTTTTTCCATCAACTTTCTTTTATTTCACCAACATGCGTTCCCTTAACCGTAAGCGTAGTATCATCAGCATAAGTGTCAATAGTTCCGGAACAACCTAGCGAGCCAAGCTTAGTAAGTAATAGATCACAGTTAACCGTATCAAAGGCTTTTCTGAGATCAATTAATGCAACACCTGTTAGTTTACCGTCATCAGTGTTCTTAGACTAATTATTGACAAGTTTAGCAAGAGCAGTGGTGGTTGAGTGAAGTGGCCTAAAAAAAAGATTGTAAGAGATTGTTGTCACTAAGAAACTGGAGAATTGATTGTACACTACTGCTCGCTCGAACATTTTGCTTAACCACAATAGGGCAAGCTAATTTAAGGAGCCGACAGCTTATGTTATCGTTGCCTGTTGCTTTCTTGACATCCATCACAGATATCTCATCAATGACAAAATTATCAGACACTGGCTCAAGGTGAAAGGTCATCTCCAGTTCAATATCTGGCGTTAGCTCATTTGTTATACCTGTATTTAATGGGAGGACCTTGCGACTAGACTTTGCCCGAAGCAGCGAGCCCCACAATTGCTTGTGTGCATCTAGTGCCACAGGGACCTGATGACTTGTCAAAAGGGCTATCTCAGGGTTACACCACTCACAACTTGCCTTGCGAGATAGCGATCCACCCTTTAATCGACCGTAAGCTCTCACAAGGAACTCTTACCGCACCACAAAATAGCCCCTCAACCCACCAAAACCCTCAACAACACGCCCATCACTCGGGACTAGGAACTAGCCACGCCAGCAACCCTTACCTACCCGCCCGCTCAGTTGCTTGCTCTGCCTAAACCATAGCTCAGGGTTTTACATCAGGATCAAACCAAACGGTTCTGCTGTAACGTTAACGTAGTCCCGTCGCGCCTTATATAGCCTAGCAAGCCGGCCGCTGCTCCGACAACGCCTGCAGCGCATGCGCGCGCTGCATGTGACCTAGCAGTGATTTCTGCTAACCAATCGCCCTCCGCGCAAGGCGGAGCCTATGCACCGCGCTCGCTTAACCCACGGCTACACACAAGTACACATCTGCCCTCTGTTACCGTGCAGAGCGCCATCTATAGTCTTGTCTCAGGCCTATAGCGCCCACTGTCGCGTCACAATATGTTGTCTGGTCCCTCGCCCAAAGATTTCCTGAGGACTCTTGTTAAAAAATCTCTTGTTAATCCACGGATGTCAATAGACATGACGCAAGGGTCAGGGGTCACAAGTTGAGAGTCCGGATGTTTTCGATTTCACTCTTCACCGCTGTTCTTTTCAAACGATGAGAGTACTTTTTCTCACTGCGGTGTTCAGTGCAAGCGGGCTGGCGCATGCATGTAGTTTTGAACTTCAAATATAACCGCAACAAAAAAGCCAAATGTCTGATTGAGTTCATACACTTCACATTGGTAATGATAAGGAGTGACAAGCACGCGAAGTTAACAAGTTCAAAGAAAAAAATCGAGCGTGGCTGAGATGTGTTCCCTCCCTGCTGCAAGACCGGCCAAAATCCCCACTCTTAGTGGGTTAAGCCAGCGGCTACGTGCTTCGCTTTTATAGTGGGGGGGGGACGCATCAACTTAAACCACGTCCCCACCTCATGCTCCACCATTGTCCACACCAAGAGAAAATAAATATCCTAATGCCAGGACTGATCCATGGTGGGTGTAGGGGGTAACTCCTGCTATGAGACCAAAAATATATGCAGAGCAAATGGGAGAAATACCAACTAACTAAAGAAGATAGCAACCTGCAGATTCTTCTGCGTCTATCAATTAATGTACATAGGCCTACCAATGGCAGTTTGTCGTGTAGTGTTTTATCATCACTTCCACTTGTCTGCAAAAATGAGACATGAAAAATTCTGGCCTCATCCTCCCTGGATTAGCCCCTGAATGTTTTGCGCCAGCTAGTTAGGTCACGTGACCCATAGTGTGTAAATAATTATCAACGGACACGGCGTCCACAGAAAGGAAAGTGTTTCTTAAGGGTTAGTATCGGTTAAACAACACAAGGTGGACTATTCAGTTCAAAGGTTTTCCCTGCCGTCATAAGACTATGGATATTTATTAGCGCCAATCTGTGCTCACGAACCAACATCAGTAACATTCATCAAGCGTAATGACATTAACTATCGACTTTCTTCGTCTTCAGTAGGAATTTCGCGTGGTTTCTTGCAAAACTTCAACAATCCAAAGTGTGATCATTTCAAGTTATATTCAAGATCGTGCTTCAATTGGTCAAAATTATTAAGATAATGAAATGCTATTTCGACAGTTTTTTACTTGTATTTCTTTACTTTTCGGGTCACCCACGACCTCGTCAGATGTCCACTCCGATGTCTTCTAACAATTACAACTACCTCGCTTCGTCGGGGTACTTTCTGAGCCTCAGTAAAGTCAAAGGTATTAAGTTTTCGAAAGAAGAGATCGCACGGCCGCGTTTAATCGTGTTGACATCCAAGCAACTCCAATCGCAACGAAATCCACAAATTCCATTCAGTCGGCTCAATGCGCACGACTGTGGCCACCACACTCTCATCGAACAGGTTAGCGACCGGGCTTGTGCGGTCGTTGTTACCGATGAACACCTGAAACAAGCCACAAAGTACATACTTTGAGTTAGGAATTTGATATTAATTTTAAGACAAGTGCCACACTCTTAAATAACACCGATAAAGGGTGCGTGGAATTTTTATGAAGATTTGCACAACACAATAACAATACAGTGAATCAACGACCATGAGACTTTAAATCTGCATCAAACCAAGCAGATATAACCAACTTAAATCTGAGGGTTTAGAGACTGTAGAAATTTTAACACCGTATAAAACAACCCAAAGTCCAGAATTATCCTACTTACTTTTCCACACCCCGGGAAAGCAAAAACTTGGCGAAACGCCAGCAAACAGTGCAAAGAGAGGAAACAATTGGACATGGAAGATTATTCGTGAACTTCCAACAACTGCAAGTTGATATCCATGTATTTTATACCTGGGCGTTTCCGTTTCCATCTGTCACGTGCACGAGGTCAGATGAGGGCTGCTCTTGGTACGAAACCTTGTACTTTCTGACATAAAATTGGCTGGACGTCGGGTTGCCTTGTGTGATGACGCCAGACACCACCATGCTATCACCGAGGTTCACTTCGATCCAGGAATCGTTGTTACTATGTAAGCAGAGTGAAATACGACAAGGAACATGGTTTCCAGATACACGTTGGAAGGACGTTGTTTAAAGTTTAATGAGGTTACACTGAGCTGTATATAGGCGCGCGTCAGCTTCACAATTAGGAAACAAAATGGCTGTTCATTATGAGTACTGTAAAGCATGCAAGCATTGTTTAACAACTGTCTGTGTTCACTGGCACATAGAAGTTCCATATGTACCGATATGAAAACTTTAATGCACACTTTGCCACCTGCTGCACACCATACCCGATTTACTTATGACAAAGTTCATTTCAAAGATGGATTTGCACCGGGGAGATGTAAATTAATTTTGGATTTACCCAGGGCCTGCCCGACGTGTATTTATCGCTGTATATCCAAAATTAATGTCAAAGTTCATAGTTGGTGCCTGCGCATGCCTATCAGCAACTTTTTTACAGAGTGTACGGTATATACGTTTTGTATATTCGTTTCTACCCTTCATGGAAGTTGGGAGTTCGTCATCCACGTGTGTCGCCACGAGATTTTTCTTCACTGAGTGTAAACGCAGTATCCAACGATACCTTTTTGTATATTACATCGAAGGATGGGATATAAAGGGTAATTCTTAGCGTCCTTCGAGCCATTTTCGTGTCGATTCGATATTCTTCGTGCCCCGCGGGCATTATATCTCGAGTGACCGCGTGGAACTTTGTACATTTTGTATGGCTTTAATACCAGCCTATTTGTCTCCTTCGTCGTCGTCTTTGTTTATAAAGGTTTTCGTTCGTCTGTTTTGACTTTGCCACGGTTAACATTAGGGCCTTCTTGCTAAAATCGTGTAAGACCTATAAACCACCGGAAGCTGGTTGGCTCGCTGCAGTCTTAATCCAGCCGCGCCGGAATACTGTTGGTGTGGGTAAGTGGTCCACGCTTACTTCTTCTCACCTTTACCATACAGAGGTATACGCGCACCCTACCTCCATTTTTAGGCTTCGGTGTAGAAACCCCATTTACTTGTATTCTGTTTACCCTGTTCCTGTAAATCGGTCTGGGAGCCAATATAGAGCTGCTTAAGCACAAAAATTTGCTTAAGCGCGAAAATCCTTGCTTGATAAATCAGGTTACCAGCCCAAAGTCCGTGTTATGTACACTGTTTTGGAATGGTATTTAGCTGTCCTTTGGTGAGCGTGACAATCAGATAGAGTTTGAGCTGGTAACTACCGTTTTTTAAGGAAGTGTTTTCACGCTTAAGCAAATTTTGTGCTTAAGCAGCTTTATGAAATTGGCCCCAGCCCCAGCTCCTTTGATCGGAACTGCGGCACTCCGCTTGTTTACAAACCACTTTGAAATGAATGCATTACTTGCGCGTCGCTACCAGAAAATCAACTCTCAAGACTTCCAATCAACACGGCTCTTTTCGGCCGATGTGCTGGTGCTTTGCTCAAGGATAAAGCCATTTAAACCACCCCAAACTTCCGTAGCACGCACCCATTCCCGTGCCCGCAGCCTCCTCTAGTAGGGAGTATTTGAGGATGCGGGGGGGGGGTCAGTCGGTTGTGTCATCTTGTCCCTTTGTAACCTACCTCATAGGTGCCCATCTTTCACGGTAGTTGAGGCGTGCAGCGTGGGCGGGGCCCCAGCTGTCACTGCTTGATGCTGAAATTTGTTCATCACGGATAGTCCCGTCCTCCATCCCTAGCGGCCTCGGGTTTGAACACTCGACTGTAGAGGGGACAAATGGAAACTTTTTGTGACAAAAGGAAAACAACTTTTCCACATGGTGACGGAAAATGCATCAAAAGGACCTGTGTCTCTTTTGAGTGAGTGAGATGTGAAATTTTAAAATCGAAAGTTTGAAGATTGGATATTTTCTCCAAACCAAAATGTAGGCCTATTTGTCTCCGCCCCGAAATGAGAATATTTTTCCATAGAACTTTTTCAAGACACCACCCTCAATATATTTTTTACATCTTCAGCAAAAATGACTTTTTTTCACCAACCCGTTTTTAGTTGACGACGACTGCCACAAAAGGTAGGCAAAAATGATCATTTACTTTTGCATTTGCTAAAATAAACTGCCGTGAAACATCTCGTTTGCGTTTCTGGATGACAAAGTATTATTTAAAAAAATAGGTTAATAGTCAAATGAACGGAGTTCGTTAAACGGTGACATGAATTTATATTGTAAGTCTAACTCACCGGCTTGGCTACATCCCCTCTTTCCCGGGCAACGCTCTCGTATCTCTCGCATGACTTGCTCCGTCCAGTGCTCCGGGTTATCAGGATCAGGTTTCAGCGGGGGACCAAAGTAACAAGTCCTCGCCGTGTTCTCCACACAACTCAAGAACACTTGGAATTAAAGACAATCTTCGTTGTAAAATCGTTAGATTTGGCTCAACGCTGGTTCATACTTGGCGCCAATGGAATGCGGCTTTGTGACATCAGAATAAATATTTGCGTTGCGAATTCGCAAAAGTTGCGCACAATTTCAACTCGGAAGAAATACTGCTGCAAATCTGTCATGGCTTCAAACTCTCTTCGCTTGCACGTTCGCATGAAATAATTATGGGCCGGCCTTTAGTCATTCCTTGCAAAAACTGTTAACTACTTCAAGTCTTTTGACATGAGCATGAAGTTTACATGCAACCTCGTTCGCACAGGATGCATTTTGCCTTCTTCATTTTGTCGTTCCGACTGGACTGGAGTCGTAAACTTACCGAGATATATGCAGATTTTCAAAGTGTCATTGAACTTCGTTTTGTAAAAAAGAAAATGTGAACACCTGATGACTTTCTTTCATGAAATTTTTAGAGCTGCTTCATTCATCTACAGGAATCGCATTTCTGCATATTAACCATTTTGTCTAAGGGTGGATGCAATAAAGGTATGCTTCTTTACGTTTTTAAGACATTTTGTGAAAATTGTCTATCGAAAGTTAAGAAAGTTAAGAAAGCTGATTTTGTTTGGTATAGGAAAACTCGGGCAAAAGGACAGTCAGTAACCACAGGTTTCAGATATACTTTAGTTTTAATAATTCAGTGATAGAAAAACTCTACACCAGGAACCTTAAGGGTCATACTGCAGGTCATACTGCAGGCAAATGCAAAAGCGAAGTGAGTTTGACATCACAAAAAAATTGGCAGTGAAATTTCGCTCAAGTTGAAATGTGTTCAACGTTTACGAATTCGCGACGCGAATATTTCATCTACCCCCAGGAATTCGCGTTTGCTTTCGCACGAAGCCTGAACTGGCCTTTAGACATTGCTGTAAGCCTTGTGTGCTTTATGTACTTCAATTCACAATTTGAATTGATGTTCGAGGAACCTTTTCATTCCGAGACGTCAGTACGTGGAAATATGCACCACAGACCTCAATCTCAACAAAGTTCGATTGTTTCTCTCCAGTATTTTCTAATTTATGCGTATTTAGTTCTAGAACAATTGAAAACCTGAGCCTACCTAGCAGAGATGAAAACACCACAGTCCAAGCGGCAACGTTGTCCATTCTCTCAGATGCAACAGAGTGGATGTTCGGTTGCTCGTAAATCATTTAAGTACCCAAACCACACCAGTTTGCCTTGCTAGCCGCGCAAAACTCCGGCTGGGGGAATTTCTAGCCAGCCAACCAGGAATGAGCCTTAAGCTAGGGATGAGAATCTAAATTTTCTAATTGGCTCGTTTTACGGAGTGGGCGGTGCTTAAACTGGAAGCGGCGACTGTGGCAGCCAATCAGAATATTCCAAGATAATTGCGACTTCTTGTTTTACGGCGAAGGTATTGAAAAAATGAATCCGCCATTCGTAAACAAACGAAAATCGATGTTTGCGACACACTTCTTTTAATAACCACCACAACGGCACACCTATAACAATGAATCTATAATTAGAATGGATCTATATCAGGACTGCAGAGCCACGGCGTTTCTAACTGAGGCTACCCATGCATGATGGCCATAATTGAAGTCTTCCAGAAATCAGTATGCGGCTGGACCACAGGTTATACATATGTGGTTATGGTGTAGATATGAAAAAAGGCAAAAACTGCGACACTAACCGAATCCTGAAAGAAAGAGTGTCGATTTGTCCCTGTTGTTGCTAAAGTTTAAATAAGGGTTCGTTCGTTCTATCTTACTTCGTAGGCGGAACTCCGGGAAGGGGGGGGGGACATGTCCCCCGTGAATTTGGTACGGGGGACACAATGTCGAATCCCCCCCCCCCATTTTTAAGGAAAAAAATACAAAAGGAATTGATCGATCGATGATTTTCCCCTTTGATTTTTTTGTAATTGGAATAAGATAATAAACATGGTGTGCACAAAAAATGTAAATTGATGCCCCCCACAATCGAGGAGAGATTTCCGCCCCTGTCTTATTTCGTGGTTGTCGGCTTAATCATCCGCTTTAAAGTGACCACATTTAGTTGTAAAGGAATCAATTTGAATTATTTCTTTTGTTACGAAACCTAATGGATTGTGATTTAAGTTAAAAGATTTAAATTCAAGGGCAGAAAGTTCACCTTCGGTTTGCAACAACGTTTGCTTCAAAGTGCTCATTATTTTCCTTCACCGTTAGACCGCATTTTCTGTCAGTAATTATTTTGTTGAATTCAAGGGGCCATGAAATAGAATTATTTCACTAAATTGTGCTAAAATTCTTGAAATTGCACCCTAAGTTTCAATTAATCCGATCTTAAATTATTGTTTTACAACCTGAACCCACATTCTGGAGCTTTTCTGTTTTTATGCTCATGTGTTTTTGTATACATGAGCAAAACAATGACGTCATCCAAGACACTGAACCTCTAGGTTGCACTACTTCGTGCCCAAAGAATTACTAGAATTTTTAAACACTACCATCGTAGATTTCACTTCGTCTGGCACGTTATGGTCGTGTAAGTATATGGAAATATAGTCTGGGAGCAATCTCTTCTCAGAAATGTTTCAAATAACAAATTTGGCGTTCACAATTCTACAAAAGAGTGCTTGCTCCATTTTCACAAAGTTGCTGTCAAAATGGCATCTGAAAACACTTAAAGACTCAAGCTCACGAAAAAATGCACTGCAGCGATACTAGAAAAAAATTCTCAAGGGGGGAGGGCGGATTTCCGCCCCCCCCGGCCCAATAGGGTTAAGGCTTGGAAAGTAAATGAGAACAGGGTGTGGCCCATTCAGATTCGGGGCCGACGTTCTGTCCCCGTGGCCCATCTCACCATGGTTCGTACTAAACGTTTTGAAGGATAGAATATCCGATTAGTTTCAGACTGTATTTCGTTCTTTGAGCTTCCTTTATTCTCATAGTCATGCCTCACGTCATAGCTTTTATGAGGGTACCATAAATATTAACGCCAATGGAAAAGCAGTGCAATTACGAATGTTGTAACTAAATGCTAAAGACAGCGCAATAATCACACCCAGTATATATACAAGAATAATGCAACAACTACAACGATACAAAGTAAGCAAATTCATTTCTGTTATATGCAGCAACCTATTTATCGATTTTTTATCCCAAAAAGGAGGGAGTTGTGGTATCTTTTGGGTTAATGTCTATGCGAATTTCAATATTCATAAGTAAAACTGGATGTCGTGGACACAGAAACCAAAATGGGAACAAAATGTGGCTTAGCCTAGAATATGGGTTGACTGTTTGGGTGAAACTGGCCTTCTGCGTGTACGGTGCGAGCAACTGTTCACAATAGTTAAGCCATGTCAAAAAGTCTTTTTTCTCTGGTCAGCGCGCATGCGTCGATTTCAAGCATGCGCGTTGATCTTTTTTTTTCTTTGCGAGAGTCCGCTCGTTCCCCGGCGCCCGAACAGGGCGCTGGGAAGGGTAGATGGCTTTGCACTGTGATTATTCCTTTGAGCACGACCTCTGACCTGAAGGTTATCATTTCCTGTTAGCAAATAGTTTATTAAGTTTTTTTCTTGATCAATTTTGGTTGATCAAATAAAGTGTAGTGAGAATATTTTCAGCAATGAAGAAGAAAAGGAAAAAAAATCTATCAAACTGATAACCGCCGCGTTGAAGGAGCTCGCGCGCCTGGCAGAAATTTACCCACAATGCTTTTGTATCCTTGTCATATATCCGCTCACGTGTCTTCCAACAATGTTATTCATCCTAATTTACATTTGTAGGAGTAGTTATTTTTCAGCGGCAACATCAAACGTGTCTTAGACAATGCTTAAAAAATACGCCAAATGGTCAACAACAGCTGCATGCCTAACCACGGTGGCATCCGAGCAACTCAAATCGCAGATCCAACCAGTTATGCCATTCAGTCGGTTCAATGCGTACTGTTGTGGCCACCACACCCTCATTAAACAGGTTGGTCACAGGGGTGTTTCGGTCTGTGTTACCGGCGAACACCTGCAACAACAAACAAATCAATCGATCGGTCGGTCGGTCGGTCAATGTCCGTGGTCCTGTAAGATAACCCCTTTCTCTTAAAATCCTTTTCCTGCTGATTTTATTTCCCTTGTAACTTGGTAGAAAATGCTAACCTTCATACACACGATGCGTTGGTGCAGTTGTGTACGAGGTGGCTTCATCAGAGCGGGAGTTACAATAAAGAGACTCCTGACTGCTTCAAAAGGTGACGAAAATTAATTTTGCGAAATATCATCTGAGTTTGTTTTTTCAGTTTATAGCATGTAGGTTTCCAGATTTTTTAGTAGTTGAAGTCTTTGTTGCTAATGGCCGTTGCGATGTGCCGCCGAGGCCATTTTTGCGCATGCGTGCATAATCATGAATTTATCGGCGAAAAAGTCCACTGCGAAGTAGGGAAATTACTGCGTTCATTATCAACCAGCAACTACAAGGTATCACATTTTATACGCACCACGATGTTCCCGTGTCTATCTTTGACATGTGTACGCTCAGATGAAGGCTGTTTTTGATAGGACACCTTGTACTTCGTAACCCACCAATCGCCACCCGGATCTCCTTGGGTAATGACTCCAGACACCACTGTCCTTTCACCGAGATCCACCTCGATCCACTGATTAATACCGTTCTTTCTGCAGACAATACAATCGCATAAAGATCGGTGAAATAACAGCAAATCGTAAACAAACTATGTTAATTGAGGGTTAACAGAAAAGCACAGATACGACTGCAACTCTTCCACTTATGTAAGGGCATGGATCGAGGGAAAGATCATATATATTCAGTAGGCCAAATTTTTGTCCGGCTTTCTGACCGCGGAAATCTTGTTGGCCTCGCCCGATTTGTTATTTATTCTACTGTTTCTACTGAAAGTCATTGAAAAGGGACACGTAAGATGTCCTGTGGTGTTTTAACCCTCGGGAGTGATTGAATGTGATCCACTGATATTATTGAATACTTTCGACAAAAACGTGAAAGTTCGTGTTGGTCTTCCATTATCCATAGGTTAGCTTTGGCTAGTTCAGAAACTGTTAGCATCGTAAAAGGTCGCCTCACAATCTCCAGTGGCTTGACCCAAACAGGGGTGTTACGGGTACAGGTTTTATACGCCCGTGGTATGGGTTGTGTCGTTTCCCTCTTATACCTACGCGGCTGCTGACCATGCTCTGTCGCCATTGAGGCGTGCGGCCTGGGGAGGCCAGCCCCCATACATACTGGACGCCGAGATTTTTGCGTCGGGGATGGACCCATCCTCCATCCCTAGCGGCCTCGGGTTCGCACACTCGACTCTCTCTGTGGGAAAACGGGGAGAATAGGATCACCATTTGTAAAAGAATGCTTAGAAACAGAGTCGAGATTAAAAGTGTACTCAATAATCAGAAATTACAGTAACACAAGGAGAGAGGCATGAGTGTTGAGTGGGGACGAATAAATGCAGTCCACAGTATGAAACCCCTTCTTTTAAAAGTTCATGTCCTCTGCCTTTTCCAATCACGGGACCTTCTCAAACCAGTGACAAAACTCCTTGACAAACCACGTGCAAGATTTCATGGCGAGCTGATATGGAAGTTGTAGTGCTTTAAAGGATAAGCTTGAAACGTCATTGCCAAATGATGTCTTTGTTGCCTTTCACATTTCCCTTTTCGGCTATCTGGCAATTTTCAACGCAATCGGTCTTGAATTCCACGAGTGCACCCGCAATGTCACGTGACTTATCAAATGATAAAGTCAATATCTCATCAGGTCTAATCCGGTCTAAACCACGTCCCTTATGTATATGAAGTCTCAATCAAATCAGACCCATACTTCAGAAAATACTGTGCCTTGCAGAGTGCACCTTTAATGTCACATGACTTATCACTTGATGACGTCATCACCACATGATGTCACTTTTCGTCTATAACACTTTCTTCTCTATCTTTACACGAAGTTCCAACCCAATTGTTCATGTACATCATATCGTACCACGTGACGTGTCACCCGATGACGTCATTATCAGATGATATCACTATTCGTCTATGACACTTCCCTTTCTAGATTATTATGCAAAAAAATCAACCGAATCGGACTTGGACTTCACGAGATATGGGGCTTCAAAGGATACGCGTTAAATGTCACGTGACCTGTCAACAGATGACATCAACGTCATATCGTGTCCATTTTCGTCTGTACAATTTCTGTTATATTATAGCTGGAAGGTTTCAGCTCAACTGGGCATGCACTTCAGGAGTTATAGTGTTCTTGAGAGTAGATCTTTAATGTCATGTGGCCCATCACCTGTTGACGTCATCACTGAGTTGTGTCAATTGTGGTCTATAACACCTCTCTTTCTACCCACCCAGTTTTCAACTCAATCAGACATGTATTTCCGAGGATACAGAGAACTGAAGTTTGCACTTTTAATGTGACCCTCGATTACGTCACAGTGACGATTTTCTCAGACACCATTGTGGGCTGACTGCCTAAATATGTACCCAATACGAAGTCAGTCAGATGGATGAGTGCCTCAGTCTTTGATGATTACCAACTTGGACAAAATTAACAATTGTCCACATAAGCTCGGCAGTTTGGGCAGTCAGCTGTAGCGGTGTCACTCTTCCTCGCTGAATGTCTCCGGTGCATTACAGCCGACCGCCAAGCGGAGGAACTCATCTCAGCCAACAGTTGTTGGTCAACACTACAGGCGTAATTAGTTCGCTACTGCGGGGCACCCTTCTTTCATCCCAGCTGTCACTCTCTGAGGTCGAGGCACTAGGCTACGACTGAGCCACAGAATCCCCGGCCGCTAGGTGCAGCGTAGACCCCGTCGGTAGTCAGAGATGAGGAGGATTTTGGATCTTTCAATAGGTGTTTGGGGTCCGATTTGCAATTAATGAATACAAGAGGAGGATTTAGAACCCGTTACCTGTTGGAACGGGGCGGAATTCGGGGTTCAGGGGTTCTTTTATTGCAGGCCCAGCTGTCCGAACTCTCCTCAGTTAAAAAACCAAACGGACTCGGTTGACAGGAACACACGGTATAATTCACTCCGTTGGAAAAATGCGTGTGGCCAGGAGGGTTGGGAGGGGGGTTTTGCCTTGGGATGAAGGGAAATAAGATATTTTCCCAACCCAATCTTTTTTGGGGGGGAGGGGAGCAAAGCACCAATAGGCTTCCCCATCCGCCAATGGTTAAGATCGTAATATGTCAACATACAACTGTAAATCAAAATGCAAAACATTGGGCGCTACGCCCAGAGTTTCACGGTGTGATCAGTCTCCCTTTTTTCTTGTGTCTTTTTTGTATCTTTCCTTTTTGCTGGCGGCGAGGGGCCCCTGAAATCCATGCACACTGCCGTCAACCAAAGCACCACAAAAAGTAATCGTGGTATTTCGAAAATTCTGTGTTGAAACGCCTTCATCCATAGACCTCTGATGTTCAACATCCTTAAAACTCGCTGTCAATTCCAGTGAAGTGTAACAATTGAGTAATCATAATTCCTTTATATTCAGTATGAGAGACATACCACTCAAAAAGTCAGAGAAAATGGGAAATCAATTGAAATTACTCATTTCAGTTAAAAGGAAAAGCCCACAGAAAAACTTTATAAGTAGAAAACAGAAAAGAAAACTATTTTCCGGTACTTTCGTGTTTCCTACCAACAAATGGTGACGTTCCATAAGAAATTTGTCATTTTAACCTATACTGCAACTGATCAAAACCGTAAACATGTCGAACCCCCCAAAAAACAACAAAAAAGCAAAACATTCCACTGTTTTCAAACTTGTTAAATATACACTACTAAAAAAGTTAAAAGGACCAATTTAAGTTTTGTGTATACTTTTTTATATGTGATATTTTACTGCTGAAAATGCGCATTTGATGTTTTGAAACAGTTTTCTTTTAATTTTTTATTCAAATGAGAACGCCCTCTAGAAATGAAAGAACTAGACCCCACTCATTGCTTGGAAAGAATTACAAGTGGTCCTTAACTTTTTTTGAGTGGTATATTGTTTCAAAGAAAACCTCCTTTCCAGTTCAATTCAACAGCATTTATTTATCAGGATAACTCACCAGCTTGGCTACATGCCCCCTTTCCCGGGCAACGCTCTCGTGTCTCTCGCATGACTTGCTTCATCCAGTGATCTGGGTTATCAGGATCAGGTTTCGGTGGGGGACCGAAGTAACATGTCCTCGCTGTGCCCTCCACACCACTTGAGAACACTTGGAATCAAAGACAGATAAATATCAATATCACGATAACTTCTCTAGGACGCAATTTGGCTAACCTTATTATTATTATTTTTTAAAATGCTTGAAACGTTTGTTCATTTTTTATCAGTAGTATTGTTATTTTGTTTATCATAGTCCGTTTAATATTAGCAACAATCAAAGGCAGGTAGATGTCAATCCAATCTGGACTTCTTTTGTGTGGTCCATTTAGCCCGTCATATCGCCAAATCATTCGGGAGATATCTCAGTAAGTTGAATTTCATGTATTCTGGGTTTTTTCAGCGCGATTCACTTATATGCACACAGAATTGGAAGTGTCAATGCAATCTTTAGTGTATCAAGGGGAAAAGGTCTGGATTCTCTGTTAGAGAAGAATTACAGAAAAGTAGTTAGTGTCTTAAAGTTTTGACTTGTGCCAAAGGTTGGTGGAAAAACTTGACAATCCAAGATCTTTTCGTAGTGTTTTAAAATGGTGGGAGACATTTGACAAAATGACATGTACATCCAAACATTCGACAATCCTTGAGAACTCACTGAAATGGTAGGTTTGCTCAGCAATATCTCACCTGAGAAAACTTCGCCGTCCAGCACATTTGTTTTGTTTGCCTATTTTGTAATTACATGTGTGTAATTACAGCTGTCAAATCAAGGCAATCGGTTTGGACCAATGCCATTCTGATTGTTTGTTCGGTTAAGTTTTCTTTTCAGAAAATTGCCACTCGATTTTTGAATTTCGAAACGTCACTTTCAACTGCACATACAGTAACAGAATATTCCACACAATGTCCCCCTCCGTCATGTTTGTCCAGGATTGTCTTGGATAATTTTTTTCTACCCGATCCAGCAAGCGCGTTTTCGTAGTTTCTTGTAGTAAATTTAACACTTTTTCGTCAAAAAAAAAAAAACAAAAACAAAAAAAAACTGTCCTGGCTTTGCTCTCAAACGCCCGTTTCCGAGACAAAGTCAGCCCAAATTCTATACATTTCGGTGAACTTAATATCAGTTGGGCCTAAACGCGTGAGGCTATTAATTTCAAACGAACGCAGCAACGAAACTAAGTGATGGATAGAACTGGACCGCAAGTGTGCTTTTAAGCGAATGCTTTTATACATATACCAAGTTTTGTTTACATTGAACCAATTTTTGAAATATCACAAAGACGATTTCACATCAACCGCTGTTCGATGTTATTCTTATTTAAGGATTTGGCATTTTCGGTGATAACAGGTTAGGCCTACCGAGATTCAAATAAACCAGGAAAAAGGAAGTTACCACAAATGCCCCAGTTACATAAATAGGCAGCTTTTGATGTCAATTAATGTTAGTGAAGCAATTACTGTTATTTTCTGCAGAAATATTCACTGCCAAATAGAGTGGGAATTACTTAGACTTAAACATGAAACAAAGAACGGGCTTACCTGCTATTGCAGAGACAATCACAATCCAAGTGGCCTTTTTGTTCATTGTCACAAACTACTGATGCTGAATTATGAGCAGCAAACCCGGAGATTACCCGTATTTATCACTGACTCCCAAACCTCCTCGGACGGCCTCAAGGCCATCTTAACCGGTGGACGTCGTTGGCAGTCGGTTGGTATTGTAGAAAGGTACTTATGTGAAGCACTGTCAAACGTGATAGAGTCATGCGATGAAATATTAATGGCATTTTGCAACAAAACGTCAAACATATCAATTGACAACTGTGTGATATGTCAATTTTTGTTACGTCCACAGGATAAGCATGACGTAGGTTGCATTTATAAAACGGACATTAAATAAAATATCATGTGTGCTAAAATCCTCATATAACAAAGTAGTTTCGAACGTTACTTTTAGTAATAATGGATTCAGTCACTGGTAGATATTTCAAGAGTGCTTTTGCGAAATAATTGTGTGACTTTTAACAAGAAATTTTAATTGATATTTAGTGATAAAAACATGTCATTAAAAACATTAAAAGATTGAAAAGAATCCAGCTTTGGCTGCACCTTTGGCGTGGCTTTGCTGTAGAAAATATTCTGGTTGGAAAGCAGACGGCTATCCCTGATAAGTTGCATTGAGTGCAAGCTTTTTCTCGTCTATCCTATTTCAAAGGGATAGACAAGAAAAATTAATAAAATTAACATATGTAAAATTGAGCGAAGGTATACGTTAACAATTTAAAACATTATCCTTGAACTTAACTGAAAAAAATAACAGTGACAGTCTCACAAAATAAGCTTCCACTTTAAAACATTTTTCAAGCTAGACAATATGGTGTGTGGGTGTCCATGTGAGTTTGTTTCTGCATTCAACTGGGGACCCTGAACAATAGCGGACGATAAGGTCCCCGATTGACAGAGGGTCCCCGATTGACAACTGTGTACAAAACAAATGGGTGGTCTTCTAAAAAGTTAAAGTAAAAACAAACGAGGAACAATAGGGGGTCCCCAGTTGCAGGCAAATACACACGTTTTTGTGTGTGTGTGTACGTGGGGCGAAGGCTACACTCTCCATGCCCTGTAGAGCCACATTTATCCCCGTGTCACCGCTGCTCAATTAAGCAAATATTTGCAGCACCTCTGTAATAATTCAACCAATGACAACTTTCATTTTGTTCCTTGTGTGATAATGAAATTAGTGGGTACCATATATAAAACAGTAACTACTGGAAAGTGACACAGACGATGCAAGTACAGCTATTAACTGCCTATTCCTTGCCTTGACCTGTTGGTGAAACTTGGCTTTCAGTGTCGAGATTATTTATTACCGTTCATTTTAATCCAACAGAGAAAGGTAACACAACCCCTCCTCTTACACCAAACCACATGCTTCTGCCCTGTCCAGGTCTTTTATTAATTCATGTCTTTTTTTTATAAATCATAATTCAAAAACAGACGTGGAGGAAAGCGGGAGCATCTGAACATGAAATGAAGGACGATGACGATTATACGAAAAAAGATGAAGGATGTTTTTTCCAAGTTTGTTTTTACGAGATTTACCTTTTTCAATGTTTTTTTCTTACGGGATATTGCTTTTGAGATCGTTCCCTGTGATCTATTTCTTGAAACATTGTCTCCACGTTGGAAACATTTGCTTTCACGAGGAATATTTTTCTAAAGTTTTTTCCCAGGAGATTTCTTTTTCAATTTTTTTACGAGATATCAGAAGGTGAACAGTGACCCAATTACTGTTAATCGGTGACTTTGCGTTACCCATATGAAGCATTGTGTATGTGTAAACGTTGTGAATATGTCGAAAGAAATAGCCGTCGGGTATTTTCATGGGTGCTGCGTCCTAGTGAAGCGTCGTGTGCGCGCCATCAGCTACGCATCGGGCAATGATTTCACACTCAATTCCAACACCATTAAAAGCATTGCACGCTCTTTGGTTCTCTTTTATTTGAGGTTCGAATCTCAATGTCAAACTCTGGGAACCTACGGCTTAACGGTGTCTGGTACGCAGAACAAACAAATTATGACTGTGTTTATCACCCGTCAAACGATCGTGAATTAATTGCTGTAATAAATAATTGGCTTTATTGGGATGACCAAAATAGAAACCGGTCTTTCAAGGACAAAAGTAAATTTTGAATTGCCTGCATTGATAGATAGATCAATGAATGGATAAGGTGAGTGAACCTTGTAGGAAAACTGGGTCTCAAAAGAAGCGCTTCTGAGAAGACTTCATTAGACTGGCCCCGGTAAAAGGCTGGAAAAATATGTCTCATAAAACGTAATTTAAAAAAATAACTCGTAAAAATTATATAAAAAATATGGCTTGTTAAAAAAAGTAGAAAATTAGACCGTTTTTGTCTCTTTGCACCAGAGCATAGGGCTTTTTGCATTTCTAAACTTTAAAATACATATCTCGGTATGTTTGCATATGCTACAAATATAGGTTTAAAATAAAAACAGGGTATGCACAAAAAATTATAATTTTACAAAATTTGAAGAACGGCGCATTTTGATGTCTCAAAATTCTCTAAACATGCCACACATTGATACAACCTTCACCAATTCAACGAAACTAGTAATGAAGAAGGACTTGTTTGTATTATCTTGATATTTGGCACAGTAAGATATACTCGGTGACATCTGTGTACTGATGGATACACCTGTCAACTGGTTTCAAACAATGCCGACATTTTTATTTTCATATATTTGTAAAGTTATATAGCTCCATAAACTTGGCAGTTTTAAGCAAATTATCTGAGTGACAAAGCGCGACAATTTAACGTAGCACTTATCATACAGCAAAAATATTATTGCCCTTAAAATAAACAGATTCTTAAGATAAGACTTGAAGGTTTTAATGGCGAAAGAGCTGTATGAGTAAAACGCTTGCGGTTACACCATGGATCAATCTCTTTCTTGAGTATGTGTGGTTCTGAGTTTTTTCCGGGTTCTTCTCAGAACCACATATACTCAAGAAAGAGATTGATCCATGGTGTAACCGCAAGCGTTTTACTCAGATCATGTTGTCTTGTTTTGACACCAAGAACCAGAACATATTAACCCACTAAAGAAGATGAGGTCAAAAAGCACGAAGGAAACGGGAATGTAAGACCACAAAGACAGTCTTTAATCTTGGACAGAGCGAGCTGTAACATTTCTACCTTGGTGTCCCCGTTTTGATCTGTCACGTGCACACGGTCAGATGAGGGTTGCCTCTGATGTGACACTTTGTACTTTTCCACATACCACCCACCCCTCGGGCCTCTTTGTGTGGTGACGCCAGACACCACTGTTCTCACAGCGAGGTCAACCTCGATCCAGGAGTCTGCGTTGCTATGTACACATAGGGCAAGGGGATGATGAACGATGAAATAAAATTCCGCCATAAATGCGCTTGTAAGAGAAGGGATATTGGCAGGAAAACAATACGAAAATTCCAATTGTTTTAAGACAGGCTCATACATAGATAACTGCTGTGGTGGCATGGTCAATGGTGTGATCGAAAGTATACTTAATATTAATTATACGTAAATTTTCGACGGAATTTTTGGAAAGGGTCTCGAATCTGATTGTTGGCCTGCATATACAAAACATTGAAACATAATTCAAAATAGCCCCCGTCATTTTCTAAAAGGTCACGAACAAACCGATTATCGCTAATAAGCACTTCTGTATTACCTACTTGTGTACATATGGTATTGTCTGCCCAGTGTATAAGGTATGTGGGGAATGCGAGTGGGGTCTATGAGGGTGTGTAGTCTCCCATGGATACCTACCGGTTGGGTGCCCATCGCTCGTTACTGTTGAGACGTGCATCTGTGGCCAAACAGGAACCTTGAAGACAGTCCTTGTTACTGGACGCTGAGATCCGTTCATCGGGGATAGTCTTGTCCTCCATCCCTAACGGTCTCGGGTCTAAGCAAGGAACTGTCGCGGGTCCTGGCTCTGTAGGCCCTTCCTCTACAATCAAACGTGGAAACAAATGAAACAATTTCGTTCGTGACCATACACTCTCAAATTTGCATCAACTTAAAAATTCATCACTGCAAAATGTTAAGGACGGTTCAAACATTAGACAAATCACAGAGCAGGGAAAAATAATAGCAAAACGTGGTTTTTTTTAACCATTCGAATCAGTACGACACTCCACGATCAACACAACCACAGAAACGTCACAGAAAAGAATCCACCTTGAGCACCCTCTCATCGGTTGAAAAGAGTCATGTTGGTGGGAGTGTCCTAGTATGATGTTAGTAGCAATGCCACCGCAACGCATTTCGTAGTTATTCGTGACCAAGCGAAGTGAAGGAGCCTTCGTTGGTAGGAAAATTGCGCCATCTCTTGGTCACGCTCGTGGCGCATACGTACTCAAAGGTCAAGTCCCAGTGGTTTGTTATCGATACATTATTTCTAGTTCTCACGCCCAAACGGCGGGAATTTGGCCCAAGAACGCTGTTCTCGGAACAGGATCACTATTTTCCAAGTGTCTTCAGAAAACTTAGAAGGGAAAATGAACCGTCGTCCTATTTGCCCTGGATTGGTCTACTCAGGCGCGATATAAAAAAAAACGAGGGCTTATCTGTCTGTGTGACAACAGAACAGAGGGCTTTTTCGCATTCTGTTGTACATTTGAACAACTCAGGCATCTTCACATCAAGTCATTTTCGTATACAACACTTCTCTTTCAAGTTATTTACAAAGTTTCAACCAGATATAGCATGTATTTCAGGAGATCTAGGGCCTTAAAGTGTGCACCTTTAATGTCACGTTACTTGTCTCCTGATAACGTCATCATTATATCAGGTCGATATTTCTCTGACTCCGATCGGACATGTACTTCAGGAGATATAGGGCCTAAAAGAGTGCACGCTTATTGTCACGTGACTTGTCTCCTGATGACGTTCTCATCA
The DNA here is from genome assembly GCF_054643075.1 of Acanthaster planci. NCBI lineage: Eukaryota > Metazoa > Echinodermata > Asteroidea > Valvatida > Acanthasteridae > Acanthaster > Acanthaster planci. Next base: position 1,075,905 of record NC_141796.1, read on the forward strand.
CATCAGGTCAACATTCGTCTGTAAAACGTCCCTTTCTAGTTATAATGTCCTTTCGGAGAAATAAGGCTTTGAAGTTTACGGATTTAGTGCAAGTAGAAAAACGTGTATACAACCTATGGGAAAAATAAAATATTCAAAACCAATATAGAATAAGGTGATTACGTCATCATTCCATCATTCAATTTCAATAAATCTTTCATCAGTCTTTGTTGGCTATCACTTTGTCAACGATCAAGCGTCGCAAATTTACCAAAATTGTGGCTCGAAAACGTGTACAAAATTAATGGCCTGTAAACTCGTTTGCAGAAACACTGCTCCTCTAAGTTCATGTCACGTGATTTGCGCTTAAACTGAAGAATTTTTATGAAATATTACTTCATATTCGGACTCTTAGGCATATTTCAAATAAAATAACAGAGCCTAAAGTACCTGATTCCTCTTTCGTATTTGTAGTAATCTTGAGCCGAAGTACAAGACTACTCGCTCATTTGTATTAATTAGAAAAACGTGTCCAAAACACATGGGGATAATAAAATATTCAAAAATCAATATAAATAAGGCGATGACGTCATCATGACGTCATAAATTAGGCAATGAGTTTGAATCATTTTCTTCGCCGGCAGTAACTTTAATGACGATTGAGGATCGCGAAGTAACCCAAAATTAATTGTGCCTTGAAAACGTATACAATGTCAATGGGCTAAAATAGATAGGCGAAATCAATAATAAATCACCCTATGACGTCATCATGACGTCACTCTTCGGCATACATCTATGCAATGATGACTATGCCTATGCCAACTTTGAATGCTGTGCGACAAAGATAAATGGCAAAAGTACTGCACGGAAAAAAACGTGTGCAAAAAACTGCAAAGTCTATGGGCTTGTGGCCCAAAAAGAAGAACCCCCCAAAAAACAATCCCGACCAACAGAAAGGTTTTTCGCAATTTCCAAAACAAAAAAAGAACAAAAGAATGCCCTAACATTAGCTACCGCTAATGCAATCCAGGGGACTGTCGCGCATAGAGATATGGGCATCATGAAGCAGGGAGGGCGTTTGCTCCTTTCCCCAAAGGCGACTGATCAATAAATGAAGACAGGAAGGGGGGGGGGAGGAAATCAAAAATCCTTGCGATTGTATCTCTTCCAAAATTGACTCATTGTTAGTTTGAGAAAGCTTTGCTCCCCCCATAAAAGAAATGGGGAAACATGTAGCCTTTTTCAGTACTCGCGGTGTTGAAACTGTTGGATGGTGAAACTGTGAACAGAAATGTGGGATTTTTGGATAAAGATTAGACAAAAGCCGTGACAACAATAAGCCGTTTGCCAGTATAATTTGAATAAAATATTGTGCACTGAATTATTCAAATTCACGTGAACATGACAATTTGAATTCTGCATATTGAAGACACTGTTGCTATACCTCGTAGGTTTTTGGCGTGTATAAGTACTGTTTTTGATGCTTAAAAATTTTTAAGAAGGGCCCATTGGAACCAGTCCACTCCAGAGATGGTGGTCGCTATGCAAAAGCCTGCCCTGAATCATAGAGCAATTGTGTCTTTAGTCTATCAATTTCAAACGGTTACGTTCATACGCGATCAAAAAACTCAGTGTACTAGATTTCATTCAAATTTAACAGGCAGGAGGCTTATTTGTTCAGTGTTGCTCATTTTTGACATTTGAAAACTATATTTTGGGATTCCCCTGTTTCTTATTGTGCCTATGAAATGAATCCAAATGTCCTTTAAATATGGTATCGATTTCAAAGCAAAACGTTTTGGGAGCTCTTTCAAAATCAGAATTATTGAAATGCAAATCAAGATGACTTACCAGCTGGGCTACGTCCCCTCCTTCCCGGGCAACGCTCCCGTATCTCTGTCATGACTTGCTTCATCCAGTGATCCGGGTTATCAGGATCAGGTTTCGGTGGGGGACCGAAGTAACACGTCCTCGCTGTGCCCTCCACACCACTCAAGAACACTTAGATACAAAGACATATACCTATAGTTGATATCATGATGACTTCGGTGAGAGACAACATGGCTATATTTGGTCTTGTGGTTCAAATGTCCGTTTCAGATTATTTGCAATTGACGTTAAACACGTCCCCACCAAGCTCTGTATGTTTCATCCCACTCATGCAATAACCATAACAATTAAAATCATTGGAATTGCTTGGTCAGTAAAGTTTGAATGATTCACGGCGGCGTTCAAGCTTTCGCAGTGCCTTCAGAAAAGGTAAGAACAAATTGACATGGCACTCTTTCACCCAAAACAAATGTCGGCATTCTATCCCTTGCTGGATTTTGGGAAAGTTGCTGACAGCTCCAAATATTCTGGCATTTCTCTGACTTGTGAAAGCTGATTAAAACCCCATAATTGTCGTAATACCTCCAGTTGACGTGTTATGCATAAAATAGATTCTTATTTCGTCACCGTTTTATTCTAGCAGTGAGAAAAGTCACCAGATAGAACGACTTTTCCCATCAGCATGGTCGTTGTGGGAGGGCTAAAAACGGATGAGGCAAGGAGTCAATGAGCGTAGCAAAACCGTCGACTGAAAAGATTGGAATTATAGGCAAGGTATTATTGTAAAGCAAATGCTTTACCCAGTAATCGCCCAGTTTAAGAAAATGAAACGTGCACATTTCTGAGGCTGGGTGGAACTAAAAGAAGGAATCAAATGATAAAAAATCGGCATGACCAAAACAATGATGTTACAGAATATTATTTGCCGAAAGTTAATGTCAAACGAATACAGATGATTTCTGTTTTGAAAAAAAAATAATCACAACATGGAGAAAAAAACATTAGGTTTCAATATGAAAGGATGAAAACCCTACCTGTCAGTGCAGACACGATCAGCACCAACATTGCAGCTCCGCCCATTTCTTCAGATGTTACTGAATTTGAAGCACAAACAGTCCCTCGTTTTTCCTATATTATCTTTTCTCGATCAAACCATCAAACCCTATCCGCGCAGGCAGCTCAGATGCAGAAAATAATTTTTTAGCAGCAACCAGTGGGTCTGCTGTTCGCATTTATCTCTTTCTCTCAAACCCATGTATGTTCATGCCCCATAGATACAATATTCATTACAAGTGCGCATGTACACTTCAATTTCAAGCCAAAAACAACAGTTATTCGTGCAAGCAGACAACATTATAGCGTTGAATTGTTTACGACTGACGTATAAAATACCTAAACGTAGAAGCATAATTAACTTTTGGGAGGATCTAAACATGGCACCACGAACAACACACGGTTTTCCTGCATAAGTGAGATTTTTAAATAATGGTAAATCTCAGAACAGTATGAAAAAATGGATTTTATGGACCCTTTCTAACCAAAAAAATCGAAATTGCAAAATTTCGCACTAATTTCATCAATTATTTTTAATACAAAAGACATTCTCACCAAAATCTTGCAGGAAATTAAAGATTCAAATTGGTTGCATTGGTTTTAGGCATTTAGTTTGAATCCGCTGGACAACATTTTTATCAATCAGGTCATTTTAAATCACCCCAATATCGTATCGATCCAATGGTGCACGAAATTCCAAAGCCATTTTGTATCCATTTTTATTAGCAAAATAGTATATCCAATAAGAGGATGATGATTTTCTGTTATATTGTACCGATTTGGTAGGCACTGATACCATTTCACAATGTACATGTAGAATCGTTACATTACTGGCATTTCCAGTTCATCACTTCTGCTGCTGTGGACACAGACCAGTGCGGTACCGAGACGTCAAAGTCGTTGAGTCCGCCCCAGCACACAATTGTATATGTCACGCGTTCACATGTACACAGGCATACAAGACTGGATTTGACCTGTGACTCGCCGTTACAAGAATATTACTCAAACGTTTCCCTTACAAGAGCACGGTCAAGGGTATCCCCTCTTTGAAAAAGCAATAATTCCTGACTGTAAGGATTAAGTTTTATTAGGACATAATTTTTTTTCAGATGAGATACGTGACGTATTCTTCCATTACAAAATGTCTGGATTCACAGGATTTGGCACAAAAATTTGAACGCTTTTTACAACAATTTACATCCGGCAGATTCCCATTTTTTTTATTGTAGTCACTTATTAAAACAGTCTTCTAGTTTATCTGAATCTAGTTTTTATAACCGGAAAAACTCATATTGAATAGATATTGATTAAAGTTTGCAACCATCAATTTTTTCAGGTGAAAATAAAATAGTTTTGGGTTATTTAAAAACACATTTTCAATACGTTTTCTGAGGCTTGGGACAAAATTAGTGCTACCTAAAAATAAAACGATTAATGCAATTTGAATTTGTCATGAAAATTTTCATTATATTATAATGACAGTTTCATGACAATCCAAGTTGCATTAATCGTTTCCTGGAAATCTATTAACAAAGATGACGCCTCGTTTTGCAATCACATCGCAGACATAGCCTGTTGCTATACCGTTGTTAAGTGCAAATATTGCGCGTGCGTACTTTGGTAATGAGCGTCATGAACATACGTCAACCACCCTGCATTCCGTTGCGTAGAGGCAACTTAACAGGTTGCAGTCATTGCATAGTAACCATGTCAGGAGAGATAGGCCGACCCAGAGAACAGGGATTGATGGGTTCAAGTCTACATCGTGGGTCCATTGCTGTGATCATTGAAGTGTGACAACCATAGACCTGTCTGTTTTGCACGAAAATTGCAATCCAGATCCTCGTAATTCCAGAGTAGCATCCGTTAATTATTAAACCTTCTAGTATAAATGGCAGCAAATACCCAAAGCTACACTGACTCAGTTTTTGCGAAGCATGAATGTTTTCACAAAGAAACGAAGCCTTATTCTTGAGTGCATTAGCAGCAAAACTGTACACAAAAGACGGTGGCCATTGGATACCGAATTTCAATGTCCCAATTCGCAATTACTTGCAGTCACGTGGTTCAAAGGGGGCTGATGAGAGAACCGTGGTGTTACTATGGTCAAATATCTTAGGGGGCACAAGGCGAGGTTGAATACATTTGCAACGAGGCTTAATATTATTATACTCTATGTACGTACATTCCAATATTTCAAATAATGGGTACCCAGGGGTACTTTTACGTGCCCCCAGCCAATGCGTGACGGAAATAAGGGGAAGGGGTCCCCAAAAGAGGATATTTAAAAACGGGAGGAAGGGGTTGATGACGGAAGGGGGCAGAGTTTCGTCCATTATTATCTTGTGGCCCAGGTCTCATTAAAAAAATTTTTAATTCAACTTTTATTCACAAATTTTGCATGCAATGCAAGTATGGTGTACAGGCTTTCATAAATAATATTCCATTCTTATTAATCATTAATTATTTTACTCAGTCCTAACTGACCACTGACGGGTTTGTTCTCATGTACACAGAGACCTATGTGAAGGCCTATTGTTTACATCTCCCTGTTGCTGTCATTGTTCAAATTTTTAGGACGCCTGGAAGAGTTGTGACACGTGGCTACATGGTGTCATTGTGGCCAATGCTGACCAAAAAAGTGGTTGATATGGTTCAAAAGACTAAACTACTTGGTTAAGTTTAGTTATAAATAATCAACCATTTAATCCGTCGATCCAACATCCTAAATTACATTGCTTTTGTCACTACAGGCATGAAATACTTTAATTACTACTGCACGGGAAATTAGCTGCATAATTGGAAAACTAGATCAAAATTAGAAAACTAGATTACAAGACTACGAGTTTGCATTCAATGTAGATTTTAGACATAAAATGAAGTTGCACTCTGAGGAAATTGGGCGCTTAATTTTTCAAAAGTAAATCATTTGATTAACTAAAAAAACAGGGATCTTGAAAGTGCGTTCTATTTTGTACAAACACAAAAGCCTCTTTTACTTATTCATGTGCACATTTTGTTCCAAAATTGTAAGCAAAATAGCTGCATTTACAAGCCTGCCAAAATTTGCTCACTTTCAGCTTCAGTGGAAGTTTATATTTTTACCAATTTAACCAACTTCTGTGAAACATTGTAAAAGTTTTACCATATGCTTTTATAACAACCATCCAGTCATCTTGATGTTTATTGTCCGGGTAGTAATTCTCAAAAGCAAACAAAATATGTACTGTTACAAGCACCGAACGTGTGAGTTAATCAAGGCGACATCCAAGCAACTCAAATCGCAGTCCAATGTTGATGAGCCATGCAGTTGGCTCAATGCGCACTGTCGTGGCCAACACACTCGCTTTGAACATGTTAGTGACCGGGGTGTTGCCGTCAGAGTTACCGGTAAACACCTGAAATAAAAGTGAATAGCATTATTATTTTTAAGGCATTGCCTGATAAAACTTCGCAGTTCTAAACACGAAATGCTGAACAAAGCACGGCAGCTTTTAGTTTTCAACCCCCCAACCCCCCCCTAAAAAAACAGAGCGAAACAATACAACACCCATAATACAAGAATTAAAGGAAAAGATGCCAGAAAACACGAATGTAATTTATTTTTAAGTTATTGCCTGATACATGTATATCAACTGTGCAGTTCTAAACACATAGTGTTCAATAGTGCACGGCAGCTTTAATTTCCGCCCCCCCCCCAAAAAAAAAAACCACGAGGAACTACAACACGTATGATACAATAATCTTTTTTTGACACCAAGAACCAGGATAAAGCCGGATGTACAATGCAAACTCAAGGAAAGGAAAACACAAAAGAATTAGGAATGACAGATTGCGAAGGATTGATCAATTTCGGGCAAAATTAAGTTGATATCTCTCTACCTTGGCCTCGTCGTTTCCATCTGTCACATGTACACGGTCAGATGAGTGTTGCCTCTGATACGACACGAGGTATCTCTCGACATATGCGAAGCCCCATGGGCCTCCTTGCGTGATGACGCCAGACACCAGTGTACTCACAGCGAGGTCAACCTCGATCCAGGAGCCTCTGTTGCTACGTACACAGAACAATGAAGAACAATAAAATATCAGCAATCCAAATCCAACAGGATTAAAGCTAAGCTTTTGAATGGATGTAGACGCTCTACCCTGCCCTTCGATTTTTCAAAATGATGAAAATAGTGGTGAACACAAAGAAAGCGACAAAAGAGAGAACAGCACGAAAGTCGTCTCTTTAACATTAGATTCCGGAGGGAATTGTCGAGAACGGGCTAAAATCTGATTTTGTGTGTGCACACATAAAACTTTTCAATGTGATTGAAATAGACCTCTGGCGTTAAACAGGTCAGGTCCCATCCCTGTTCGTCTGTACTACTCGTAGCAGGTGTCGGGGTGATCGACGTCATCACCCCTAAAACTCAAATCTAAGACCACGGAATTCTCTACAGGGTCGCGCTTCCGTTTTATTTATTCTCGTGTACATCGTAATGTTTCTCTTGGTTGTAGGATGTATATATGGGGATGCCAGTGGGGCCCGTAAGGGTGTGTCGTCTGCCTTTGATACTACCTCAAAGGTGCCCATCGCTTGTTACTGTTAAGGCGTGCATCTGAGGCCAAACAGGAGCCTAAACAAAACGTCTGGTAACTGGACGCTGAGATCCGTTCATCGGGGATAGTTCCGTCCTCCATCCCTAACGGTCTCGGGGTTGAACACCCAACGGTCGTGGTTCCTGGCTCAGTAGGTCCTGCCTCTACGCTCAAACAAGGAGACAAATGAAACAATTATCGTTCATGACCATGCACTCTCACATTTGCACCAACTTTGAAAATTTGACCACTGCAAAATTCCTAGCCGGGCTTAAACATCAGGCAAATTAGAAAGCAGGGAATACATATATTAAATATATAAATATAAGTATGTGTTTTATATATTTTTTTTAGTATTACTATTGGTACGGCACTGTTCACCACGTTCAAAACAACCCCCACAGAGACGACGGTGCGGAGTCCACCCTGAGCAGAAGTACCCCCTCATCGGTTGAAAAGAGCCATGCTGACGGAGAGTGTCCCCTTTTGTTGTTAGCGATGCGACCGCCAAGGCACGTATTTCATTTTTTTTTTGAACCAGCTAAGTGCAGGAGCTTCCGTTGCTAGGAAAACTGCTGTTAGTCGCATTTGGGGATCATACTAAAAGGTTGGATTCGGGCTGACTGTTCTTGACATTGGTTTCTTGTTCTCACACTCGAACGGTGGGAACTTGACCCTAAAACACTGTACTTGGAGCAAGACCATCAATTTCCAAGTGTCGTTTGAAAACTAGGGAGTAAAAACCAGCCATTGTCCTCATTGCTCTGATTTGGTCTACCTAGGCGTAGCGCATCTAAAACTTGTGAGCTTAGATGTCGCCAATCCAATTATCTTATCCAAGAGACATATCTCCTTTGTCTTTGGCACAATCATCAGGAAATTATCCACTGCACTCAAACTTACAACTAGTTTTGCTAGCAAGAGGAGTTTCGCAGTCAGGGTCAAACACAATCACAGCCTCATGGAGGAACCAGTGGATGGCCATGGAGAATGTAGGCTTGCTTGTGTGTTGATCCAGTTTGATCTTCTTTAGCAGATTTCTTGGCCTTGTTACACCATTAGTTTGTTGATGGTTTGAATTGACGGAAACCTCAACGTGCGTCATTTGACCATTTCTTTAGATTATCCATTGGTGGGATGTGCTCCTTTAGTCAGCATCATCGGTCAAACGCTTTTTTAATGTGGTTTTAAATTTAAGACCGAATTGCGCAAGATGCAGAGCCACTAGGTAAGTTACCGTCGTACTGAATTTCATCAAAAATTGGCCTGACAGTAATTAAGGAAAAAAAAAATACATCTTGAAAGTAATTAAGGAACTGATATTGAAGCTGCCTCTGCTAAATGCCCTGGTCACGGACGGTCGGTGTTTTTGACTAATTGCTCATGATGTTGAACATTACTTCGGTGTTTGTTGATGGAAGATCTGAATTTTTCTCAACCAGGAAATCCGAGGAAGTGTCGGTTGACAAGCCTTCCATGAGGCAGTGGCATAAATTAGTGCCAAAAATGGGGGAGGGGGTTAGGGAAAGGCCGGATTGCCTTGCCCAGCCATGAAAATTTGAAAGAGGGGGGACACCAATATGACCCTATTTAGATGGCGATGCTCTTGATATTAATGTACATCTTCTTTTTCAGAATGGCATATTAATGGATGTTAATTAAAAATTGTTTCCTTTTTTCGAGTGCTAATGAATGTATTTTAGTCATTGGAAGTCTGAAAAGTCTTCACAACCCCCTCTAATTTTTTTTGCTCACCACAAAACGTGGGGGCGATGATTGAATATCCCATACCCCAAATCAAAAGGTGTGTCAGGATGTATACAAATCCCATCCCTCGGGACTTACATCCATGCCATAGGCCTCAGGAAGAACTATTACGTTTTTATAGAAAGAGACAGCTTTTACGTGTAGTTTTGGAACTCGACACTGCAGAGCAAGTGGATATTCAAAGCTGACTCAGCTTTTGTTGTCAACTGCATCAAGTGCATCGAGATAATGAAAGGTGTATAATACAAATTGAGCCAACTCAGCATGGTATTAAAAAGGCAAAGTGGTTGGAGAACAAAGCACCTGTGTTAGTCGGTAAGGCCACGCTAATGGCAAACGTACCTGGCTTTCATATCTGCTTTTATCGGTGGAATTGAGCCATATTGGTCGGGAGTGTTCATTTTGTTGTTAGTGATGCGATCGTAACGCGTGTTCCGATGTGCGCGCGCAATACCGGGTGCTGACGTGAAAAAGAAATTGTGCTAGCCCAGTTGTGCAACTTGCAACTGAGTGTCAGTTCGTGGAGTCGACAGTGGCGTCCCCTGACAGAAATTTTGGCGTTTTTAACAAACAATGGGTGAGTAGTAAACAAAATATTCGGTATATTTATCTATCAAATATTAGAACTAAATCCCTAAGAAAATAACAACCAGCAAATAAAAGCAAGGATGTCAAGACCGTAAGGCGTTTGATTTTTTTTCTCCAGTACACCATGTCGAATGATCCCGAGGACCCAAACGCTCTTGGATTCCCCCCACCAAAAGCTGAATACTCTGCTGGTAGTCTGTGACAATTTATCATTCTTTTCCAGCTCCTTTTTCACCGTTTTGTATTTTGATTACTTTTTTTTCTATCAGTATTTTTTGTTATGAAGTAGGTTTTGTGGCAGCCACGTCACAGTAATGATCCAAGCTAGCTTCTTGATGATCGGTCAGAGATATTATTTTCTGTCCTTTCGCGTAGTTTGTCATTGTTCCTCGTTTACTTGTCAACTATAATAATGTATGGGTGGTCCTTTGAATTTCTACCTTTAAAAGAAAAGAAATATTTAAACGTGCTCGCCGCTTGGTGTGCGAAGTGCTGGTCCCCAATGACCTCTACTAAGCTCTTCACGTTAAGCACATGCACTGTTGGTGTACCAAACTGCCTCCCAGGGCTTGATCACACTAATCATTAATCTAATCATGTTCAGAAACGTGGTGGATTTGTGGCACTCCTCCTATTGTGGTTATCAGTGCGAACACTGGAATATCGAATATATATATATTCGGTTAACTTGGGTCGTGATTATAGAAACGTATTTATATTAAATAAAAGAACTTCATATGACGAAAGTCCATTGGGACGTTGTCTTTTGGAAACAAAAATTACAAGGCCAATTCGTGAATTTCAATTAGTTTACCAATAGGCCAGCCGAATAATCCAACCATGCAATGTGTTTGTAATGTGAAATGTGTTTCCTGAATTGTTAAACAGTACTTTGTCGTCATTTATAATAAGGTAAATCCAGAAACAGATTGAAGGGAATACAGCAATGAACTGATTGATTGCCGGGAGTGTTTTGCCCCAGCGCCATAGTTCCCGTGGACCTGAAGTCACCCATGGAAGCAGTTGTCTTCACCCTATCAGCACGATGTCCCTGTTCATCTCTGTTCCTGCACCGTTTAAGTTTGTGATGGTTATTTAAATCGTATAATGTCTTTTCTCATAAAGCTTGAAAAGCCTGTAAGGGAAAAACTACTAAACACGGACAACACCTGATGTCCCTGTGCACAATGCTGTGAGGCTTGTCTGAAAAATAATTTGTATTGTTCTCTAGGTAGGCTAAATGTTTTGGAATATTCTTTACTAAATCTCACTTTATGGGACATGTTATCACTGAGGTTGTTATAACATTTTAAGGGAAAATTGCTGTTTATATATGGAACGACGTAACCACAGAAGTCACTTCTGTGGTTACACATCTTGTGTGCCAGTGACAGCTTTGCTTCCTGCAAAGACGTAGTCGGGGAATAATAACGAGTCTTAGCATAAGGGAATGAGTGTGATGATTGGCAGAATCCGAGGATCCAGAAACTGTCAAAGTTGGACATGATTCAAATTGGATAAAATTTAAGACAGGAGCCTGACAATAATAAGCCCTTTGCCAGTCTAATTTGGATGGAATCCGGTAAGCTGTGTTGTTCAGATACATGAGCACGACAATTTGAATTCTCCGCACTGAAGACACTGCTGCTATACTGCGAAAGGTTTGCTAAATATACGCGACAGACGCTTTGCGCCAATGCGCTGTTTTAAATGGATAATAAGGGCACAAAGGAACCTGTCCATTACAGAGATGGTGGTCGCTATGCAAAAACATTCCCCGAATCACGAGGTATAGCAACAGTGTCTTTGGTCTGGGGAATTCAAACTGTTATGTTATGTGCAATTAGATAAATCAGTGTACCAGATTTTATTTAAATTTAACAAGTAAAAGGCTTATGTTCACATCATATTTGTTAACAGGTGCTCTTTTGTTCATGTTCACTTCCTTATTAATTTTTTTTGGGGGGTGCGAATCCAAATGACTTACCAGCTGGGCTACGTCCCCTCTTTCCTGGGCAACGCTCTCGTATCTCCCGCATGACTTGCTTCATCCAGTGATCCGGGTTATCAGGATCAGGTTTCGGTGGGGGACCGAAGTAACACGTCCTCGCTGTGCTCTCCACACCACTCAAGAACACTTGAAATCAAAGACAAATAATGACCATTGACATAAAGAAGACTTCGGAGAGAGAAGATATGGCTAAATTTGGTCTTGTGCTTCAAATATTGGAGACATTTGAATGATTTTTGCCATCAGGGCTAAAACAAATGAGCCGAGGAATCAATTAGAGTAGCAAATTAATTGAAAGATGAAGCGTGCACATTTCTGAGGCAGGATGGAAGTAAATAAAGGAATCAAATGATAAAAGTCGATATGACCAAAACACTGATGTTTAAGAATATTATTGCCGAAAGCTAAATGCCAAAAGAATACAGATGATACCTGTTTGAAAAAAAAAATCATTACAACATGGGGAGAAAATACATTAAGTTTCCAATATGAACCGATAAAAGCCCTACCTGTCAGTGCAGACAGGATCAGCACTAACTTTGCAGCTCTGTCCATTTCTTCAGATGTTACTGCGTAAGTTGCTCGTTTTTCCTATATTCTCATCCCCTCCAACCCTCAAACCCTGTCTGTGCAGGCAGCTCTGATGCCAGAAAAAATGAAATTGAAGCAGCAATCGGTTGGTCTGCTGCTCACATTTATCTGTTATTCTCATACCAATGACATTCCGTTGCGTAAGGGAAACTGAACAGGCTGATGTCATTGGTAACCATGTCAACAGAGGTAGAGCTAGAACAGCGACTGGTGGATCAAGGCTACATCGTGGGGCCATTACTGTGATCAGTGAAGTGTGACAACCATAGGCCTGTCTGTTTCGCACGGATCTGGATCACGAACGGTGATCCTGGTTGGCTCCATCCAAAGGTGGGTTCTCGTTTCATCAGTGAACCAACAGCGGATCTCTGGATTGTGTGACACCAACAGGCCATAGATATATTTAAATATCCTTTTTGGTAGTTTCCATGAGTTTCAGTTCGGTTGTAACACCAGCTTCAAACAGTGAACTCAATAAGGGAACTTGAAGCTAGGAAAAGGTAAACGTTCGGTCGGGTCGAGTAGGACAACGCACAAAGTTGAAACGTCATAAGTAATGACCGTCAGACTAATTTTGTGCTTAATCACTTATCTGGTTAGATGCCGCGACTGCTGTGGCACCGCACTCACACACAGAGTCTTCGGCTTGACGTGCGCGTGCATTTTAGCAAATCACGATATCCTATTGGTCGAAGAGGCATGTAACGCGCGCGTACCACATGTCTACGCGCGTTGTGCCACCGCAGTAATGGCTTGTACTTCTAGTTGTCGAATTACTCTGTGCACAATTGTGTAGTTTACAATTGTTTCCAGCGAACCCCCTGAAAGGTCAGTGCTCTAAAACAATATTGTGCAAAATCTGTCTTGCAACAGACCTGGTGAATGACTGCTTCGGAAACCTGACTCTTGACAACTCTTGGGAAAAATGAATTTGGAAAAGCAACTTGTTGGTCCATATGGAAAAAGAAATTTGCGACCATTTGTACTTCCTTTGGATTTTCTTTTAAAGTTATTTTTCACTTCACCATAGGCCAACCTTTCCAACGGATGCCTGGAAAATCTTTCAGACGGATTATTGGCATATGCCTCAAAATTAAACTCAAAGTGAATGACTTAAAATAACAGTAAGGTTATGGGTGAATAAATTGAAAATTCAGACTTCGTGAATGACTCGAAATTCAGAATTCGAATAAATAACTGAAAAATTAGACTTTGAGAGAATGACTAAAAAACTCAGAATTCAAATGAATGACTCCACCATTCCGAACTCGAATGAATGACAGGAAAATAGAGTGAGGGACTTGAAAGTTCCTACTTCAAGTGAATGGTTTGAAAATTCCTACTTTGAATGAATAAAGCGAAAGCTAAGATTTTGAGAGAATGACTGAAAAAAATCACACTACGCGTGAATGACAGAAGAAACTGATACTTTATATTTAAATGAATGACTCGAAAATGGAGATTTCCAGTGGGAGACTCTAAGGTTCAGACTCTTGGGAATAACTTACAAATGTGCAGTATCAGTGGAATTATTGGAATGAAAGTTGGTAACAAAGCAGCCAACTCGAGCAATCATAAAATACATTTCATGTACTTTATACTATACAAATGTAATGGAAGGCCATAACATCTGACAATCTAGAAAAAGCCTTGGAATATTTTATTCATTACAGGAGTTTGACACACGAGTGACGTCTACTCAAAACAAGACACATGGGCCCGATTAACCTTTCGAAAACAGTAAGCTGCAGCTTCCAGTATATGATTCGAATTCGTTGCTCTGCACATTCTGAACGTGCATACGAGACAAAAGGCTTCCTGTTAAGTGAAAATCAGGTAAAATAGCGACACGATCAGTGCTTGGCTTGTTAGCGTTGGAAAACTGTTTAGCATACTTTTCCCTAAAGCCATGACTGTGGTTGAGGCTTGTCGCTCAGTTGGTTTCCTTTTGTTGTCTTTTTAACTTTTTGAGTTGGTCCGGCTTCGAAATACATGTAGTCCCAACCTACTAACTTCTCCACCGAGCACAAACGAGCTTCTATACCCGCAGAAGGCAATTTAATACTCTGGGGTTTGCTTTTGAGGATTTGAAAGGCTGAGAGCTACAAGCACTGAATCTGGGGATAAATAAATGTTACAGTATCATCTTTCAGAAATTCCCCTTTCATTCTGAATGATGGTTTAATATAAATTGACAACAAGTTTTGGTTACTTTTAGTGTTCTGTGTTGGTTTTGCAGTTAACCATCTCAAAAATATTCAAAGGGACCTGGGACCTGATATCGTGTCTTCTGTTGCCAAAAAAAGCACCAAAAGACACGGTGGATTAACATGCAGAGAACAGGCATGACTGCTATCGGCATGTCAGCTGCCGTGACATAATTGCTACCCCCCACTTTTTGGATGCATATGTTATCGTCTCTGATGATGCATTTTTAATGCAAGGACGCAATGGAGCTAATTAATTGCCGCTTCCTCGCTCGCCATCCTCGCTCGCTAATTATTGCTTTAACAGTTTCAAAGATAAAAGAGAACTGCATTCATCGAATCACTCATTAATATCAAGGCCTGCTTGAGTGGTGTCCCAAGAGAAAAAAAATTCGTCAAACAACTTCAGTGCAGTCCTTTCAATGTATCGCAAAAACAAATAAATAAACAAATAGATAAGCTAGGTGGAACTCTCGTTTTTAAAAGTCTGGCTCTTTATTGAACTCATTTTGCTCTGTGAGACTAAATGTACATGATGATTTGTTTGATCTTAAAAGTCCAAGACGGCCAACACGACTAGTAGGTTTCTGGGGATTGTGGATAACAAAAACCCCTGGGTACCTACCCAACCCCAATCCTGGGTAGTTATTAGACCCCAAAAATTTGCGCCAACTCTCCAAACCCACAGATCTCTCTAACCGTAGCCTTTCGTCAAGGCCTTGGTGGCTGTGTGTAGCTGCAAAGCGACTCAGTGGACAGTAGACCAGGCGCGTGGTGCAGACACGAGGCCCTTTCCAATTTGATTGTGAGGTTTTTGTGGTCATTATTCATAAGCTTTCTGATATGCATTATTCATAAATTTCATATAAATAGTTGAAACAGATGAGTCCCCGAAACAAACGGCATCAACTCCAAAGCATATGCAATGTTTCCATCTGGTTTTTCATGAGGGCAATAAGCGGTGAGATGATAACTATGGTGCTTGTTGGTGGGGATGGTGCTGACATTGGAGTAACATAGTAGCAAAGGCCAAATGGTCAAAGCAAAACGCCAGTGTTTCAAATATGGAGCTCTTACCATATCCTGTGGTAAACGAAAACGTCACGTCCGCGTACAGTACAAATGCTTCAACAGCCTAACGCTGCAACGGTTTATACTCGACAAGGTGACGTTTTCCGGAAGCACTGCTCAGACTGGAAGTACTGCTCAGACAACTGACCTGCACTGTGCCGCCGACACACTTGACACGCTTGCTATCTTTCGTATACTTCAATTTGCATAATAGATTAATGTATGCTGACCCCTTTGCTTATGATTGGTTGCATGGGAACGGGGTAACAAAATACGAAAACATAAAGAAAAATATAAGAAATTCCTGACAAGTTTAGGAAGGCCTCATGGCTGCGCCACTCGTGCATGTGGTCTCCAGTCCAGCCGCTTTGCAGTTACACATAAACACAGCCGCGAAGGCCTTGACGAAAGGCTACTCTAACCGTCACCAAGGGAGCTAACTCTCCAAAACCCACCCATCGCCCAATCGCGTCTCTTCGCTCAACCACCTTGCTTCGCTACGAACCCAGCCCCCCGGGGCGCAGTCTCAATACCGACAAACCATACCGACAAACTAAACTGGTTCTAGGGTGGTTGCGAGGCTAAGGCAACGAACCACGGTTGACAAAAAAAGTGTAATTAAAGTAAACAAGTGTATTAAATGCTACAAAGAAAAACCAAGAAGATACGGGTTAACTAATGGCCTGTTGTACACGTTGTTAGATCACCATAAACGCCAGATAACGTGTAAACACGGGCTTTATAAAAATAGCTGCTCTTTCTGCAGACCGATCTTGGAAGTGCAAATGAACCGAAACAGTAAAAACTATCGCATGAAAGGTCCTTTTCTTGTTGAAATAATAAGTATAAATCAGGTTTTTAATCTACACCGACAATGTGTGAACATGGTAAACAGAAAGATATGTGTATCGAGTGTAAGAAACTTGAGAAACACAAGTCGCTGACGCAAAAAAGCCCTTCCTCTCAATTAAAGAGGGAGCTTTTTGTTTTTAAGGGTTTTAAAAATGACTAAAATATCTTTTTTCTTTTATATACAAAGAAAGGACAGAAATGCCAGACTTGAAAACCATTGTCAAAGACTGCCAGACGAGCCTCCTTATGTTTCTTCCTGAGTAGTGGTGTCTTCTTGGGCCTGCGTCCGTTGGGACCTCCTTTGTGCAATATTCGCTGGATGGTTGCCCGTGACGCCTTCGTCTTTGCCTTGTCAAGGGTATCAATTAACCCTAACCCTCCTGAATCCTTCACCTGTTGGAGGATTGAGGAGAGTTAGGGTTAAGGCCTTTGTTGTGATCTGTAGGTTGTTGCAGGATTTTTCTGGCGAATCCAGGAGATACTTTGCTCTTCCTGCCACGCCCATTGAGGTTTTTCACTGTGTTGAGGTGCTTTATATTCTTTCTGTTGATAGTCTGAACTGTTGCAGTCGGGACCTGGAAATTTGCCTTGTAGTCTTTGTCTTCTTTATGGGCATTCACGATACACTGGCGACTATATCCTCACTGAATTCCTTCTTCTTGGCCATAGAGACGAGTAATTGAGAATGATCTGAAAATTGTTCTTTTTATACTCTTTTAGGGAGATGTTGGCTCATTAGAACACAAAGTCACGTTATTTCTTTATGTTTTTAATTATGATGTATGGAAATAAACCTAGCCAAACCAAACCAACCCAACCAAAAGGTCGTCAAATTTAATTGTTCTTTTTGAACATGTTGAAATAGCTTCCTGCCAAAGATTCTTGCAGCATAGGAAGTGAACATAAGCACTATGAATGGAAGGACAATTTTGGGGGGGATTTTGTCTTGGGTATGAATAATTTGGACCATGACCCAAAATGAAACCTGGGCCGTATCTATTATTATGCAAATGGGTTTAGCCAACACACGTGTTGGTTTGTGTATTGTAACAAATGGAAAAAAGGGAAGTACCAACATAATAGCTTTTACAAATGAAGAAATTGGAAAAAGCATGTTATTTTCCAAAGTGTATGAATAATTTATTGAGCACTACTGTAAATATCGGGCTTCACTTTCCTTTGATTAATGAAAACATCCTCCAACGAGCCAACTCCCTCCAAGAAAAGTCAAAGCTGCATTTACATAGACTATAATCTGTACCTTGCCACTTATAAGTGTAATGCTCTTCTGAGCTACCGTTCAACTCGGTCGATAAACCAATTCTGTTGTATTTTATATTTGAAAATTCCTCCACCTCATTTATGATAAATGCCCAAACCTTCCTACGAAAAATACTCGTGTGCAACGGTGCAGATACGCATACTTTACAATAATTTCCCCCAACCCGCATCCTAAACGCCACGTCACCACCATTCTTATTTCTGCTACCACCAGACCCGCCTGATTTCTAATCAGCACATTCATCAGTACATTAACGATGCACGAGTCGCACGCGTACCTTGCGTAACCGTGACCCGAGTGCATGCATCCCTATTTAATAACGTTGATGTTTTTCAGACTGGGGAAACTATGCTTAATGTAACCACACATTTGATGAGTTCAGGCGTCCGTCAGTCTGTGTTTTGAGAGATTTGAACGCAAATCAAGGGATTCGTAGGTTCGAGGAGTCGTGGGTCGAGGATTTTTCTAGAAAAACCCCGGGAAGGGGTCCCACAAAAATGGATATTTTAAAAAAATGGAGGGGTTGGTGACACTAGGGGCAGTGTTTCATAGATAAAAATGTTGTGGCGCAGGTCTCATCAGTTTTGTAATTCAACTTTAATTCACACATTTTGCGTGCAATGCAAATTATAGTGTACAGGCCTACACCAATCATATTCCACTTTAAATCCTTAATCATTTTACTCACATCTAACTGATCATGAATGTTGGGAAATCGTCACCGCCACGAAGTTTCGGTAATGTAGCTTTTGAGGAAGAACAGGTTTTCGAGATAATCGCCATAGAAGTTTCTCGTAGGTTAGGGGACAACCACTGAAGTACTTAAATGTCTTTAAGAAGAACTGAAGGCTCTGAAACCCGAGAAATGATACGGCCTCTTCAAACGAGCAGCTCCAGCAACCGTGTAAAAATCGAAACATAACGCGTCGCAGGGTTAACCTCGGTAGAGGGAGTGGCCTTTCCTGGCGAGTCCATTGGAGCTAATTAAAAACAGTACTTATACACGGCAAAAACCTACGAGGTATAGCAACAGTGTCTTCATACGCAGAATTCAAATTGTCACGTTCACGTGAATTTGAATAATTCAGTGTACGAATATTTTATTCAAATTAAACTGGCATACGGCTTATTGTTGTCACGGTTTTTGTCTAATCTTTATCCAAAAATTCCACTCATTTCCAAACTGGAGAGTTTTAGGATCTTTTGATTTCTGTTGAGCACCGCACTACCTCCTTCATATTAACTTAGACTCGTTGTAATTCCCCTTTTCAGTTTCTCTGAGTACAGTCGTCACTGGCACACACGACATACATTATAACCACTGAAAAATGGATAATTCGTTTCAACAAATGAATGATTTACCAGTACTTTCTGGAACACGTAATAAAATGCACTGTTAGAAAAGTGTTGCTGCACGTAGCAGGCAGTTGTGCCCGCTTATATCTTAAATATGTAATAACTTAAAATATGTAATATAAATGAGAGCAGCTCATTTTATTTTAATTTTGCAGGAGAGGAAAGACTGAATGTTAATATAAAACAAATAAAAGACGGCCTTCCTCGATATGAAGCTTTTAGGAGATTGAAATGAATTTCAAGAATATAATCCTTGTTTATCAGTTTGGCGCTTCACTGAGTTTGGTGCTTTTTATGAAATTGTTCTGCTTCAATATACAATTGTACATAACCCACATTTCTTTTCACAGCTTCACAAAACCAACAGTTTCAACACCACGAGTACTGAAAAAGGCTACATGTTTCCCCATTTCTTTTATGGGGGGAGCAAAGCTTTCTCAAACTAACAATGAGTCAATTTTGGAAGAGATACAATCGCGAGGATTTTTGATTTCCTCCCCCCCCCTTCCTGTCTTCATTTATTGATCAGTCGCCTTTGGGGAAGGGAGCAAACGCCGTCCCTGCTTTATGATGCCCATATCTCTATGCGCGACAGTCTCCTGGATTGCATTAGCGGTAGCCAAACTTATGGCATTCTTTTGTTCTGTTTTGTTTTGGAAATTGCGAAAAACCTTTCTGTTCGTCAGGATTTTGAGGGGAGGTCTTCTTTTTGGGCCACGAGCCCATAGACTTTGCACTTTTTCTGCACACGTTTTTTCTGTGCCGTACTTTTGCCATTAATCTTTGTCGCACAGCATTCAAAGTTGGCATAGGCAAAGTCATCATTGCATAGATGTATGCAGAAGAGTGACGTCATGATGACGTCATAGGGTGATTTATTATTGATTTTGCCTATTTATTTTAGCCGATTGACTTTGTATACGTTTTCAAGGCACAATTAATTTTGGGTTACTTTGCGATCCTCAATCGTCATTAAAGTTACTGCCGGCGAAGAAAATGATTCAAAATCATTGCCTAATTTATGACGTCATGATTACGTCATCGCCTTATTTTATATTGATTTTTGAATATTTTATTTTCCCCATATGTTTTGTACACGTTTTTCTAATTATCACAAATGAGCAGGTAGTCCTTTACTTCGGCTCAAGATTACTACAAAAACGAAAGAGAAATCGGGTACTTTACGCTCTGTTATTTGATTTGAAATATGCCTAAGAGTCTGAATATGAAGTAATATTTCATAAAAATTGTTCAGTTTAAGCGCAAATCACGTGACATGAGCTTAGAGGAGCAGTGTTTCTGCAAACGAGTTTACAGTCCATTGACTTTGTACACGTTTTCGAGCCACAATTTTGGTAACTTTTCGACCTTTGATCGTTCACAAAGTGACAGCCAACCAAGACTCTGATGAAAGATTTATTGAAAATGAATGATGTAATGATGACGTAATCACCTTATTCTATATAGGTTTGAATATTTTATTTTTCCCATAGGTTTTGTACACGTTTTTCTACTTGGCTGGAAATCTGTAAACTTCAGAGCCTTATTTCTCCGAAAGGACATGATAACTGGAAAGGGAACGTCATCAGGAGACAAGTCACGTGACAATAAGCGTGCACTCTTTTAGGCCCTATACCTCCTGATATAGGGCCGATCGGATTCAGAGAAATATCGACCTGATATAATGATGACGTGATCAGGAGACAAGTAACGTGACATTAAAGGTGCACACTTTAAGGCCCTAGATCTCCTGAAATACATGCTATATCTGGTTGAAACTTGCGTTGCCCGGGAAGGAGGGGACGTAGCCCAGCTGGTAAGTCATCTTGATTTGCATTTCAATAATTCTGGTTTTGAAAGAGCTCCCAACTTGAAAACGTTTTGCTTTGAAATCGATACCAAATTTAAAGGACATTTGGATTCATTTCATAGG
This sequence comes from Acanthaster planci, assembly GCF_054643075.1. Lineage (NCBI taxonomy): Eukaryota > Metazoa > Echinodermata > Asteroidea > Valvatida > Acanthasteridae > Acanthaster > Acanthaster planci. The sequence continues at coordinate 1,097,012 of NC_141796.1, forward strand.
CACAATAGGAAACAAGGGAATCGCACAAAAAAAGTTTTCAAATGTCAAAAATGAGCAACACTGAACAAATAAGCCTCCTGCCTGTTAAATTTGAATGAAATCTAGTACACTGAGTTTTTTGATCGCGTATGAACGTAACCGTTTGAAATTGCCAGACTAAAGACACAATTGCCATATGATTCAGGGCAGGCTTTTGCATAGCAACCACCATCTCTGGAGTGGACTGGTTCCAATGGGCCCTTCTTAAAATTTTTTAAGGATCAAAAACAGTACTTATACACGCCAACAGTGTCTTCAATATGCAGAATTCAAATTGTCATGTCCACGTGAATTTGAATAATTCAGTGCACAATATTTTATTCAAATTAAACTGGCAAACGGCTTATTGCTGTCACGGCTTTTGTCTAATCTTTATCCAAAAATTCCACTCATTTCCAGACTGGACAGTTTTAGGATCTTTTGATTTCTATTGAGCACCACACTGCCTCCTTTATATTAGCTTATACTCGTTGTAATTCCCCTTTTCAGTTTCTCCGAGTACAGTCGTCACTGGCACACACGACATACATTATAACCACTGAAAAATGGATAATGCGTTTTAACAAATAAATGATTCACCAGTACTTTCTGGAACACGTATTAAAATGCATTGTTAGAAAAGCGTTGCTGCAGGTAGCAGGCAGTCGTGCCCGCTTATATCTTATCACCTAAAATATGTAATATAAATGAGAGCAGCTCATTTTAACTTTGCAGGAAAGGCTGAATGTTAATATAAAACACATAAAAGACGGCCTTCCTCGATATGAAGCTTTTAGGATATTGAAATGAATTTCAAGAATATAATCCTTGTTTATCAGTTTGGTGCTTCACTGAGTTTGGTGCCTTTGATGAAATTATTCTGCTTCAATATACTATTGTACATATAACCCATTGATTTTGTACACGTTTTCGAGCCACAATTTTGGTAAATTTGCGACGTTTGATCGTTGACAAAGTGATAGCCAACAAAGACTGATGAAAGATTTATTGAAAATGAATGATGCAATGATGACGTAATCACCTTATTCTATATTGGTTTTGAATATTTTATTTTTCCCATAGGTTGTGTACACGTTTTTCTACTTGCATTAAATCTGTAAACTTCAAAGCCTTATTTCTCCGAAAGGACATTATAACTAGAAAGGGACGTTTTACAGACGAATGTTGACCTGATGTGATGAGAACGTCATCAGGAGACAAGTCACGTGACAATAAGCGTGCACTCTTTTAGGCCCTATATCTCCTGAAGTACATGTCCGATCGGTGTCAGAGAAATATCGACCTGATATAATGATGACGTTATCAGGAGACAAGTAACGTGACATTAAAGGTGCACACTTTAAGGCCCTAGATCTCCTGAAATACATGCTATATCTGGTTGAAACTTTGTAAATAACTTGAAAGAGAAGTGTTGTATACGAAAATGACTTGATGTGAAGATGCCTGAGTTGTTCAAATGTACAACAGAATGCGAAAAAGCCCTCTGTTCTGTTGTCACACAGACAGATAAGCCCTCGTTTTTTTTATATCGCGGTTGAGTAGACCAATCCAGGGCAAATAGGACGACGGTTGATTTTTCCTTCTAAGTTTTCTGAAGACACTTGGAAAATAGTGATCCTGTTCCGAGAACAGCGTTCTTGGGCCAAATTCCCGCCGTTTGGGTGTGAGAACTAGAAATAATGTATCGATAACAAACCACTGGGACTTGACCTTTGAGTACGTATGCGCCACGAGCGTGACCAAGAGATGGCGCAATTTTCCTACCAACGAAGGCTCCTTCACTTCGCTTGGTCACGAATAACTACGAAATGCGTTGCGGTGGCATTGCTACTAACATTATACTAGGACACTCCCACCAACATGACTCTTTTCAACCGATGAGAGGGTGCTCAAGGTGGATTCTGTTGCGTCGTTTCTGTGGTTGTGTTGATCGTGGAGTGTCGTATTGATTCGAATGCTTAAAAAACTACCAACATAAGTATTTTGTGACAACATTATGTAACAAAAAATCCCCTAAATGGTTCTTTGATGTCTAATCGTAGAATTAGTACCAAACAGGGGTTAATTTGCCAAAATTGATTAGCAAAGGTTAACGTTACTTCTTGAAAACAAAAATTACGTTTTTGTACATGAACGTCCTTTTGTCCAACGCATAATAATAACAGGGAAGGTGATTGTGTCTTTACGCATGCTCAGCTGTGGATGTAACAAAGCTTACGTCACTTCGTAAAAACCCCAATCCCGGTTGATCTACGTTTCAGCCGTTTCCTTGCAATACGTTTTGTACATGTTCAAAGGACGTTAAGCATTATGTCTCTTCGTGAAAACGCAAAAAAATGCTGTTTTCAAGATGTTTGACCTTGGTAACATTAATGTAACTATGACATTAATAATCTTTTGCTTGTGGGAGCGCGTAAAATTTGTCAAACACAATATTGTAAAAGAGAATATTGCAGAAGAGAGTTGTGACACGTGGCTACATGATGCCATTGTGGCAAATAATTAGCAAATATCAGGGTTTTATATGGGTTGTATTCCACTGGTTGATATGTTTCAAAAGACTAAACTACTTGGTTAAGTTCAGTTATAAATAATTGAACATTTTACCCGTTAATTACATATTACAGAAATTAAATCAAATGCTTGACCAGCCATGCCTTAATTAGTTAACTCCGCACAGGAAATTATCCGCATCATTTGAAACTAGACTGAGATTAGAAAACTAGATTACAAGACTACGAGTGTGCCTTTGATTTAGATATAAAATGAATACTTAGTATACTTAATTTGGTGCCACTCTGAGGAAATTGTGCGCTTATTTTTTTCAAAAGTGAATTAAAACAAGTATTTTGCACTATAACACGAATGCCTCTTTTACTAACTCATACGCACATTTTAAATAGAAACATTTACAACCCTGCCAAAAATTGTTCATTCAAACACACAGCTTGTTCTTATTTATACCAATTTAATCACCTTCTTTAGAGCATGTTCAGAGTTTTGCCATAACAACCACAGTCATCTTGATGTTTATTTTCCGGTTAGTAATATTCAACTGCAAAAATATCATACAATCCTGTAAGCAGCGAAACGAGTGAATTAATCAAGGCGACATCCAATGAACTCAAATCGCAGTCCAACGTTGTGATGCCATGCAGTTGGCTCAATGCGCACTGTCGTGGCCAACACACTCGCTTTGAACATGTTAGTGACCGGGGTGTTGCCGTCAGAGTTACCGGTGAACACCTGAAATAAAAGTGAATAACATTATTATTACAATAGGATATTGTATTGTTATAATACAGGGAGAAACGTTTCTCAAACCATTCACTGACAAACTGCACAGGCTCTTGTTATTCCAACTTTTGAATCTTTATTTTTTAAAGTCTATTGCCTGATATAACTTCGGAGTTCTATACACAAAATGTTCAACAATGCACGGAAGCTTTTGTTTCCGACCCCCCTCCCCCCAAAAAACAGCGTAACGCTACAACACTTATAACACAATAACTTTTAATTCTCTAGTTTTGACACCAGGAACCAGGATATAGGCCTAACTAACGGAAAGGATGCCAGGAAACACACAAGAAGTAGGAATGACAGATTGCGAAGGATTGATCAATTTTGGGCAAGAGCAAGTTGATGTCTCTCTACCATGGTTTCCCCGTTTCCATCTGTCACATGTACACGGTCAGATGAGTGTTGCCTCTGATACGACACAAGGTATCTCTCGACATACCACCTGTCCCCTGGGCCTCCTTGCGTGATGACGCCAGACACCAGTGTACTCACAGCGAGGTCAACCTCGATCCAGGAGCCTTTGTTGCTACGTATACAGAGGGCAATTGGATGAAGAACAATAAAATATCAGCAATCCAAATTCGACAGAAGTAAAGACAAGCTTTTGAATGGATGTAGACCTACCCCCCTACCCCCTCCGTTTGTCCAAATGAATATAATAAATATAATGAATTACATGATTATAATAAACACGAATAAAGCGACAAAAGAGATGACAACGCGATAGTCACTTCTTTAACACTAATTCCACGTAAATTCTGGACAGAATTGTCGGGAAGGGGCTAAAATTCTGATTTGCGTGTGTATATTTTAAGTTTTTCAATGTGATTAAAATAGACCTCTGCTGTTAACGGGTCAAGTCCCACCCCTGTTCGTCTGTCTACTCTCAGCAGGTGTCGGGCTCATCGACGTTACCATCATCTCTCGCATTTTGTCAACTACATTGTAAAATCTAAGACCATGAAATTCTCTAAAAGGTCGCGTATAAATCGCGTTTCTGTATTACCTATTCTCACGTACATAGTAATGTTTCCCTTGGTTGTAGGATGTATATATTGGGATGCCAGTGGGGCCCGTAGGGGTGTGTCGTCTCCCTTTGATACTACCTCTTGGGTGCCCATCGCTCGTTACTGTTAAGGCGTGCATCTGAGGCCAAACAGGACAAACAAAACGTCTTGTAACTGGACGCTGAGATCCGTTCATCGGGGATAGTTCCGTTCTCCATCCCTAACGGTCTCGGGGTTGAACACCCGACGGCCGTTGTCCGTGGCTCAGTAGGTCCTGCCTCTACGCTCAAACGAGGAAACAAGTGAAATAATTACCGTTCATGAGGATTCACTCCTAAATTTGCCTTGATCACTCCAAAACGCTACGGCTGGTTCATGCTTCAGGCAAATGAGGAAACATGGCAAAATGTTGGGGGAAAAGTACTTTTTTGTAAGTTTCCAAATTAGTACAACACTCATTTTAATGTTCAGATCTGACACAGTTACTTGCGCGACAGTTGCTGTGAGTTATATGACCACCCAAACAGTGACATATTGATAACACGCACAAATTACAGCCAGACACATGATAAAGTTTAAAAACAAAATCGGGCGTGGCACAGTCGAGATTTTGTTGGGTGGGGGGCCCCCTCTCGGCTATAAGATGGGCCAAAATAATCCGGCTATTCTAGGGTTAATGCCCATATAATGGATTTGCCCATATACTGCAGGCACACGTTGGCCCGAGCCTAATCCTATTTTTTTTACTCAACTGGGATTCTGCCCATGGGATAGCCCATGTTCTGCCCATACACAGCTGGTCCATCTGGGCCCCAGAAAACCCCATATATTACGTATATTGACCATATTTTGCCTAGGTATCATATGCCCATGTAAGCCTGAGCCCCATAAATGATGTGGATGTGGGGCCCGTATGATATTATCCATGCTGTCCCATTGGGGTCTCATATTGATCAACCACGATCAACAGAATCTATGTTAGTAAATCAATTGAAATTCAGGTCTAAACGTGTCCATACAAATGACTGTTCAAGGACACACTTTTTAGTCAAATTCAAATTTTCAAAATTGCTGATTCGTTTCGGGCTGGTTTTCCTTATTGGCGGCACTTCCCTTTTACGTGTTTCAATATGCCTATGTTGTAATTTGCGTATTGATTGCGTTGCTCTCTGCGTTTCTTACGTTGATATTGAAACCAGACTTTACGTTTGAGGTAACGTGAATTTGTTCAAATTGACGCAATCAATACTGGACCGATCGCATGGGACATTTTCATAACTGCCACTAAGTCTCCCTTCGCTTTGAATTGGAGAAGGTGCTACCTGTACGACTGCACTTGAAGTAATCTTGGATTTCGAGAGGGTCCTCGCTCAGAAATAGCTCGTCCAGGTAGAGGGGCGCCCCCTGGCGGTAAGACGAAGCAGGCGTGTATATCCCTCCAAGACGTACAGCAGTGCATTGGCAGGGGTCTTTAAAAGGGAGGAACCAGCGGGCCGGGGCACCAGACTGCCGTTTAAACTCCGTTCCAATGAAGCAGACCCGATGGCATGATACCAGGACTATACCGGAATAAATCACAAAGCTTTAAAAACGAGTGTCTGGCAATGTAGGGCTTTGGCGGGAACAGTGGGCGTGGTTTCATGAAATCATTAAAAGGTTGATGTGGTGAATGATGTATTTGGCAAGTATATTTGTAAAATACACACTGTAAAAAGTGCCTAGAAGCACCCTCTTTCCGTAGTCTCCGTGAGGTCACAATCTGCTTCTGCTAATCTTTCTCTATACGCATTGTCTAAAATAAAAGTGCCCGTGCTAAGCACGGGTCTTTGTCCTTGTAATGAGCTGTCGAGTTATGGCCACAAACAATTTCTTTGTTATTATTCTTGTTTACCTTCAGCAATTTGGCAATCGCTCGTTTTCTTTCTAGTCCTCGGAAAATAAGCTTTTTTTGGTTCTCAGTTCGTCGTTCATTGTAATCGAAAAAAAAAACCAATGGTTTTGCAAGACAAAGAAGGAATGGACTGTATATAAAATCGTTTATCATATGACAATCTCCCACTGAGCTTACAACTGGTGCAATGGTACCAAAGTATGTCCAATGTTAGCAATATTGGTCAGATTACTGCGGGACAATACTGCTAGCACCTTAAGCAAGAAAAATACATTGCGATGAGTAAATTATTTTCTTGAGCACGTAATTTGGAAAATGTGGAGGAAAAGACATTTCGTTCAATGTCAAATTATCAACGATGAACATTTAAGTTGACCCAAGACATTTTCAAAGAACATTATGGCCCCACGATTTGGTAAATGAGGCTTATCATTTTGAAGATTTCTACATTGGAATGTATATACATCACTGGAATGCATGAAAATATTGGATAGCATACCACGGGAAACAATCAATTTAAATTGAATTGACGGAAATATGGAAATATATATAATCAATACCAAGATTACAAATTATTTTTCGTAAGACCAAATGAAGTTCATGTTAAGTTCGAAAGGTCCACGACAGACTTTGGTCAAAGAAACTTTCTGTCGTCAGAAGAATTTAAGAGTTGAGAAAAGTAGAGGCCCAGATCCGGAGGGGGAGTTGGAAGTCAATCACCCCCTGATCATTGCAATATTTTGTAGGGCCTATAAGGTTGAAAGGTCCCCTGAAAGCATCCACCCTTGTCGGGCTCTTATTTATTAATTAATTAATTTATTATTATTTTGTTCGTATAAGGAGGACAGAGAGTTACTACAATATCTTTCTTTGTTCTTACCTAATATCAAATCCTTTCTTTCGATTATTGCCATTGCTTTTGTGCCAATTTGTGCCGGGTATTAGCCTACCCAGGATGTGCCGTAAGTTGATTTCTAATTGACCGAGAAAATATAATTAACTGAAGAAAGAAATGAACCCACCAACTCATGAACAAGGTGTACTAGGTCGAGTGAGAATCATGTAAGATTTAATGAAAATACTTTTTTGTGGGGGAAACATTAAGCCCTTTGATGTCTTTTAAAACGCCTTGGAACATTGGAAAGGCCAAACAGAATCAGGAGACTGAAACTGGACGGGATTCTGTAATGTTTGGACCGACTGACAAACAGGATTCTGAAATGGATCAGAGAGGGCAATATTACTGAATTAAAAGATCCGCACCTTGCTACACAATTTTACTCCGGTAAACAGCGCAAAATCAGCGGAAGTTGCTTTCTCTAAAACAAACCCTTCAAGCTCCGAAAATTGCATAATACTTTAACAATCGTTGCCTTTTCTGAATCAAGCATCGAGTAGAACTAGAAAGACAAACGTTAAGGCCAAAACAGTTGATGGCTTAGGATTGGATTGCTCTTCTAGTAAAGATCAATCGTACAACTTGTATTGGAGAGAACAATGGACTGCGTTACGTAACAAACATACCTCAGCAAACGCATCATCAATCAAAGCATGAAGCTTTCATAAAAATTCCTAAATGTTAAGTCAATGCCAAAACAACAATTTCTGACATGTACATTGGGAGAAAATATGACTACTGGGTTGGAGTTTTTGGAGGGGCATCACCCTCTGTATTTGAAATTGAACGCAATGAAAGTGACGGAGAGAACAAAATGATTACCTTTATAATAACACGCAAATAACATAAATCCACACATTTCAAAACCAGTTTATTTGGTTAAAAGACATACATGTACATTACAATGACCGTTAATTAGTGGTTCGTATGAATAAAACTATCAAATACTATGAAGTTCAAGCAAACAGAAAAAGCATTTACTGAGAAGTAAAACCATTAAGAATAAGCAAATGCTTGAATTTGTATGAATAAAATGTTTCTTTGACTATTCAGCATCTACTAGTATAAATATTACCAAATGATTTATGATTGTGGGTGACTTCACAGCTGAACGGTTTTGCACAATACGGCTTCCATTGTGTGCACGTACAGAAACTACCTATGCAGTACGGTGGTGTATCTTGAGACCTCATCAGCATGGCAGATACGCACGATGGCAGTAATTTTGATCGCAAAAACATTGATGAAGAAAATTGCTCTCCCAATCACAAAAAACCGCCGGCATCTGGTTTCTTGAGATTCCCTCCTAAAGGCATACAGCTTTTCCTTTCGAATGACATTCATGAACGCTGCCATTTTGAACATTAGTAAATGCTCCTCGTTTTCAAGCTTGCCCTGACCAGTCTTGAAAAAATGTTAAGTAAATACTCCAATTCTGTGGAACTTACTCGTTTTTATTCATACAAAATGAAGCAACTGCTTAATGTCAAGCACAAACTTAATTAAAGAGTAAAAAGTAAATACTTTCACTTTTTAGCAATTGTGAAGTAAAAGCATTTGCTTCGTTATCTTTCATACAAACACGTCGAGTAAATGCTTCAAAAATAGTAGGAAGCAAATGCTACTATTTATTTATACGACCTAGTGCCTGGTTGTGTGGATGGAATGGTGTACTATTTACCACACATATTTCTGCTTCTATCTAGCCTCTGCCAGGCGACGCAACTACACAACGCAACAGCACGACGGCTCCCTTGCGTCGCGCCGTTGCCTTCTTGCCATTTACGTTTGTACACACTCGACGGGTCGCGTCGTGCGTCGCGTCGTGACGTCGCCTGCCGCGTCGTGTTGTCTTGGGTCCTTTTCTTGTTGCATTTTCTCTGCCTAAACGTCGTTCCTTTCGTCGCACGTCACATCGCGTAGTTGCATCGCCTTGGAAGAGGCTAAAGAGAGGCAGGAATGTGTGTCTTAAAGAGTACACCATATAGATGGCGACTTCAATAAAAAAATACAATCCTACCTATCAGTGTGGACAACACCCACATCGAAGTTATGACTGCGCCGTCCATTCTGCGAGGAGACGTGTGCATGGAAATCTCTCTGCTTGATCAGATTAATTCAGTTTGCACAGCAACGACGCAAAGCGCTAAATGGGTGACGTCATCTTCAGCCACTAGGAAAAAGAGCCTCAGAGTGGAACTGGGGCAAGATTCTGTCTGATTGGCTCGAATGTCCAATTTCGGCGGGATTATTTAGGAGAAAACGGGGTAGCACGGCAGCCAACACGAGCAATGGTAAAATACAATTGAAGTATCGCATACTATGTGATAGAGGCCCATTACATATTACAGACAATCCAGAAAACAAGCTTCGGCGTAAATTTTTCATTGCAAACGCTTCCAGCACGAGTGACGTCTACCATTAGGTCTAGGCAAACAAGTATAGGCATGTTAACCTTTCGAAAAGGGCTCGCTGCAGCTTCCAATGTATAATTCGGTCCTCTGGCTCTGTACAGTCGGAACATTCACACTGCAAAGGCGTCTAGCCAAAAAGGTTCTGATGAAATGAAATTATACGAAGGAGCGACACGATCGATGCTTGGTTTGTAATAGCGGTGGAAGACTGGCATACGTATTCCGTAAAAATACCATTGTTTAAAGGCCAGCTCCAACGATGTTGATTTTGCTCATATTGAATCCTATTCAGAAGAACCAAGTCTAATAAAACTGGCACATATTAATATTTCCCTTGCAACACACGTTGTTGTGTTAACAAAATACAGTTTTTGTACCTATTTTTCCTGGAAGTCCAGTCTGCAGTTGTAAAAATGGACGTGTCGTCAGGACTCATCAGCATCTAATGAATATTGATTTCTGTGATGTATTACCGCGGAGAGGACATACCACAGTGCGCATACAATATATGCATCCATAGCACGCGCATAGCTGGGGACGACATCGCGAACATGAAGAATGCTCTCATTCTTCGGAAACTCGAAGAATTTCCATTCTGGTTCTTTTGCAGAATTTCTAGTACGTCCACCAAGATGCACGATTTGGGCATTATTGTAAGTCGTAAAGACAGGAACACAAACTCTCGACCGAAAAGAGATCATGCCGCACAGTAGAACCTGCACACAGATCGATCCCTGACACGTGGTGCACGCACATGTAGCTCCGTTTTCATGTACAGTATATATACGTTCGTTGAGCAACCAGTCGTTCTACGGATACAGTTTCAGTGTTTTCTCCGGTATTACATCATACAAATTTCGTTTCTCAACAGCGCCACCAGTGGTCAGATTGTGGAAATTTTTCATAAAACTCAAAGACAACGTTCAAAAGTATCCGCAAATTTTCAAAAAATACAGACGCAATAAAGACATGATTTGGTAATAAATATGTGATTTATTTAACACTAAACGCAATATTTCCACAACTTTAAAAACAGTTGGAGATGGTCTTTAAGAATTATTAATCATCCTTTTCCCTTTGAATTCATTTTCCCATTTGAGTAGGTCAAGCTTCAAAATAGACCCAACCAATTTACTACTCCTTTGAGCATAAACGACTTTCTGCTACAAGTAGACGAGATGTAGCCAGGGATTTGCGATATAGGAGTTGAGGCGCTGGTAGTTTGCTATCAGCCGCGAATCTCGGGACGGACAAATATCACAGTAGGCCTATTTGTAAAACCCCACTTTCATTCGGAAAGATGGGTTCGTTAACAGGTTTTGCTTACTTGTATTGGTCTGTGTTGCATGTTTTTGCAATTAACAAATTGAAAACTACAAAGGGATCTCATAAAATATGGAATTCAAAACTGATGGGAAAAAGACATGGTGAAGAACAGCCACGACCGCTCTGGGCCTGTTAAATGCAGTGAAGGCTTATTGTAATACCTAGAACTCTCATGTTTTATCTTCTGGTGCTCATTATTACCGTCATTAATAATTTCTCCTTATTATTAATGGAAGGACACAATGAAGTACAACCATTAACTGCCTCCTCCGTCGCTCACCATCCACCGACAATTATTGCTTAGTTTCAAGGAATAAAAGAGAACGGCATTCAACGAATCAATCATTAATAAAATGTATCAAGGCCTGCTTGAGTGGTGTTCCGAGAGAAACCCAGTCGTCAGTTCACGTCAGTGCAGTCCTTTCGCTGTATTGCAAAATCAAAAAAAGTGTACTAACCTCTCGTTGTAAAAGGTCTGGCTCTTCCTTTAAATCATTTGGCTTTCAAAGACTACATACAAATGATCATTTGTTTGAAAGTATGGTCGATTCTAAGAGCTGAAGACAGCAAACACGATGCCCCGGTGCTTGACTTTCTTGAAACTGGACTGTTTAATGCAGATAGGTCTGTGCAGTCCATTTTTAAATACAGCAAAATTACTCCACAAGGAAAGTGTTTTTTTTTGGGGGGGGAGAACGGACCCATAAGCCCAGCTAATAGTCATGTGTCTTTGTGTGATTGCCTATTAGTTTTGTGCTATTAATGACGATCGCACAATGGCTAGACTTTGAAGATTTCTGGCTTAATGAATATTACCTTTTACTTTCATCGTTAGGTTCTACATTTCATCAGGTTTTGCCTCTTTTAAGTTTTGAAAGAGTCTTTACTAAAAGCAGAGCAAATATAATGAAAAACTGTAATCGAATTGGAAAGTCATGCTGCATTCTGAATAAAAGGGCACATAAGTGGACTTCACATTTTATGAAGGAGAGACTGGTGAGCCGAAATTACTTTCTTTTCATCAGAAAATGCATTAATCTTTTGTGGCAGTAAATGGGTCCTGAGCCCTTTGTTTGTGCAGTTTACAATTTGCCTACTTATCATAGAGGATTTCAAGGGTACCAGACATTAATGTAATATCACAGAACCGCTTCTTTGGTAATGCATTGTCAGCATAATAACTGATTTGCTTCTGTCACCTGCATGGTTAAGCCTGATAATTGTGTGCTCTCTTATTTTCTTTTGTCACAGTGGTGAATTCAGTTAAAGCTTTCAACACAGGAAACCAGGCTCAGCTAGCCGATACATTACAAATGCTTTCCCTGTATGGTGCGTTAACTGTATTCAGAAATAGGCTGTATGTGGAAAAAGTTTGGAACGATGTGGCATCAATGTTTGGTTTCACAGACATCGATGTGTTTCTATTGTGGCTTGACTATTCATGGCATACATAATTATTTTGAATCTTAAAGTAACGTTGGTCACGTCGGAAGTGTTCGTTTTATCGGTAGCCGAATTCCACCAAGGTTGCAGAAATTGGTTAAACTTATGCACAATAGCATACTTGTTCGTACAAGATTGAACTTGCTGTGCCAAGGCACTTGGTGGTAGCAAACATGGCAATAATTGGTTAGACTTATGCACAATAGCATACTTGTTCGTACAGGATAGAACTTGCTGTGCAAAGGCACTTGGTGGCAGCAAACATGGAGGGTGTGAGCTATTATCATCTCTCACGTTCTTATAGTAATCAGACCTAGGACTAAAATGCATTCAGTATCACTGAATGGGAAAATAAATATGATGTAAGAGCCTGTATGCTTGTAATATATGCACATATTACAGAATATACATCAACATCACGGACACTACACCTCTATATAGTGTCACATGGTGTCATAGCCCTACCTCGCTTTTCAAATTTCCGTGGCAAGGCAAGTCACCCATCCCCCATCGCTCAATTCCTGGCACAAAATCTACTCCAGCTGCTTCTTTCATCCGTTCTCTCTTTCACTCGTCATCTGTTCGTTGGCGTATAAAGCCTGCTGTCTTGTCCCTCTGACGGTCGGCGTGACTTGTTTTCCTCAATAGCCAACTGGTGTTGGCCGTAGGGGACCTGCGGCTTAATGGAGCCTGCAGACAGTTGTCTGCATGCCAGCAGTTTCATCTGGGAATTCACTTAGTACGCATTTCGGCCAATAGATCAGTAAACAGGGCCCAACGAATACTCTTCCGTCGTATACTGGGCCCTGTTCCGATACATATGGATTTCCTTCGAAAAAAAATTCTCCGGGATATCAAGGGGCATCCGCTTGATTTTATGAGCTGAAATTCCACCGGTATGCTCACTACTTACAGGGTAAACTATCTACTATGTTGCTAATTGTAGAAAACTCGCCTTTCCCTCATTTGAGGAAAAAATATTGCCTTTATTATTTTTTCGTTTTCCCACTCTGGACGATTTTTGCCCCACTTGCACAAAACTTTCTAGTCGCGTCACAGATAGCGCTAGCGAGCCGCACAACAAATGATTTGCCACAAGCAGTGTGTGACTGGACAGGGAACCAGCCAAGGGCGTTGCGTATTAGCTGCGAAACAAAACAGCTGTTATTTTTGCATGAGTGCTAAGATCGACAGGTAGTCTAGCAATTCTGAAAGAAATTCGTAAGTGCTGAAGTCTGGGAGCAAACTAGACAGGCGCTCGAACAGGCTTCCATTACGTAATCACACAAAGACGTCTGTGTAATGTACAAGTCCAGCCAAAGTTCGTCCGAAGTGGGAAAACGGCAAAAAAGGTAACATTTTCCCCTCCAATTAGCAACCTAACGGATAGTTAACCCCGTAAGTAGTGAACATACCAGTGCAATTTCAGCTCATAAAATCAAGCGGATGCCTCCGGATATCCCGGAGAATTTTTCGAAAGAAATCCCTATATGTCGGGACAGGGCCCAGTATACGACGGAGGAGTATTTATCGGGCCATGTTTACGGGTCTATCGGCCTAATAAGATTGCAGATTGCTTAGAAGCCTACTTACAGGAGATGGGCTTTCAGATCTCACCGTTGTTTGGGGCATGAATTAAAAGAGTCATTTTAGCCTCTGAGCTAAGCCATGCCTATTTAAATTTTAAACAGTTGCCAAGTATGTGCCTTTATCAAAAGAATCGTCATAAAGAGGAGGACACATTAGTGCCTTTTCCTTTTTATAAGGTCATTTGGGGTTTGCCAGAACGCAGTTCAGGCGGTATAATGCAGCGACGTACTTCCAGTGTTTCATTGACAGAAATTGTGAACAGCGTACAGAAAAGGAACGTTGAAGACGCTTGGTGGCAGCAAACAGCTGGCCCTTTTCAAAAGCTGTGCTACATTGAGCGTGCGCACATCAGTCTCAAAATGACGCAAACTTTCGGCTGATGAGATTTGGTCGTATGTGGTAGCACCAGGGTGAATGTTTCTTTTAGATGTGCATAATGTTCTCTTAAACACTTAAATGAGTCAAAAGCAACCGAAAATGTTAAGGCCCGTGCGCCACAAGGAGTGGAACTTAAGGGTTTATTTATAGGCTTGTTCGTTACATTACGAATCTGGATATCGATCAGTGATTCCAACACTGTTTTGCTATATCCAATGATAGATTCTGATGTCAGTGAACCAGCGACGGATTACCGATTGAGATCCGGATTAGCGTAAAATCAACACGTCCTATGTTGCTGCGGGATCATGCCAGTCACGCCAATTCCAAGTAAATGAGGAACGTTTGAGTGTCGCTTTGAACTAATGTAATTCTTCTGTGCAAGCTTGTTATGGTCGATTGGCGGGTCGAAAATGCCTGGTAAATGTACAATGGCGCCCCCAGACTGTCAAATCAAATTGCACGCTCGGATGGACAGATAGTTATTAACATATTAAAAAAGCCGTTCATTATTGGCTGAAGGTGTTTGTCTGTATCACTGCCAAAGAGGCTCACACAATAAAAACTTTATATCACCGAAGCTACCGCGTACAGCATTAAGGATAATGCTGCGTTATTCTACACGCTAAACATCCCACCATGGGAGTAACTTACACTATCTCTATGATCCTTGCCGGTGTTTTGGTGGGGCTTGAAATTCTTGAGGCCAGCTTGATGTTATCCGGACCGGCCTCACAGACGAAATCTCACTCTTTCGACGTCCTGAGCACCGGTTCGCTTAAGCACGGAGTAATCGCCTTGTCAGAGCGGGGATCCAAGCAACGGTGCGCGGCCGCTTGCGCGGCAGTGGCCGGTTGTACACAATTCTGCTACGCTTCGACGACCAGACGTTGCGTGCTTGAAGACGCTAGCGTGGCATCTGCGTCCAGAAATCCGAAGGACACTACGTGTTACTTAAAGAATTCGGGTGAGTTTCTACTTAACAGGAGTGTGATCATGTGACTATACCAAACAAATGAAGAAAAAATAGATATTATTCTATCTTAAAATTAATGTTGCACCTCATCTTATACACACAGAAACTAAATTTTCAATACTGACATAGACACACAACAGTCTTCCTTTGAAAGCAGTATTTAGCTATGTCGAAATGCTCCTAAAAATCAACTATGGCTGAAAGCTTGGTCAGGAAGAATTCGACCTGAGAATGGACTTAAAAACGAACGAATTCTTTTACTTTTGTAGTGAAATATTATAATAATAAATGAAGTTCACAAAAAGTTTCATCTGCACAGTGCAGTACTGAACACAAAAAGGATGTTAAGATTGACTTATCATAACAAAAAACATCATTAGCACTGGTCAACTTTCAATTGTGTTCTGAATCGCGGTTTTTCTTTCCAAAAAAAAGAGAATTACTGTTTCATTCTAGCTCAAACGGAGCGAAGTTACCATCCGCCCACTCAATTTCTGTTCCATTACCGTATACCCTGCAAAAGCATTTGTTTAAAAAAAAGGCTAAAGTAGCCACAAATTGTCTCAGATCACACGGGTTGACACCTTGGACCCAACAGAGCGTTTTGACGGGGGTCTTGGGTGGATGTCTTGCGAACTCATCTTGCAACAACTTTTACGTTTCGTTCAGAATGCGCCGTAGCCCAGTAAAAATGTCCGCATATATATTTACACATACAAATTATACCAGTACATTATAAATGCATAAACATACATAATTATTGTAGTATGTACTGGCTAAATGCAAGGAGTATGATAAGAGTGGTTACAAAACCACTCCAGAAGAGCACAAAAGCCACTCTAATTGAGCGAAAACCACTCCAAAAGAGTCCAATTTCCATTCTGCACAAAGAGCCGCATACTCGGGGGGGAGGGTTTTCTTTTAAATGATTCATTTTTAGAGTGATTGCCACTCTTTTAGAGTGGTTTTGCACTTTTCTCGAGTGGATTTAGGACGGATCACTCTTTACAGAGTCAGTTTTGCACTATTCGCATTTAGATAGTATACATGCCTTATTGTATTGACCTTTACGGTGCTTATTGTATGGAAAATGTGATTGAGCTTGTGGTACGTGTGAGATTAAAACACATGTTAATTTTTTCATTTACTGTGGTCTTAGGCGTTCATTCTTAAATGGGATTTTCTAACTTGAATCATTTCGAAATGGCTGGTAGCAGAGACAAAAGCTACACATCGAAATTCATTGATGGACACAAGGTCAATCGTAAAATCTATTCAAGGGGAGCTGGCATTGTCCCAGGGGTGAATTTTCAAGGGGTTTAGTGTGTCTCGTTCTAACATTGCTAGGCTCCCCGAGCAGGACCAAAAGGGGGCGCAATTTTCTCGCAACGGAGGCTCCTTTTGTCAAAACGAGTATGAAATGCACGCGTTACCCTCATCTCACATCGTTACCAGAAAAAAGAACTCTCCTAACCAACCGAGCTTTGTTCAACCGAGGTTCTGTTTAAGGCGGGAAGTGCTGTCGTTTATTTCCTCACATTTTCACAGACATCGATAGTGACTACTCGACATTCAAAATGTCGGGCCAGAGGGCACTCATCCCACCGGTGTTAATGGTGTCGTAAATGTAATGGGATGAAAGTGATCTGTCACTCTCGCAATTAGTCTTCGAAAAAGGTCAATTTGCAAAAAAGCTGTGCACGGTGAAGCAGCGTTATCGAAGCGTGTCTACCAAACAAATCTGCCGTATATGTAGACGTCTAAGACTTGGGGATCAAATCAGTTTTTATCAGAGGGCTTTCCGTCAAAATTTGATATTCTCCCTGCCCAACAGTCAGTGCATTCTAAGTTATACTGGTTACCCTTAACCCTAAAAGAGCCTGGACCATATTCTGGCCCTTATCACAACCGGGTGGAGGGGCGTTTTCCGCCTCCACAAGACCCCACCCCACCCCAGACTCGACTGTGCCGCACTTAGTCATTTTTTTTTCTTTTCCTGTTTAACCAAACATGGATGCAACACCCGATCCGACTACCCACGACTACTTATTAGTGAGGCTTGTGCAGCAAAATATCCTGCAAGAACTGAGACGCTAATTATATTTTCGTATGATGCAATACAGTAGGCAAACTTACAAGTGAGGCTAGTCAGCGTCAAAAAAATTTGCAAGAAGAAGGCTCGAACAAGCCTCACTTATAAGTTTGCCCACTATATTGCATCATACGATAATATATTAGCGCCATAGTTAGAGCAGGGCTATTTTGCTGCACAGGCCTCACTTATAAGTAGCGGTGGGTTGTCGGATTGGGTGAAAGTAAAGACATTCCTTATCATTACCACTGTGAAGTTTGAGTTTAATCAAACATATATAATTTTGTTGGTACAGTAATTTGAATTTCCACGCCCAATGCGTGCCAGCCCGCGTGCATTAAGCACGGCAGTGGAAACATAATGGGGGGTCTGACCTGCCTCGGAAAATGCACGGTGCGCAACAATGGTATGCTTGGTTTTTGTAAAATTGATACCGAAACGACCGCAAAGGTATTCTATGAAAACTCAGAGGGGGGGTCATTTTCTGACAAAAATGCAAGGTGGAGATATTGAAATGAAATTCATGCTCTCTTAGGGTTTTGGGGTTTACCTTAAAAGATTTAGGGATCTCACGGCTGATCAGGGGGGGGGGAGTGGCCAATTCCGTCCCTCCCCCATTACTCTCTGTTCCATGCACAATTCATGTTTTTTAAACTTGGCGAATATGTGGGGAAAAAACCTTTTCAATATAAACACGACATTTTAACTTTTAACTTGCATACGGTTTCGCTGTTGCAGTCATTTGAAGTTGAAGGCCGACACGTGCCTGCCCGCGTGCATGGACGAGAATGGACCATTAAGTACAAACATCACTCACATCATAGAATAGAAAAACAAAAAATGGTGTCCCGATCTCGAATCACAAAATTCCCTCTATCACGGCAGCCAACACGAGCAATGGTAAAATACAATTGAAGTATCGCATACTATGTGATGGAGGCCCATTACATATTACAGACAATCCAGAAAACAAGCTTCGGCGTAAATTTTTCATTGCAAACGCTTCCAGCACGAGTGACGTCTACCATTAGGCCTAGGCAAACAAGTATAGGCATGTTAACCTTTTGAAAGGGTTTGCTACAGCTTCCAATGTATAATTCGGTCATGTGGCTCTGTACAGTCGGTACATTCACACTGCAAAGGCGTCTAGCCAAAAAGGTTCCGATGAAATGAAATTATACGAAGTAGCGACACGATCGGTGCTTGGTTTGTTAGCGGCGGGAGACTGGCATACGTATTCCGTAAAAATACCATCGTTTAAAGGCCAGCTCCAACGATGTTGATTTTTCTCATATTGAATCCTATTCAGAAGAACCAAGTCTAATAAAACTGGCACATATCAATATTTCCCTTGCAACACACGTTGTTGTGTTAACAAAATACAGTTTTTGTACCTATTTTTCCTGGAAGTCCAGTCTGAAGTTGTAAAAATGGACGTGTCGTCAGGACTCATCAGCATCTAATGAATATTGATTTCTGTGATGTATTACCGTGGAGAGGACATACCACAGTGCGCATACAATATATGCATCCATAGCACGCGCATAGCTGGGGACGACATCTCGAACATGAAGAATGCTCTCATTCTTCGGAAACTCGAAGAATTTCCATCCTGGTTCTTTTGCAGAATTTCTAGTACGTCCAGCAAGACGCACGATTTGGGCATTCTTGTAAGTCATGACGAAAGGAGCACAAACTCTCGAACGAAAAGAGATAATGCGGCACAATAGAACCACACAGATAGATCTCTGACATGCAGTGCACGCACATGTAGCTCCAGTTTCATGTACAGTATATATACGTTCGTAGCGCAACCAGTCGTTCCACGGATACCAGTTTCAGTGTTTTCTCCGGTATTACATCATACAAAACTCGTGTCTCAACAGCGCAACCAACCAGTGGTCAGATTGTGGAAATTTTTCATAAAACTCAAAGACAACGTTCAAAAGTATCCGCAAATTTTCAAAAAATACAGACGCAATAAAGACATGATTTGGTAATAAATATGTGATTTATTTAACACTAAACGCAATATTTGCACAACTTTAAAAACAGTTGGAGATGGTCTTTAAGAATTATTAATCATCTTCTTCCCTTTGAATTCATTTTCCCATTTGAGTAGGTCAAGCTTCGAAATAGTCCCAACCAATTTACTACTCCTTTGAGCATAAACGACTTTCTGTACAAGTAGACGATATGTAGTCGGGGATTTGCGACATAGGAGTTGAGGCGCTGGTAGTTTGCTATCAGCCGAGAATCTCGGGATGGACAGATATCACAGTAGGCCTATTTGTAAAACCCCACTTTCATTCGGAAAGATGGGTTAGTTAACAATTTTTTGGTTACTTTTGTTGGTCTGTGTTGCATGTTTTTGCAATTAACAAATTCAAAACTACAAAGGGATCTCATAAAATATGGAATTCAAAACTGATGGGGAAAAGACATGGTGAAGACCAGCCACGGCTGCTCTGGGCCTGTTAAATGCAGTGAAGGCTTATTGTAATACCTAGAACTCTCATGTTTTATCTTCTGGTGCACATTATTACCGTCATTAATAATTTCTCCTTATTATTAATGGAAGGACACAATGAAGTACAACCATTAACTGCCTCCTCTGTCACTCGCCATCCACCGACAATTATTGTTTTTTTCAAACAATAAAAGAGAACTGCATTCAACGAATCAATCATTAATAAAATGTATCAAGGCCTGCTTGAGTGGTGTTCCGAGAGAAACCCATTCGTCAATTCACTTCAGTGCAGTCCTTTCGCTGTATTGCAAAAAAAAGGACATCAACCTCTCATTGTAAAAGGTCTAGCTCTTCATAGAAATCATTTGGCTTTCAAAGACTAAATACAAATGATCATTTGTTTGAAAGTATGGTCGATTCTAACAGCTGAAGACAGCAAACACGATGCCCCGGTGCTTGACTTTCTTTATACCGCACTGTTAATGCAGATAGGTCTGTGCAGTCCATTTTGAAATACGGCAAAATTACTCCACAAGAAAAGTGGTGTGTCGGTTGGAATTTTTTTCAAGCAGGCTGTGCTATTTAGAACTTCACAATTTATTTAATAAGGTATTGATAGAAAGTAATTCGTTTTTCTTCATTGAGGATAGAGCAATTTTGTATAAGTGTTTTTTTTGGGGGGGGGCGGAGCCAAAAGCCCAGCTAATGGTCATGTATCTTTGTGTGACTGCGTATTAGTTTTGTGCTATCAATGACAATCGCACAATGACTAGACTTTGAAGCCTTCTGGCTTAAATTAATATTACCTTTTACTTTCATCGTTAGATTCTACATTTCATCAGGTTTTGCCGTCTTTTAAGTTTTGAAAAGAATCTTTACTAAAAGCAGAGCAAATATAATGAAGAGCTTTGATCAAATTGGAAAGTCACGCTGCATTCCGAATAAAAGGGCTTATAAGTGGACTTCATCATATTTTATGAAGGAGATACTGGTGAGCGGAAATTACTTTCTTTTCATCAGAAAATGCATTAACCTTTTTGTGGCAGTAAATGGGTCCGAAGCCCTTTGTTCGTGCAGATTACAAATTGCCTACTTATCATAGAGGATTTCAAGGGCACCAGACATTAATGTAACATCACAGAACCGCTTCTTTGGCAATGCATTGTCAGCATAATAACTGATTTGCATCTGTCACCTGCATGGTTAAGCCTGAAACTTGAGTGTTCTCTTATTTTCTTTTGTCGCAGTGGTGAATTCAATTAAAGCTTTCCACACAGGAAACCAGGCTCGGCTAGCCAATACATTACAAATGCTTTCCTTGTATGGTGCGTTCACTGTATCCAGAAAAAGGCTGTATATGGAAGAAGTTTGGAACGATGTGGCATCAATGTTTGGTTTCACAGACATCGATGTGTTTCTATTATGGCTTGACTATTCATGGCATACAAAATTATTTTGAATCTTAAAGCAACGTTGGTCACGTCGGGAGTGTTCATTTTATCGGTAGCCGAATTCCACCAAGGTTGCAGTAATTGGTTAAACTTATGCACAATAGCATACTTGTTCGTGCAGGATTGAACTTGCTGTGCAAAGGCACTTGGTGGCAATAAACATGAGGTGTGAGCTATTATCATCTCTCACATTCTTATAGTAATCAGACCTAGGACTAAAATGCATTCAGTATCACTGAATGGGAAAATAAATATGATGTAAGAGCCTGTATGCTTGTAATATATGCATATATTACATACATCAACATCATGGACACTAGACCTTTATATAGTGTCACATAGTGTCATAGCCCTACCTCGCTTTTCAAATTTCCGTGGCAAGGCAAGTCACCCATCCCCCATCGCTCAATTCCTGGCACAAAATCTACTCCAGCTGCTTCTTTCATCCGTTCTCTCTTTCACTCATCATCTGTTCGTTGGCGTATAAAGCCTGCTGTCTTGTCCCTCTGACGGTCGGCGTGACTTGTTTTCCTCAATAGCCAACTGGTGTTGGCCGTAGGGGACCCACGGCTTAATGGAGCCTGCAGACAGTTGTCTGCATGCCAGCAGTTTCATCTGGGAATTCACTTAGTACGCATTTCGGCCAATAGATCAGTAAACAGGGCCCAACGAATACTCTTCCGTCGTATACTGGGCCCTGTTCCGATACATATGGATTTCTTTCGAAAAACAATTCTCCGGAATATCCAGGGGCATCCGCTTGATTTTATGAGCTGAAATTCCACCGGTATGCTCACTACTCACAGGGTAAACTATCCACTATGTTGCTAATTGTAGAAAACTCGCCTTTCCCTCATTTGAGGAAAAAATATTGCCTTTTTTTATTTTTTCGTTTTCCCACTCTGGACGATTTTTGCCCCACTTGCACAAAACTTTCTAGTCGCGTCACAGACAGCGCTAGCGAGCCGCACAACAAATGATTTGCCACAAGCAGTGTGTGACTGGACAGGGAACCAGCCAAGGGCGTTGCGTATTAGGTGCGACACAAAACAGCTGTTATTTTTGCACGAGTGCTTAGATCGACAGGTACTCTCGCAATTCTGAAAGAAATTCGTAAGTGCTGAAGTCTGGGTGCAAACTAGACAGGCGCTCGAACAGGCTTCCATTACGTAATCACACAAAGACGTCTGTGTAATGTACAAGTGGGAAAACGGCAAAAAAGGTAACATTTTTCCCTCCAATTAGCAACCTAACGGATAGTTAACCCCGTAAGTAGTGAACATACCAGTGCAATTTCAGCTCATAAAATCAAGCGGATGTCTCCGGATATCCCGGAGAATTTTTCGAAAGAAATCGCTATATGTCGGGACAGGGCCCAGTATACGACGGAGGAGTATTTATCGGGCCATGTTTACGGGTCTATCGGCCTAATAAGATTGCAGATTGCTTAGAAGCCTACTTACAGGAGATGGGCTTTCAGATCTCACCGTTGTTTGGGGCATGAATTAAAAGAGTCATTTTAGCCTCTGAGCTAAGCCATGCCTATTTAAACTTTAAACAGTTGCCAAGTATGTGCCTTTATCAAAAGAATCGTCATAAAGAGGAGGACACATTAGTGCCTTTTCCTTTTTATAAGGTCATTTGGGGTTTGCCAGAACGCAGTTCAGGCGGTATAATGCAGCGACGTACTTCCAGTGTTTCATTGACAGAAATTGTGAACAGCGTACAGAAAAGGAACGTTGAAGACGCTTGGTGGCAGCAAACAGCTGGCCCTTTTCAAAAGCTGTGCTACATTGAGCGTGTACTGAACACAAAAAGGATGTTAAGATTGACTTATCAAGAGGTTGGATTACAGTCATATCATAACAAAAAACATCATTGGCACTGGTCAACTTTCAATTGTGTTCTGAATCGCGGTTTTTCTTTCCAAAAAAAGAGAATTACTGTTTCATTCTAGCTCAAACGGAGCGAAGTTACCATCCGCCCCCTCAATTTCTGTTCCATTACCGTATACCCTGCAAAAGCATTTGTTAAAAAAAGGCTAAAGTAGCCACAAATTGTCTCAGATCACACCACAAAGTATTTCCGGGGCCCTTCCCAATAGTCTACATCGTGTTTTGGCTTCTCGCTTCGCACTCGCATTTGTTCTGATCAGGGCTACGCCCCCATCCCCAAATTTTCAAAACGGGTTGACACCCTTGGACCCAACAGAGCGTTTTGATGGAGGTCTTGGGTGGATGTCTTGCGAACTCATCTTGCAACAACTTGTACGTTTCGTTCAGAATGTGCCGTAGCCCAGTAAAATGTCCGCATATATATTTGCACATACAAATTATACCAGCACATTATAAATGCCTAAACATACATAATTATTGTAGTATGTACTGGCTAAATGCAAGGAGTATGATAAGAGTGGTTACAAAACCACTCCAGAAGAGCACAAAAGCCACTCTAATTGAGCGAAAACCACCAGTGTTGTAGTTGAGACCACTTAAGACCTTCACAAGACCGCACAAGACTAGCACAAGACCAACACAAGACCTCTAGTCTGAATTCAAGCCACAAGCTATTTAAATGAACTGCAACAAAAGCATTCCTTTGTCATTGTTCACACTGTTGCTTGTGACAGGTCTTGTGCATGGTCTTGTGATGGTCTCGACTCCAACACTGAAAACCACTCCAAAAGAGTTCAATTTCCATTCTGCACAGAGAGCCGCATACTCGGGGAAAAGGGTTTTCTTTTAAATGATTCATTTTTAGAGTGATTGCCACTCTTTTAGAGTGGTTTTGCACTTTTCTCGAGTGGATTTAGGACGGATCACTCTTTACAGTGTAAGTTTTGCACTTTTTGCATTTAGATAGTATACGTGCCTTATTGTATTGACCTTTACGGTTCTTATTGTATGGAAAATGTGATTGAGCTTGTGGTACGTGTGAGATTAAAACACATGTTAGTTTTTTCATTTGCTGTGGTCTTAGGCGTTCATTGTTAAATAGGATTTTCTAAACTTGAATCATTTCAAAATGGCTTGTAGCAGAGACAAAAGCTACACATGGAAATGTATTCATGGAAACAAGGTCAATCGTAAGTCTATTCAAGGGGAGCTGGCATTGTCCCAGGGGGGAATTTTCAAGGGGTTTAGTGTGTCTCGTTCTAATGTTGCTAGGCTCCCCGAGCAGGACCAAGAGGGGTCGCATTTTTTCTCGCAACGGAGGCTCCTTTTGTCAAAACGAGTATTAAATGCACGCGTTACGCTCACATCGCTACAAAAAAGGAACTCTCCTAACCAACCGGGCTTTGTTCAACTAAGGTTCTGCTTAAGGCGGGAGGTGCTGTCGTTTATTTCCTCACATTTTCACAGACATCGATAGTGACTACTCGCTATTCAAAATGTCAGGCCAGAAGACACTCCTCCCACCGGTGTTAATGGTCTCGTAAATGTAATGGAATGACAGTGATCTGTCACTCTCGCAATTAGTCTTCGAAAAAGGTCAATTTGCAAAAAAGCTGTGCACGGTGAAGCGGCGTTATCGAAGCGTGTCTACCAAACAAACCTGACGTATATGTAGACGTCTAAGACTTGGGGATCAAATCGGTTTTTATCAGAGGGCTTTCCGTCAAAATTTGATATTCTCCCTGCCCAACAGTCAGTGCATTCTAAGTTATACTGGTTACCCTTAACCCTAAAAGAGCCTGGACCATATTCTGGCCCTTATCACAACCGGGTGGAGTGCCCTCCACCGGACCCCACCCCACCCCAAACTCGACTGTGCCGCACTTAGTCATTTTTTTCTTTTCTTTTCCTGTTTAACCAAACATGAATGCAACACCCGATCCGACTACCCACGGCTACTTATAAGTGAGGCTTGCAGCAAAATTTCCTGCAAGAACTGAGATGCTAATTATATTTTCGTATGATGCAATACAGTAGGCAAACTTACAAGTGAGGCTAGTCAGCGTCAGAAAAATTTGCAAGAAGAAGGCTCGAACAAGCCTCACTTATAAGTTTGCCCACTGTATTGCATCATAC
Organism: Acanthaster planci; assembly: GCF_054643075.1. NCBI lineage: Eukaryota > Metazoa > Echinodermata > Asteroidea > Valvatida > Acanthasteridae > Acanthaster > Acanthaster planci. The sequence goes on from NC_141796.1 coordinate 1,122,318, forward strand.
GATAATATATTAGCGCCATAGTTAGAGCATGGCTATTTTGCTACACAGGCCTCACTTATAAGTAGCGGTGGGTTGTCGGATTGGGTGAAAGTGAAGACATTCCTTATCATTACCACTGTGAAGTTTGAGCTCAATCAAACATGTATATATAATTTTGTTGGTACAGTAATTTGAATTTCCACGCCCCATGCGTGCCAGCCCGCGTGCATTGAGCATGGCATCGGAAACATAATGGGGAGCCTGACTTGCCTCGGAAAATGCACGGTGCGCAAGAATGGTATGCTTGGTTTTTGGAAAATTGATACCAAAACGACCGCAAAGGTATTCTCTGAAAACTCAGAGGGGGGTCATTTTCTGACAAAAATGCAAGGTGGAGATTTTGAAATGAATTCATGCTCTTTTAAGGGTTTCGGGTTTACCTTAAAATATTCAGGGATTTTGAATTATCTCACAGCTGATCGGGGGGGGGGTGGCCAATTCCGTCCCTCCCCCATAACTCTCTGTTCCGTGCACAATTCATGTTTTTTAAACTTGGCGAATATGTGGGGAAAAAACCTTTTCAATGTAAACACGACATTTAGACTTTTAACTTGCATACGGTTTCGCTGTTGCAGTCATTTGAAGTTGAAGGCCGACGCGTGCCTGCCCGCGTGCATGGACGAGAATGGACCATTAAGTGCAAACATCACTCACATCACAGAATAGAAAACAAAAAATGGCGTCCCGATCTCGAAATCAGAAAAGTTCCCTCTAACATGCTTTTGAGATAGATAGATTACTCTTACAACAAATCATTTAGCCAATTGCTCGGCATTCAAAATGTTCAACCCGATGTTGGCTGATGTTTTAGTTGGAAAACGTACGGTTAAACGTGGAGCTTGTTGAAGGTCATTTGCATAACTTCCGCCAATTAACCACATGACATCTTCAGTGTTTTCGCAAAGTGACAATAACCTGGAAAATCGATAATTTTTCGACCTAGCATTTTACTTCCTTTGATCTAAAGAAAAAAGATAGCAGAGTTTCAAAGCATTCTACACTGTAAAAAGTCGGGTGTTAAAATCAACACTTTTGGGTGTTATCAGATGACTACACCATAGGGTGTTACTTTAACATTGATGATGTCACTTTGCATACCTATAAGTGTTATAGTTCACTGGAGGGTGTTACAAGTAACACCAAATACACAAATAACACCAAAATTTTAACACCAGTGAAAAGTGTTGGTGTAGTCTTCTGATAACACTGCGGGTGTTAAATTTAACAGCCCAGTTGTTGCAGTGTAATGTTAATTATTTCCCTAGTAACTGTAAACAAACAACTTACAAAAAGCTTGGTCCGTGCCTTTCTCTGTTCCACGAAGTGACATGCAATAACATCGTTGGCACGGCAAAAATTAAGACGATATCGATGATGTGGCATTTTTGTTAAAATAAACTCTCAACACTTCTAGTTTTATTTCCATCATCTTTTCGTCAATCACAGATTGCATGAGCACTTTCACGAGCGGCAGTTATTTCAAACAGGTCTTCGACCTTCCTCCTTTTGACGGGAAATTTGTGTTGGATTTCTCTGCCAAGGTGATGCAAGACGCCATAGTCAGTTTATCTACCAACAACACGAAGGAGGGCATCAAGTATGAACTGGGTGAGAGCGGCCATATTGCCAATGTCGCGCCAGTTATGGCCACATTCTATCAGTGACAATTTTGTCAACCAGATGCCGACTTTGCATGGTACTTGGGATATATTTCCTGCTCATGTCACCAGTCACAGTAGACCAATGGTCGACAGATGGTCACTGATCAAACCTGGCTTTCCTTTCATCTACAGCGGGAAAATCTTTACGTGTTGTTTCATTGCCAAATTGCACTCGGTTTGAAACGACGCACAAACATTAATTTGCTTTAATTGCTTTAATTAAGAAAATGTCGCAGCGTTCGGACATCGTTTTATACCCATTTTTCCCTGACGCGCAGGTCTGTATCGAGGCGCGCGCTGACCAGAAACCTGGAGACTTTCTGGCTCAATCGACTGGAATCCTGCTATACTGCGTAATTTTAACGTGTTTTTATGGGGTACAGTTGAGTAATATGTACAGTATAGGTGGTCTTATGTCCTGTGTACATGCGCAAGCTGAAAATATTTTCAAACAGTAAAACGTGTGGGCACCAGTCTATTTCAGTGCAAGAAGCAGCAGGCGTTGCCTGCGCATTCGGGAGCGATGGACATCACGCCTTAGACGTATCTCCAGAAAAAAAGTGAAAAACAAAAAGCTGCGCCACTTTGGAGACAGCTCCTGACCAGAAACCGAAGACTTTTTTTCAGCCTTAGTTTTGCTTATTATAGTTCTTTCCACATTACCTACTCACAAAATTACAAACTTTGCTAATATACATCTCCTCGGCGCAGATCCATCTTTGAAATAATTGTTCGGGTACCCGCTGCTACATCCGATTCGAACCCAGCCAGCCGATGCCCGCAAGCTCGGTGGTCGAGTGGTAAAGACGTCTGCACTACTAAGCCAGAGGTCGTGGGTTCGAGTCCCACCCGAGTTCGCTTGTGGTGTTTTCACAAGCCTTAGGGGGCAAACACCGAGTATACGGTGTTAAATATACGTCGGGTAGGGCAAATCCAAAATTAATTAATTTGCTGTTGGAAGCGTAAATCCGTAAAATTCCCTAGCTGATATACTGCAAAATTGCGGTGTTAATCTAACACACTGGGTGTTAGAGGACTTCACGTGACTGGGTGTAGTTTTCTGCAAAGGGTGTTATGTTAGCAACAATTTTACAACGTAGTTTTTTGCAGTGTAGAAATATTTAAACTTCAGGCTCATTAGTGAGACTCAATAATGGCTACCTCCGTAGACGCATGTGCGATAAAGGGAACAATTATGGCGGCTCAACTGAAATACAGAAAAAAAACTACGAGTGTTAAAACGGATAGCCTACTTGATATCGAAATGGCTTGTACGTTATGGCTAATTGTAAAACTACCTTGATGACGTCCCATCATATCACACTTGCAATAAAAAGTGTTTGGACACACATGCATGGCTAGGCTTTCACTAAAGTGTTTCCCGCAACGCAAAGCAAAGGCACGAAGTTGTCCGTTCGCTTGATTTTGTGGAGCTCGAACATGGCAGGCTAGGAATTATAGGCCGACTGCCTAACACCGTTTACAGTTTCTGGTTTTCAATGCTCTGCAGTTCTAGGGCACAATGGCAACTCCCAAACCACCATACGCAGAACCTGGCAAGGCGCCAACCTGCACATCGTGCTGGCAACCGAGGGAGGTGTGGTCAGCGCCCTGGAGATGAGACGCTTCTGGCTCCGCTACGATCACGGCACCTTCGCTCTGGGGAAGCACAGGGAGCCGGCGTACTTCGAATGGACCGATCCATTACCCCAGACCACCCCTGTCCGGTTCATCGGCTTGGGCGGCTGGGCTGAGACCGTTGAGTGGATTGTCTACGGTATTTGTCCATAAAGCCTGATTAAACGCAGAATTTAAAACAGGGCGGGTGAGCTATGGAATTGTGACCCCCACAGCATCTAGCCAGTACGTTTGTCTCATGGTTTGCCAGCTTACTGTCCCAGTTTGCAGTTTTTGCCCGAAGTCCAAATTGCATACAACACCGACTACCGGTATTGGTGTTAACAGTCTTACTTTATGTCTGTTAGTTTATGTATAAGTAAGTACGGTAAACGCATCACCATAACCTCTAGTTTAAAGATTTGAAAGTACATGTAATTATGCGTGACTAAGACACCAAGGACTTGCGGCAGTACCAAGAGATACTTTCCTTTTAAGAGTATAGGCCTATTCTAATTAAAAATAACCAAAACAAAAAATTTGCTTATCTCTATTCACGTCCTCAACTGAACTCTATGAAAACAAACCTACAAAACTGTTATTTAGCGTTTGGGGGTTTTAATGAAAAGGGGGAACGGGCCTGTCATTTAAAACTGTTTTTATTTCCAAAGTGACGGCCGTTGTGGTTACAAAACACTTTAAATTATTGGTGTAACAAATATTAAAAGACAGCACAAGGAAAGCAATGTTGGACAACTGAACAAACATGTTCTATACACGGACACCACTTGACATCCAGTACATAAACCCTATAAAACTGGTCTGAAAAGGGTAACCATTAGGTATAAGCACTTCGTGAGTATCTCGACATTTTCCCTGCAAAATTCGACTTTTTACAGCGTGCTATTGGCCAAGATACATGTACCACTGGAGCGCAAAATTTACGATGTCCGTAAAATGGAACGTCTCGAAGTATTGTTTTTGTGTGTGGCACACCTGGCATGGTTTCAAGAGAACTGGTAGACAGTGGTTTATCTCGAGCGAATGCGCAATGTACATACAGCCCGCGGACGGTGCCATACGTTAGCAGTATTGAAGCCAACACAATCGATGAATAGATCGATTGCGCACGCTTGTCACGTGACCTGGAGTGTGTATCAAACATCGACACAGCGTTCTCACACAGCAAAGTGTGTCATATGGAGTGTCATTTATCAAAAACAAGCTGACGGTTGTAAAGTACCATACTGATCTGCTGTGGTGCTGAGCACTACACCCAAAGTCGGCATGTTTAAAGGTTAAAAGAAACAGAAAACATTTAGTTCACGTGCAGTATTTCAAAAACATCATACTTAAATTCAATGCTCATCCACAAAAAATTTTGGTTGGTTGGATGACGTCATCGGCAGAACGCCTACATGTACAATGTACATGCACGCTTGCAACAGGCCACGTGGTGTTCGATGTAGCTTGGCCCACTGTCTTGGTTTAAGGTACAAGAGGCAGTCCCAGCTAGCACAGTACTGCCGAATGATACCCACTCTATGTCACGTGACTGACTTCACTGGCGAAAAGGGTCTACTGTATGGTGTGGGGAGTGACCGATGGGGTCTCAAGTTAAAGGCTCCGACTCGCTAAGGTTACCAGTTTTGCCAACTGAGCGCGGGCTACTCCATCAATCGTTCTCTCCCAAAGAAATAAAGCAATCGACGTAACACAACCCATGCTAGAACTATACAAAGCGATGTCTCATTATTGTAAATTTGTGAGGTCAAACTATACGTTTAATACATGTACATAAATTAATCACCAATAAGGCTACTTAACAATTTCAACTGGCTCTAGAAGAGTTGGACACTGGGAAACTTCTATACGCATCACGGCATTGATTACCTAGGCGTTTAAATGATAAAAGCCCAAGATAAATAACCATGCCTTCCCATTCGAGTCACACCACTCATATTTGGCGGAGGGATACATATTGGGTTAAATCCAGTGTGGTAATTTAAATCTATAAAAAATGGGTGGACACATACAGCAGGAAAAGGCGTCTCTAAACCAACAACTTTCACGTCATAATATGTATCCAAACAGTCATAAAAGTGGGCGGGAGAAACCAAAGCCCCTCCTCTTATATCTACCCCCTGGAAACCACAAATAATAAATGGTACGAGTAAAATGCATTAAATTCCTGGTATAAAGCAAAGGAGATAAACCATTAATTTTCGATTTCCATCTTTCCCAAAATACATTTAAAAGAGAAATGAAAACCTCACAAAAATTACATCTCGCTAGCCACTCTATAAAGGCATTAACATTATTTTCAAGGCTTCTGATTTCTTTTCATTTGTTTTTCTGTGGTGTTGATGGCAATCTCTTTAGCTACTGGGGTTTACCAGACACATTAAAATGAAAAGAAGAGCAGGATACTCATCTTTGTGACGAGGTGTCAAGGCAATTGTCGACTTAGTCGGGTATTTATTTTGGCTCCTGCAGGTACAGTTGGTGGGCACCCGCATTCACTCTCAGAAGCCAAGACACTAATTTGGATCTCAATAAATGCAGCACATGCTAGAAAGTGGTGTCAAAATGGTCTTTAATTGAAATTTTAGGCTTCCTGTCTTATAATTCCAATCAAATTGTCATGTGTTAACTGAATGTCAGACTGGCCATCTCTCAAGTATTGCTCACATCAGTCCAAGCACATTTGAACAAGTACAACGCAAGGATTTTCAATGATAATGTTAACCCTAACAGTCCTCAGTCCTCCAACAGGTGAAGGATTGAGGACTGTTAGGATTAAATATCAGTGTTTTTGAGCAATAATTCATAATGAGTGGCTAGATTAGGAAACATCAACGTATTCTGAAAAATAAAATTATCACATTGATGAAGTGGGCAAGATAGTACTATAAAATGAATCTCAATTAGTCATGTGGGGGAAAAACCCGCAAATTTTGTCAAGAGGCCTCAATGGAGACTTTGAGATGCTTGGTGGCAACAAACATCCTGGTCCTTTTTACCAAATCCGAGCACGCTCATGTTGTTCTGGGCACGTGTGGATAGTTCTGAGCATGTGCGATACCTTAAAAAGGACTGGTAAGTCTCCTACCACCTGCGCCTCCAAGTTTCCCATTCTAACACCGACAGGTTTTTTGTTTTTGGTTGGGGACATTCCTCATTCTGAAATCGTGCAAAATCCTCTACTGAGCAGGAAACCAATTCGCACATTCGTTCTACTTCAACTTTCAAGAGGTAAGAAGCCCCAAGTAAAGTAACAGTGGCTGGGCTCTGCCTTCCCAGATCTAACAAAACCCAATGAAGCTTCCATGGTGAATTTCATAGGATGTGGGTGAGTCAGGATTCCGGCAAACATTTCTAGTAGAAAACAATAAAATTTCTAATTTGTAGATCCAATCTCTATCGTCCAGTCACCACTGCAGCATGGCTTCTTTCAATATGTTGTTGACCCATGATTCCACTGTTTACTGGTTTGTTCAGGTATTTTAGCAGGACGTATCGCGCTCCTCTAGACAATGGGGTCAAAGTTTCCATGGGCACATCAATGAAAAATGAGTGGCAAATATGTACAAGTGTTCAAAGGCTACGGTGATGTCTTGAGTTCATTGACGAGCCTGGAAAACATATAAAAAAAAGAGAAGGAATTTGGCTGTAAGGTTGCATTTTCAAACGACTGCTTCCTCGCCACAAATCCACTGAGTCAGGAATGTTGTTGGGAAGGGGATGGTCAGAGTTTGCGCCCCTCATGAATGGATCAAAGGTTCAAATAAACATCCTGGCCATGTTTTGTCCATGGGCAAGCCACTTTACATCCATTTCCAGTCACCAGTGCAAGGATATTAGTGAGATTAGCTAACTTGCAAATAAGTGATTTAGCAGACTGATCTTAAAACACTGGATCTTTACGAGGTGAAACTTTGAGCAAACTCGTGCAAGTAAAAAAAAACCCCAGCCATCATTTTGTTTGTTTTACCATTGCATTGCTTCCTCCAGCCCATCTCCCTTGAGGGCGGACGTCTTAAAGATTTGGTACTTGCGATTCCTGAGTGCCGCCAGGCCCAGTTCGCTGGCCACCTGCGTGTCTGTGAGGGCACCCTCTATGTCCTGCTTGTTGGCCATGACAAGCAGCAAGGCATTCTTGAGTTCTTCTTCCTATTCAGGTCAAGGGTCGCAATGAATATTCATGAGTATCAAAGGACTTTAAGCGCAGGTTTTGCCCTTACACTGACGTATATTAATTAACACTGTATGCTCAGTGCAAGTCAGAAGGACTGTACTATCGGTAACATTTGAAATACAAAGCACTCCTCGGGCAATTGCAACGCATCCCAGATTAATTACAAGACTGACAATCACGAGCAACGACAAGCCCTTTCTTCAATTCGCGAGGTGAAGCACCTTACTAGCGATGACAAAGCAGAACTAATTACTTACTTCTAACATGGCAACCAGTTCCGACTTGGAGATGCCCATTCTGTCTTTGTCAGAGCTATCTACCACATAAATGATGGCGTCTGTGTTTGAGTAGTAACATCTCCAATATGGTCTGTTCACGGATAAACGTATGCACTGGAATTTAATAGGTTGAAAACTTAGGAAAATATGAGTCAAAAGTTTAAACTCTAAGGAGGCACCAGACTGTTTCTCTAAGTCCCAGTGGTGAAGTGAAGAAAACTGGCTTCGTTTTTGCCCCAGAGGCATTTTTGCAACCTTGATCCCCCAAATTCACCATTAATTCTAAAAAGAGTTCCTCGGAGGAGTGACCGCTGCCTCAATCCTTCAAATTTGTGCATACCCTGTGGAACAGAAGCACTGGCCTGCAAGATGGCAGCCTTGCAAAGCCTCTATACAAGTCCCCAAGTGGCTCTTTAATCCATCAGCTGCCCGTGCATGCAGACAACTACATGTAGATAACACCGACAAAATGGTCCAGACAGGAACCACCATACCTGATAGACGTTTGGCCTCCGAGGTCCCACACTTGAAATTTCAAGTTGCCGTACTTTACAGTCTCTACATTGAAACCGATCGCTGCACAACAAGAACACAAAAAAAAAATCTCAATATTAGATGCAGAAGATGTGGACCATGTCGACCAAACTACAAGACCAACAAGTACCCTTTGATCTCCTCACACCTTGCGTAGCAAAGAAATTCAGTGTCAGTTTAAAGGGCGTTGAATGACCAGAAAAGGGTGCTTTTTGACTACACCACCTGATGTATAAAAACTGCTCTTTTCAGAACTGCAAATTAAAAAATACTCAGTTTTCAAAAATAGCATTAAGATTAAATGTCCGCTGTGACAAACACAAAATAGTCGAGCAATGTAAACACATGGCGGAGCCAAAACGGTGGCTTGTCATTGTTAAGTTAAAGTTAAATCATAAAAGAGAATTGATACACACAACAGCATGCGTTATTTTCTATCCGACTCGGTGGGTGTCAAGTTGGGAGAAAAATCCAACATTGAGGTCAAGGGCAACACAACAGCAGACGTACATGTACTCGCACGCGTCGACCTAATGGAACATTTTGGCATACGAGTTGATCAGCATACAAGTTGGTCAACGTATGGGTTGATCGGAGTCCCAGTTGATAGCTATACACATCGGTGCATAGAAGCTGGCAAGCATGTGACATGACCAGCATTAGCTTCGGACATGTGACAAGGGAAGCGAATATACTGCAGTCGTCAGTGAAACCCTCGTTCCTAGATTTGGTATACTCACTTGGTATCGTCGTTACAACTTCCCCGACGTGAAGGCGGTAGAGTATTGTGGTTTTGCCAGCACCATCTAGCCCAAGGATCAGAATTCTCATTTCTTTGGAGCCAAAGAGGCTGGAAAATATGCTACTAAAGAAACCCCCTACAAAAGCACAAAGAGAACAGCATATCACCCCTGAATACAATTGATAGGCCATCCTGTTTTTACTGGCCTAACACAAACAAGATAGTCAGCATACTAGGCCTAATTAGCATGTAGGCTAGTAGTAGTAGTAACATACACATTTTTGGTCATGTATTTTACCAATTTAAAAAAAAAATGAAATAAAAATTAGGCCCTACTTATTGTAGGTTTAGGCTATTGAAAATGGAGATAGATTGCAAATCTCTCTGATCATGTTGTGAGCCTTTTGCGCTGGATCAACCCTGTGGATATTTCCAGCAATCACAGTCACCAGACATGCCTGACTGCAGACATCAGAACTGTACATGTACACCACAGCCATGGCAACCCATGTGTCCTGTATTTTTATTCATGTATATACATATAGGCCTATACTATAGTATACACAACCTATGGAGGCCGTAAAAATGTAGCCACCACAGCTGCAGAGGTGCAATGTGACCATCTCGCCAAATAAATGTTAGCTGGCCTATATCCCTTCCTCAATGATTTAGGCTACATGAACGTGATGAATGACCTACACATGACTAAACCATGGAGGGCTAAAACACACCAGGCCCCCAAGCCCAAAACGAGTAGGCCTAGGCCCCTTAAGGCTTAAATGATCATGATAAAAATCTAATGTTCAGGGATGTCAGGCACTCACCCATTTTTAATCAAATCCAGAAGAATTTCAAGCTGCAATGTAATAATAAATATTCAGTAACTTAAACCAAAGTCTCCTTAACAACCAATTTCCTAATCGTAGCTCATCATTCACAGCACTATGGGGAACAGAGTACGAAATCACTTAGGCCTAAGCCCAAAAATCTCAAGTCTGCTGTATATTGCGCGTGCTGTATATGCCGAGCATTTGTACACGTACAACGTAATGTACAACGTGTCAGTAGTGTAGTACAGTGAGCGTGACTGTACAAATGACGTCATGCTGGAAATACATGTAGCAAACGTGTAGTTCCTGTTTTCCCAATTTAAAATGTATCTCTCAGAAAACTAATATAACGACTCAGTAATGAATATGTCTTTTAAATGTACCTGTCTTGCTTTAGCAGAGTCTTTTGCCAAGTTAGTTCTTGGAGACCGCTTTTGCCATGGTTACAACAAGGATGAGGATGAAGAAAGTTGTCATCAAATACTCGGTCTAAAAATATCGTGAACATAAATATTTTAAGTCTTTTTATGGATTTCATAAGCTTATCCGTGTTAAAAGAGGTTTTTTTTTTGAAAGATTAATGATGTAAGAAGCTAATCTCATGACGACCACCAACCTTTGTATCGATTCAAATCAATTATTGTGGTTTCAAAATGATATTTAACACAATAATATTAACTAACTGGTGTGGCGTCGGGCTTTGTATAAGGAAAATTAAGCGTCTGACTTGGTGGGGCACTGACTACATCTATGACAATTTCGTACACAGGGCCACGAGTCCATCTGTTCATATCTCTCTTGCTTTAAATCACAAACACGAAAGACTTTGAAACGAAGTTGTATCTTTGGGAGTACAGAGCACGTTGTGGGTTTTGTAGAAAATTGCGGCGGGAAAAGTAATAATTTCACTTTAGTTTCAGCGTATTTAGGGTCAAAATGTCTGCCCAACTCTTCGTTGGAAGATTGAGCAAACAGACACGGCAAAGGGATGTTGAGGAGGTTTTCAGAAGGTACGGCCCCATGCTGAGATGTGAACTGAAATACGGTAAGCATGGTAAGCAAGTTTCCGTGTAGCTGAGGCTGTGTCATGCGTCATTGCGTGTTCACTGTTAGGCCCTCCAATAATATTGACGTTACATGTACGTGCTGGTAACCTTATGTTTGTACGCCTGGGCGTGCTTGTCGCCATCTTTGTGATGATTAGAATGCCACAACCCTCTGACCCTATGAGCCCCATATTGGTGACCTGCTCTGACCTGTGCCTCATTTTTTTTCTTCACAAAAAAATGACAAAACTCCCTACGGCTACTCCTTCAGTAGCACGAGTATCATGCCTTAAGTTAGACTTGGCCTCACTACTGTGGCACGGATCCTCGTACTCATTTTAATTTAAAGATGGTGTATGAGAGTGCGACCGTGAGATTGAATGGGTAAAGGCAAAAAGACTGGAAAATACCAATCAAATTTTCCTGTGACAGCAAACTTGAGTAGCCTAAACTTAAGCTCTTAAAAGTGGTAGAACAAGGATTTCAGAGCATAAGAAGGAGTTTCTTTTTTTCAATTACATCTATAATTATAATGATACACAGTGCCAGTCCATTGAAACGTACATGTATGTAAGTGTTCCTTGGCGCTTAACACTGGAAAAATTAAAAATTACAGCAATTGTAAGGAAATTAACAAAAAGCAATAGTTAGTGAAAGAAAACCAATTTAAAAACCTACACGATATTATATTAAATTTAGAAATTAGTCCTTAAAATTGAATTACACCGTAGTTCCATGGACACCATGTTAAGAGCCTCTCTTTGCGTCAGTTGGTAAGCAGCACAAAAATGCACAGCTGTGTCGTATTGAGCACTGCACCAACAGTCCCTCACAGGAATGTCAGATTGCACCTTTGTGCTGTCCAACAACTGTGCCTCACTGTTTCATATGCATAATTGTGCAGTGAACCAACTTGCATTCAACCTAATATGTGTTCATATACATGTATGCATTGTACTGTATGTGTCCTTCAAAAAGGATTCCTTTATTTTTCACAGTGTGGTTCCAATTATGTAGTAAAATAAAACCCACTGACTGATGGTTAAGTTGATTAAGTGAGTGGCCAAATAGTTGTTGGGGGACTAAATATGGTCTTTCCTGTGCTTTTTTTTTCGGGCATGGATCCCACCCATGGCTGATGAATCTACATTTCATAGGAACTGGAATGGGTAAGCAGATGTCTTTTAATTAAGGAATAGTCACTTGAATTCGTTTCTGATTTGGTTTTTGAATTCTGTAGCAGATTTGCAGAACAGACAAGTTATGATGATGCTCTCCCTTTCAGTGACAAACGTGTAGCTTAACTCTAACTCCCTAGAGTGATTTACCAGGAACCATACCCATTTACACAAAGTCCAACACCCTATGGTAAACGGTGCACAAAAATTGTTGGACTCTGTTTATTTTGGGTATGCCTGAACCCATGTTAAAGCACAAGCAGTTTAGGGGTACAGTACCCAGTGCCACAAATTCACACACTTTGGTGATGTTCAATTCTGTGTGGTTAGGGAAGGTTAGGGTTATTACATGTACATAGTTAGGGCACAGAATGCCTAGGCTGGTATGGGGTTAGAACAGGAAGAAGTACATTTACATAAGACTAAATGACCTTGAGCTGGCAATTTCAATTGATGTGATTGGGGGTGCAAGCAGAGAATTTTTCTTCCGATTTTCTGAATGAATTTCCCCGCCGTGACGTATTAGCCATCCAAAAGCAATAAAAAGTCCCTGAAAAGTCAAAATTAGCAGTGGAAATGTTAAAGATATTCACTTAATAAAGTCTTCATGTTTTTAGACCAGTCTTATTGGGTATATGCACAGGTTGTCAAGCAGTGTCTGTATCGTGGGATTCTTTCCCATTTGTCCAATGAGCATTCCATTTGATATTCATTATCATCTGTTATGGTAAAATTTCTGCAGCCTACGCCTTTATTGACTATGAAGACCGCAGAGATGCCGAGGTAAGCTTCCTAAATACTGTCTTAACCCTAACAGCCTGAATCCTCCGCTTTCAATATGGTTTTTGGCCACACCCAAGGGAGTTGGGGGTCAGTATTCCATTTTGAGGGGGCATTAATTTTTCAGGCGAGCAAAAAAGAAACATATTAACTGTGCCTTAGTTTCGTGAAAAACAAAAATTGGCTTATTGTATTTTCCAATCCAGTGGATTTGTCGTAACTATTTGTATCTTTTTCTATGAGATGTTCTGACGGTCATCGTTGTTCTCGAGTTTAAGTCAAGCCTAGGAGACGCCACTCTTGCTGGGCCATCACACTTGCACACAGGCTTTAACTGGAGTGCGCGCGCACATTTTGGCAAGTCGCGACACCCGTTTGCTCTGCGAGAAATACAACTTGCGCATACCGCCTGTATGCAGATAGGATGGCCTCGCAGGAATGGCCTCTAATTCTGATCGAGGGATTAGTCTATGCAGTACAAACCATTTACATTTATGTTATGCAGTGCCGTTTTCAAAAACAGACGGGGGTACTAAACAGTCAGTAACCTTTCTCTTTTGGCACGATAGGATTTTTTTTTCTTGGGGGAAATGAGACTTCCAAGTACACTACTCAAAAAAACGATAAGGACCGCTTTTTTCTGCACTTGTAATTCTTTCCCAGGCAATGAGTGGGGTCTAGTCCTTTTTTTCATTTTTTGTTTGTCTAGACGGTGTGCTCATTAGAATAAAAAAATCAAAGCATCAAATAAAATATAGAAAAAGTGTATACAAAATAAAAAGTGCTCTTTAACTTTTTTGAGAAAAGTATTAGGAATGATGTTTATGAAGTGAAGTGTCAAAAAGTTACCAAGCTGAGTAGTCACCTTTTTGGGGGAGGGAATATGGAGAACTGTTTTTCTAACATCAATAGGCTGAGGTTTGTAAGCAGATGGGACCTTTTATCTCATCCAAACTGCTTTGTATACATAAGAACCTAGCCAATTTTCTTGATTCTGTTACAAGCACAAAGATTACATCTGCATGTACATGTATGCCATTGGATGAAACCGTTCAGAGCTGAATTTTTTGGGTTTGGGGAAACCCAGGGATTAGAGGTTAGAGGTCACTGGTGGTGCCTGTACCGTATTTGTACTCAGCGTCCAAATGTTGAATGTTTGTTAGCATTGATGTGATCTGTTTTTCCCAATGATTACAGCGAGACCGAGTACCTTTGCCTACCTTAAAGTCTGTCGGTCACTACCGCAGGAACACTTGGTCAGCCGCACTACCCAAAACCTACCGTACCGTTAAGCCCGCCCATTGGGTTGACGAAGCCACACCCACTACCTGAACCAAAAGACCAAAGTGCCTGCCCTCCCCGAAACCGATCGCGGGAGGGGCGCCGACTTGACCCCAAGTGTCGGTCTCCCGGCACGAGAGCCGCTACCGAGTTAGCCGCTGCCACCTCCAGAGGGCGCTCTACCAAAAGTCGTAGATTCTTGCCAATAAAATACCCAAAAGATACCCAAAATCCAAGGCCAGAGACCACTGGTGTGCAAGTGAGAAAATGCAAGCCCAGCGCCAAAGGTTTTTGCTATGACAGACCAACCAAACCCTGCTGTCGACTGACGTCTGTTTTAGATTTACGTAGAGTACGTAAATACCAGAAAGTTCCAACAACTCACAAGTATTGCCAAGGTATCCTCTAATACGAAAGAAATGAAAGAATAATTAAATTGGATGTACTCTCATGCTCGTCATTAGTGATTGCTTTCAGCAAGCAGCTTTGGGAAATCAAAACTACCTTTGAATTGAATGTCAAAACACAATGGACATTGCTTACTTGACAATAAGTGTACATATGCATGTATTGCAACCCTTACCCACCACTTCCTCGTTGCTGGGGCACATCCTCAATCCTCCCAAATCTTCCAATCTTTGTACTTGTGCTCAAAATGAGAGGTAGCCAGCTCCTCAGTCCTTCGAGAGCCTCCAGCTATTCCTACCATTATGTTGAGGCAGTGCGAATGGCATTCTTGAGCAGTGCATTTGATTCCGAACAGGCTTAATTTATGCAGGACTAAGCATAAACAACACAAGGCCCAACCCACAGCCATTCATCCGCAATCCTCCAAAATCCTCCAAACCACCCAAAGGATTTGGGGGGATTGAGGAGGGTTGGGGTTGTACAGTGTAGTGCATGGCGCACCTGTAATGAATGTGTGTGTTGCATTTACCAGCATTTTGTGAACAGAATTATATCAGCAAACCTGAAAGAAAACATTCGTCAACGCTAACCCTCCTCAATCCTCCAAAATCCTTCAGGTGGTTTTGGAGGATATTGGAGGATTGAGGGTGAATGGCAAAAGTTCATGGCTGATTGCAAAGGATGCCATCTGTGAAGGTCATGGATTAGTCCTTGTGTTGTTTTTGCTCAGCCAAGCACAAATTCAGCCCGTTATTTCTTTTGAATCAACTGCACAGCTCAAGAATGCCTTTCGCACTGCCTCAACATAATGACAGGAATTGCCGGAGGATTTTGGAGGATTGAGGCTGAATGCAATTTTTTCATGTTGAAAATCAGAGGATTTTGGAGGATTGAGGATGGTTCCTGGTGAAAAGGCCTCGGGGGTTAGGGTTAACGTATTAGAATATATCTTGGCAGTAGCTGTTTTGAGCAACCTCCATCATTTTCCACATACTGACAGAATTGTTTGACTTTGTTGTCTAGGAATTTAAAGCATTTCCTATGCAGCATTTTTCCGTTCTGAAAAGCCAGAGCAGACTGTCTTTTAAGTTTATTAAGAAAGAAAAGCATTCAGAACACTTCCACGAACAAAGTTGAAATGGTCCGAAAAATTCTGTCAGAGGTTACAGTCTCAATTTTACGCATATTTTTCAACCCGTCTGAGTTTTCTCTGGGCAAAGAATGAAGTAACCGCTGAAATGCTCTTGAAATCTGAAAACTAATAAATTGTAACTTTTGAGGGAGAGGCATAGATCAGATATGGTTGACAGATTTCACTAGAACAGTTTGGATCAGCTTTCACGGAAAACTCACATTTGTGCATCTCGCCATGTACTCCAGGATGCTTTGAAATTCGAAGACCGCCAGGAAATCTGTGGGCAGAGCATCGTCGTAGAGTGGGCCCGCGGACCGAAACGTGGCGTGGTGAGTTCAACTTCCCTGATCATCAGTAGGTTTCCTTACAGGTGACTGATGGCGGGGTCCAGGGAAGAGATCTTCTTTTTGTCCCATGCGTGACCAAGACTAGTAATATGAAAGTTTTTGTGGGTCAACAAAATATGAAAACACTGACGTCCATGCTGGTCGTGAAGGATGAGGCTTGCATTACCTTTGGGATGTAACTAAGCAGGAATTCTGAGGACTTGGCCTTCTGGGTATCTACTTGCACGCTGTTCAGCATTGAAGATTGTAAACGTGATGTAAATTGTTCATATACATGTAGAACTAATGAAGTTGGCTTTGTTGGAGAAGGTTGACAATCGGTCAGTTAATGATCAGATTAGGTTACTGATTGATTGCTTAAGCCTTACCGCCTAGGTCCTTTTGGCTAGTTTTTCATTTGGTATAAAACAACGTCCGAAAGCTGCCAAACGTGCTTGACCGACCGGAATCTTGCCACTGCGTAATTGACTGGAAACTGGAAACTTATTTTTTTTAGCCGTAGTAGATCTACAACAATGACATCAGACTTTGTTTACAACATGCCCACATTCCTATCGGGGGCTCAGTAGATTACGTCCTACCTCACCGCCATGGGCCAGTGCACATGTAAACAAAGTACTACATCGTTATGGTGTGTTTATTGACCGGCCATCTGTATTGATTTATTGCCTTGCTTTACCTCCAATCAATTATAGAGCGATGATGAGTGCTACAAGTGTGGCGGTATCGGCCATTTTGCCCGGAACTGCCGCAGTGAGAGCAGAGGCTACCGTAAGTTGCTTCCAGTCTCACGAGGAACGTCACTTGCCCACCTGAAGCTTTTGTAGTTGACCGGAATCTGCACCTCACAGGAGAATCCACCAAAGCTCCACTCGCACATAACCTAAACACTCGCCAGCCATTTTATGCCACAACTTGATTTGTTTTCACTTGGGTGGGAGCACTGGAGGAATTCAAACTTTTACAAGCAACGAAAAAGACTCAATTGTTTCCACATCTGCATAATATTCTCTTTTCAGACATGCAAGGCATTGGAAACATACCTTCCATTCCAACTTCAAAAAGGAAATCAGAGCCCAGTATTTTCTTCTGTATCAGCCCTCAATATTTTGAAGAATTTGATTCTTGCTCTTTTGTAACATCTGCACACCATACCTTCCAATCCCCTGGTGAATACGACTTGTTTCCCTTTTTCCCCCATGCACAGGTGGAGGCTTTGGAGCTAGCTATAGCAGGTCAAGGTAAACAAAATTGGTGAACTTATTCAGTTTTCCAATAATATGTGGTTGTCTTTTTTCCCCCTGAAAGGCAGTGTTGGATGAACTTGAGTTAAGCATTCCTGACTGTTGTTATAAATCTAGCAAGGTTTCACAGTATTTCTCCTGCACTTTTTCCTCGCAGGTATCGTTCACGTTCTCGTTCCCGTGATCGCAGGTAATGTCCCATTGCCGTGGATATTTATTAGCCTGTGTTTTGTTTTTTTTTTGTTCGCGGAGGTTTTTTTTCTGCCCTATCTGAGTTCCTATCATTGAGAAATTGGCAGAGTAGGAAACCGGAGAGCGGAACACCAGCAAAGTTGATGAATCTGACAGCAGACTAAAGGGCTGTGCTTAGGGTTACCAACCAAACAGCCAGTTTGCATGTGCAAACAGTACTGAACAAGGATCCTTTTTTATCGTAGACGACGCAGCTACCGGTCCCGAAGCCGGAGCCCCGTGCGCAGACGAAGTCGCAGCCGTGACCGCAGCCGTGATCGCAAGCGCAGAAGGTGGGTACATTTCATTAATTTTGTGGCCAAGATGCCCAGTGCAAATTTCTAGTGGCGCAGTTGAAAGAAAATCTGAAATGAGATTGCCTTTAGGCCGGTCGCTGCTTCAGGTGGAAGCACAGGAAACTTGGTCAAATGAAAAATCCACAAACACGCACTGGAATTCGAGTGTCGCCACCCAGGAGGTGTCCAAACTTTTTGAGTATGTCGTCCACTAGTGTTAATTAAAACTACATGAACCATAACTCTATGGGTTTCACCATCCTCAGAAATACAACGGATTTGTTACCATGCTTTGTATACCATTGAACCTCGTTACTGAGACCACTGTCAATACCCGTGTCTGCTTATGACAAGGCCATTTGAAGTCCCAATCTTTTGTTTCTCACTGTTTTTCATTCCTGAACATACAAGAATTAGGGTAGGAACTTTGTTTTTGAAGGGACAAGGCAATCCCTTGAGATTTGAGAAGGGCACTTGTATTAGAAATGCAACTTGTCTGTGGGGTCATTTCAATGAGCACTGAGGCAAAAGCCAGGGGGCATCGAGGCAGTTGCCTCTGATGCCTCCGTGAAGTTCCTGCCCCGAAGGTTCCTGTTAGGTTATCTGCAAAGTCCCAGGAACCCCTTCATACCAACGAGGTACACTGTCATTTGAATCTCTCTTTACAACACCATGTCAGCCGCAGCAGGGATCGCCGACGTAGCCGTAGCCGCAGCCACCACAAGAGGACCCCGAGCCGTAGCCGCAGCAGAAGCCACTCCCCTCGGTAAGGACACAAAACTTGAATGTCATTTTCTTGGAGAAAACAACGTCAACTCAACTGAAAGTGTTATAAGCGTTAAGTGAACATTTGTTCTGGCAAAATTCCTTTTCTATACCTCATCAATCAGAATGTCTACTCTACATTTATACCTTTATTTACTGGTTGTCAAGTGGATGCACTGGCTGATTAATTACAGAATAAGAACGGTTGCATAAACGTTGCAAAATCTCAAACTTGTCAACAGGCCTGTCTCACTGTACAGCTTGTCAGGGTGGACAGAGTTTTCAGAAATGTCACCGTTTGGCTGGTTTTCGATTTGACCTCAAATTCATTCAACATTGGCATTTGTCCCATCAACTTTTTATAGGTTGTACTGTCATTTAGTAGTACGTGTAACGTCACCTGGTGGTTCTGATTGTCGAGTGGGATTTGTAACACTTTTGAAGTTTTTCACTTTTGTACAAGTAGCCATCGGAAAAAACGACGGACGTGATATCAAAAGAGCAGGCCTTAAAACGTGAAGTCAGAGCTTACATAAACTTTGAGCCACAATTGTAGAGTGTGCAGGTTCCTTTTTTTATAATTTGCGAGACGTGCAGATTGCTAGAAAGTGAGTACGTGCACGTAAAAGATCGCCAATATTTTACTTTCTGAAGTATTAAGGTTAAGTTTATGTTGTATTGTGACATTATGTTTGTTTGCTTTTTTTCTTCGACAGGAAAAGCCGTAGTCGTAGCCCTAGCCGCAAGCGCAGCGCTAGTCCCAGACGAAGCCGCAGCCACCGGGGCAGCGCAAGCCCAAGACGCAGTCGCAGCCGCGGCAGTAGCCGGAGTCGCAGCCGCTCCCGAAGCCGCAGCCCGGAGCAGAACGGCAGCCGGGAAAGCCGCAGTGCCAGTCGCAGCGACCGAGACTAAGCCGTGGCGGCCGATCCGCGGGATCCCGTCCAGAGCAGCCCTGAAGACCTCAAATCCAATGAGCGAGTTTGGTATTCCAAGAACGCATGCGCAAAATGAAAGGCCTCCGAGGTCATTCGGGAACAGTAGCACACACACATAAGGTCTGCCTTTTCCATCCAGCTTTGCGTAGACAGGCGCGCGTTTTTCTCCCGAGTGACATTGCATTTTGAAATACCGAACTTGCCCATTACCTCAATGATAACATACGTCAGGCATAAATTTCAGATAACTTCTATCGTGTATAAGTCAACTACATGTTGAACAATGTTAGCTCCATTACTATCTTGATGCAACGCACGTCCACAGAATTACGCACATTGAGACACGGATTTCAACTGTCAAACTGACCTTTGAGGAAATTGAAAATTTAAAGTAAGAGGCGTACAGCGTTCATGTGCTGGCAATTCCTGCTCTACAGAATGCTATTTCAATACCCTACGTCACCTTGCAAAAGGAAAAAAAAATTGACTGCGAAGAAAAAATGTGAGTTTTGTGTATTCTTTATGTACGTACGCCCAGATGGAAACCGCTTAAAGATCTCCAAAATAACAGTGAACTTAACTCGAGTTTCTCTTGGTTAATTCCAAAACACTCCCTCCCTCTGTTACCTTGTGTAGATAAATTTCATGTCGTTTCAGCAAAGGTCAAAGGTTGCTGTCATTCCTCCGACAATACTTGTATCAAGGATTCTGCTGTTTTATTAAGATGTGGAAGTTGGGACTTTGGCGGTAAAATGACTGCACTGTTTATCATTGTTTGCTGTTTGCAGTTTTTAACTCTGCACTTTTGACTGCTTTTAAAAGTTGTAACAAAATGGATCTCTAAAAAATAACAAGGAATATTAAGTATTTCTAGCTTGGCTTGTCTGACACTTCCAGCTGCGGTGTCGAGAAAACCTTTTGTTCCAAGTTTTGTGGACAACTTGTAAAGTTAATCCGACAGTAAATTGGTTATTCCTCTGTTTCTGGTACTTAGAATTTGTGCTGTAACTTTCGTAAAGTTTTGTAGACATTTTTTTGTTTCTGTTTTAACCCTTCAGCCTGCTTGGCTTGGGAAAATACACCTGGGCTATTGGCTTTATGCAGGCACTAAAGAGGGTGCTCCTGTACATGTTCCTGTACTAATTAAAGGGAGGTTTGATGAGACAGCAAAATCTCTGGTTCCTAGTCTGTCATATCAGTAAAACTTTTAGGCGAAGGGAGTGGGAACTAGTATAAAAGTGGAAGCAACTTATCTCACTGGTTCCCAGCGGGAGCAAAGATACCACACACAGAAAGCAATGATCAATCACCAGGGAAGTGGCTTGATCCCTTGCCACTGAAATGTACTCCATGTACAGTGTTCATGCATTTGAAGATAGGAACTACCTCGCTCACCGGTCCCCTGTCATTACATTTCACGGATAAGTACAAAATTGAAACCAGTGGCTGTCCAAAACAACTGGTTGTGGCTGTGACTTTAAACACACATCTCTGTAGCAGATGATTCAAGCTGCAAGACTCTGGCTTCCATACATAACCGTGTTAGTCGGAGCCACAGCCGTAGCGTTCAGACTCAGCCGATGTTTCCCAATCTCATTGTAGAAGTGCTTGCGTACGTATCTCAAAGCCTTAAAAATGGCCCCTCGTGTCAAGCGGTTGAATTTTAAGCTTGTATTTTGTTGCTTATTAAAACTCTGTGTGTAAGTGCTTGTCTTTTAGTAAATGTGCCATAACATTAGAGGTACTACATGTAGATTGAAGCAGATTCATTCCTTGCATATGTTCCGAGGCCCCCCATCTGTCGGATTGACCCATTGTTTGTGGTGCCCTTAACCAACCTTCCACGGGTTGGTTCCGTCAGCTTTGTCACTGTGGATGATTTTCCAGAATGGGCATCACAACGTTTATCAGGAATTTCCCATAACTGAAGAAAAGTCTTTCCTCTGTGGGTTTTTTTTACATGCTGGAAAAAAAATTCTTAACCTCGGGTGTACTCAGATTGTGCTTATATGGACGTAGAAAAACATTTTCCACACATATACGGATGTTCCAATAGTGATGGTCATCCCTGGATAATTTGTGCCGAGATGAGCCATTCGCACGAAGAGTCGGGGTCGTGTAGTTAGTTTGGAAGTTACTGAACACAGCAACTCCAGCCACAAAATCCTACCAATTACTTTTCAGACCAGACAGCAGATTTTCACCATTCTGGGGAGTACAGTTTAAAAGAACGTATCTTCTATATTTTAATTCCAAAGCAATTGGGTGCAGCCAGTGTTAAAAATACAGACTGGACATGTACCGTGGGGCGCCATAACATTTTGTGAATTTGTTTTAACCGTGTAGTATTACAGCTGAAGTTGTGGTGTTAGCTGTAACAATATCAGTGATATCTGGGCTGAAAACCTCTAACCCAAGTTTGTAAAATATCTTTATAAGTTCCCAGTAATTTTGCATTTAATTCTTTGCCCTTTGACCCCTTGAGATTACCTAGGACTCTAAGGAGCATCACGGAAGTGAGTGTAGAAATCATGTAAAAAAAGTCGTTTTTTACTGTCTATCCCTTTTTTCAAACTGCAATGATCTTAAGTACATTATTTTGGTTTCTGGACAATTTCCTTGATTTTTCCTGGTAGCTTGTTTCATTTTTTTATTTGTTATCTTTTAAATCACAAGTTTTCACATTTAATAAAGACTGCTCACAGAATCAACAGGTTTGGAAACAGTTTGGAATTCATTTATTTTGAGCAATTTATGGCATCAAAAAATATAAATCGCAGCTTCTGGAGTTGAAAACAAAAAGAATTCATCTTATCCTTTAAGTCCCTATTGCAATTGTAATTTTTAACCGAGGCGCTGGATTCCTGATACTTGCATCTAGCTTTCAATCTGGCAACCAGAAAAATCCGCTCATAAAGAAAAAGATGTTAACTTCCAAACAAAAGAAGCAACTGCACTGACAGTCAAGGAGCACAAATTTTTGTTCTGGTCTACTGCTTTTACTCAATGGCTCTGCAAACTGAGCTGCCTAGTCTAAGTATTAATCGTTTCTCTTCAACTCATGACAGAGAGCTGATGGGTTGTTTTTTTATTAAGAATACTAACATTTAGGAATAGCTATTGCCACATTTTCACTGAAAAGAAAAGTAACAATGAACAGTCTGTAGAAAGACAAAGACATCGATGCAAAGTGTATCTTGCCCCTAACCAAATAAGAAAATAAACCCTTTTTAACAAACGCACTTTGTAAATTTCTTTCCCCTGACCCACGAAATCGGTCTCTATTATTGGCTCTTCAGAAAGGTAGCCCAAACAATCCCCCTGACCACCACTGCCCCAATCAACATTCAAATTCTTTTAGCACTGTGGTTTGGAAGTCTTTGTGTTCACACATCCAAGAACACAATTTTGGCCCTTCTTTTACAACTACTTCCAATCAAATACTTGGGATTTAACCTTCTTTCTTCCCAAGCAGCTGTGAATAAAATACCGAGTAAGCAACACTCGCCCCATTGCACAGAACTAGAATAGACAACACTACATTTCACTGTCAATGGAAATGCCACACCATTATGGAGACACTGTGCTAATACTGCCCATGTTTGTGGTAAAGTGTAAATACAAAATTAGTCCTTGGCAAAAATACCTGTCTGGATACAAAAACAAGAACCATGCAAAAGGTGGAATGTCTGGAGTATTCATTCTAGTTATACAATTAAAGTATTCTCTCTGTGTTGCTTTTTTAGCAACGGCACTGCCGACAATATTTGCCAAAGTTGATGAAGCAATGAGCTTGCTGCAGAATTTGATTTTGAGAACCAGCTTGATTGAAATTCACACCATTTGTCTTTGACTTGCTTTCTGAACACAAATTGCACAGAGCACTTTTAACCAAAGAGGTAACAGCAGCAAAGGGCAAAGTTTGAGCGATGACTATAGTTCCGACTAACACCGCCTGAACGATGAATGGTTTGGAGTGTCTAGTTGACTACATGTACTTGGGACCGGGCCCAGGGCATGGTCACACCGCTTATTATCAATAGCTGATTTCATTTCATCACTTTGGAGGGAACCATTCATATGAAAACAATTTGTACGAAATTTCAATGACCATGTACGTTGTAAGAATCGAAGCCAATGGTGAAATGTGAGTAACAATAAGATTTTCTCAAAACTTGGCTGACTGAAAAAGCATCGTCTACTGATTGAACTGTAGTGCGCACCCGAACTTGCCCAAAAGTTTATGCAGAAATGGCTTTGCTACTCAAACAAACAAAACAGCAAAGAGTCGAACTCTCAATCCAGGTTAAACATGTTCATGGCTGGTGGTTTATGATGCAATCTTTATCCCTTTAACCTGGTTTGCTGGCTTTTAATCCAGTTTAGCCACCTCCTCAAAGTAGGCTCCAAGGAGCTTGATCTGCGTGTAGGAAGGGAAAATCACATCACCAACAAAACAAAAAAATTGATTAAATTTTTTTCAATTTCATCGCCCCATTTCATCAACCTGAGAGTGCAGTTTTTGAATTTGCTGGTTTTTGTTACTTGTATTGACATCTGGTAGTGTACTGACATCTGGAAGGTTAATACGCCGGTGACATGTTGCACAATACTGACAGAGAGGCAAGATTTTTCAGCTGATTTCAGCTATTTTTGGTTTTGGATTTCAGCTTGTTTTCCTCATTGGCTGTGTACAAAAGTGTAGGAGATTTTCACAGTTCAGCTTCTTTGTGTCGTTTTTTTTTCAGCTGTTTCCAGCTTTTTTTCATTGGTCAATCTCATCCCCGTGTGGCTTACTAGCTACTGGGCACACTTTGCAGACTTGAGCCCATGTATGGTTAGGCAGAATTTAACGTGTCTAGTCTACCGAAAGATGTGGACAGTGCTACTTACCCCGTTGATGTAGTTGGAACGGTTCATCTTCTCGTTCTGAGAGTGCGCGCTGTCGTCGCAGGCGCCCATGGGGAGCAGCATCACGTTCTTATTGGTCGCGTTCTGGAGAGTCAGGGTCACGGGGATGCTGCCACCCTCGCGGGTCATGTCCGGCTCCATGCCAAACACTGAAGAGCAAGAAAACATTTAAACAAAAAAACTAGAGCTGAAATGTCGAGTGCTTCAAAATCATACATTGCAGGTATTAAGGGGAGTCAGGTTGGCATATTGGCTCCTTCCTGACCTCTGCCGCCCGGGTTCAAATCCCTGCCCGGTCCACATTTGGATTGGGTTTTCAGGCCCTACCTCATTGCGTGGGTTTTACCCAGAATACTCCTCTGAGGTTTCCTTCCCACCTCTAAAACTAACTGCTTCTCACTGTCTCCTCTCTCACGGGTGAGTTTGAAAGATTTTGGTCGCTCTCAATTGTTTCAGATGTCGAATCACTGCTGTACTTAATTCAAAATTTGCTTTTGATTCGGGTCGGTGGGACTCTAGAATGCCTGCCTGAAACAGGTGTAACCCTCCTCCTAACAAACAACACTTTGTTAACGTCACAGTTTGTTTAATGACTCCAGTCGAAACTGGATTGACTGAAGTCTCCTGAGGCTGTATTTGGCCTGAATGTGGGACTGTGGTCCTAGTTTGGAGACATTTACCTGTCTGGATGGCCCTGCGGCCAGCAAGGTAGTGAGGATGGTCAAAGTCGCTCAGCCAACTTTCTCCCGCGTGGCCAGACGAAATGCTGCCCAAGGGAAAAAAATCAGCTCTACTATAAGGAATCCACTGAAGCGCACTCGTTTTCAATAATCATGCACTTTTGAAATGACACATTTTTTGGTCTGGTACATAACCTAGTGTTCTTCCCTGGCTAAACTTCTGTGGGTTACCAGGCAGATCGTGGGGCTTGCTTTGTGTCCCTAGGCAAGATATCAGACTGCAGTTACTTCCAATACCCGCAAAGCATGCCAAAAGGTGACAGAAAAAGGTTGCACTCGCTGTCACTGTGTAGAGAGTTTAAGTACATCAAGTTCTAGTCTGACGACCTCCCGCATTTGTTGGCTTGATGCAGGGGTAGTAACTGCATGCCATGAGCGCCATATTTTATAGAACAAGTTTGAGAGTTTAAACAATCTATGATCATTCTGACAAGATTTGTCAACTCACGGAGCCTCACACACACTACCTTCAGTGCAATGGGGTTGATTGTTGGTTGATTGACATCCAATCGTAGCTACTACAAATTCAGAACTAAAACTTCTTGCTATCGGCTCACTTTATTTTATTGGGCGAACCTCGTGCACTGTGGATGTCGGTCAGGTGCTTGATAACCAGCTCCACAATCTCGGTAGGTGACTGGCGGGGTACAAGACGGATGGAGAATTTCCCAATCACTTTGCGAGGGATCACAGTCTTGGAACCGGCTCCGTCAAAGGCCCCCTGAATTCCTAAAAAAATTTAACAAACAGCTGTGTCTCATGCAAAGAATTCAAAGGACTTTCTCTCCCCTTGTTTAACATTCGTACAAAAAAGATAAAACTCAGCTCAACATTTCCACAAATCAAGCAGTTGGAAAGACTGGCAAATTTGAACGTGAGGTGTTCAAATACACGAGAGTTCCGCTTGATTTTGAATCCCTTGCAAAAAATGTGTTTAAGAGCCTGTTTGCCTAAAGTACGGCTATTGAAGTCTGGCTCCTGGGCTGCAAATATTGTCCAGGGATTGGATTTGAAGACACCAACTGCTGTCAACCATGGAGAAAGGCAGACACCAAAACTGAACTAGGATCCTTTTAATTGTAAAAATCCTTCAAGAGTTCCGATGAGGAGTGCGATGTTAGCCAACGCCTTTTGCAAAACCGGTGGAAAAGTTACGAGTCTTGAGGGAGCACGTACTAGACCGGTCAGATTTTCGTCTGACCTAGAGGAGAGCAGAGAGTTGACAACCAACTTTACCGTGGATGGATAGAGACGGGTAGCGCCAGCGATGCTGTAGGAGTTTTTCTTTGGTGTCGTGAAGGAGCCGATCGGTTCCGATCTCCTGACGGTAGTCCTCCTGCAATGCAGACACAATCCGATCAATTGGGACACTCAGTCAAGGGACACTCAGAGAGAGCATAAGCTAGTGCACATGCAGGTTTAACTTCATGACTGGCATAAGCCGTGTGCCACAAATCTATGGCATAGCTGTGCATTATACTTTCGGTGTACGGTTCACAAAAAGGTTAGCTGCACAACGTACTAGTTATGTCAAACTTCTCTGATGAGACGATCATGGATTTTACAACAGTTGCTTCTTTTCAATAATTATCACAACAGTCATTACATTACATGTACATGTGTCTCTGCCATTTTGAAAAGGTTTTTGTCTTGTGCTTCACTGGAAACAGGAAGTAAATCTTGAAGGTTTTTCTATTACCTTTGCAAACAAGTTGTACACATATCGTCTGAGCCTTAGAAGTGGATCGATGACGAGTCTTAACCGTACATGATTAGTGAGTGAGTTTGGCTCAACTCGCACCACCTACACAGCGCTACAAAATGATTGCATGGCAACTTGTAGCACAATTTAGACTTATGCAGCATGTATTCATGAAACATGACACAGTTTGCTGAAGAAAGTAGACCTGTATTTGCACAATGATGTCGTGCTTTAACAAACTTTCCCTGGCCAAGTGATGCGCGATCCATCCAGACAGATTAGGAAAGCCCACATGCAAACAAAGCGAGACATCATTTTTTTTTGGTCTATTTTCATGACAACTGAGGGTAATTGTCCAGCAATCAGATTTCCAGCCCGTACCAGGTCGAAGTCGATGGGTCCATACAGGCTCTCTTCTTCCTCGGTCAGCTCAGCGACTTGGTCGTACACGCCAGGCACTTTGATCTGACCTGTGACATCCACCAGACTGTCCAACAGGGCGATCAAATCCGTCATGGCTTCGTGCCTGTAGAGTAAATGGCAATGCAAAGTTAGCCATTTTATCCTTTCCTGACATGTTTCAATAACAACCGTAAGAGTTAAATCTCATGCTGAAAGATTGGTCCAAAAATTCACTTACACAGAGCCACCGTAGACGCCAGAGTGCAGGTCCTTTTTCGCGCACTCCACTTCCAGGAAGAAATAGCAAATTCCCCTGGGAAACAGGGACAAGGAGCAAAACCTCAAGTCGTCAAAACAATTCTAACGCCTACAGAATGCGAATTTTCTACCAGAATACAACGCCATGGAAAAAAAAGGCCCCCGACATTCCAACAGAACTTGCAGATAAAGAAAAGTTACAGCAAACGTCAATAGACGGCAACGGTGTTTTTAATCCTGTTATTTGGCAGGGTCAGGCTATGTGTGACATTGAGAGCTACAGGTGTACATGTTCATGTATGTATTTTCAACATTTGCCAAATAATTGGTAACTGAGCGCATTGAAAGAGCTATGTCAAACTGAAAGGCCGGTTGATAGTTCTTCATGTGACAGTGCATGCCAAACGCTGGTCGCTAGACACCGAGATCTCTTGGGGAAGTTTGTCATCGCACCATGTTCACGCATGAAGCATTCAAAACAGGCGTACGAGGTGCAAAATCCCACAGGTAGGTGGGATGACAAACCAGTGTTGTAGTGGAGACCATGCACAAGACCAGTCACAAGTAACAGGTTGAACAATGACAAAGGAACGCTTTTGTTGCAGTTCATTTGAATAGCTTGTTACTTGCATTCTGACTAGAGGTCTCGTCTCAGTCTTGTGATGGTCTCCTGTGGTCTTGTAAAGGTCTCAAGTGGTCTCGACTACAA
Source organism: Acanthaster planci (assembly GCF_054643075.1). Lineage (NCBI taxonomy): Eukaryota > Metazoa > Echinodermata > Asteroidea > Valvatida > Acanthasteridae > Acanthaster > Acanthaster planci. The sequence goes on from NC_141796.1 coordinate 1,150,585, forward strand.
AACTGTGACAACCACACGTGCGCTGCCCATAAGGGAAAAGATGGGCCAGCGAGCATGTCAAGGTCCAACCAATTAACTCTATGGTGGCACTGAGGTCTCCTTATGTCCACGGATCACTGAAACTTTGTGACAACTACTATGTGACCATTACGCCCCAAAATCTCCTTCATGTCCAACCGTAAACTAGCGCCGGGACGAGGATCTTACCTCAAGCCGTACGTGATACAGGGCTTTTTCTTGCCCAGCCAGTAGTTGTCGGAGATGCACACGTAATCAACGTCCTGAGAGAAACAGAAAAAAAAATTATTGAGATTTTATGTGCTGGCATAGTGACAAGTGCTGGCATATTGCCAAGAACTGGCTTGTTGCCGAGACCTGGCATGTTGCAGAGACTTGGCATGTTGCCAAGGGGCAAATGCCTTCCTGTTTGATGGGTCTCTCAGATAGCTAGGGGCTGAAATTCCATACGAAAGTGTGCTATAGAAAATCTTGATTTAAAACCTCAAAACATGCAACTTGGTTTTACCAAAATGGACAAGCATTTAAAGCTTGAACCTTCCTCAATCCTACAAATCCTCCTCTGCGCAGGAAACCAATGGCACATTAATTCTTTGTACTTCAACCTACAGGGGGCATCAAGCCCCATGTAAAGTAACAGTGGCTGGGCTCTACCTTCCTCAATCCTACAAAATTCTTTGGTGAATTTTGAAGGCTCTTGGAAAGTAAACCATTTTGCTCATAGCTCTCAAAATCAAAAAGCATGCTGGGTACAATTGGCCAATCTGATGAACTGTCATCCAATCGCTTCGCACCACTGGTCAATCCCAGGAAATGTTAAACTTTTGAAACTTTTCCACAACCGTAAATTAGCAAGGAAAGGCGATTGGCCGATAGTGGCATTATCGACATATCCAATCGACCGCTCAAGCAAAGATCGAGCAACTGCACATACAGATTGCACCATACTGTGTCTGTAAGGACAAAGGTCAATTTTAAAATGAAATGCTCCATAAAAACACCTACTTTGAAGAATGTGTCCTTGCGACTCTCAATCAATTCATCAAGGCCCTCAGAGCCGGATTCTTCCATTCCCTCAAAGCAGAACTGCACAGAAAATGGGAGTAAGGGTAGTGTCAGGCTAGGTTAAGATTAATTACTTCAGCAGGACTCGAACACAAGACCTCCAAAATTCTGGTTGAGTGTTCAATCAACTGAGCTACTCGGCCTTTTATGTTGTGTCTCAAAATTTGCCATAGTGTTGGTTACCTCTCCATAAACTACTGGCCTTAATTGGGCAAGGCCAGAAGATAACAGTCAGGGTTTTGCATTTCAGTGGTCCAGGGTTCGAATCCCCCAAGTGAGTGGACTTACCTTGATGTTGATGGGGATGTCTTGTTTCAGGGCACGGTATGCCTCAATGACGTTCAGCCATGCCAAGACCGGCCCTTTGTCATCTGTGGAGCCACGCCCGTACATCTTACCGTCTTTCTCAGTCAGAACGAAGGGGTCCGTGTCCCAACCATCCTCCTGGAAAATAGACAGAGAAAGATGACACAATAACCTCTAAAGAGATATTTTGACAGGGGTTACGAGTCCCCTGAAATCTTCCAATGTGCAGAAAACCAACGGCATAATCACTGTAAGATATTAGTAAAATAACAGTGGTTGGGCTCTACCACACTGAAGTCCACAATCCTACAAAATCCTCCCAAACTGCCTCAGTGGTAGATTTTGAAGGATGTGGTTCTTAGGAAATTGAACAGAAGATTCACAACAAAAACTGCATTTGCTGCGACTGAGGCACCAATTTGTCAGTGAGACTGAAGTAGTTCTTTAGCTCTGACCCGTTTGGCCGGCTGCACGTCCAGGTGACCGTAGATGCAGACTGTCTTCTTCTTGGGGTCGTCGCCAAGGTGACCCATGAGGATGGGCGGCAACGGGATGACTCGACCGTCCTCCAATTTCTGTGTACCAATGTCTACGAGCTCAATCGTTGCTCCAACCTCGGGCTTTTGCAGGTCCTACAAGAAAACAAAAGCAAAGGGCCTTGTGTTCTTCTAGGTTTGAAGGGTAGGCTACCCAGTATTGTCATAAATTGGTATCCGGTTCCAAAAGTATACCCCTCAGTCTACCCACAAAGACATGGTTCTCTCAAGGGCACCTGCACAAAGCAAATCAAAAATAGCCCCTCTAATCCCTAATCCCTCCTCTGTGTATGTGACAAAAAGAAAGAATCCCAGTCTCTGTGCATTAGATAGGCCAAATAATAAAAACATTGTGTTTTTCCTGTAGATTTTAATGAAGGCAGCAGCTTTCTTTTTTTTTGTTTTGTTAACCACAGCAGATTGTCTGCAGATAACAATGGAATTTTTGGACTTTTCCAGTGATGGTCTTCTGTCTAGTATAAGGTATTTTAACCTCGAATCAGGTTTTTAACTTGTTTTTAGTTACGGATGTATAACGTTTAAAAAGAGGTGCAGAGTCTATAGTGTCACAAATATGACAAGACAAAAACGAGAAAAACTGAGGCGGGCAGAGCAACAGGAAGCAACGGGGATGGGAACATTTTTTTTAAAAATTTACCCAGCCTTACCCGTGCTACAACTTCCAGCATGCGTTTGATTTCCTCTCGTTTCTCCGGCCAGGCCGAGACGCTCTGTATGGCAACCGCATCGGCGAGCCTCTTAACGTAGTCATCCTGATGCTCGTCAATGTAACTAAAGAACACATTTCAACAACAAAACTTTGCTCTGAGGTTTAAACAACATCCAAGCTCTGACATAAACCTTTCTTGAATTATCCTTTTTCAAATCTGTCACCTACATGGAATCTTTTTCAGGCCTCTGCAGCTTGGTTTTTCATGTGACATCCATAAATTTGCCAGCAGAGTAATTATGCATTTGAACAGGCCTGCCTTATTAAAAGAAAGGCCCAAAAACCTTCAGAGCTTTTGGTATTGAGGATATTCATGAAGGAAAGAGTTCCACATACCGACCCCACTTGACACCCCATGTACAAACCCTACTGGTCTGAAAAATAATAAGTGGCATATTCCCTCGCTAAATTGAACTTTTCTGGGCATGTTTTTCTTTCTGATGGCTAACAGGTCACTGTAGGGAATGATTACTGGCATCTGTACATGGAACTCTTCCCCTAACAAACAAATGGACAAGGAAGTTCAGAAGTATTCAAATCTAAACAGTCCACAGATTAACAACTTATCTGGCAACGGGGAGTAAACTGTGGTAAGTTTGCCTCACAAAGCCATTTTTCATGACCCAATCAGTAAAAGTTTCTGATCTAGCTGTTAACAATGATATGCATGAAGCCCAACCAATCACAAGGGAACATGTCGCAACCCATCAAACTCAACACTTATTTTGCCAGCGTATAACCACACCCACCTAACATGCCCGAAGTAACATCGATGACCGTACATACATGTAGTCCCCGATCCATTAATTAATATTGCCTTAGGGGCCTACTGTAAAAATCAATCAAACTTGACAACAGGCGACAGGTGGCAAAACTAAGGACCTGTTGAGTATACGGTCACCAACGTTAGATTTATTGAAACCTATCTGCCATTTTTCTCCCAGACTGTGGTAGGCTGACTACAGTACGTGTACTATGGGTTATCTGCTTGAGTTGATGTCAGTCGTCACGAAAGTTTATGATGAGGGACATGATGATGGAGGGGTGTGTCTGAATAATATCCGGGATTTTTAATTTGTACACTCGCCCTTTTTTTTTGCTATTTTAATCTTGCAAAAGGCAACACTCTCTTTATTCATCGAGTTGACCCTTGGAAATGTAAAATTGTAAAATGTGAGAAAATGTGACATTCTTACTGAACTAGCCATGCAAATTTGAAACCAGCGTGTGTTATGTGTTAATTAACCAATGCCCACTGTTTCCCCTCATTTCCTATACCAGGCAAGATATGGGACCGAGGGGTACCCCCTTACCTGTCCAATCCCTATACACACTCTAGACTATTGTTACCTAACACATTCCCCCTACAAGTAGAAGTCTGTGAAGAATTCCTGAGATTCCGATCAAACAATGACCAACACAAAGGCGGGGGGACTCTCTCCATCTCATATCTTGCTTTAAATGTCATTTCCCTCAAAACTCCACACAATGCCAGTTTTGACAACATCAACCCATGGAGAAATATCAACCCTACACTGAGCTACCCTCAGAACTGAGGCTAGGCCACATGGAGCATGATGTCACAGTAAATCTACCCAGTACCAAGGTGAATTCAAAGTTAAAATGTAGCTCTCCCTTCTATTATCGGGACGGGGTTCCCAAATCTACAATTCCCAAGCCTGTTTGATATTGCTCCATGGTCCAACTCCGAGTGAATCGAGAGCCCCCCCCCTCCTGATAGCTGAGCCCAGCATATATTGGCCCAGCAAGCGCCGTTTCTTTGACGACGAGACTCTGGAATTTCCCAATTCAGTAGGTCCAAATACTTGCTAATGTAACTTTACCTGAATAACTTAGGAAGAAATACTTCAGCCATGTTTGCAGATTAGTCCCTTAATATTAATTCAGCCTTGTTCTCGCCGTCTTGCTCTTCCTAGTGGCGCAGTTGGTTGGCGCATGGGGTTGGTAATGAGTTGATGACTATTATCGATGTATCCGATATCGAGATATTCGATGCTAACGTGTATGGTGTACTATTTACGACAAACATTTCTCTCTCTCTCTCTTTAGCCTCCATCCAGGCGACGCAACTACACGACGCGACGGTACAACGGCTCCCTTGCGTCGATGCGTCGCCTGGAGAGAGGCTAAAGACAGAGAGAAATGTTTGTCGTAAATAGTACACCATATGATGCATTGTACGTAAATCTATTTTGCCAAATGAAACATGCATTCAATTTAGTATCGATACTGATATGCTAGTCCGAGATACGACTGTTTGTATGGTATCTTTCGATTCAGACCACATAGATAGCACGTGACTTTCCAGACTGGACCCTGTCGGTGTCTTTCTTGTGTATAATTTATATTGTTCCCACCCCCAACGTTTGATGCAACCAGGCTCAGCCTGAAAATGATGGGGGAATTGTTTTGGCTGTTATCAAGGGGGTACTTTCGGGAGGCGTTCCCATGCCCCTAAATGAGTTTTTTCTCTTGAAGATTATCCCCAATAATATTAATTAATAGGTTGCGGTTTTCTGGTGTCCGTGCCTTGGAAGGACGTTCTTTATTACATAATTTACCTACCCTATGATAACAGAGCTCTCGCTCTCCTGTAGAATTTGTCATTATCAACATAATTCTTCTGATTTGGAATAGATAACAATGGCTCATCACTTGATTCCTTTAACTGATATCTACTCTAATGTGCTTAAACTTAAAAATATATACATGTCTATATACATGTACATAATAGAGCTAGGAAAAAGTGGAAGCGAGAGTTAATCCCCGCCCGGGGCTAGCTAGCTAGCTAGAGGGCGCTCTAATTATTTTGCCGGACACGAGGGGTGTTGTTTGAAAGGCTGCATCAAGTTATGGTGCACATCGGGGTTTGAATTGATTGGCTGTCACGCTACAAAGTACGGGTCAATTTAATCTGTACCAATTACAGACATTGGTAGTAATTAAGCCGATTATTGCACTTTAGAGGGAACAAATTACTTGATTCGTCCCTCCACGTTTCCAAACGGCCGAAACGGGAAACCCCCAACTTTTCCAACCGCGTTTACGTTAATGGGGAATCCCCTTCCAACTTGCTCACGTGTTCAGCATTGACCTGTGTGGTGAGCACGTGAGCTGAAATTTGGAGGGAGGCGCACATACATGTAACTACAAGTACAAACATGGCCGATGATTTTCTTCCTCAGCTCTTCAGGTAAAGTGTCTGGCATGCTGAGTTAAAGGTTTATAGGCCTGTCATCATGGTCGTGTCCAGTGCTGTGTGTCACTCGTCATGCTCGTACCATGCTCGCACGTTCCTACCTCCACCGCCGGCGGTCGACATGGTCGATCTCATATCATGGAGGAAGGAGGCCGGGGGAAGGAGTTCGAGTCCCGTCCTTCCTCCATGATCACATGCACTAAGCCTTATTATTGCAAATACTGCACGGGTGACTTAGCACTATGGTAGAAAGGCATCGTGGGATGGAAACGGGCTTATTTGAGGGGGTTCTCTGGCATGTTTGTTGGGCTGGGAGCCGGAGAGTGTTCGTGTAGACATGGGGGTATGGTTTACAGTGGTGTAGGGGTGCACCACACTACAAATAAATTCCCATAGACAGCAGTGATAAATCCCCATACTTCACAAATATTTTTAAAATACTCAAAACTCTCACAGGTGTTCAGGCTGCACAGAAAAATGATGTTCCACATGTCCCCTTTCATTTTCCTTTCAATTTTCGGGGGTTGACCAATGAATTTTTGAGAAATTCTCACCCAAAGCGGACCACCCCTAAAATGAAGGGCATTTCACTGCCTGGGAAAGTAGCTATTTTGAAAATGCATCCCTCTGCAAAATGGCTCAAATAGTGCCACTTTCAAACCCGATTGCATTCAAATTGCTCAGAATTGGAAGCCCCGAGTCTGGCCCAGAGGTCCAGTCTCATATTTCTTCAATTCCCCAGTTCCATAGCTCTCAGGACCCTCCAATATAGAATAGTTTGAGTGTATAACTTTTACTAATGACCTCAGCGGACATATTTCTGGCCTAAATACAAGGGTTCGCCAGTAGGGAAGAATTCCATGTACCATGCATAGGCCTACGGATGCCGCTTGGTGACACCCCCACATGCATGCACATTGGTTTACTCTCGAAGACTTGTCTGAAAAATTCTCAGTGTTTTTTAAGTGAACCCCTTATTATTGTCGCTGCTCAGTTTAAGTTTTGGAACATTTTATGCTTCAATTCCTTCCAATGTGGGTTTAATCATTTATGAAGATAACATTGAGGAAGTTAAGTAAGGCATTCCTTGTAATCCTCGTTTTCAGCTTTATTGACAAGCATCAAGATGACTACGTCAGGAGGCTCGCCGATGCGGTTGCCATACAGAGTGTCTCGGCCTGGCCGGAGAAACGATCAGAGATTAAACGCATGATGGAAGTCGTGGCTAAGGTACATCTGTCTAGACTAGTACTCGCACACTGACCATGGACTCTTTCTGTTCATACTGTGACATCTCACGAGAGAGTTTCTGAGATAGGAGGATCTAACTCGGGAAAAGCACTGGCGGTTTGGCCTGTCCAGGGCTCAGTTTACACCATTCATTTTATGTCAATAGGATTTTAAAAGCTATGTATCGCTTTAATCCTTTAAAGTGAGTTGCTGTATGTACCTGTATGTAGCTTGCACATGTTGTACTAGGCCTACTATCCTGTAGGGCACTTCAGTGCATAAAAGTACAAGTACTAGTGAATTCTAGGATTACAGGCAATTGTGTGGCCAAAGAATTTAACAGAGAAGAAGCAGGGGAAGGTGTTGAAATGATCATAGGGTCAGGGGTTCGAATCCAGCCGGTGGCAGCATGTTGTGATCCTGGGCAAGTCACTTTACCCCTATGTGCCTCTCTCCACCCAGGAGTAAATGGGTACCTGTGAAGGCAGACACTGTTAGGTTTAGCCGTTTGTGCCGAAATGGTAGCACTGGGCTAGTATACTCCCCAGGGAGCTGAGATGGTTTCAGGAATGCTCAGATGATATGAGCCCATTGTGCAGGGATAATGATAATACAGCACCTCCGAATAGTTTGCTAGATAGAGGGTGCTTTACAAGTGCTTATTTTCACTACTATGAAAATCAGGCTTCTCTCTCTGGTGGAGTGTTTCCCTCATGTGTGGGAGGAGCTTGTATGTAAGCAGATGTGGCCCCTATTGGCTTCGTGCAGGATCCATTGAGGGCGCTCTCTGTGATTGGATACGGGCTTGACCCTAGATAATCCTAATAGACCTCTGTAACTGGTGACATAAAAAACCAAATGTGAAGTCATCAATATTGGCCAATTACAAACGAGTCCAAATTCATCACATTACATTTACACCAGTGTCTATGATGTGGAATTCAGGTAAATGGGGGGAGATCCAGGAATTTGTCTGAGGGGGGGGAGAAATTTTCATGTTGCCTTTTATGCGTACAAGCAGAAACAATGATGAACCGACACACATCATACATCAGTATTGGTCTACACAGAGGAATAATCTGGAAGGGATGCTATCTTGTTTTAAAATTCACTTTAGTCTCAGAGCGGGTGGGATTGAACTGGAATTTCAAAACTAGTTACATGCATTCAGTTATTTCTGAAAGAGATTGCCGAGAATTAACATCACATCTTTCATATTTCATGCGTAGTTCATTACGTAAATTATTTTCTCATAGGACCTGCGAAAGCCCGAGGTTGGAGCAACGATTGAGCTCGTAGACATTGGTACGCAGAAATTGGAGGACGGTCGAGTCATCCCGTTGCCGCCCATCCTCCTGGGTCACCTTGGTGACGACCCCAAGAAGAAGACAGTCTGCATCTACGGTCACCTGGACGTGCAGCCGGCCAAAAGGGTCAGAGCTAAAGAACATCCAAGGAATTCATCCCAAATTAATCCCTCATCGACAAAGTTTGATTTGCAATGTCTTTTTCCCAAACCCAAACAAAGTTTACTTTGAAATCAGTTTCATCAATATAGCTAGGTTAGGTGTATTAACAGGGACACAAACTTTTGAAAAACGAATTTATAGGAGCCAGTACAAAGAATGTGCCATTGGTTTCCTACACAGTGAAGGATTTTGTAGGATTGAGGAAGGTAGAGCCCAGCCACTGTTATTTTACTTGAGGCTTGATGTCCCTTGAAAGTTGAAGTGCAAAGAATGTGCCATTGGTTTCCTACACAGTGAAGGATTTTGTTGGATTGAGGAAGGTAGAGCCTAGCCACTGTTGTTTTACATGGGGCTTGATGTCCCTTTAAAGTTGAAGTATAAAGAATGTGCCATTGGTTTCCTACACAGTGAAGGATTTTGTTGGATTGAGGAAGGTAGAGCCTAGCCACTGTTATTTTACATGAGACTTGATCTCCCTTTAAAGTTGAAGTGCAAAGAGTGCCATTAGGTTAGTGCATAGTGGAATTTTAGAGGACTTGGAAAAATTCCTTACAAAATGCATCTGTGAATGTTATCCTTTCATCTTTCTCTGTCTATTTTCCAGGAGGATGGTTGGGACACGGACCCCTTCGTTCTGACTGAGAAAGACGGTAAGATGTACGGGCGTGGCTCCACAGATGACAAAGGGCCGGTCTTGGCATGGCTGAATGTCATTGAGGCATACCGCGCCCTGAAACAAGACATCCCCATCAACATCAAGGTAAGTCCAGTCACTTGGGGGATTCAAACCCTGGACCACTGAAATGCGAAAACCCTGACTGTTATCTTCCGGCCTTGACCAAGGCCAGTGGTTTGTGGAGAGGTAGCCAAAACTATTTTAACACTATAAACTAACAGCGTACGTTATAGCTCAGATGGTAGAACACCGAAGCGATATTTTTGAGGTCTTACTTTCGAATCCTGCTTGAATCTTCAGTAAATCATCTGCGAACCCCTAAAAAATCCAGGGTTTCTTACCCCCCCAATAGAAGTTGGCTGTTTTTTTGAAACTCGGCATGCACACAAAGATACTCATTGTTTAGACAAGCATGAAGTTTCAACTCATGTATGGTTCAAGACACCACATGCATTGGTCACCGGTATTTAGCAGGTCAGTGGAAAATGTGTGAATATTTAGCAGACCTGTCTCAGGAAAGTGCATGTTACGTGATAACACCATGTCCAATTTTCACAAAATTGGTGTCAAAATGACCGCAATTTGTAACTAAAACATTCCTGAAGGCTCGTCACTGCAATGAAAGTTGAAAAAATGTTGAAGGGGGGGGTGTGGATTTTACATGTATGCCCCCAGTTCTTTTAGGGTTAATCTAGCCAGTTGGCAGCAGGTCAGAGGTTTGAATCCTGCCTGGGTCAACCTGTTTTGTTTGTTTTGAATCCAGCCTGGCTTTACCCTTATTTCTATTCGCCTTGCAGTTCTGCTTCGAGGGAATGGAGGAATCCGGCTCTGTAGGTCTGGAGCGAATGATCGAGTCTCGCAAGGAGACATTTTTCAAGGTAGAAGTCATTATCTTAAGTATTAAGTGCTAGTGATTTTGCAGCTCTGGTGGAAATGAGACAAAAATGGAAAGAAAACAATATTAAGATGAGTATTCAGCTTTTTTAGTGTGAACCTTATTTGCTGAAAGAGAGTTTGTAAAAATATATGCTACAATAGTTTCAAAATTCCAAATCTGCGTGAACAATTACGACAGTCAGTTTTGTGAAGTCGGTTACTTCAATTCTTCCTTTGTGTCTCATCTGATGTAAATAGGCTATCCGGTGCTGTCTCATTTTAAGACCACATCAAAGATGGCATTGTTTCTATCCAGACAATGTGCTGTCATGCATTATTTCTCCTCTTGTCTTAGGGCGTCGATTACCTGTGCATCTCAGACAACTATTGGTTGGGTAGGAACAAGCCCTGTATCACATACGGATTGAGGTAAGGCACTATCACGTTGCTACACAGCTTACATGTACCGGCATTTCATCAAAATGGCATGATTTAAACAATACCAAAGGAAAACCCATCATTTGGCGAAATGCTTGTTGGTTTTATGTCTTAATCATCACATAAATGAGGACCCTTTGCTATTTTTAAAACCATTTAATTCATCGCTCTAGGTTAACTTGGGTTTATGATCTCGGGAAGTTAGAGAGTAAATTGCATTTCACTGAGAGGCCACACGCACGTTCAGGGCTCCATCTTGAACTTGTTTGTTGGTTAGTTGGATTAGGTGTGGTTTGGGCCTTGGTTTGGGTCTTGGTCTAGGTCTTTAACGGTCTGGGTCAGTTTTGGGTTTCGTTTTATTTTTGTTTATCAGCGTTTTCCCTTAAATTCAGCTACGATCTATAGAAACCATTACATGTCCTCCACAATTAAATAGTTGGCTTGTAAAATCACACACCAATACTATTTTGGCACACCTGTCATATCATAAAGGAAACCATGCAGGGGCTTCAACTTGAAGTACCGTAAAAAAAAGAATCATGTTTCCTGACTTCAGTTTTTTTATTTCTTTCTAATGTGCTCAATTTTTCCAGGGGATTTTCTTACTTTTTTGTCGAGGTGGAATGCTCAAAGAAGGACCTGCACTCCGGTGTCTATGGTGGCTCAGTGTAAGTGAAAGGCAGGCTCGTCTTTATAAGCACATATGCTCAATATCTGCCGGAGGGCCGCCGTGGGACCAAGAGAGGGCGCAATTTTTGGCGGTAACGGTGATCCCCTTTGATGGGAATAGCAGCTCCCTGGAGCATTTTATAATGCATGTCGTATCAGAGGACTGTGGGTAGACTCTTCCCAATTCTGTTCACGCATCAAAACTACCGGCCTGATATTTGATTCACGTGGGTCAGGATTGTGATCCGTGATTCACCATTGGTTCACTGATACCCAAACGTCCTGCTCATGAATGAAAGTAAACCACCTTGGGATCTCTGACTAAGATTCAGATCCATGAAACAAACAAGGCCCAGGTTTTAGAAGGGGATTTCACGTAACTCACTCCCAAAAGTGCTCCAGAAATCGCGGGAACACTCCTAAGACAAATTTTTAGATGAATTATTGGATTTCGAATATCGGAGACTTTTTTTTCGAATGATGCCTTGGTGGAAAACGTGCAACAAATGGAATCCAAGAAATCAATTCAAATTGAGAATCTGTTGTTTTCAGGATACTTTGGATCCCCCAACAGCATGGAATCTGGATCTTAGAAATTACATGTCTTCTGCCAGCATAGATTATCTTGTCTTCAACACCCTTTATAGGCATGAAGCCATGACGGATCTGGTCGTCCTCTTGAACAGCCTGGTGGATGTCAAAGGTCACATTAAAGTGCCCGGTGTGTACGACAAAGTTGCCGAGTTGACTGAGGAAGAGTCAAAGCTGTACGCACCGATCGACTTTGACATGGTACAGGCTGATACAAATGTCACCCCACGATAACCCATCTGTTTTACCAAATATGCTGAGACTTCGAGTTCACCTTGAAGATGATGAAAACGTGGTTGGCCAAAAAAATAGGAGCCATACAGAGGTTGAGAACCCCCGTTTGCGTGCAGTCCATTCTTTTTTACAGCAATTTAACAGCAACTCAATCAATGAACACACCTCATACAAATAACACCCATGTCTATGTAACTTAGACAAACTGAAGACGTCGAGATTATTTGGTTACTTACTTTTATTAGCTTATAGTTTTGATGCGTATGTCTGAGCAAGCTCAGTGAGCGTGAATCAGATCGTGTCCGCTTTGCAGGAGGACTATCGTGAGGAGATTGGAACCGAACGGCTGCTTCACGACACCAAAGAGAAAGTCCTACAGCATCGTTGGCGCTACCCGTCCCTCTCCATCCACGGTAAATAGGGCGTGTTACCTATCTCTGGCCTCTTCTAGGTCAGATGGAAATTTTTGCCTGCATTTCCGTCAGGTACACGCTGCGTCAAGACTTGTGACTTTATTTTCCATCTAGTATTGCGAAATACATTGCCAAACATTGCATGCCACTTTCAATGGACTTGAATAGTTGAGGGATTTCTACATTGTGAGGGATTCCAGTCTTAAGCCCTGTCTCTCCACCCATCTCCGGAGATGTTGTCTGCAGCTAGTGCTGGAAAATCCGGTCTCTGAACAATATTTGCAATCCAACCAGAAGTCAACAACTTTACAGCAAGCAACGCTACTTTTGAAAACAAGCTCTTTTTTATTAAGGGATCCAAATTGGCAGGAACTCATGGCTTTTTCACCATTTGGTGTTAAAGTTTGTCCGTTTGTCAAACTGTTTGATTTGTTGTTTGTTGCTTCCTGGGTGTATTGTTAAACCCCCTCTATATTTTTTAGGAATCCAGGGGGCATTTGAGGGAGCCGGTTCCAAGACGGTGATCCCTCGCAAAGTGACCGGAAAATTCTCCATCCGTCTGGTACCCCACCAGTCACCTGTCGAGATTGAGCAGCTGGTTATCAAGTACCTGACCGACATCCACAAGGCCCGAGGCTCGCCTAACAAGATGTCGTGAGTAAAATACACTAAACTAGTCATTTTTCTCTGGTGGTGGCTTTAATTGCTTCACAGGAAATTTGAAGGAGGAGTTGGAGTTTTAAGAATCCAAGAAGGCAAGACTCCTCGGTCACCATGCAACCAAAATGACTTGTGAATCCTGTCATGGACGGACTACCATCCGTCTTGCCAGGCAGCAAAAAGGAAATGTTCTGGGAAGCAATCAAATGCAGAAAGTATACGCCAAGAATTTGCTTCCTCTAAGGAAACAAGCATGCTCGGGTGGGACTCGAACCTGCCGTACTTACTGCTTATTAGTGCAGACGTCTTAACCACTCGACCACCGTGCATGCCGGTTTCGGCTGGCTGGCTTGAGTCAGATGTAGCAGCGGGTACCACGAACAACTATTTCTAAGAATGGATTTGACTCGGGAAAAATATTAATTTTTAAATTACAGTGGTGCATACAGCGTGCATTTTACTCGAATGTTAGATATTTGAAACATCCATATAATAGACCCAAATGTTTGTGGGTTTTTGTCAGTGTGTCCGTCAGCTTGAGCGGAGTGAGTTGGCTGAGCGACTTCAACCATCCTCACTACCTTGCTGGCCGCAGAGCTATCCAGAGGGGTAATTATCTCCTAAATACTGCCTCGGGGTCACCTTAGTAGTCCTAAATTTAATTGGCATGTCAGATAATGATGAATACAACTTCTTTATTATTGAACGTTTTCGGCAATGAGACCAAGGTTTCCTAAAAGCGGCCTGGGCACAGTGGTTTACAAGTGTGAAGAAACCTGTAGGGAGGAGACAGTGAGAAGCAGTTACAGTTTTAGAGGACCCCAGAGGAATATTCCGTGTAAGACTCACAGGAGTAGGGAGAGAAAACCCCAACCCATCTCTTGTCCTAACACCTTAGGAGTCATTCTTTTCCTCTTGTAACATAGACAGACGCCATCTATAGCCTGTGAGTCGTCTTAAGACCGGATGACTTGTGATGGACTTGCATGGAACTGTGATAAATTTGACTGTGGCACCCCTCGTAGCCTTATTCTGCCTCTGCTTTCAAGCCTTGCTACTTTCCTTGCTTTCAGTGTTTGGAGTAGAGCCGGACATGACCCGCGACGGCTGCACCATACCCGTCATCCTGGCCCTCCAGAATGCGACCAATAAGAACGTGATGCTGCTCCCTATGGGCGCCTGCGACGACGGCGCGCACTCCCAGAACGAGAAGATGAATCTCTCCAACTACATCAATGGGGTAGGGCATTGCCATTTTGCTGCGATGGGCATTGCCAGCGGTGGAACAGAACGTGTACCTGATTCCACTTGTGCTACTGTCAATAGATTTAGTTTTATTTTTACCAAAATTGAAACATCATCATCAGGAAAAACGAGACGGTACGAGGTTGGTGGTTGACAACAAAGCTTATGTACACACTTAGCACACGCCCAAAGACCGTACCCTCTTTCAAACAGAAATTGATCACGCGTGCGTAGTACGTCCACCAAAAGCGTGCGTGAACCCGTGTGTGCACTCACCGGGTTGATTCCCGCCAAAAGGGACCGTCCTTGGAACGTACAAAACACGCCATCTCATCTTGTTCCTGCTCAGAGTGGATCACAAGACCATGAACAGGGTGTGAAGTACGGCTCTTGGCAGGTTTTACCCATCTCATTTTTAATCGAAGTTGTCCATTCCATGCATTTTCATGTATATCACAAAAAATCAAAATCACTAAATGTTATGTGTTTTTTTAACATTTTCCTTTCTTTTTTCTCTCATTCTTTCCTAGATCAAGCTTCTTGGAGCCTACTTTGAAGAAGTGGCTAAACTGGATTAAAAGCCACTTAAACCGATCAAAGTGACAGCTAACTTGGATTATAGGCTCCATAGACTAGTAATCGCTTTCAAATTTGATTAAAAGAATGCCTTTTCCTGCCATAATTCAATGCGTTCCGATTGAATTCCCTTCCAAGTCTTTAGTCAGATGTATAATCTTTAATCGGTATTGTGTTAGATTGGAATCTAACATGAAGTGCTTCACTTTAATGTTATAATTAAAGCGTATTTTTTTCAGAGATGGAAATTTTAGAACTGGAAAGTGACTCCACCAGATTATTTCAGTGTTGCATCGAATGCAAATCTTTTTCTTTTAACATGAATATATCTATATTTTTATACTCAGTGCAAAAGAATAACTAGAAACTATAGAAACATTCCTTTTTATGGCTGAAATTTCACGGTTTTTGCTTAATGATGTTACACTAACTTTAGTTTAATACTTCCCAATGATTTACCTGGCATTTACTTGGCAACATTTTAGTGTTGTAACAAACATTTGCTCATAAGTGCACATTTTCTACTCTTTTTTTACCCACTCTGAGGCTGCGTGTTGAAGGCACGTTTTTTGTACATGCATTTTAAAAGGAAAGTGCATTGTTAGGGGTTTCCGATTAACAAGCTGAAGTCGCGTTTGTGCCAAATGGAACCAGCAGCGCCTTCGCGATGAAGTGAAATAATGGGTGATGACCGACGCTTCAACTTAATTATGCGGCTGAGCGGCCATGTAGTCGGTGCCGATTACCCCCAAACGCGTCTTTGCACCCATTGAATCATTTTCAGTTCGTTGGTAGCTAATCGTCTTATGCTACTTCATGTAACTCATTCGCACATTTTCATTCCCGGCGTAATTTTTCAACCGTGGAAATGAGTATATGTAGGAATAAATAAATGAAACGCGGTATCTAAGCCTTGCACGGATTATATGCGTGCATTAATAAATTGGTTGACAGTAATTAAATTCATCAGGTCAGCAATAGGAATGTTAAATCGTGTCATAGCCTGAATTATACGACTACAAACACAGCTGACAAAAAAAGTTTATTATAGAACAGTCAACCAAAGAATAAATGCATACGTATTATTATATGCAGAAATCTAAAAATGTTAATCTTGTGTAAGCAATGTGTTGAAATAAATGGAGTCTTGAGCTCCACCAAATAGGAAGAAAGTACATTGGACTTGCTCTAGTATCCAATTGCCCGAAATGTGACTATGGCAAACCAGGTCTTTGGTCTCTGCACGGCATCTTTGCTTTCAAACAAACTTGCATCGCCCGAAATCGCCCTGAATACATGCTCAAAGAAAGGATTCGCAGTGTAAGCCTTGAATGGACCTAATTAAGAAGCGCCCTTCATCACTTGGTAAGCCTACGTGTTCGTCATGTTGTGATCTCTTTTATCTTGCCAACCCAGACATTTTTCCAATGGAAGGCGCTAATTGGTTGAATTGTGCGTTGCCCACCACAACAAAAGGACGCGTCATCAAAGTGTGCCGATGGCGTCTCCAGCGTGTGCCAGTGACGCGTGCGCTTCACGAGGCGCGGGCCAATCAGGTAGCGCCCAAAACTAGGGCTTTCTTATTTGCACATGTTGTCAGCTTCTGCTGTTATGAAGGATGCATCCGGTCTAGTCCATTTAGACTTGTGTCCATTGTTACTGGGTCCGGCAAGTAATGTACAATAAGGGTGTAAAATTTGATATTCGGTCACTCATTAATCACACTGCCACTGAGACAGCATGACTTCTGTCAACTTGAAACGTAAGGGACTGTCCCTCAAGACCAAGATGGAGATCACCAAGGCGACCGACAGTGGCCGCAAGATATTTAGTCTTAGTGTATTAGTTGGTATACAAGATCCAAGTAAGAATAGTAAAGTGATATAGATGTACATAATGAAGAAAAAGTTAGTTTGATGATGTTTGACCGGTTCGCTTCCACCCCCTCCCTTTATGCACAAAAAGTTTGTCGGTTACCAAATCCAGTTATGCAATGAGGATGCCAAAAGGGTTCATCGTGCATGAGATTGCCGAAGGTTTGTGGGTGTTTGACATTGTAGGGCAATTATGTTCATTGCATGCTACAAACTACCGCACCAACGCTGGTTCAGTCAGCCCAACGCTGGTTCGCTTCATGCATTAGACGGGTTCTAATGTCAGTGAACCAACGTTGGTTGGCCGATCGCGGTTCGGATCCGCGTGAATTAACAAACAGGCCCTGTACGTCACAACAGATACCTGAAAAAGAGTTTCAAAAAGGAGGCCATCGCTCCTTGACTTTTCTTACAATGTCGTGAACTATTGCCTGTACTTTTTTCTTTCATCCTGAATGTTCTGCACAAAACGACGCTGCACTTTTTGCCCGAGCGTATTGCCTATATGTGCAATGTTTTATACATGTACATGCAATGGAAACTAGGGTTAGCCTTCAAGCTCATCCATCGACGACCAGACCCTCTGAAAATAAGAAAGAAATTACATTTTATCCATTCTGCTTACAAAAAAGCAAGATCCACAGACTGTTGTCTAAAGTTCACAAGAAATATCACGCGAAAACCATCGTCACGCCCCAGGACGTCAATCTGTGGTACAAGATGCTAACAAGAAGAGTATTTAAACAATTCTTAATCTTCACGGTCCTCAATCCTCCAATTTCAATATGATTTTACATAGATCTCATATGGTTTGAAAAACTGAACGATGAATGGCTTACGCCCTGAACATGTGCACTGTCATGCGTTACGCAAGAAACAAAAGCAGTTACCAAATGATGGTTGTCGTGCACGATCTCTATAATAGGTAGATGTCATTCAAGAAATTGTCAACTGAATGCGCTCACCATTCCGTCTCATTCTAACTTGGCGAAGCAATTAAACCTCATCAAGCCCGACTCATTCTCCCCTTTGGATCAACCGTTGAAATCCAGTCCCTTATTTCAATTAGTTACTAGCTTCCAATCCATCTCAGGCGTAAGCAGAACTCTGCTAATATTTACGATAATGATATCTTCAAATCTAGCTAATATGACGTGTACACGTACCTCGACAAGACAACTCTCGAAGATGCGTGAACATTTTATTGTTTGGATGAAAAGGGTTTAGCTTTCAGAAAGGTTGCAAACAAATCACTGAACTGTTCTGTCACATACAGACAGTTTGAGTCCATCGACAAAGATCATCTCTTTGAAGCAGGCGTTACATCCTGCGAATTTTGAGGCAGAGTAAGCCGAAAGAAATTGGCAACTCATTTTGTCGGACGAACCCTTCCAGAAATTTCAAAGATGCGCTCTAATGTTCGGACTCTCGAAACCCTGTTGCAGAGATCCCCAACCGACTAGTCGGTGTCTTGATAGGCGGAGTTCGGTCGCAGCAGTTCTGTTAACATTGTCTTGGACCATGTTTAAAGGGAGGTCAAATGGTGCAGGCGACCGTCTGCTCCCACAACGGAGCAGGACATTGAAACAACCGCCGCCGAACTTGAAGAAGTGACGTCCATATGCAGGTCCTCCCAGTCGGCGCTGTCAGCTTCGCAGATAACGTAAACGAAATCTGCACTACATTTGGAGTCACTCCACTTTCCAGACTTACTTATGCTCACGCAGTCATCACCGGCTGCATTGTTGGGTTGGGAAGGCGCCCAGTTTTCAAACGGCATTCCTACGGTGGCCTCTGAGTAACACACCCAGGTGCCCTCTGTAGCTCTGTCGTTGCAACCCAGCCAAGCAAAATCCTTGCTTTGATCATTCAGTAGCTCCCGGATAAATTCATTTTCTTGGGCCGTCTCAATCACCACGAGTTCTGCGCCTAGCTGGTTGCAGTACGCCTCCCCGTTCTCCCAGGTTCGCTGCTCATCGTCAGTTTTGTAGCACGATGTCTGGCGCTCTAGCCATGACGCCGGGCATCGACTCTCAACACCCACAAAGGCAAAAACAATTACAACTGTTTTACAGAGTGTCCAAAGCCTGGCCTTAGCCATTGAAGTTGTACAACGGTTCAGTCAGTAACGTTAAGGGCATCAGTAGCAGTCTGGTGTGTGGGCAGCCGGGGGCTCAGAATTCGAGGTAGCCCAGCGCTAATTCAAAGCTGAAACTGAGAGGAGTCGGTTGGAAATTGCGGCACAAAATGCTTCCAATTCAAATCTCTCAGTCATGACTTTATGGGGCGGTCCGCGCTGCTACCTGCGGAAGGTGCACCTATTTCAATGGATGGATCTGAAAGTCTTACATTTGTTAGCTCACACCGCTTGTGAAGGGCCAACTTGAAGTAGACTGCTATAAGCGCACAGCGGACGCTGATACTTAATCAACTAAAGGCTTGACTCGACATGGATTTGCTATCTTCATCAGTGACTAATTAAACAATCGTCATGCTTCAGTGAATAAAACTGAATAACGCCAATTGGTCAGGTCTATCCACGACCATCTTTGCAGCAATCAAATTTAGGAATGGATCACTTCATTACAAAGAAATCACAAGGGAGACGTAGTTGACCTTGGGTGCTAATTGCATTCATTCGTAGGGTTGAGTCAATTTGAATAATTCACTATTCGAATATTCGACCTTCAATTTGATCGAATACCGATATTCGGTCGTACCGCCCAGCAAATTGTTAAACAAACCATTTACAAAATCAGTTGTAATAACGCACATAGCTGTACATTATAATCAATATAACAGATTTTCATATTTAGGAGTATCTCCAGCCACGATTTAGCAAGATGGAGATAAACAATAGCCTACCTGTTGCCATGTTGTGAATTTATTTTCCATTACTTTTAAATTGTTTGATGAATAATTTATTTTTTGAATCGTACGATTTCTGTTCCTTTTCATTTCCGTCTGCTAGAAACAAACCTCCGTAGTCATTTTCATAAATTTTGCATTCGAATATTCAAATTCAGAAAATAATAGTCAAATATTCGATAATCGATCGAATATTCGGTTAATTCGGCACAGCGCTATTCATTCATCCAAAGCTGTTTCCCTCTCGCCGTTACAATGGATGAAACAACTTCCAATTATTGCACACAAAGCCACTCGCATGTATCTGCTTATAATTGCCAATTACCCATGGTCGGCTGACGCCGTGAAATTGGATCCACTGGCTGTATTCGTTTTTAATTGCCCGGCAATTCAAGAGCAAGGACGAAAGTTGACCGAAACTTTTAACGAAGCACGCGAATCGCTATGGTGTACGCCACGAAAGAGGTTGCCACGGAGAGGCCCGTCTTTTTTAAGTGCACAGTGGACAAAACGATTCGGCACGAGTTCTTTGCGCTGGCTGTACCGGGCGGGGAACTTGAGTGTTCTGCTGTGTTTTTCTCGCCTGAAACTTGGGACAATGGTTGTTCTTTGTGGCAATGCGGGCTCCCAGCCATTGTCTAATATTTGACTTAGTCTCCATCCCAGACTTCAACTTTTTTTTTAAATTTTTATCCCCTAACTTTGAAGTTGTTACCGTAACAGTAAGTCTAATACAAGATCAAATAAAAATACTTAACTTCAACTAATGATACAAAGGTCTTGTCTGAAGCCAGCTCACAGACAGCTGTCACGCGCCTCTACAATGGGGTGAATATTAAACTCCAGACAACAGATTTTGTTACAGCCAATTGAGCCTGCCTAAGCCTGAGAATATTTCATTTCATTAGAGAGTTTTTCATTGCTTTGCTTTATAATCATAACCGAAATCTTATTCATTCTGTTGAGCGGAATTATATATAGGTAAGGGCAAACCCGTTATATATAATTAACATCTCCCCAACGCAAAAATACATCTTGATAATGTTGAGCGGAAGATAAATATCTGAATACTCGGTTATTCGGACTGACTCGGCCTCAGACTTTGAAGACATTGAATTAATTCTTTACGGCCGTACTTTTTGTCAACTTTGGAGGTTAGCAAATTTGGCAAAATAATTTTAATTTGTCTCACAAATCAAAGTGACAATAAAACCCAACACATCGTCTCTTTATTTTGATGTCGTTGCTCATAAACAAGCACAAAACGCCGGCAAAATCAATCAAGAGATTCCGCTTCCTAGAATAAACAAAGTGTAACCTACCATTTCTTTACACAAATCTGACCCAACAACGGCTGAAAGTGCTTTACAGGGCAAAGTGACTGCCAATGTAAATGGGTCTCCACGTATACATGTGTGCATGTATTAACAAAGAGAGGTATGTACCAATGTCTCTTTCTAGACTGTACACAAGTTCAACTCGGTCATTGGTTTTCTTCTACTTTCGGCTTTTTGGAATCGTCCTTGCCATGGGTCGCCTCGGGTCGCCACAGCGCCCTCCGTTTCGTTTTCTTCACCTCCTCCGCTCTCAAGACGGCAACCGCGTACCGCCTCTGGAAGTCGCTGTGCAGGACGTCGCCGCACGAGGGCGCCCTGTTCATGAAGCCGCTCCGGGTCAGTAGGCAGAGTCCTCTGCCGTTCATGGCGAACTTGGTCGTGTCCACGCTGTCCAACTGGTAGAAGCCCCTTGCCCACTCTAGCCAGCTCACTACGTCCGCTCTCGTCCACAAGCGTGGATCTGCGAGAAAATGTGAAAAAACCTTCAATGGGCTCCGACGTGGACCAATGGAGGGCACAATTTCCTAGCAACGGAGGCTCCTTTTGTAACAACTGCGCATCGCTGGTTTGATCACAAACAACTAGGAAACTCAAGGGTGACGTAGTGGCATCGCTATCAACAAAATGAACAGTCCCAACCAACACTGCCCTTTTCAACTGATGAGGGGGTGCTTCCAAGGGCAGATAACACACATAATAGTCTACCGTTGGCTTACCATGTTCCGGGCTTACTCACTTGATAACTGTGCCAACTATTCTGCTCAGGACAAGCAGCTCGGCCAGTTAGGCCTACATGATACTGCACCCCAGCACAATACTTCCCCAATGCATGGATCTCGGATGTACTTGTACATTGACAAGATGAACGTGAAAGACTCCGGACTGGGTATAGTAAGGCAAGCATGCTCACTCATGTCACTTTAGAGCACTAATTTCCAGTGGGAAGGCACAGTGGAGTGACTTGTCCCCCCCCGCAGCCTGTGTCTCCCGTGTGCCTACACCCTTAAAAACAGAGGAGGGAAAAACTGTCATGGCCATGCAGCATTTTGACTACGTTTTAACCACACTAGTCCCCCCTCCAGAAAAGAGGCCACGGGCCCCCTGCAAAATGTAACCCAGAGGCCGCTTACGCCACCGTGACTGTTCAGGCGCCGTTGGTCCGAGAAGAAACCGTAGCAACCGTGGCATACCAGGAACCTAGGAGCAACGAGGATCGATATCTTTCTGCTTACCACGACTGGCTACTCGCAAAGTATCGGCTTCCACCTGCATGATGTCCGGCCGAGGAACCGTCAAGTCGATAACCTTCTTGACGTCATCAGCCGGTTCCACCAATGGCTGACTGTCACAGGAATCGGCAGTGCTGCAGACTCTACTGCGAAGACAGACCGAAAACTCGATGGAAGGCTTTACTTATCAGATGGGTACAATACTAGATGATAATGTGTAAAACTTTTAAAAAGGGAATAAACTTTGATGTTGAATTTGTTTGGTTTTCAATCACTTGTCTCTTTTTACCAGAAATAGGTTATTATAGCACCTGCTCCAAAACAGAGACCCGCCAATAGTTGTCATGTTTTTTGTTTGCAAACGAAGTTTTTAAAGACCCAAAATTATACATGTATTATTCTAAGATCTTCCAGCTTCCAGTTACAGGTATCTAAATTAAATGCAGCTTGGTAACTGGTATTATTATTTTTCATAGTTAGTCGCTGACTATTTGGGAACACGAGTAGGTAACAAATACGAAGAGCATAGGATTGCCAACACAAAATACAGAAGGTGCGAAGAATCGACACCGTTTTACTGACAAAAGAGAAGTTTAGAGTACCTCATGTTCGGCAATTTTGCGAGTCAATCCTGTTGATCAGTGGACCTTAACCAGACTATTGGCAACGCCTCCCTCAACTACGGCAATGTAAGCTCAGGTGTGGTTCTAAGATGCATGCAAAAAGACAAACCACTTAAACAAAATTATGTAAACCCACTTCCTAAAACGAAACATTTTTCTAATCCGCTTTGCTCGATAGCACGTGGGAAGCATGACCGGACATAAATACACGTATCAATATTATTTGAAGTGCGATAACCCGAGGCTTTAAAGCTGAAATTGAAAACTGGATTAAAACCCAAAATGCCGGCCATAGGCCTAACCGCAACCGAGCAGTGCCCCAAGCAGGGTTAATCATATGACTTCAAAAGAGTATAATTATACGTAGTCATGTCTTGCAGGCATACAGGTAAGAGACGCGTGTTGTCTAGAATAAAATCGGGGTACTTCCGCATTCTGTAAGTCAACATAATCTAAGATCAACATGTCATTTAATACAGCATAGACACACCGGGCAGAGGTCGATAAGACTTTAAGCTTCAGCGGTTCTATGCAACGAGGTACTTCACGGCACTGTATATACTGATCTCTTGATCCCCTGCCTGCACAGAAATGTGACTGCATATCAGCAGAGGCAGAAATTCTCTGATACAAGAATGGATAAATTTCATAAGCACCCACACCTGCAGGCTGGGAAACTTGCTAATGAATGAGCATAGTTAGGCCTAGTTATAAATAGCTTTCTCGTCAAATTGGTGACAAAAACATTCCAATAGGCAAAGACACACTGTTCGAGTCCATTAATGATCATGAGTCATTTCCGAATCACGGCCTGGATGGATCATCTCGATTCCCCGGTGCGTTCCACCGCAGATCTCTGACTATGGAAGTATATCTATAGTAAAGATTGCGGTAACACCATGTATTTATCTCTTCTTTGAGTATGTGTGGTTCTGAGAAGAACCCGGTTCTTCTCAGAACCACTATAGATCTAGTTTCTTTCATCATGAAAACCTTTAAGTCTTATATGGAAGTATAGTTAAAATTGAGTTGATGATTAATTCATCTATAGAACTGTGTGACTTGAAGCCACGGGGTGACGTCTACTCATGAATATACGAGGCTACGGACGAACTCATGGTTGGTACCAGACTTGCATATTTAAACTTTAGCCAATCTATTCCGTCCACGACAGATTGAAATGGTAAGAGAGCATCACATCGCTGAAAGAAACCGTATTCAAAACTAATCTACTTAGCAAATGTACTTAGCAATGTTTGCTATTGAAGCAAGCATTGCAATAATCAATAGTAAACTTAATAGTTTTGTTAAATTGAACAGTGCCTTGTCGGTGAAAATCGTCATTTATAAGAACTTGCACAAGGCGTCAAAACTACACGGAATTTAACAACCGATTGGTGATGGAATTATAAGCACGATGGATACGGTTTTCAACGAGTAACCAGCTCGTAAGCAAGCATTACACAAGCAATGCCTTGCTTATTTTGGTTAATTCATAAACCTTATGAATGAGATAATTTCTTATTTATCCTGTAAAGAAATCGAGAGCTCTACTTTCATCGGGATTGTATCCACAGTTTCTTATACAAGCATCCTACATAGAATCTGGGCAGTTTAAAGAGCTTACCGACTGTCCTAAGGTGCGGGGAGCTCCAAAAGGCATGTTTTCCACAAACTCTCTCCGGCACATCTGGACCTCGACACACCTGCTACCTCGCCGGCCTCTGCAGACAAATGCCTGGCATCTTCCTTCAATCCTCCTGCTTCCTGGAAACCTCTCCAGGGTCTTCAACTCAGAAAACACTGAATTTTGGGGGCCTGCCCTGGATTACCGGGCCCCCGTACACGGCTTGTCAGAAGTGCGCCTTTTATGGTCACCGTCCTCATGCATGCCTAGCGACACCGACAGGTGTTTTCCCACGTTGCTGAGTCATGGACATATTAGGAAGTGCCGCAGAAAAATATCATTGTTATGGAGATCGAGTTCCCTTTGCAATGTTCTGTGTTGATACGGCGAGTGCATGACAAAAGGCACTGCACGTAAGAGCACGTGGGAATTTGTTCCTCTAAAAGCCAGGTGTAAGGCAGTGAGCTTGTTGTTTACGCTACAAATTTCAATGAAAACGAAATATCAACAAAACTGGTTTTTTTCTGCGTTCAGCCAGTTTCCACTGCAAAGAACCACGTTATGGTGCTAACGATTCAATCGTGACTTCAAACTACATCATGCAGTTGGGAGCTTGGTTCGTGTCCGAATTTGTCACTTGGCTGCGGGTAGAAATGACGCACGAGTATATAGCATGGTGGTGGCCGCAGCCAGTTTCCATAAAGTTGTATGCAATCCAAGCCGCAGCCAAGTGATTTGGAAGCGGCTATTTTTGTACTGGCAGAACGATTACACATTGTGCCAATGGCGGAGCATTGTTAAGAATAACCTGCAAAAGGCATGCCTTTTGTGCAATATGCCCTCAGTGAGTTAAATTTGAATAAAATATGGTACACTGAGTTCGTTCAATTCAGGTGAACTTAACAATTTGAATACTAAAAACATTTGCTATATACATACCTCGTGATTCGGAGCAAGATTTTGCTCAATTTAGAGACACCTTTCACTAATACACTATTTTCAATGCATAAGAAGGGCACAAAGGAACCAGTTCATTCCAGAGATAAAAGCTTGCTCCGAATCGCAAAGTATGGCATCCAGTCAGTGTCTGGAGTCTGCAGAATTCAGATGATGTTTATACGCAATAAAATAGCGCAGTGTATACCAGATTTTACTCAATGTTAACTCGCAAAAGGCTCCATTATTACTTAATGTTGTTACGCCTTTGGGATGAATTTAACTCAGGAGGCTTGCTTACTGTATCTGTATTATGGTTGAAAATAAAACGAACCTCCGCGAATAAACACGTCGTTCTTGGTGCACAGTCTGACCGCTTCATGAACCTCATAATGAGGAATATGATTGTCTGAACCTGATTCGATGTGAACTCAGCTGCAGTCTGGGCTTTTTTTCCCTTTTATGGACATGGAAACTGTTGGAAAACCCCTTCAACGCAGCGCCATTGAGGTCGAAAATTCACGATTGAAGTACGACAAAGGCTCCACTGACAAAAAAAATTCCAAATTCCGCATTTCATAATCAGGGTAGACTGGCTTAAGAGTGTTATCGAACAAGGGAAATCGAAATTGAGTGCAATGTGCTCACTCCAATCGGCCGAAATTTCGCTCAAGTTCTACTTTGGGTTCTGTTTTAGTTACCTGTGCTTCGATCCAACTCAGTGTTATTTTCAGTCTACATTTTCCAGGCCTTATATTCATATTTCTTTTTTTTTTTGGAGAGAGATGTTAGAGTATATAATATTCATCACATACTGCTTGTCGTCACGAAGTGCGAAAGGGAACGGATTAGCACAAGACTAGCCAAGTAACAGCAATTTGAATTTCGAATTTTCAGCTCTTCGGGTGTAATAAGAGCAGGTAAAACTCTCCAGAGTTCGAACGATACGTATCGTCACGCAGTGATTGTATCTCAACTTGTTGCTTCATACAGGAAGCCAGTCTAAAAGCAAATTGCGGAAGTTGTTACTAAAAAATTGTCAAGGTTTAATGGCTGGTTCTTGTTTGTTTTGTCGTGGTTTCGCAGGTATTAAGTTGTGAGACGACTGTGCATTTCCGAGTAAGGCTTTGTGGATTCTCAATGGGCGCTGTAAACGTGTTCACAATGGATTTAGAGAGTCCTTTAAGTGACAGGGGTACGTATGGTTGCAAGGTTCAATGCACTTATATTCAAGCCCCGTTGAAAATGTCAAATCAACTGGGCTTTTATTCGACAGCACTGGGATTTCGCAAACAAGACATAAATTATCTTGCCCTTCAAATCTTTCCATTTCTCTTCAACATTAGCCGATGCATTTACACAAAATAAAACTAACCCAGGAAAAGTGCTGCAGAATCTCCAGTCTGCAAGCAGCCATTTCTTTTAATGGCATCCCTCTACTTTCTCGGACCATTTTCAGGTTTGGAAGTTCCTCCAAACCATTGAATGAGGTGATCGATCGTGGCAAACATCTACATTATGCACCGTTTCAGTGTTGGGGCCAAGCAATTCTTTTTCAAAGGAGGAGTGAGGAGGCACTTTTCATACTACACCAGAGAATCGATTACAAAATAATTTAGTTGCAACTTAATTAATCGACTCCTCAACCGAAAATTAGGCTGAAATGTTCCCCTAGTGGCAAATGTAAGCTTTGTGCAGTTCCACAACCAGAGTTATTAATCCATCACTGTAGAGTCGGCTCGTATTGACAAATGGTATGCATGCGTAATATGCCCCTTCGGCCAAAAGGGTGAATGGATTTACCAGATTCCACGCGTGGGGCGTTTGGCAATCACGACAATTTTGACAAAGTCCTACTAGAGTTGCATCTGCCAGTTACGTGTTTGTCCAGAGCTAATGGAAATCCGTGGAAACGTGCAGACAATAGATCTATAGCCGGAGCTCTTCTAGAACCCTGTTTTGGACACGGCTGAAGAGCGCGGCGCGCGTGCGCGTGCAGCTAGCTAGGTGGCCCCAGCCAACTTGGACAAACGAAGTCACTTGGCGGCGCTAGTTTATTTGCAAGAAACGAAGGTGGACAGAGCATGTCGCGCCAGGTTTTTAAGTAAATTTCAAGGAAACCACTTCATTAAAATGTCCTTGCAAGGTAATTTCTTTTAAAAAAAAGTCTCAGTGGTCAGATGCTTATCAGTGTGTGCGGATGTGTCCTCGAAATCATCATTAAAAATATGAAATCTAAGATAATACCCAGTCGTCGTGGTCGTAAACCCATTTTGATTTACACGTGTGCCTAGTTTTCGGCCAGTTCGTTTAACATGTTTAATGTTCTTGAGGTCGGATCGGAGCGTGTGTTAAAGTGTTCCATTTATTACACTCACGTCTGGGCAAACGGGCAATTCTCCATTCACTTTGTACAGAGATATTGCATGTTTTCCTCCTTTTGGCCGTATTGTGATAGAAATAACTAGGCCTAAAACCTTTTCAGTATATAGTCAAGAGTGTTGGAAATGTTCATAGTGCATAGGCCCTACATGTAAATAGTGACATTTCAGGCACATTTGATAAAGGTTAAGAGTTTGAGTCAATAATTCAGAAGTACAGTGTACATTATTTTTTGCTCCATTAACCCTCCTTTGGTTTTACAGCACAAATGTGCACAAATGCCCACAGTCACTGGTGAGCATGTATTTTCTATATGGAACTCAAACATGCACAGGTTCAGTGTGTACACAGTTGGTTGCCAGCACAAAATGACCCAGGGTCTTTTGTGCAGTCCTCATCACTGCATTTGGTTTACTGCACAATTATGCACATGAAAAAGTGAAGCACGGTTGTGGGGCAGCACAAAAGTGTAATCTGATATTCCTGTGAGGGACAGTTGGTGCAGTGCACAACACAAGGCAGCTGTGCTTCTTTGAGATGTTCACCAAATGACCCAAAGAGTGACTTCAGCATAGGAGGGTTAAGTTTTGAGTGTAAAAGTTGGAATAGCCATTAACTGATGAATCAGAAGAACAGAAGAATCAGTGACGTCATCCTGACCTCGAGAATCGATCTGCTTAAAGATTTAGGACAACACCCACAAATAAAAATTAAAGGCCATGGAAAGTCTTCAATAGAGCTATTTTTCTTTACAGAAACACCTTCTGACATGGCAAAACAAAGTTGAAAGGAAATTCTGTCTGACCTTTTTAATTTGACCTGCCTTCAATCCGTGGTTCGATCTGCATTGACAATGATTGAAACAATATCATGCTGATGACACTGCTTTATGGGATCATCTACAATGAAAACGATTAAGTTATTCTTCAAAATGATTTGTCTCAGATTGATATGTAGGTTTTGGTATCTCACACAATCTCTCCTGGAAAACTCAACCTCACACGGTTGTTTGTAAGGCAAATACATGTAGGTTGCTTGGTTTTGTTTTAAAGAAGAATTGTTAAATGTATGGAACCTGCTGTGATAGTTAAGCTGTATTCTACCTTAGTCAGACCAGTTTATTGAGTATTACGCAGCCCCGGTCTGGTGCCCAAACTCTGTCTCTGAACAGGACTCCCTGGAATGAGAGAAAGTTTACTCGATGCTGTCTTGGTCTTCCTTGTAGACGTATTATCCACATCCAAAAGAAGGAAAACATGGAGTATTAGGAGCGGTACCCCAGGCTGTGTTTGCCATTCGTAATGAATAGATTTCATTTTCTATCTGTCTCCTTTGTTGTTAAATATTTGTACAGACAATTTGATACACCTTTCCCCATCCTAAATTATCACACTTCCAGAAGAAAATTTTGTCGCGGTCACGCAATCACAAACCAACGCTTTTCACCAATCATTGTTTGATTGTTGATGTCCTCGTTTGCGGGACAACAATAATCACGAGACTCATGACAGCATCATGTTCAGCTTGACCGCCTTCTTGAATAATGTGCCTAACCACTATCTTACTAGTCAACTCCCAAAGTGCATGTATTTAATCCTGTGTACATGAGTTTGTTTCAGCATTCAATTGGGGACCCTGAACAATAGAGGACAATAAGGTCCCCAATTGACTGAGGGCCCCCGATTGACAACTGTGTACAAAACATACAGGTGGTCTTCTAAAAAAGTTAAAGTACAAACAAAAGAGGAACAATAGGGGGTCCTCAGTTGCAGGCAAATACACACTCGACTGTACATTTAGGTGTTTTTTTAAATTCTGGGTTAGTCTGGGTTATACCACATTATTAAACGGGGGGGGGGTACGCGTCCTGCACAGGGGGTTCAATTTTTGGTCATTCAAAGTTGACCTGTTGAGATTTCACCGTGGAAGCATTTGTGTAATAACATGTTCTATCATTTGATTGTAATCAGTGTAATTAGTCCAGTGTGCGTATCCTATTATTAAATGAGGAAAAAGTTTATTATTTATTCTTGTTTTATGTAGTCATTTCTTTGTCTCGCAACATTACGTGTAGCCCTACATACGATAGGTACATGTACATAAGAGTTAACTTGAAAGCCACATAACGGCTGTCTAACTGTAGCCACTACATGTCTGCTTACTCACAAGATCGTAACCCGTCACCACCTTTGGGAGATGAGCTGAACATCGACCCTGCGATCCTGCATGCGGACACCATAGGGGACACAGTCTTCAGCAAGCGATGGGTTTTTGCAACTCTCATGAAACTTCTAAAGGTAAGGAAATGTCTGGGTCACCAGGTAATATCCAAAGTTGGTCAGTCGGTGCTGAAGTTAAGTTTTAAAAAAGATTTCTAAGTTACCCGTATGTAGTTTGTTAGTGTGTGAACATGTAATCAGAAATCAACAGGGAAAGGAAAAAATATCTGGAAGAAAGAATTCCATGATGCTGCATGACACCCTGTGCTGATACCCTCTAAGACTGGTCTTAAAATGCCAAGTGTTTTCTAAGAGAATTCCAAAGAATTTTCACTGGTAAGATTGACTTTTTAGGACCTTTTACTGCTTTTGACTGGACATGTAGCCGCACAGGAAATTATTGGCATCCATACATGGTATTCTTTTCTATATGAATCTAGAATGTTGAAAAGTCATTGTCCTAAAAAAAACAACTGCTTAGTTTGGGCGAATCCATACTTTCCCCTGCTGCCACCTCTGTGGCCCAGGTTCAATTCCCACCAAGGCTTACATGGATTTTGTTCTCAGTCACTGCTTTATTCCTAGTTTTTTCCTGAAATTTCCTCCCATCTTTGGAACGAACATTTTTTCATTGCTAAGGGCAGTTGTTGGTGCGACTTGAGGTTTTAACCTTCATGTAAGATACCTCACATAACTCTATTGGACCTTATAAAACAGTTAGCTAAACCTCAAGTCCCCTGCGAGCAGAACAAAAGAAGGCGTGTTTGTAAATGAACTTGACGGTCCTTTTACCAACTCCCCAAATACTCGCGCAAGTATATGCGCGTTTAACATGGAGCATGTTGAGTTCGCGCAACAAAGTTACTCCGGAATGTTTGGTCTTTGCGTACACGCAAAATGCGTACAAGAATCTGGTTTTAACTATCTGTCTTTCTTTCACCAATTGGGGGTGCACGTCAGCTCCGGGCGAATACAGCTACCCTGGTTCAACAGAAATATTAAGTACATTTGTAAATAGAAATAAGTAATTCAGTGTTTGGTATGAAAGACTCGTTGAGCTTAATGTTAGAAAATTGGAATGCATGGAATTGGTGGAGTTGGTCAGGAATTTGACCTATACTTGTACTTTGCCCAGGAAGTAGAAAAGGAACCTGAGGGAAAGTCACCACAGGAGCTGGATGCAGCAAAGGCTCATGGGATAGATATTGACGAGGGCCTGGAGACTGACTTGTGCAAGTTGTGGGACATGACAGCCAATCAGGATGTTGCAAAATTTCTCCACGAGTGGAAGTCATTGGACATCTTGACGAGTGTTATTGAGCAGACCACAGCACCTCGGGCCACTGTAAGCATGACGCCCAAATTGTTTTTACACTGTATGGTAACCCTGCTGTATGCAGCAGCATTAAGCCTGCTATTATTGTTTTGATTGATTAACCGTTCCTGCTTGGATTACATTTTCAATTTATTGAGCAGCCATTTTTTTCCGTAAACTAATTGCATGTAAAATCTAATCAGTAAAAAGCCTTTTGCTGGTTACATTTGAATAAATTCTGATACACTGAGTTCTTTTAATTCATGTGAACATAATAATTGAATTCTCATACTAAAGACACTGTTGCTATACCTCGTGATTTAGGGCAAGCTTTTGCTTACCTGTAGTTACTCAAGAAATGTCTTGCACCAAACACTGTTTACAATGGATGAGAAGGGCACAAAGGAACCAGTCCATTCCCAAGATGGTGGTCACTGTGCAAAAGCTTGCCCCCAATCTCGAGGCAAACGTGTGTAGCAACAGTGTCTTTAGTCTAGGGAATTCAAATTGTTATGTATATGTGCAATGAGATAACACAGTATACCAGATTTTATTCAAATGTAACTCACAAAAGGCTTATTTTCAGTGCACGTCATTCAATTGCATATCTCAAGTGCGACCATTCTCTGTGCTATCCCAGACGTCTTGCTCGAGATTTTTCGAGATGTTGGGATTGAAAAGTTTTTGACCATTTTCCTTCACCATCTGAAAGCAAGCTGTTATTTTACCTGATAACCTTTGATTAATCAAAAGAACACATGTAAACGAATGATCTCCTTGTAACAAAGTTAAAAGGACCAGACAAATTACTTCGTTATAACCAGGACTTTGTTGAAATGTTGCTTGTTTATTGACTCTGATAACAAGGACATTTGATGACTACAGTGATATCAAACTGCCAGTGTTGTTTTATCATGCAGGAGATTTGCATGGGTATTCTGGCCAACATGGCTTGCAGCCGGGACATTGCGGGTTACATCAGCCGTAGTGACAAGATCAGGTACATATGTCTTCTTGTCTTGCCCTAGGCCAATGGCAGTGCCGTGGAGTCGTGAGTCTGGGGGGGGGTCGGCAGCTAACAGAGTGTTGGTCAAAGAGGGAATTTAATTGTAATGTTTGCAACCAACTGCTGAATACCAGGTTATCTCTGCACTGTGCCCTGGGCTGGAGCAAGAGAGGGTGTAATTTTCCGAGCAACAGAGGCTCCTTTTCTGGTTTATATGACCATGAATGCACGTGTTACTGGTAGGTCACTGCCAACAAAATGAACACTCCTGACCAACATGGCTCTTTTCAAAGATGAGGGGGTGCTTCTGCTAAAGGTGGATAATGGCTTCTCATTCTGGCTTAGAACTTGAACGTGGTGTGACTAGTCAGTTTATACAAGGACCTTCACGCGTGACAGGATGAACAATGAGAAAGGAATGCTTTTGTTGCTGTTCATTTGAACAGCTCGTGACTAGAATTCAGACAAGAGGTCTCGTAGTGGTCTTGTTATGGTTATGACTGCAGCACTACACTCGACACAGTTTTGGTTCTTTTTCTCGTCAGGTCCTTGACGCTGGAATTTCTTGGAAGCAGTGACACCCAGACCCTCATTCAGACCACCAGGCTTCTCCTGACCTGTTTGTCCTGCAAGCTGGAGGACACTGTGGGATTGTGGCTGCAAGAAATCACAGAAGAGTTTTGCTCCAAGCTGTCCTTCGTCTTACAAAGCTCCACTAACAGTGAGTCTAGAATTGTCAAATATTGCACTGGATTCTTGAAGTGCCGGATCTTCCCCCGATCGCTGGTTTCGATAATCAGCCGTGAACTGATATACATCTGCCATCCTTGTAGGCAAAGACCACTGAACCGTGCTTTCATGTCGTATAAATAGGTAAGCCTTCAAATGCTCCATGAATTCTGCAAAGTATGAGAAAAATGTAGAGCCAGCACCCAGTACTGGATAAATGAAAACTATTCTCAGCACAAGTGGTGAGGATTATGTCATTTAATGAAGAATTCGCAATGATTTCACATAAAAGTAATCCTCGCTCTCTGGTTTACAATGTACGACATGCAGTTGCACAACCGAATGATTTCTTTCTGTAATGATGGCCAATCAATGGGAAACCACGTAGTCACGTAGTACTTTGACGCCTTTTGATCGATCCTATGGGCAGATGTCATTCTCATATCTTTCAGTCGAGCTCCTGTACAACGTGGGCTTCATCATAAGGACACTGTTCTCACTGGATGAGACGCTGGTGCAGGATTGGACAGACAGTGAGCAGATTGTCAGCATCATCGAGGCCCTGAAGCAAGTCAAGTAAATTTTTGGACGCATTTCTGTTTTCTGATCCCAATGCATCAGAGAGATCAAAGTTTCACTGGAGTCAGTCTGAACAGTACAGACTACCGAAGTGAACACGTCACATGCACAACTATGTCTGCAAAAATGCATTTGTACGAGACCAGCGTGTGAACCAACATACACGCGTGCTCCACTTGTTAGCACTACACCGCCTGGTTCAAAATGACATCACACTTCTGTCCTGGAGTTGACAAAATTTAGTCAGCATTCCCAGAACGTCAAAAACTAAGTTTGTCCCAAAAGTTGACGTTTTGACTCTAGTGAAGACATAGCTCCCCCCAAGAATGGTGTAATAATAATTCTGCAGTTTGGTGCTTCCTTAATTGATTAAACAACTGTAAGACTGTCTTTCAAAGTGTTTCTGTAAATGCCATTAATTTGTGTCTGAGTCCGAAGAACATCCCATCTTAAAATTTTGTACAGCAAACTCTAGTCATCGTTGGCAAGATGAAGGGGGTAGTGAACTACATGTAAAACGGATGACCTTAGACCCAAATCAAACCCTCAAGACTGGAATCTAATCAAATTTTTGAGACCTGTATCTTGGGTATTGTACTAATGAGTTGACGTCCCTGTCTCCCCTTTGATCCCTGACACAAGGTCTGATGGGAAATCAACAGCTGGCCAATCACGAACCATCTCCTTGCTTCTGAGCTGTTTAGAAATCATTGTTGCCGATGATGATGGTATGACCAATCTTGGTAAGTGTGGTATGAAGACAAATGGGATCTCTTCATGTTGAAAAGGGGTTTAATGTTTCCATTTTCACCACCATAATCACTGTACCTGATTATTGTTGGTGTCATGAGCACTATAATAATCGTCATTATGATCGCAATCTTCACAATCTCTTGTTTTATCACCATCTTTGCGAAACAAAACACAATCGTCATGACAACCACTGTATTATGACCATTATCACCATAGTCAGTGCAACCACAATCACCATCACAATCGTTATCATTCCAGCCACTATTATCATGATCGTTATCACCACCACAATCATCCTGATCATTATCTCCCCATTCATCACAACCGCTGTCATCACAGCCATTGCCACCACTTAGCATTCCACCATCATCCTTAAAGCCAATTATTACAACTTCAGTATCAGCCAGTGACACTGTCCTGCCCCTGTTGACGGACTTCCTGTGGAGCTTCTGCGAGGATGAAGTGGTGACCGTAGAGGGCAGCGAGGGTAGTCTGGCCTCCACCATCTACATTGTTGAGGTTGTCATGGCAAATATGGAAGGCCTAAATGACATCGTGGACACCCTGAACAAGTGTAAGAAACAATGTTCTTGTTCAAAATTAAACAGATT
Source organism: Acanthaster planci (assembly GCF_054643075.1). NCBI lineage: Eukaryota > Metazoa > Echinodermata > Asteroidea > Valvatida > Acanthasteridae > Acanthaster > Acanthaster planci. The sequence continues at coordinate 1,185,625 of NC_141796.1, forward strand.
CCAGAAAACAGGGGTGTGAGAATTCAGCTTTTCAGTTGATTTCAGCTTTTTTTGTTAGTCATTTATTCTGAATTTCAGCTTTTTTTACACCTGTTCTGTGCAAAATTATGGGAACATTTAAATTGCAGGTTTGTGATAGATGTTTTCAGCATATTGTGTATGCTGCCACTCGCACCCCTGAGAAAACATGGCTGCTGATCCCAGCATCAACGCATTGGTTTGTCTAACATGCCGTACAGTAATTACTTATTTTTACCATGTTGTGATGTTCTGATGTCCTTAACAAACTGTGCTGTACACGTATGCATTTTACGTTTTTGTGGATATCAGTTGGTTTCCTTTTCATTGTTCACAGATCCCAAGCTTTTGAAAGGTGCTGTTGAAATATTTGCCTCCCTCTACTCACAGAAGGCAGCAACTAAAGAAAATGCTCTTGCCGACCCAAAACAGGATTTGCCAGGCATAAGCATGTCAGAGTCAAATGATCAAGAAACTCGCGACAAACAGTTGACATCCTCAACAACTGGTGACTCTAGTAATGGAGCGCAAACGATCCCAGAGAGAGAGCCAGATAGGGACAAAAAGGGTGAGTCGGACACAACAACAGGTGTTCAGCCGTCCAAGGCAAATTCGGAGCAACTCGTAGACACTGAAGCTACTGCCACATCGCCGGTAAGGCAGAGCTCCAAATCCAACGAGGCACTGGTCGAGGGACATGCTGACGCCAGTGACAACTCGAGTGGGGATCACGACACAGTGGATGAGAGTCATGACATTGAGCGGAAGGAGCTGTCTGACAATCTCTTGTCCTTCTTTGTGTTCCTGTTGCGGGAGTCAGGGGTGAGTTTTGATTGCTTTCGATCTCTGAGCTGACATTCATGTAGAATTTGAGCTATAATTTGATGCAGTTGCAAGCCACTCAACGTGTGTAGGTAGGTCAGATAGCTCTGCATTTCGGGGACATTCCTTTGTCAGGAAATTTTTGACAGGATAACAAGGACTTAGTTATGTCCCTACAACATTTTGGGTTTCCTCGGCATTTTGAATCCTCAAAATACATGGAACTGCTCTTCAGTGGTTGTGCTGTTCCCACAGCTGTAGACCAAGGTTGTGTAAACTGGCCAGGAGTGAGGTAATTGAAATTGGTCATTTTTTCACTCATCATAAAGTGCCCTCATCTTTTTTCTGTCTCAGGGTTCTACAGAACGAGGGTTTTTTTTTAACAATGAATGGTGGACGTGAATCTCTCGAGATGTAATTGTCAAGATTTACAAGATTTTTGATGAAAATGCAAAGAAGTGTAAGGAGAAAGTGAGCATATGTCAATAAGCTGCTGCATCAACGTACATGTATGTGACCTTTGCCAGCAGTCATACATACACTTGCTTCGGACCTGCCGTTTTTTAGGAAGAATGCCAAATTAGTCAAAGATGTAATTCAAGGTAGCTCAAGGTTTACCTCAAGGTTTGAAGAGCTTAATACTGTAGGGCAGTTTTGTAGTTAGTTTTGTAGGGCACCTCAGGGCAAAACTTCCTGTGACTCTTTAAGTATGCATTCTTCCATCATTAGACTTCATATTCCGGGAAGATCTTCCTCCTGAACATTTAGCTTTTACGACATGCGCCGGCTGAGAGATGCTTGTGCTCTCTGATTACGTAGGACAGAATTCATTGGAGCTTCATGCTACTCAAGGTCTACGTTGAGGTGTTATGAGGTTTAACAGGGTTTCGTAGGGCGCTTTAGGGCTAAAGTTTCGATGACAGAATCTGACCTGCTTATTCCCTTGTCCTCTGTTCCTCGGTGCAGGGCGGTGCATCCCAGTCGCAGGTCGCGAAGTTGCTGAGGGACGCCTGCGGCCACAAACACCGGTCGGTCGTGAGGCAAGGGATGGCCCAGACCAAAGCGAATCCTGAAATACAACAACTTCTCGCAGCTACGCTTGGAGAAAACACATGAAGCCGTATAATCTTGACGTCGAACGCCTTGCTTATTTTATTAACTTGTACAGTGCCACCTGTTAATACAGTTAAGTAGCAGTTTTAACGAACACACCTGGTGTTTGTTAAAAAGAGGAAAAGTCATGTTTTAGTAAGCCATGCATCGAGGAAAATCTGTGTGGCTGCCCCAAAATGGAGCCTTGGTGGCGCACTATTGTGAAACACCCGTATTGTGAATTACTACTTAAGGCTTACAAGTGCATGTAAAATGATTCACTCAAGACCACGTTTTGCGAGTCAAAATGTGTCATGCTGTTACTGTGGAATTGCCTTAATACTTGATTAGAGAATTCTACACGGAGGTATTCCTTGTCCTCTTCATTTGACTTTAGTCATTTCTCAATTTTCCTCACTCACTTTCTTTTATAATTGACAGTTCAGATTTCAAGAGGAGGACATGCACTGTATGCGCACACTTCTTCTGACAGTGCTTACATTTACCAGGCGACATCCTCGACAAAAGAATAGTTCAACTTCACCCTGTTATTCTTTCGCTTATCAGTTGCTGTTCACTGCGGAAAAGACGTCACGTTTCCCTTACCCTACCGAGCGACTTATTTGTGTGTTTTTTTCACATTAGTCATCAATTCGTAATTGGTCACCGTGTCTTACATAAACGGGAGACACAAAATTACTTTGCTTTTCTTACGCATGTAGCCTGGTCGGTTATAGGAAGTAAAAGGCACACAAAACAAGTTGGTATCTACAAAAAAAGTACATTTATATGAAACCATTCAGATGGTTTACTTTAACTACAATAAAGTCCCTGGATCAAAGATACGAGTTTTTCAAAAATAAATTTACTTTTCAACCTAAAACAATTGTTAATGGGTCATCTGTTACAATTTCTACTGTGGTTACCACAGCGTGTTCTTAAACCTCCTTATGATGCATGTAGTTATTTACAATATCATTTATTTCATGCGTGTTCCCATGCACGTTAGTTTAACTTTCTGTTTCAACATTACGCATAAACAACCTTGAATTCTCGTTGAAGTATTAAACCTTTCCTTTTTTCGCAGCCACTCTTAAATGGTGAATACCCTTCATTCGAAAACTCCAAATTGTAAAAACAGAATCAAAACAGTATGTTTCTCCATCAAGAGTTTCTTTGATTTCTGAAAAAACTAAGCCCTGTTTAACTTTCTGTATCATATCTGCTTAAGCGATGCAAGCAAAGCTAGCAAGGACCAAGGTTTTAGTTTTGTTCTGCTTTGTTTTTGCTTGGTTTTAATTAGTGTGGATTTTTTGGTTGCATCACAAGTAACGTTTTTGCTAGCCACAGTTGGCAAACTAGCAGAAATACCAGTGTTACAAAATATCACGTCAGTAGGCCTACGTAGTAAATACCGCAATACTTGAAGAAAATGACACTTCAAGGCACTGAAGAGAAGGAAATTTCCATGGTTAAAGTTTTCGCAGTCCGCCCAGCAAACACTTGTCATTTTTTTTGTGAACAGATCAAAGATCTGTAATGGGTGTTCCTGCCAGTACATCGGACCTCATTATCCGATAATCCAATCATCCTGTACACAGCGAGTTGTTTTTTCAAATGTGATAAAAATACCCCTTGCCGACATGATCAGAATAGCAAAAAGGTCTCGGCGACCACGATGAGCAAATTCGTCCATGATTCGCCCAACGAGACTCTAGGCTTCTCCCAGCAAGTAGGTTTGCACCAACGGGTTTTGGTAGAGGTAAACATCAGACGTAAATTGGGACATATCCATCAATTTCTGCATGAAAGGGACACGATGAGCATACTTGTAAAAATAATGCTGACGAGTATGCAGTCTAAAAGTTATTTGGGTTGGAAAGAGGGAGAGACGGGTCAACTGCATGTGTTCATAGATAAAATGACTTCAGTCTCTGTGTATGCCAAAAATGTGCGACTATTAAAAATGGAATAACAATACAAATGCAATTTAAATTCACATATTTATATATGTAGTACAAATTATATGCCAGACTTTGGGCATTCCCGATTCTGTACTTCTAAGTTTTAAATCTCACAACTGTTGCTGCAGTCCTTCACCCACCAACTTTCCGGCTCCTATGTACCAGTATTGCATAGAACTTAAACAGGTTATCTAAGCAGGTTATCCAAGGAGGCTATCTAATATTTGGCTAATTTCAGGCTCACCGAGTCAAGTTTTAACAGGCAATCCAGTCTTTGCCGTAGGTCAGTGAAGCTTGGTCTGAATTCGGGTTCGGTTGTCCAACACTCCGACATCAGGACATATCTGGAGAAGAGAAAAAAGGCTTTGGAGTAAACATCTCCCTCTCTTTAATCGAACCCGTTTTCATCATGGACGACAATCTGGTCACTTCTGTGTTAACAACTAAATGGGGAGTCACTCCTTACATTTCTTCCCCACAGTGAGCAGGTCTCGGAAGCCGAAAACCACCGAGCAGATAGACAACCATGGCCTCGAAGGACATGTCTGTGTAGGGCTGCGCGCCTAAGTGATAAATGAATTATAAGAAAAAGAGATACTCTGTCAACAGCTTGTAGATTGAGCAGTTCACAGAAGAGACAGTGGAGGCATCAACCAGGTTAGCAATACCTCATGAAATCAGCAGCAGCTACAAGGTGGTTAGGATGGGGCTTTTGAGGAGGGGGTCTGGAGGGAAAACATGTATTTGGATAGTTGATCGTTGGATAGGTCGTTGGCTTGCTGGTTAGTGTGGTCGATCAATCGAGTTGCCTGCCTTTGTGTAATTTTACATACCAAGCGTCATAAGCTCCCACATGAGAACACCGAATGACCAAACGTCACTCTTGGTTGTGTAGATGCTATCACGAATACACTCCAGGGCCAGCCATCGAAAAGGAATCGCATTCTGGAAAACAACAAACAACAGTTGAGTTGAGACCTGCTAGCAACACATCTCACTTTATCAAACCTATCCTTTCCATAAAGTTTCTCCAATTTTGAATTCAAGATATATAATCTCGATCAATTATATCCCCAAAGAATCCATTTTGACAAATGACTGCCACAAACGCTTGGATTAGTAAATTATCAGATAACGCTGTGGAAATTGAAGTTAAACTTCGCTCCAGAAGAAACAATTCTAATACCCCAGATTTCTGTGTGTACTGTCCTATTCCTTTGACATCACGAGCCAGGCCAAAGTCGCACAACTTGCAGGTTAGGCCTTCATCAAGAAGTACATTTCTTGTAGCAAGGTCACGATGGACCAACTGTGAATAAACAAGGAGAAACTAAAATTACCTTAAGCATTCATCGTTATTGTTTAAAGTCCACTCTTGTTAATACGAGGGTCTTGGGACTGACTAAATTAGGTCATTTTGTTATGCGAAAGCTGGCGTCCCAATCGTCGTGTGTGTTACCATGGAGCTATTATACACAACGCACGCACAGCGATGCGTTAGCGTTTCAGTTGGTACTTGTAACCAACACTAGAGCTGCGCTTGTCGCACGTAAAAATGGGCGGAAACCAGCTGTTCGTGGTGTGGATCGGACAGGAGGTTGTTTTGCCCGTGCCCGATGACAAAAGTGCCGTCAACATACCAGAGCCAGATTTTGGGACGATGGTCTGCGGTGGCGATGGCAGTTTGCTCGAATTCTTCCATGAATATGTTAGCTAGAATCGGGGATATAGGCGATCCCATGGAGGTTCCAGCCAACTGTTCAAAGAATTTGTCAACCTCTGGCACTTCTTGGATCACATAAACCTGCTTCACAGCAGCATCAAGTTCCCATGGAACAAGAAAGAAATGGCACCATTTCCTTTGTTGATGTTGAGGTGTCCGGAAGTCAAGATGGCCGCCTCTCCCACAAGGTGTACTGCAAACCCACCCACACCGACAGATACCTCCACAGCTCCTCCTTCCATCACCCCGAAATCAAGTTGTCTGTCAACCGAGCCCTTGTTCGCATAGCTCACAACATCTGCGACAAGACACACCTCACCGATGAACTGCACCACATTCCCACGGAACTTCAACGCAACGGCTACGTGCTCCAGCAGATCAAGACTCAAAACCCAAGACCGAAGGGTCACTTATACCCAAAGCCATTTAGATAAGGCCCCTAGTTCCGTTACCCTCCCCTACCTTGGTTGTACTTCCCACAACATCCAGCGTATCCTGAACAAGCACGGCATCAAGGTGTCCCACACAGCCCCTCTCAAGATCCGCAGCATGACGACAGCCCACAAGGACCGACAAGATCCGCACCACCAACTAGGGGTGTACAAGATCCCTTGCCAATGCGGCAAAGTGTATATTGGCGAGACTGGTAGGGACCTCCCTACCAGAGTCAAAGAACACCAAGTCCATGGCAGGAAGGGAGACTACGAGAAGTTGGCGATAGTCAAGCATTCCCACTCCGAAGACCACCGCACCCACTGGGACCAAGCGCACCTCATCACTAGCATCGTTAACTGTTACCCAAGGCGCATCACAGAAGCTTTGGAAATTCTCAAGCACAACTCTGTTCCCCAAGACATCGGTTTCTCCATCAGTGACATCTGGCAACCCCTGCTCACCTCCCAGTCCAATGGGTCCTCTATACCGTAGGACACCCCCACCCTGCCTATGGGTCTCCTATACCCTTGGCCCTCACCCTGCCCCTACCTATGCCCAACTGACACGCCTCGCTGACCTGCAGGACCCTCGTCACATCCCGCTGCATCCAGCCACCGTATATATACAGCTCCATCTTCAGCATCTCTTCAGTTTCCTGACGACGGACTGAGCACGTAGTCCGAAACGTTGAGTACGGGTTTTTTTCAGAACCACACATACTCATAGAGAGATATATTCCTTCGCATGGTGCTACCGCAAGCCTTTCCAGCTGTTGCTTTCCTTCACTATGAATAGCCTGAAATTTCATGGATGGACACTGTATATAAATATGTGTATACGTGTATGTTCAATACTTCGTAAAGAAGTTAACAATCATATGGAGCATCCCCACTTATACTATCTTGCACATGCAATAATAGGTCGCCAATGTAGGAAATGGCGATGAAAAATAATGACTGGAGTTATTTATATCTGATAATGACACCAAGGTTTCTCAAGCCTGAAGATACCTGTAAAGAGGAGACAGTGAAAAGCAGTAACAGTTTTAGTGGTGCAAGGCAAACCCCAAGCAGAGGAATATTCCGAGTAAAACTCATGGATCAGGCTAGACTGGAGACCCAATCCAAGTGGATTGAGCCTGGACCGCGAGGGTGAAAGGCAAGGAAAGAACCACTGCGCACCTGACTCTACAATCAAAACTCCCTCACGGGTCAAAGTCCAAATTAGGGGTAACCGTGAATGCAGGTCACACGAGAACAGGTCAGAACAGACCCCTGTTAAGCTCTTTAAAATGATCTACTTTCAAGCCTGCAAGGTTTATTACACTGTACTAAAATTGTTCTCTTAATTTTCACTTTCATGTATGGTGAATCATATCGCCCGTTTTCAAGAGGACAGGTCGTGAGATCATCCACTGTGATACTTACATGTTTAGAGGACAAGTACTCCATTCCACTAGCGATTTGGAAACCGAACAGCAGTATTCGAAGGGGGTTCATTGCTTCTTTCATTAATCCAGTGAGTCGTGTTTCGGTCCATGCCAGTCGTTTCCGTGTGATGAAGGCCTCCAGCGTACCATTGGGAACGTATTCCATGATCATGTAGAAAGGCTCTACAACCAGGCGAAACAATTATGTAAACATTGCCCTTCAAAGAAATTTGTTTGTACAGGTGGACAAACTACATGACGGGGTTGTCCAGTTAACATTACTAGTTAATTTAAATACTAAAAGGTAATGTTATTAACGTTTGCACAGATCTTACCTTTTTCTGTGCAACTTCCAAGAAACGATACGACAAATGGGTGTTTTTCAAGGGCTCTGAAAATGGCCAGCTCATTCTTAAAGTCGGTGGTGCTTGCATGGCCTGTAGCAGAGATTAAGAGATTTTTCCTGTGAATTTCTACTTGCTGGAGTGAAACTGGTTGGGGTGATTACTTACTGCCTTTATAATATATATTAAACAGTGTTTCAATACACATGTAATAAACATTGAAAAAGATAAGTGCTGTTGATGACATTAAAAAAAATGTACAGTTACTGTCTTCAGATACTGAAAATAAAGCCCTTGAGTGGATATGTGCCCGCTGTCCGTTTATCACGTATCGGTTATTATTGGCTTCGTTTAAATGGTGAAAACCTTTCAAGATTTTGACAGCAACTGTGGTGCTCTCTCCTTCGAGAATCCCGTCGGATTTAGCCTTCACAACCTGGCCGTAGAAGCCGTTGCCGATGACCTCTTCAAGATGAATTCCCTCCCTTCGGAACTCGAAATCTGGACAGTCGACTTGTGCCGGTGTTTCCGGCACCTGCACAGCAATTTCACTAGAAGCAGGGGCATCCCCCACAGACACTTCCTGCAAAATAACAGTAAAGTTACCAGGACAGAAATCTGACCACATTCAGGAAGGATTAAATACCGAAACGAAGAGGTATGGGTTAATAAGCACAGTGGTCCCGTAGTACGGGTTCTGGTGTTCAACTAAAATATAACGTTGCCAAGTGGGTTCCACTGACTCGACTCCCCACAGGTACCACATGGTGCATGCCTGTCGTAGCCGAGATACCTGACCACATTTAGTTGCCTCTGTTCACTATCAAATTGCGTTGATCTCAAGTTTTGTTAGAAATTAATTTAGTGGCCCAGCGATCATGAGTAACGATTGTGAAGCATTGTGAGACTTCACGGAGACAAAATGCTCTATGGGCACTAGTTGTTTTTGTTACAAGAAGCGAAGCCTGCAGTACTGCATGTGCACTCACATCTATTTCTGGTCTGGCTCCGGCCTCAGTATTCCGTTTTTCCTTATGTCTTATCGCCCTCAACTTCGTAGTTGTCAGCACCAGAGAGCAGAGACAGATGACCAGTGCGAAACCGGCAGCAGACGCGGCACAAATGGCCAGAAGTTTCCAAGGGAAATACTGGTACGTCTCAATAGTCGCTGAAACGAAAAGGTTAAATGTACATGTACTTCGAAACCGTTGCAGTCGTAATTATGGAGGTTCAAGAGCTCCTTCCTTTCAGTCCGACTTGTATAACATGATAAAATGGTGCATTTTTAAATTGCAGTTTTAATATTGGAAAAAACAAAAAGTGAGGTGCAAAAGTTTCGTCGCCACTTACACTTCGGCCTGCTTTTTACTTGCACATTATTACTATGAGTTCTATCAGTTCAGAGTTTCGCGAGGGATCGATTCCTTGAACCTCGTTAACAATTTGTAATGTTTGCACGGCGAGTTGACAAACCAGTGAATACTTATCGCCAGAACCAATAAGGAGCGTTTTACTTCAAGACAATGTACTACTGACGTGCACAACGTTAATATAAATTATGATTATGACGTATGCATAAATGAAACATTAAAATAACCATTACCCTGATGGGTTTGGACGACGATGCGAACATACTCCTCTTTAAATGTTGTGGTGCTATCCGGGTAGAGGACGAGGCACACGACGTCAATGGAGTTCACGCCTGACGGAGCATGTAAATAGAGTTTGCTCACCGAGTACCAACTGTGGGTTTCGTTATCCAGGAGCATCGACGAAAAGTGATCATGATATATCACTGATGAGAGGCCTTCGTGGTTGCGGCCGTTGACTTCCCAAGCAAAGTGACTGGTTGGATTAGAACCCACGGCTGTGCAGCGTAGTTCAAGGTTTGCCCCCTCGGTGACATTTCTTGTGCAGTTCATGCATTCATCGCACGTGCTTCCAGACGTCACACAGATTGCAGTATCCTCTGGTTTATCTGAATGGAAGTGGATGTAATTGCTCATTTACCTACGGGAATTGTAACTGCATGGTTTCTTTCCCAGTTGAGTATTAAGCCTAAGCCTTTATATTATTACTTATCGTCATAACAAATTAATTTACTATTATTCGAGTTGTTAGGCAGACTGTTTAAAAATCATATGTGGCGGTGGAGCCCCACACAGCTGAATATCAAAGCAAAACAAGATAAAGCATGCTTTATTTCTCAAAACCACCCCCTAAAAATTACACATTGCAAGCGAAAAGGAGAGAGACGAAGACCTGTGAAATTTATAAGAACAGATGGTAAAACACCTATTTTAACAGGTGATTATTACATGATACTGCGAGCGGTGCAGTTGCATTTTCGATGTTCACACCAATCTCGCTAGCCGCCACACACTTCACCCTCTTTCCAGCATCGGTCCGAACAGGCGTGAAGGTGAAAGTCCCTGAGAAGTTGTAGCAATCTGCTTGGATAAACTCTGGGCGAGCGTCTTCTTCGCTTTTGCGCAGGATTTCGTTCACGTACCATCTGAAATGGTACTTGTACGTGGGCTTTCGGACGCAGACTGCCGTACACGTAAATACAACGGGCCAGCCTTCGGTTAATGCTGAATTGTAATTTGTCAAATTCAGCAGGTCGGGTCCTAAGAGAGAAAAATCAAGAATTACTTTGCCCCTGTTATGTGACCAAATGCATTATGGATTCAATTCATAGTTTTGGTAAAGAGCTAAATTTGTATTGGATGGGAAGGGGACATTCGACGCCATCCGACCAGTTTGATTGTCCACGCAATAAACCCGATAGATTTCAAAAATCCTGGATGACACAAAGAAATATGAATTGAAACATGCCTCTGATTGGACCAACCATCGCCGTTAGTCCATGGCAAACGCCACTTTACAACGGCGTCGATAATACGCAACAGACTCACACCATGGGCAGCATTTTGTTACGTGGGTGTTTTCGTTTTGAACTGGTTTGCGTGAAAAGTGATTAGTAGCAAACTAATTCCTTTTAAGATGCTGCGTCTGGACAGACTTTTTAAAATGTAGTATAAGAGAAAAGCACATTTGGCGCGCATTAATCGGTCGGCCCTGCACGTACATTGTACGTGTAATGCTGTATATGTTATAATGTTTCAGGTCAAACAGGCCTCACTTGTACAGTTATCATCAACATTGACAGATCATATTATGCCAAGAGTATGACGTGGAGTCCAAATAGGTCATTCAGATTTCCACTAGGTATCACAGTATACAAATAGGTAAATCAGATGTCCACTGGGTGGGTCAAATATCCACATAGAAAAAATACCAAACGTCCACCAGGGAAATCAAATGTTGCAAGGCCTAGTGATTTCAAATGAGTGGATGTTTGAAGAAAAGTATCACGACATCAGTTCAGGGAGTGGGCGGCCATGCCTAAACTTCTACGACTGTTTTATGGTAGCCAATGCATCCCTCAGGTTCCCTCTCTATCTACATTTCATTATTCTGCTGTGGAAGTACATTTGTAGCCGCGGCCCAAAAATAACTTCGAACTATGAGGTGAATTTTTTTTTACTATACCAGGTCCTTTTGCGGTCCTATGCGCGTCTTTGGGATACTGATCTTTCTTACTCTGCAGTGGTTGGGTCTGGCCAGTGGGAGTCTACAGGCTTGTGGTGTATGCCTGGGGTGAGGGATTATATGAAACCTTTGCCAAATTGGCCCATTGGAAAAAAAACGCTATGACCACATTTGGTGATACGTGGGGACTTTTATCCCTGCAGGGTTGCCACCAGGGTTTTGATGATACTTTCATCAGAAAATCATGGTAGATATTGTAAACCAATTGTTGCTAAGGCCTATTTCTTTTCTTTACAGGAGTCTTCAGGTGAGGTAATTACTGTCTATTTGAAAAAAAATCTATACGTTTAGGAGAAACGACAAAAAGTGGAAATTCTTTGATTCGAATGGGCTTGGACGCGAAAACCACGACCCTCCCTCCACTGTCATTGTCTATTTTGTTCAAAAGAACAACAAGGCTTTAATGATGTTTTGAGAGCCGTGAGATGAATTCCCTCATTTGCCCAACGTTGGCTAGCTATGTACATTTGCATGTACATAAAAGCTTCATTCCAGTCCCAATTAAGCTGTTGAGTAACTCCTCGACTGGGTGCACAACTATTTCTCATTCTCAGGCCCTCGTGCTTTACACAAGTTGCACACAGATATGCAGTCGAAACCTTCAGTGTTGGGAATCATGGTACGGCATATTGTGCTTAACTTCTAGAGTCTTCAACGTATAGCTACCAAACTTTTGCTTGGGATATTTGAATGACTAATGTTGTATTTGGTGTAACTTTCAGTGAAGTTATGCACCAGTGGTCAGTTGGTTACATTATAATAGTAATTTTCTTTATGTGGATATTTGATTTCCCCCTTGGCATTTTAATTATCCATTGTGATATTGACGTGGCTAGATAGACTCTTGCTCTGGCTTTATCCTATTGTGTGAACATTTGATTGTCTACTGACGTTTGAAATACCTAATTTGCCACTCACTTAATACTGTGGATATTTTGACCTATTCTGTCGGTTAGCTTAATTTTCGCCTGGCATTTTGCTGAAAAAGCCTCGATCACCATTTCACAACTATGACCAGCAATGGCAGGAACACAATGAGAAAGATTACCCTGGTGCATGACGAATACTCCAAGATACTTCTCAGTGAAAACAGTCGCGTCTCCTGGATACAGGACGCGGCACGTCACGCCAAAGAAGCCCTCTCCTCGTTGTATGTCAACGGTGGCTTTGCTGACTACATCATAACTCCAAGAGGCGTCGTCGTAAACCTCCAAGTACTCCGTCTGGTTGAGTGTCTTGGAGACGTTCCAACGTTGCTGACCATGATCGATGTCCCATATCAGGTGACTGACGGGATTCGAACCCACCGCAGTGCATTCTAGATCCAAGCTGTCCCCCACGGTGACATTCCTCGTACAGTTCTCGCAAACATAACACGCATGCTGTTGTAAATTCCGCACACACAGTGTACTCGTCAACGGTGGACCTATTTTGTACAATAATTCAGAGACCAGACGCTATGAACAAGTCGATCGGACCAGACTGTATATTCTTTATGGTCCGTCTATTAGTATAATATCGCAAAGGGTTTGGGTTGGGTCATCTAGACTGGCTCAAAGGGATGATTTGGTGCCTTGACTGGAATTCATAGTCACAGTGTCCCACAAAAGTTTACCTAAACGGCTACACGAACAAAACCCAGGCAACTGAGTATGTAGCGAAGACATGCGAATAATATGTCTTATGCACCGGCTTGGGGGAAGGCAGTGCTCTCCGCATTTTCGACTGGGGCACCATCTTTTCTACTTGAAGCAGGTCTGAATCGGTCTGTTAATGGCTGCTGCCTGATGGTCTCAAAGCAGGCCCATCCGCTTTGTCCCGCCATCGTTTAGTAAACATTGACAGATTAAAGGATGTCGGAATTTAAGAAATTCTCATAATATATACCAAGGGAATGTTTCTCCCTATCTTCGTATTCTGTGCGTGTTCTGGCAGTGAGTAAAAAAGGGAATCGGCAACACAGTAAATGTTATAGATGAATTATTACCTTGCATGTCCAATGCTGCATTCATGGTTATTACCGTATCAGGACTGGCTGCCACACACGTGGCTACCAGGCCAGTGTGGTTTCTTGTTGGAGATAAAAATATGTCCTTGATGAAATCAAAGCAGTAAGGATGACGCAGGCTTGGGGAGGAAGTCAAAGAACCGCTCCGGTGAGGCACAGGAGGATCAAGATACCATTGGATGGAGAAAGCGAGGGGAAAGCAGGTTGCATTACACCTGAATACCACCGGCTGACCCACCGTGACCGGTGAGGGATGCTGGGTTAATATAACGTCTTCATAACGGGCTGCGTGGGGGATTTAATCATCCAAATAATTATTTACGGAAATTTCCGACGTAAGCCTGCATGAATTCTGCTGCGTGTATGTTTTTAATGAAATAACAGTATGCACTAAAACCTGCAAAAAGAAACCTGTCAAACTAGTAACCCTAAATGAACTGGGTTATTTCGGCCCGTCGCATGGGCCCACGGAGGGGGGGCTGATTCCGCCCCCCACGAAAACTCGGCGGTACCACTTTCGATTTTTTTTTATAGTTAGCATACGTGTAATTTGTAAAGATATTTCTTATCATTGCGAAATGTGAAGTTTGAAATCAGTCAGACGCATGGTTCTGCTGTTAAAGTCATTTGAATTTCATGGCTTCTTAATTGGTGCCAATACACGCGAGTATCGAGTACCGCGGAGGGCAAAAGTATACAGACCTGACTCGGAAAAAGAATGCGTGGTGACCAAAAACAGCATGCTCGATTTCACAAAACTGATGTCAAAATGACCGCAAAGGTTACTCTAAAGCTAAATGCTCAACTCCTGAAGAAAATTTACTACGGTGATATCGAAGAAAATGGCAAGGAAGTCGGATTCCGTCCCGGCTCTTCTAGGGGAAAACACACGATGGCTAAAAATTTGTGTGTTCACTCATCAAAATTCAATGCATCTTAAAGAGTGAACCTACAAATTACATTATTTCCTACGTGCCACAAGTATGTTCACGAATCCAATGAAACCGGTGAATCAAGGTTGTGCCAGTGATTTGAATAATGATGTTAAACAGGTCAACTTTGAAAGTGAAAGGACTTTGCCCGCTGTATTCTGTCCCAGTGGTGGCCTTTATTGTGTATCAGTTTCTGTTTAAAGTTTACATTCAGTATGTACAGTAGGGTGATCGTGTTTGAAACATTTCATCAGCAAAGATTAAACCTGAATATAATATCAGACACAACTGTTATCAAAGATAGGAAAACAAGCTTTCCCTAAAATTTCAAAGGTTTTCTGCACTAAATCATTTCTACACTAAAATCATTCTAAACTGGGCAGCAAAAGAAACTTGCCACTTCTGTCAAAGGCCACACGTAAAAATTCACTCCATAGAAATAAACAATTTTTGTACACAGGTATGCTGCAATACCCCTTACTAATCACATGCCCCAAAACAAGTGATTATCTTTATAACAAAGAAGAAATTGACATGCCCAGCAACTTGGTTACTGAATGGCTGTGTGTGTGTGTGTGTGTGGCTTTTGACAGGAGTGGCTAGTTTCTTTTGCTGTCCAGTGTCTATCTCCACAGATTTCACACAATAAGAGCCAATGGACATCAGATACACTTCTAGTTGTGTGTTCCAGTTAGAAATGTCATGAGTAATACAAAGAATCCAATATTCAGTAAACAAACAACAGTATGCACATGAATAACATTGGACAAAGTTTCAATATAACAATCAAGGATTTTGACCCTTCAAAACACATCTTTGCATATGCTTGATACCTTTGTTCGATATGCAACCTCAGGTCACCTAATGCTATTCCTACTGCCCCTCAAAAGGAAGCAAACTACTTTTGTGGGCAGACATTTGTACATTGTTTTTATTAGTACCTAGGGACATATTGTAAATTTGCTTAATGCATAGGCTAAAATATTTGGTCCATTCTAGACTGAACACATCAGTAATACATTAAATGAAACACTAAGTAAGGAGTTTTTGTACAGTTGTTATAAGCCATGCTAATAAACAGTTATGTGCAAAGCAATAAACACTTCAATGGACCTGAATTCTTGGAATTATTTAACTAGACAAATCGACTTACAGAAGGATTACTGTAATCATAGTGCTATGCTTCCCACCATCCATTGGGTGAGAATTCCCAACCCAACGGGTTTCCATGGCTGCCATGTATCTTGTGGGCCAGTATTTTGTCACACAGAGTGCGCGCAAATAGTGCGGCTTGCTTTGGAGATCATGCTTGTTTTTTTCTGATAATGGCAAAATAATACTAGGTTGCAGCACATGCATGTAGACAAAGTAATAAAGTTCCTCAGCTCAAAAGCATCAGTACTTAGTAAGCGCAATTAAAAAAGTGCTTACCTAGCACCTGTCCTGAAAGCACAATAATCAACACCCACATAACCTCCATCTTGGTCCAGAAACTTGTTTGATCAATGCCCGAGTGCAGCGAATGCAAGCAAAATGAATTGATTTGCATTGCTGCAACTGACTAATAAATCGAAAGTGACACTGCAGATATCAAAACAATTTGACACTCCTTTGTTCTACTTGTTTAAATTATCGCTTACTAGTGATAAAAATAAAATGGGTATACATGTAGTTTGGGGTCGAGGCCTCGGTGTTTTTTAAAGCAAAAGTTATGGCCTTTCCGATTTATTAGTTTTCCGTTTTTGCCTTCACTGGACTTAGGTTAGTGTTAATGAAAGCATTTTAATATTGATATTTGTAGACAGTAATTTTCGTTAAGATATTGTGTAGGTTGCAGTATTGAATTTACATATACCTAGTGCAGTCAAACGTTTTAGCTTGGCGGCTAGATGTTAAAGCTTGGTGGTTTCGTATTTCAACATGGTGCGAGACAAGCAGAACTTAATTGTTGGGGGCCAGGCTGCATATAAAGTTTGAAGGAAATTGCTAAGTAGGCTTATATTTGCAGAATCAAACTGGGCCACAGTTCCGAGCATGACCAATACACGTTTTCGTGTACCCCTCATTATTTTAATTTTCATTCAAGACATGAAAGTGCACACTGCTTGATTGCGAATATGCCTGCGCGAATATCACTAGATCAGCATGCACGTCAGAGATTGCTTTTTAACACATGTAAATAGCGAGGATTAAGACCTCTGTGCCCTGCGCCCTCCACATTGTCGGAAAATACAGAAATAAAGAGTCACTTCATAATTCCAAGCATCTTTTCAATTCTCAATTTCTCAGTTTTGCGTAAGTTATATATAGTAATGTAATTCAACAAAAACACAGAAGTAAGCTACAACTGCATCACAGAATACACTATGACATGCTCTAGATACTTCCGGGTTGTATCGTTACTGCCATAGTAATGCTTTCACTCTACTACTTTTACTTGAAGTGAATTAATGAAACAAAATGCATAGAGAAACATAAATGAGAAAAAAAGTCAAAACAAAAGCAGAACAAAGTAATTAGAAAAACAGAACTTTTGCTAAAACGCTGGGTGATCTTATTCCACATTGTTAAAAGATAATAACGTCCTGGATTGCGCCTTTTTAGGCTCAAGCGTCTTAAGTATCTCCAGCCCGTCACATCAATGACTCCTGCGTCACTAATGTACATGCAGATAACGTTTTTGATCCTCGAATATTCACACTTCTCTTGTTCTGTGCAGCCTCAGATTAAGGGTTCCCTTGAACGTCTCCTTTAATTCAGAGTCCAGAATAGTTACAAGAGACATTAATTTCAAGTTAATATCAGTAACCTTTTATAAATGAGTGGTTAAAAATAGTAGGTACTCAATGAAAGGACAAATTCACTTCCAGCAAGGAATCTGACAGAAAAAATATAGTGAATTGTAAATGACATCTAACTTTTAACAAACAAATACATGTATCAACCTGACCTGGCATACCGACGTACTCATTTCCCTCATCCAACATGCATATTTCATCTGAACCCTACACGGCATTGTTTCCTCTGATTTCATTGTGATACTGTGTGAATTGTATTTGTTTTGACCCAAACTCTGTGGTAAATGGTTCAAAGTTGCTACTTGGATATCCTCCACACTCCCAAAGAAAAGAAATGGCATTGGATTTTTTTAGGTGCGGGGGTGGGTGGGGGTGCAACTGAAGATGAAGAAGACTGGTTATAAGCAGAGTTGATTTGGTTAATGTGACATGTGTCAGCCCAAGCCACAAACATCAAAGGGGCCCGACCCCATTGAAAGGGTCCTTGGAGGGCATCCCATTGATAAGTGCAGGCCTGATGTAAACAATCGCTTGGGACTCACATCTGGAAGATGTTTGAACACAGTTCAATGGGCCTCACTCAGGGACTGGCTCGAATATTTTGTTTCCATGGCTAAAGGGAAGCCCCTGCGTATACAGCGACTAAACCAGGTTTTTCAGCATAAACAGAGGGAGGATATCATGGAAGGCTTTGATAGTTGGCCGTGTTTTTTTAATCAAGTAATTAGCAAAACGGCTCTCCAAAATGGAGTAGATATTGCTTGTAGGCAGGGTTAATAAAAAGACACATAATTTGTAAAGGAATAAAGGGGTGCTTGGCCGGTCTTAAACGTGCGATTAAGGCAGGCTTAGGAGAATGGATGCGACTGAAGTCCGAGCCGCATTTCACTTTTCATTTTTCCGAACAGCCCCGTCCATTTTATACTCCTTTTCCAAATATACCTCAGAATTCCCCCTATATGTCTCGTCCATTCTCCTGAGCAGGTCTTAATTAAACGCACATTTAACAACAGCTAGTCTTGGTTTCAAGACGTTAGTGCTTGATAGCGGACACCGTGCATAGTGCACCCCCTAACGACTCATAATTAGACTGTGCGCCAGCTCACACTAACGTCTTGGGAATCTTGCAGCAGCGTTATAACTTGTTCTTTAATTTTTCCCAACCAATCGCTAAATTGCATACATAATAAATGTCGATGACCTCAATAATACACCATGGTTAGATCACATGCATCACAACGTGTTTATTTTCTTGATATTCAACTTAACAAGAGTTTGATCACAAGCTGTCGAGAGATGCATACACTGATGACTTACCTCTTTCTGAGTATGAATCAGAGAAAAGATATTTTGACATTTTTTGGTACCGTAATAATGTTCGAATCAGTGGCGTAAATTGGGGGATAGGGAAAGGTGTGTGCGTGTGGGGGGGGTGACTTGCCTCGACATGCCAATTTAATGTGTATTCCAACTGGCATATTTATGGCTTTATTGTTTTCCCTTCAAGTGCTACTGAACGCAAGTCGCCGGAAGCGTGAAAAATTCTTCACAATCCGCTTTAAATATTTGCTCTCCACAAGATGTGTCGGGGGGGGGGGATTCTATGCCCCCCCTCACCTGAAAAAGTGGGGGGCATAATTATACTTCCATGAATTCCCCTGGATTAACGCCCATTGTTCGAGTTGATATTTTCCGGTTTCTGTGTTTATTACGTGTACAAAATTAAGGGACATAATGCTTTTTGTAAGCCACAGAGTACTAAACTGAATTACGTTTTCAGCAATTGGAGATGGTTTACCTTTTGTTGTGTGCACGACGCTGCCAGAGGGAATGATTTTCCTCAGCATGGGTTCTCCTTCTGCAGGAAAGATTCACAATAGCTGTTATTAAGAATCTATAGACAACTGCTGTTCTTTTCAACACTTAAAAGAAACTATACAAACAGGTCTTTGATGACCCATCAATTAAACTCTTCGAAATATTTACAGAAAAGACAAATTCACAATATTCCTCTCATCGCCATCAAATACAATCCATAGATGTAACGGAAAAAGTAAAAAAGATAAATATGGGGAAAAAATTGCCCAGGGGACTTTTTTTATCAAACTGTCATCTTATCGACTTACAGTCAATGGTCTTAAATAACAAGTACTGACTGAAAGGACAGATTTAAAGAAAGCTGGGAATCTGATGGAAAGTATGTGTTTAAGATCGTTTGAACATCAACTATTACCCAAACCTGTCATAATGGCGTTCGTCTTTCCCCCATCCACTTGGAACTCTTCCTCTATTTACAAAACGTAGAAATGATTAATGTCATTTATTTGCTGTACCTTTGTTTTTCTGTGCATGAGCAGTTAAGAAACATACTCTCTGAGGTTACTTCAGCAAAGGTATCTGGCGTGTTTGGTAACATGAACACGCTTGCGTTCATTTGTCACGTATTCCTTTTTTCTAAAGTGTCTTTTGTCTGTGACATTAATTCCCAAATTCACCGAAATTATCATTCAGATACTAAAACTTCAAAGTGATCATTTAGCTATCACTTTGCAGGTGTAACGAAGAGCCTGCTATTTGGGGAGGGGTCTAGACAACCACGCTTGATTTAAAGCTTAACTATAAATTCTGGAAAGAAAAAGTTTTTGACTACAATTATGCACAGATATATACCAATTTATATGATTAAACTCTTTCAGACGTGCAAAAAAAGTTTGTAACTATGTAATTGGAAATTGAGTTTATAGATCAACCTTTTAATGAATCAATTGCACATTGAAATTCACCTCTTTATACATTAATCAAATATCAAGTGGCCGTCGAACAATTACCGACTGAAACGACAGATTTAATGACAGTTTAGAAATTGAAGGAAAGCATTTGTTCTAGAGTCTGTTGATCACCAAACTATTAACCAAACCTGCTATACTGGCGTCATCGGTTTCCGCATCTTCTAGGTGTATATCCACTGTTAATACAATGACAAATGATAAATGTCTTCTGTTTAATGCATCTGTGTATTTTCGTACTTAAGCAGTTAACAACATACATTAATAGGCCAATATCTACTTTCTAAGCATGCTTCATAAAAGGTATTTTTGCGTAATTGTACATTTCATTTGTGCAGTTTTCTGTTTAAAGTTTCTTATGTATGTTACACTATTCCTCAAATCATTTTGAAATTATCATTCAGATATCAAAAGTTCAAAGTAATCATTTAGCTGTTACTTTGCAGGTGTAACAAAGAGCCCCTTTCAGCATTCAAACGAAACTAAAAGAGTTGCCTAAACTGATACGAGAAAGTTTACACGTCTTCCTCCATTTCACGTATTGTGGATTTCTAGAAATCAACAATATTGTAAAACTACACCTAGTCCTTACCTGTACATGTTACAAAAAAGTGACTACAGTTAAGGACTGAGATTGCTCATTACCACTTGCATATTCCATACTTCTTAGATCAAATCAATTCCAAATTAGTAGGAAAAAATTGTTCAGCTCTTTGAACTTGAAATTAATTAAATAGTCACTGGTCATAAACAACAGGTACTCATCAAAACGACAGATTTAACGACATGAGATAAATATCTTTTGAACATCAAAAAGACAAACCTGTTGTATCATTTCCCCCACCAGCCTGATATTCCTCCTCTGTTAATAAAGAGACGCATTATAAATGTCACTATTTTGCCGTACCTTTATAATTCGTACATGAGCAATTCAGAAACACACATTATATAGGCTGTGTATACTTCCCAAGCATCAGAAAAGATATTTCTGCGCGTGAGTACCATAATAATGTTTGTTGTCATCCATCCCAGACTGATGTCCATGTGTTGAAGTATTCAAAAGTAGTTTCTCAGACACAAGAAGTTCAATGTAGTCTTTTGATTTCGACTTTATCTATAAGAAATGCTCCTCTTTTAGCACTGAAACGAACTATAATTTGAACGTGTATCAATCTGGCCTTACAATTCCCATTCACTGATACAGAAGGGAAAGTTTATTCGTCTTTCTCTACTGTCTTTAGAGTGCAGAAATTCTCGAAATCCACAATATCTTCCAAAGACTAACCTCCAAGCTGTTTCCTAAGTATTAGAAAGCAATGATAAGGCAAAATTCCTTTAAAGAAATTGCAACTGCATACTTTTGTGTTAAACGAATTAAACGGTTTAATTCATATAACACAAAAGTATTAGAAGTACTTCTACTCGTACTCGGATTTAGAAGTACTTGTACTTGTACTCGGAAGTGCAAGTAATTGTACTCGGAAACCAGTACATGTACTCGGCTGGCAAAGTACTCGACCTATCTTTGTACTCGGCAGTCAAAGTACTCGGCAGTACATGGTACTCGGAAACAAGTACTCGACTACAACTCTGATTAAACCAGGATTTACCTTGAGTTATTCCTTCGTCTACACGACAGTGCATACGGACCTTTTGAAAAATACAGCGACCAGCTGTTCGGATCTTATCTAATATGCGTTGAATAAACGCATTGCTTTTGGGATAAATCAACAGGACGACGAAAAGCACTAAAATCACTGCTACCACAAAAGAGCAGTCGCAAATGCAGGAATTCTCATTAGGAGAGACAGGTGAAAGGGTCGGAGCTTCTGTGCCACCTGAAATAAAAAACAACCACT
Source organism: Acanthaster planci (assembly GCF_054643075.1). Classification (NCBI taxonomy): domain Eukaryota; kingdom Metazoa; phylum Echinodermata; class Asteroidea; order Valvatida; family Acanthasteridae; genus Acanthaster; species Acanthaster planci. Next base: position 1,207,450 of record NC_141796.1, read on the forward strand.
ATGTTTGATTAAAAAGTGTATGTAGTACAAAACTGCTGCAAACTGCTTGCTGACCACAATGACCTACAATCTTTCTCAAGATTTTTCAAAGATGCTTGTAGGATCGAAAAGTCAGGCCCTCCATAGTTTGTAATTTGTTTAAAAGTGTTTGGTTTTGATTTTTTGGTCTGCAGTATTCCAAGTGCGCTGCGAGATATGGGTTTACTCTTTAAGTCGAAAAAAGTGTGAAACTAGAGACAAGACAATCAAAAGTGAAAATTACTCTCAATTTGGATTGAAATACTCTGAAGAAAAAATTACTTCAGTCGAAGCTCGAGTGAAAATTCTATCCTTTTGATAGAAGAATTTTTATTGCCAAAACATAGGGTCCCTAGTTGTCGACTGCAGGGGTGCATTTTCAGTCGAAAAGATTGAATTTTCACTCCTTAGAATTAAGAGAATATTTAGTCTTTTTTTCATTAAGAGTGTTGATCTTTCATCAAACCTTTTTTCTTGGTTCAACAAATTCAGAAACTTCTGAGTTTTTGTTGTACCTTTTGGATTCTTGCAAAATCAAAATAATTTAACGCAACATGAACTTAATGGGCAGTCAACTTAAAAGCAACCCCAGGAGACTGCGGGATTCTGAGTGGGAGTGGAGCTTCTATGGTGTTGAGAGGGATCCAGATTTTTCAAGATCTCCAAGCACAAGGCCCGCAGCGGTTCCAGCCCCACCCCCATCCTGGCAATGGGATCTCCTATATCCCTACAGCCCTTGACCCGGCCATGGGATGTTCTATATCTCTTCGCCCCAACCCTTCAGTCCAATGAGATGTTCTGTATCTTCCAACCGGTACCAAACAAAGCCCCATCTCCGCTCCAAGGAATCCCTCAGCAGTCACACCGTGGTCAACATGAGTCAGCGCGCCCTCTCCGCAGACGAGACCAAAGTTCTGTCACGAGGCATGAACTTTGCCCTAGTTCCCCAATCATCACTCATTGAAGACATCATCCAGCACATCCACCTCTACGCCATATAAGCTCCACTCCCAGTTGGAATCCCGCAGTCTCCTAAAGACGGACAGAGTACACCGTTCGAAACGTCAAGTTATTCCCTGGTTCTTCTCAGAACCACACATACTCAAGAAAGAGATTGATCCATGGTGTAACCGCAATCGTTTTTACTCATATAAATAATAATAGTGAGATACAAATATGGACCAATTCGGCGGGTTTTACAAAAACTTTCCTCGTTTGTAGCGTTGATGGCGCCACGCAGAAATGCCTTTTGATGACGTACCACCGTGGAAACGAAAAACGTCATGACCTGACATGACCTGGTTTCGTGGATATGTTTTCGTACAAAGCTCTGCAAGCCTGAGCTGCACGGCCTAGCCTGGCATGCACTTTTTTTGAATAAAATAACAACATAAAAACATTCAAAACATCTGTCCTTTATTCTGAACGTACCAAGCCGTTATTATCAAACGATCTTGATCTCCTTCACAGCCTCGTTCACCAGCAGTGGCCCCATCGTCAGCCCAATCAGGATCCCGTTGGTGCGCGTTCTGGTTGACACGATTGGTTCGAAGAGTAAGACTCTGCGCCTCGGACTCAAGGACAGTATGCATGCAATTGTAGCTACACGCGCGTTACACCACCACGTGTAATTGCATTGACCCGAGTGCGCCGGCTCAGTGCGTACATGCACCAGCCGGAGAACCGTTTCCACGGTGCTACGTGGACAAAACTCTGAAAAAGCCGTATTCATGAGATGTAAATGAGCGATGACGACAAGCTTCATTCGCGAAAGCTAGCCATGGCGCTCGGCAGAAACGGGTCTCAAAAGTGAGTTTATTTAACCAAAAATATTGCTAAATCCGGGTTTATGTGACCCATAGTTCCAAGTACACATACTAGTGGCAGATTTCTTATTTCTTTCACCAATGGAGTTGCGCTTTAAGGAAAAGATCATTGTCAGAAATAAAGACTCACTTGTAACACTAAAAGTAACAACAGATGAGCTTGTTTGATCTGTAATGGCCTGACCACCGGCGGTACACTTGAAACGACAACCATATAGTGATGGCTCGAAATCGACAATGTAAATTGAGGACTTCACGCTCAAAGTTTTAGTGGTCTGGTTCTCGGTGGTTATTGATTTTGTGAAGAATGTTGGGGTCCCCATACAGTCTGAGAAGGACCAGTTGAGGGCTGGCTTTGGGTAGACCGCACTTATAGAGCAATCAAATCTCTGATACTTTTCATGCGGTGCCACATTAACAGCACAGTCATCATTTGTTGGCTCAAAACCTTCGATGGCTGGACACTTCTCGGTCGCCAGAGCTGTAATTGAAGTAAGTTCAACTTCACATTGTAAAAGTGAAATAATTAAAGTACTACTAAAAGTGCCGCATGAAGGAAGGAAACTTTGCGGGGCATGGTGGTTAGGGTTTGCAGCTTTTGATCATAGGGTCAGGGGTTCGAATCCAGCTGGTGGTAGCTTGTTGCCATCTTGGGAAAGTCACTTTACCCCCATGTGCCTCTCTCCACCCAGGAGTAAATGGGTACCTGTGAAAGGCAGATATGATTATGTTAGCTGTGTGCGCTTGATAGGGCTACATCAGGCTAGTGTACTCCCAAGGGAGCTGGAATGGTTTAGGAAATGTTCAGTTGTGAGCCCAAAGTGCAGGTGTAACAATAATGTCTCTTGAGCAATACAACTGGGTGGATACGTGTACAATGTTAAAAAAAAAGGAAATCTGTATCATTATGTTAGGTAGCTGCACTTAAAGTTTGTCCAAACAAAATTAGCCCTCAGAATATTTACTCTATTTTAATTAAGCATTCGGGCAAGTAGTTTATTAGGGGTATGGGAGGGTTCTATCCACTTTGTTGATGCCGAGTTAGTTGTTTGATACTCCGGTGGATAAGGCTTTTTTCGCACCAAATGTTTTCAGAAACTATATTTCAGTGTTCTGCCAGGCGTCAATCTCATAACAGTTGAGGATTTATGACACTCACCCAACCAAGTTACATCAACACAAGCTGTCTTTAGGTCCCTTCCTTGTTCAAACACATGGCAGCAGTACGTCTCTTGTCGTTTGGAGAATCTATGCACTTTTAACACATCCTTGTCAGTCAGGCTATGTGTCTGATCATATTCCAGAGCTGACTTGATCACTCCATCAGGAAACTTGGCGACAATGATGTCCAGACTTGGACCATCTGATGTTTTGATTGTCCAGTACACTGTTATTAAGTCTGTCGGGGTTTGCAGCTGAGGCAGAAGTGAGCAGTTGATCGTGTTACGACCCTGGATGTCCATCGATGTGGCCGTCTCATTAACGATCGACTCGTTATCAGGAAATGTCTTTTCTGCAGAGAATCAAATTCATACCGAAACTAATGACCGTCGGTCGTTATTTCTTTATAACACCGCTAACGAAATCAGAATATTTCAAGGATATCAGATAGTTATCCACAGCGGTGTCACATGGTTACACGGGTTAGCAGGAAAGGCAAGTTAAGACAATAGAGACAGGATCTTAAATGCTGTATGACTGCAATTTCGACAGAGTAACAAGTATTGTTAACGTGGTATGTTTAGATGACTGGTGTTGTAGCAAGGTTTTGAGTCACCGGTGGCAAAATGGAAATTTTTTCCAGGAAACGGCTGTCATTTAAAGAACTCTTAAATCCCCAGAAGGATAGTAGTGCTGGAACTGTAACCGATGATAGAGATGATTGCTGTTCCAGTTTGCTTCAATTTCTTATCGATGTTTGGCCCGAACGTTTGTGAATATTTAATACATGTACTAATCAACAATACATCATCATACCACAAAGACACACACGTCAGCGAAATAAATGTGCTGCCCTTATCAGACGCCATGGAATTAGAGGCTTTGCAAGACAACCTTTTCGGACGTGTTTGGCATTAAATAAGGCACTGAATAAAACGTAATTGCATGTAATGAGCAATACAGAGCTGACCAACTGACCAAAGGCATAAATGTCAAGCGATCAAAAGTCAGAGATAGGCCTAGTCGAGGCGGCGCGACGAGAAAGAATTGCACAGTGAGATCTGGTTGCAAAGTGTCTGTCAAGCAAGTTTAGTATTGTGCACAACTGTGCAGAAGCGAGTACACCATACTTAGTCCTCCAAAATAAATAACTATCGTAGAGGTTTGGACTTCCAAGCTCAATTGCACCACGCATGTTAGATCTGTGTCCAATTTGGGGTTTAATCCAGCAACTGCGTTGACACTACAAAAATTGAGGGATTAGACTCTTCAACTGCAACATCTCATCCTTCCTGAAAAAAGCTAAGGGATCATATCCGTTTACGCAAGAATTTGCACAATCCAGCGTAGGCCTAAACATATGGTGTATAGCAAAGTTAAGTACATGTATATGTTAATTAAGGGGGGATGCAAATTCTCATTACACCCCAAATGTCACGCAACCGGAGTATTAATTAAGAAAAATAGCTTACACAAAGGGAATATTAAATTTACCTAATACAAAAACATCCAGATAGTCTTCGGAGATTGTGGCGGTAGAACTATAACACATCACTCTACACCAGTACCTACCAGTGTAATTCACATACACTGGATCAATTATGATTCCGTAGACTGGTGAAATCTGGTATCGGTCTCCGTCTGTATAGTTCTGGCCATCACCGCGATAAAAGCGCCAGAGAATGTTTTTTCGCGAGGAAACATCCCAACTCTGTCCTCGGTACCAGCTGATGACTGACACGGTATTGCCTTGTGATAGGGCTGGACATGGCAGGTGGTAGGCACGGCCACTCTGTAGGTAAACCGTCTTTTCAGTCACTTGCATCGGTGCTTCGTACGTCTCTGCAAAAAAAATTATAGACTTGACCCAACAAACGTCTGTCTAGAGTAAAGAAATATCTACTGGAGAAAGTTTTGCCCCTCATAGGTATCCTATGATCAAAACTAAAGGCCGGTTCATACTTTACGCGAAAAAGAAAACGAACGCGTATTGTCGGGGCAGATCAAATGAATTCGTAGACGTTGAACACATTTCAACTCGGGCAAAATTTCGCTGTAAATTTCCAGTTTGTCCAACGTTTCGCTTTCGCCTGAAGTAGACTATGAACCAGCCTTAACTTGCTGCAAATGCTAATCATGAGAATACCTAGGGAAGGAAAAAAATAAGTTTAAGACATTGGAGAAAAATTTAATACGAAAAGGGCGTTCATTATTCTTCCTGCTTGCAAAACAGCTTTAATGAAGGATTAAAATACAACCTTACCACTTCTTGTTTGGTCAAGAGACTTGGCGGGCCAAGGTTGAGGTCCAATGACCGCAAGGATTACGACGACCAACACCACAAAGAAATTCGAAAAGTCCATGGCTGCACGTTAATATACAGAATACACATTTCAGTCATCCATCTCATGCACTGAGTAAACTTAGGAACGCGCTTAATTCTAGAGATGATTTTTACAGAGACGTAGCTAGTCCCCAGTCGTATGCTCCAATGCACCCACACAACTGAACGGAGCACACTTACTACAATAACATTGAGACATAGTTTGCAGCTGAACTGTATCAAAATGGTGAAGGCATGGATCATGATCGCAGTTTTGGGGAAACATTTAGGAGTCAGCAACATGGCCAAACTAAACTTGTGATCGAGCCATATTAACCCTAACCCTGTAGGGTGTGTGTGTAATCATATATGTGGGAATGTTAGTGTTCAATTAGCCTACATTATTGGGTATAAAACCAATCAGTAAAATGGTAACATGCCCCGACCCGTAATGGTCTCAGCTATGTACACTGTTTTATGATGCAAAAATTTCATGCCAGCTTTCTGCTAGAACTGGCAGAAAAGAATTCAATGGAACAATGTGCAGCGTATGTCGAAGTGCAATAGGTACGAAGGTCTCACCTAGACTAGCCTTATAGAATAGAAGTTTGTTTGTGATGAACTAGATTTATTTTTGAATAGTGTCCTATATATCATCATTAAATCAATCACTGAAATTCACCTTCAATTCAATGAAAACCGAAGTTTACATGGTTTTGAAGAAAATAAATAAGTAAATCGTAAACTTTTATATAAAAGTAAAGCATAAACTCAAAGCTTAAAAAACTCAAAATACGATAAAAAATACAAAACATAACCATACATCTATATGTTAAAACCATGTTCACAACCAACCAAAACCAGCTGTGCCCTCTTTAAATACATACACACCCCATGCAACAATAATTCGAAATAAATCAAACTTATCCATGCACATCCCACCTGAAAAGAAATATACATTGTGTTGAAAACTTCAGAATAAACTTTAATTCCTGAAAAAGCAACAAAACACAGAAACCATGCAACGCATGTAGTAAAGCCTCCACTGAATATGCATGCTCACAACTGAATACAGCTTATAAGCTTAAATCAATATAAACAATGCAGGCGAACTACAGGAAGCCTCTAGCGATTGATGTAATTTTCTGGAGAAAGGAGAAAAAGAAAATTCCCGTTGGACACGTAGCATTCAGTCAAGTACATACCATCTTCTGAGTATCGAATGTGGCTACCGGACAAAGCGAACAATTTAGCGCTAAAACACTACATTCGATTGGTGGCATTATAGTAGTGCCATGTTTTGTTTAGCTGGATGACAACTGATTGGTAATTATTTTAGAATTGTGGCTATATGTACTGGGGCACCTACATGTACATACATTTGGTTAATATGAAACAATACAAGGTACACAAGTTTAAAAAAAACCTTGTTTTGAAATGGTTCCCAATTCACAAGATTTTGTGGTTCGAATCCCACCCAAAACGCAAGATGTCTTTTATTCTCGGGTTTGTTCCGCTGCACATCTTTGCTAGTTTTTATCAACTTGTTAGTCACACGTACAGTCTAAAAACAAAATGCATGAAATAATTAATATAAAAATATACATACGTATGCATACGTTGCGTAAGGGCAAAACACGTCATAAATTAACATCTCTCCAACGCAAAATACATCTTGAAATACATCTTGAAATATAAAAAAAGGCTTTCGTGGGCAATATGTCTAACCGACATTCTGGTTAACCCCAATGACCACGATACCTGTGGTTACCGTTTTTAACAAATCATTTACTGAAAAAAATTCAACCAATTCAAGGTTAATTATAACAACATAACAGCGAAGTTCAAGACATGAAATACCATAAGGATGACTAAAGGAACCACCGCTGACTTCTGGGGTTAGGTTTATCATATGTTGAACTGTGTACTTTTTTGAAATATGAATAAACTGTTTATGCAAATTTCAGTGACAAAACAAGATGGAACAGTTTCTTTGCTTCTTCAATTGGGATCATATTCTTGTACTTGCTATTACACAGGGCCTGCCTTAATGAACATTTCGAGAAATTTTATTGAATAAGTACACATCTGGGATGTTCCAATTTTCATGATGTTTGGCAATACTACTTTTCATGATATTTGGCAGAGCGTGTAAATAGAAAGGCTATCGAATTCCACACATGCATGTACATGCACTCATATACAACATTGAAAGCGTGTACAAGTAATGTGCATCAGATACACCAAAGATGTGTATTTTTAATTTTTTCAATAAAAGATGTTCTTTTATTCTTGGTTTGCTCGATTTCACGCCATTGTTTGTACTCAATATTGCTAGTTGTTTTGCTATCACAAAATGGATAAGGTGGCCAATACAAGACAGATTCTATTGGGCAATATGTCTAGCCAACTTTTGGTCAAAATGACCAATATACCTGCATTTACGTTTAGCAGATGGCTGGTTAGAGCATCACATTACTTCATGTTAAACGCTACTGATTAAAATGACACAATCTGCAATCAATACCATTATTAGTTGGCCATCTTAACAAAAGAAAAATTTGAACTATTTTGGGGTGGTTATTCCTATATTTGTGCCACAAATGGGTTCTGGTAGAACTGCGACCCTTTCCCGCCCTTTGAAATTGAATAAATAGAACTAACAGTCATCGTGGCTGCCCTTTAAACACACACAATCGTTTTCCTAGTTCAAGCGAAATATTTCAATATAGCATGAAATCCGTAGCAATTTCAAAAACATCGTAATTTTATGTGAGAATTTTTTCTTTAGGTAATATGACTGTCTTCTTCAGGAGTGCAGTTCAGTTCTTCAAAAACTTGGTACAGAGATTCTCATCACTAAAACTATCTTCTTAAAGCTGCCAAGTAGTTGATTCTTTAAAAACTTTGTACAAAGACTTGAAACTTCAAAACATAAGTATAAAGCTGTCTTCTAAATTTCTCGATACAGAAAAAAGTGTATTAGATCAAAATACAGTTATTTGTGGATACATGCGCAAATTATGTGTGTGGTCTTAGATATGTGCATCTGGATGCTTAAAATAAAATTGTAAAGTTTGGATCCAACAGTGATATACAGCAAACTTCCCATAAGTGTATATGGTACAGGGATGCAAAGCCACTGTGGTCGACTACTTCACATTCTAAATTTCTTTTAACTGCAACAATTGCTCACGGTATGAGACGCCCACGCAAATTGCATAACTGTTTCCTGAGAAGCTTGGCATCCAGTGTTATCAGTATAGCGCTTCTGAATGTCGTGCTGCCCAGGAAATAGTCGTCCGTAGTGCATGCAGACCTCGCATGCTTATTGTGAATAGTCTGCTCGGCGGCCGGCACGTCGACTTGTGACGTCATTTTTAGGGATTTCAACATATAGTTGAATCCCGTCATGAAAAAGATGGCTACTTCTAGCTGGGCCGACAAGAGCACTCCCGTATACACGATTAAACCTTATCATCACCATTGGGATCTCTGATTCCCCTTGAATTCTACAGTGGGTGCATTAGAGGAAAGAAATCCCATACACGGAATCTAGTAACTCTTCCCTACAGTGACTTAGGCCCTACTAGCCATCAGAAAGCAAAAACAAGCCCAGCAAAGCTTAAGTTAGGAGGGAAAATCCCAATTAATGCACTTTAGAAAACACTTAAAATTTTCAGACCACTCCTTGACGTCAAGTGACGTCCATCTCATGGAACTTTTTCCCCATTAGACGGTTTAAGAGCTCTTTGGGAGGTGAACTCTGAGGACTTTGATTTTGAACAAACTATTTCGAATAGAAAAAGCCTATGAATGATTCCTGGAATATCGTACGACCATGTCCGCATGTTAACAATGTTGGCTCGTCGAGTTCAAGATAAATGGATTTACTGCTTGTAGGCATATATTTATGACCAAAACTTCAACAAAGAAATTGGCTTTTTAATCTCACCGACGTTCTGCAACGGTAGTGGGTCCCAGTGGGTCCCTTTTCGTTAATAAAATTAAACTGGCGGTGCCGGTGAGTGGAAGTCCAATGTCACGCCAATATCAAACAGAGGAGACAGATGTGCTGAGCAGCCAGGGAGCTCGGAGCCAATGAAAAATCCAAAAAATCTTAAAAAAAAAAAAAAAAAAATTCGAGGCTTGGAGAAACCAACGACACCGTGTGGATATCAGGGAATCTAAGGCAACAGAGTACCGCCAATTCGGGTAGGTAGCACAAAATTCCTGAGCCAACACTGAAAATTGCCTGGGTTAAATTTTAATCCAAGCGAGGGTGAAAACTACAACTACCTAATAGTTTAGTTTGTTTCAAACCAACTTGGGCACAGAAAGTAATTCTCAACCCAAAGTTTGGTTAACACAGCTCATATCAGGGTAGTTGCAGTTTCCACGCTTCTTTGGGTTAAAATGTAACCCAAGCAATTTTTCAGTGAATGTTTAATAGGAACGGGGACCAGTCTATAATCCTTTGTCACTAAAAAAAAAGAAAAGAAAAAGAAACTGCGTTCATGATTCATGAGTCACACGTTATTGTACACTGACAATAGTAAGGCCGCACGCAGTCGCGCTCCAGCTGGTTTTTATTCAAAAGAAAGAGCGTTGGAAATTGAAAGTACATGTAATACATTTCGTTGTAAATGAACACCAGAACACTGCACTGCAGCACTTGGAATATAGTCCAAGTCACCCACTCTTCTAACCAAAATCGACATAAAAATGTATAGGCCTAATCAAGAAGAATATACATGAAAGGTGTGTTACACCATTTGCAAAAACAAGTGGGACTGACGATTAGTTTTTGAATATGCTGCGTTGAAAGAAAGTAGGCCTATGTATACACCCGTTGGAATACTCATTTTCCATGTCAGGGTTGATAGAGGTCCTTTCCGGAAGGCCTAGACAAAAATGACGTATATAGGGTGGGAACAGGATCTGTGCCCCTAAGTTGAAAACGGGTTAACATTGAACAAATACCTGCAAGTAGACTGCATCACCTAATTTAATATATTACACCTCTGTGGACCACTCATAACACCCATTGTCAGGCCTCACCTAAGCAGATATGGAAGTTTCCACAACTTTTTTTGCAGAAAAAGTACGGATGAAGGCCCATAATACACACCAGAACTGCAGAGTCAGTATTTCTTTCTATTGTAAACAAAGCAGGAAGTACACCACCATAGCAATATCAAATGCACAACTGAATCAAGAATTAATGTAGGCCTACACCACCTCACAATGCACTTTCAAATATAAAATAAGTATGAATCATGCCATTTATTATCTTCACACCGGAAATATTTGATAATTTGAGATCGGTCAGGATTTGCTATTTAAATACATTTTTAAAAATTTTCATGTTGGCAGGGCTAGTGGATTAATTGCATGATAGAAACTGAAGCTACTAAACCAGTCTTAGTGTGCCAAATTTAAGTTGTCATCTGATTGTAAGCACAAAAGGAGCTTTGAAAGTTTAGTTTAAGGTTTTACACGGTCTTCATACTATGCACAAACTATTCTGCAGTCTAATATCATAAATGAAGTTGTTCCCTTTTTTCAAGTCCTGCAGAAATATCATGATAACATGCTACTCCTTAACCCCATATAATTCCCCCTTAAAATTCTTGATTGAGATCCTATTCATTCCTTTTACAACCAGTATCAAGATAAAGTGGAAAAGGAATAGTCGGCAACAGCAAACTCCATCAAAAGTTTATCGATAGTGGGAGCAGTAACATCTTAAGATCAAGCGAATCAACTGATATACTTTTTATATATTTGACAGTGAAAACCTGATCACACAAATTACTCCCATCTTCAGGTAGTTCACGGACAAACAACTGTCACGTAATCTGAATTCAAGCCCATATTGTTTTAAAGAACGTTGTGTCTTTTTACTCCAATATTTTTGTATGTGTGCATTTTATTTCAAAGTTTTTAGGGATTGCAGTGCTGGCACGCAGGATCATCGAACCAGGAGCTGTTCCACAGCTGTTGCCTGCATCTTTAATTCAAGTCATTTGAAATTCATTTATGTCTTTATAACGTTTTAAAAGACAAGTTTCAACACTTACACATGTTTAGTTGGAAAATGTATGTGTTTTTCATGGGCTACTCTTAACAAAATCTACATTATGTAATAGAACAAATTATCCTATTCATACAGTTTTCATTTTTCATTTTTGAATTAAACAGTAGATATATCTTTCAAAATGTAATTATATGTCATTGATCTTTTGCTGTCTAGCTTTTCAGGGGCGGGTTTAAAAGTACAATAGAAAATTGAACCTATGAAATTAAAAAGATATCCACAGGAAGCAGGAAAGGGTAACCTCCTGTGGACTTACACACGTTCCTCCCTTTTGGGGTAGGGGTCATCTGTAATAAAGGAAGAGGAACAGTCAAGAACACCTTGTACAAAAAACAAGCCGAAAATCTTGTTCCTGGTTCAAGAAAAATGAGTATTTTTCACAGAGTTTTCTTAACTGCACGAAAACAAATGAATGTCCACAGTAGGTAAGTGGACATTCCTAGTGTGGGCCCACGTACATTTAAATTTAAAAATCATGGCCGACCGTCATTCAAAAGAGAGCAACAATATTAAAATTGAACTTCTTTTAGAAAGGACATTAGTAATGACCCGAAAATAACATAATAAACATTCCTAAATACCTATTCGAATATATAGTACGCAGTGTGATACGAAACTGGAGAACGATTCTAAAATTGATTTTTAAATACCCTTTTAGCGTATGACCTGACCATGTAGGCCTAACTTAGAGTCTTTAATCCTGTTTTGTTTGAAATGCCATTTTTGGTTCGCAAGAAACATATCACAAAACGAAATCTGAAGCCTTTATTTTTTGTGTGGTATAAATTTAAGAAGCACTATTAAACACAAATCGGAAAATTTCAGCAGATGGATTTGGGCTAATTTTTAGCCGACTGCCCAGCCCAAAGCCATTTCAGACAGCTTCTGGAAAGTACCGGGCTTTGCAGAATTTTGGCGCATGCGCGTGAACTAAGTGGAAAGGATAATTTCCAGAATATTAATGTGACCGGCTGTGGATTTCTAGGCCGCCCATGGTGGTGGGATGGTAGGTCCATCCCTCAGTATTGGATGATGAGGCACCAAGAATACTCCCCCAAGGATGAGTTGGACACTGTATATGCTATCAAGTATTTATTCTAAATGACTCATCAGTCTCATTTCAGCACTTGAGTTTGCACCTCAAAACAAACCCTGTATGTAAAATAATTACATTATTGTTTAAACTAAAGTGTTACATACAAGGTACAATTTAGTCACACAATAGTTATTATTCTCAGAGTTTTAAAAGTGGTCTTGCAAAACATGTTATTGAAATATAGCATATGCACTTTGATAAATTACCCCGGTGTGGTGGCTCAGATATTGATGAGTTCTGGAGCTAGGTTTACTGGCGACGGTCTGAGCATGCAGGCAATTAAGCCCTCAAAGTCTCGAGCTGCTGTCAATACAGTTCTAACGACACCAATAACAATATCCATCAGCATATGTACTTGCATGGAAATGTACATTGTATAATTCTAGAAAGCCCACTCTTAACATAGAAGTTTTAGCCACGGAGAATGTTGTCATCATGCCCCACCGGTGCAAAGTGCAGTCCCACGTTTGCGCTGTGCTGTAATAAACAGCGCGTACGTTACACACCAGGTCTACCATACAGCATTAAAGCGACTTGACACCTCTCGTTTATGCGTAGGCCTACATGTGTGAGGCACAGAAATCTGTTGTGAAGAATCCCACGAATGCAATTAAGAAAACACCCCCAAAATGTCATAAGCCTCAAGTATAATACTAACTGATATGCTCTTTGGCCACCAGTGGTCACGATGATACCGATGCAGTGAGGGTTCGTAACCTAGAAAAGGTACCAAAAGGAATTTTGGGCAACTTTCCTACCTGTGTGTTGCTCAGTTCGCAGTAGTAACAAAAGACCGCACTCTGGAGAGTTTGATAACACCCAACGCCCACAGCCACAAAGCCGTGAGTAAATATATTGCTCCGCCATTCATAAAACGCACTGATTATCAAAGAGACATTGTTTATAAATTAGTAATTTACACTCGAGGATTAATAAAGAAGTATCACCCAACTTAAGTAATAAAATGTGGACTCCAAGAGACAATTTGTTGCAGCATGGTTTTATTTCTCCATGGTTGCAGTAGGTGTTAAGGCTCTCCGTGCAAGGGCCTGCGGGCCGCATAATTAATTAGCTCTGACCGCATCGGGGCGCTGACGTAAGCACAGGTCACCATATTATCATAGAGTTGAATAGTTCCATGAAAGAGATGATGTCGCGAAAAGATGCGAAGGGCGCCACCGCGCGAGGACAACAAAAAGCCTGCGGGCCATTGTTACGCCGCTCACACACGGAGCGTAAAAATCCACACCAAACAATGGCCGGATACAGGACAAACAGGCTTCCCATGCATGAACCTAGATGGAGATTATCTATGCAGAGATGCAAAACATAACCAAGACCGAGTACCATGTCCAGTGTCTCCACCGGACATTCCTTTGGTAGTCCCACACCGCGTCAATCCACAACAGATGACGACTTCGAGCTGAGCCAATAAAAGTGAAATTTGTCTTTCGTTCCCATAGTGAGTAAATTTTCCCCCATCATTGAAATGTCTGATTGCAACTGAATACTAAGTTGGGCGCATTAGACAGTTCAACTAATCAGAGCAGGAGTTTAGAACCTTATCCTTGCATTGTACGAATCGTTGCAGACTGGAGTTATTAACTGGTGTACGTTTAAACAAATGTTTCATACAAGCTTTTGGAGAATTGTTTTGAATCGAAAAATCGTGTACAATCTATGACTGTATAAATCTTTGGCTTGAGCACATAGTCTTACTAAGACATATTCCAGGGAAAAACAATATTTAGAGATAACTTCTGGGGAAGTAGGGAGACATTGGACTTATGGAGCACATGTTAGCATATCCTGTCAACAAAAACCTGATTTTTCCCCTGCAGGGTGTGGCAGGTAAATTGCGGGATTTATAAAATGGCCAGCCCCATTGCGACCAACAGAATGCCATACGATGAAATGAGAACACAATTTGAATGGCAACGTTCCCTGTGTAGACAGTGCATGCTGTGATTATCCACTTCCTGCCGGGGATTCTGTTACCTGACACGTATGCTTTATATGCGTTGCCGGGGTCTACAAAATCAAACGGACAAACGGAACTGGGCTGTCTAACAAAGGACCGTACTTGTGACAAAAGACTAGGTTACTGGGTATTACCGACATCTTTTCACTCTTTAAAGTTGAGATATAATTCAGCATTTTTTGATACAGTATACCACGTCCTTCGGGGCATTTTAGAGCGAGCAGATTACCACCGAGGACAAAAGCACTCCTATACCCAGCAAGAAATGAGACCGAGGGGTAACCCCCAACATGTCCAATCCATATACTCATTCCAGACTATTGTTATTTAACACATCCCCCCAAGATGTCTGAAAGAAATTCCCCAGATTCCTGCGAGACAATGACCACCACAAATCGGGGGGGGGGTTCTCTCCGTCTCACACCTTGCTGCATATGAGCACTCCACTACCGCAGCAATGAACCACACAGCACCACTGCACGCTAATGTGGCCCCCATTGAAAAGAGGTCAGCAGTGCACTGTGCCAGGTTCGTGAACAAAAGAAAGTTATATAACACCGCACAATCTGGGCTCTTTTTACAAGGCAGCAGGCCTGGCTGAAATACCCGGGCATATTCAGCAAGGCATGAGACGGAGAGAACCCCCCTGCTTTGTGTTGGTCATTGTCTCGCAGGAATCTGGGGAATTCCTTTCAGACATCTTGGGGGGATGTGTTAAGTAACAATAGTCTGGAATGTGTATGGGGATTGGACATGTTGGGGGGGGTTCCCCTCGGTCTCATTTCTTGCAGGCTATATACCCGGGCGTATCAGTAGATTTTGTCTGTCAGGCTAGAGTGGCAGCCAGACATTCCTTCACGTGCGTGTTAAGTGTCCAGTAAAAAAAAAATGGAAAAATTCACTCACGAGTTTCTCAAGCGTCTGACACGCACATCAAATTTCCATTCATTAACCGATAGTAGTTACGGGGCAGTTGGGCACAATTTGACCTTTGCTACAAAAAAGGAAAGGATTACATGAATAGGCTTGGGCATTAGTATTTAGGACCACAAGGATATGAATAGCAATGATTTAATATGGTACAAGACGACCTAGGGATTAATAGGAATAGCACAGGATCAGAAATGATGTTACAAAATTGACCTTAATTCCCCATTAATTCCTTTGAACTAGCTATGTTTTACGTCCCGTTACCCTGTACATGAATATGTTTTTGGCTCCGGCTGTACTTTCAATCTTTTGAAATGGTGTTTTACGTCCGGTTACCATTTGCATGCACATATATACAATTTTACAAATTCAGAGTGGAGCATTACGTTTTAACGCTTAGCAAAGGGGCAAATTTTCCCCGTTGTGCTATGGAATAATGTGCAGACGTTTCCGGCCGGTATCGTAGCCGAGAATATTACTCAATAGTCATACGAGTCAGTAAGAACACAAAACAAATTCAGTAAACTTCACATACTGGTGTAAGTAATATTGTTTATTTTTCGTTGTTCAAAGTTGACTTTTTTACAATACTTGCCATGATAATTTTAAGAATTACTACAAGAGTGGTTACCGGATGATTGTTGAATTTTAAATCAGAGGCATTACATGTTGTTGTGTTTATAGGTTCTTTATATCCAGTAAATGGGACAAAAGGAACGGACTCATCAAACGTCGGTTTAGCTTTACATGGAGGCTGCTATCTTCTATATCTTTATTCGCCACTGCCGTCACTGATTTAATATAAAACGTGTAGTTGGTGCCTGGGTACACATCACCTCCCCCTTTAAGCTGTGAACAAATAAAACTTGTTGAACACAGAGACAACAAACACATGTTGAACTGTTCTATCAAAATGAGACATTAAGGTTTGGGTTGAGAAATGTTGGTGTTAAAGACTAATTGAACTATCCAAAACTTTGTGTCTTACTCAATGCTCTAAGCTGTAGAAATGTTGGAATAGAACAAAACATGTTTCACTTTCCGAGTTCTATACTGCTAAATCCAAAACGAAGGTTTGTTGTGTTCTAAAACTGAATGAAACTGAAATGAAATTCATAAAGTCAGTCCAATGTCCAGA
Organism: Acanthaster planci; assembly: GCF_054643075.1. Classification (NCBI taxonomy): domain Eukaryota; kingdom Metazoa; phylum Echinodermata; class Asteroidea; order Valvatida; family Acanthasteridae; genus Acanthaster; species Acanthaster planci. Next base: position 1,224,023 of record NC_141796.1, read on the forward strand.
TTTGTGATGAATTTCAATAAAAGTTCCTCAAAGTTCAAGTTGGATGTTTTGAGTTTAGTAATACAGTTCCGAGTTTAGTACATCACTTAGTCCTGGTGCCATTGTGGGGTTTTCGTTGTGCGATGAGGTCTGTCCATTGCTGGTCTCGGATGCTGTTGGTTGATGTGGTCTGGTGGTGTTTAATCCTCCAGGACTGGCTCAGGGTCTGGAATGCGCAGCAAGTGGCGACGGTTACGTGGATGCTCCACACCCTGGATGTTCACGATGTATGAGCGAGAGAGACTTACCTTCGTACCACCTCTCCCACCGGACTCAAGTGCGATTTGTTACAGATACGCACTGGATCACCTGCTTCTGATTGACGTACGACTCACTCTTGGCCTTCTGATGCTTGTCGGTAGCTATTAAACTGGTGTGAGTTGACGGTCTTGGGTCGAAGATTTTGAGGAAGTGTGAGCAGCGTGGTACGTAGCTCTCGACCAACGAGTAGGCGTGCAGGACTTAGATTGAGGCCTGGAATTGGTATGGATCTGTAAGTAAGCAGTGCTTGGAGTGGATCAGGTTGCAGGAGCATCTTTTTAGCGATGTGCACTGCTTTCTCCACCATCCCATTTGGCTGGGGGTAGTTAGGGCTGGAAGTATGGTGCTGAATGTCGTATTCTCTGACGAAGTCATCAAACTCGGTGAGGAAATTCGGGCCATTATCTTTGATTATGACCTCTGGCACTCCAAATCTGGCACAAGCAGCTTTCAAAAAATTGATAATTGCCGATGATGTGAGCTTGCGAAGATGGTGTACCTCAATCCATCTGGAGTAGTAGTCCACCAGCACTAGGTAGTGTCTACCATTGACTTCTGCCAGGTCACAAGCGAGTCGTTGCCAAGGTCTATCTGGAAGTGGGGTGGAGATCAAGGGTTCTGCATGAAGTGCTGACTGCATGGACTGACAGTAGAAACATCTCACTACGTATTGGGCAATACTGGTCCCAATACCCGGCCACCAAACAGATTTGGCAGCTTGTGCCCTGCGCTTTGTACTTGGAAATTCCCTGGTGACCTTCGTGGATTCTGGAGAGCATCTCTTGTTGCATCCTTGCTGGGATGACAATACGGTCTCCATAGGTGAGAATCCCCTTGAAGAGACTTAGGTTTTCCTGTTTCTGCCGGTAGAGCCTCACTGTTGATGACTCCACGTCCTTGGAGTACTTTAGCCAACCACTGGTTACGTATTGTGTAACTTGCCTGAGCACACGATCATGGACAGTTTCTCGTGTGATCTCCTCCAACTTTCCCTGGGAAACTGGCCAATGGTTTGTCACCATATGGACGTGTACTTATATCAGAAAGGTTGTCACATTCAGTGACCAGTGACTTTAGTGGGACACGAGACAGGGTATCGGCCACTACAAGGTGTTTGCCAGGTACATACACAGCGGTGCAGTTGTACTTCATAAGGGCGCATGAGGAGTCGTTGACACCTTAGCGGTGTATCACACAGGTCTTTGTGGTTGATGTGTGGAACAAGTGGCTTATGGTCTGTCTGAATTGTGACATTAAGGCCTCTCAGGTACACGTAGAACCTTTCGCGTGTCCACACCGAGGCCAACAGTTCTTTCTCTATCTTGGCGTACTGGCGTTCTGCTTTGGTCAGATTTCTTAGGCTAGGCCTATATGCCACCGGTTTCCACTCTGAGTCATCTTTTTGCTGTAAAATACAGCCGCCAAGGCCGTATTCACTGGCATCAGCACTACCAATCGTTTGCTAAGTGGCATCATAAAATGCAAGGGCAGGGGCTGATGTCACGAGCATTTTCAACCTGCAGAAAGCTGATTTCTGGTGTGGTCCCCACATCCAGCTGACATCACTCTTCAGTAGGTCATTGATTGGTGCAGCAACTGAAGATAAACGAGGAATGAACCTGGCCAACCGATTCACCGTGCCAACTAGTCGTTTCACTTCGGCTTTGTTAGTTGGTGGCACCATCTGTATGATAGCTGCTACCTTTGCAGGGTCGGTATGGATGCCGTCCTTGTCCAGCTTCATGCCAAGGAAGTCATCCTTTCTCTGAGTTAATTTGCACTTGTATCAGTTGAGCTTCAGCCCAGCGTTCTGTATAATCGTGAGAACGTGTTAAAGCCGTTCATCGTGTTCTTCTTTTGTGCGGCCAGCGACCAGAACATCATCCATGTATACCACAACCCCTTGTATTCTGATCAACAGGTCACTCATTATTCATTGGTACATTTCTGGAGCTGACGTGATGCCAAAAGGGAGTCGCTCGAAGCAAAAGCGCCCGAATGGCGTAATGAAGGTCGCTAACTCCTGGCTGTCCTCAGCGAGTGGTACTTGCTAGAAGCCGTGTTTGGCATCAAGGAAGGAGAATACCTGGGCGGCTGATACCTTTCCCAAGACTTCTTCTACAGTCGGTATGGCGAATCTCTCCCTGGTTATGGCTGTATTTAGCCGTCTGACTGAGATCGACAGATAAACGGATAGCACCATTCTTTTCGGTGCAATCACAATGGACGAACACCAATCAGTGGGTTTGGTGATTCGCTGAATGATGCCCAGATTTTCCATCTTTTCTAATTCTTCCTTCAGTTGGGGCATGAGAGGGATGGGGATACGACGACGAGGTTGTGACACAGTAAGGAGTGGCTTCTTCATCTATCTTGATGTTGACTGTTTGTCTATGCAGACATCCCCCTCCTACAAAAACACTTTCATGGCCGAATAGAGTGTAGACACGTTGCACCAAGTCAAGTGATTCACGGGCGTTCTTGCCAATGACTGGTTCCCCCTGAGCCAAAATGAGGAACCGCAAAGTCCGAGTCTTACCTTTGACTTGGCATATCAGTGTGGTCTGGCCGATGGGCGTGGCTTTCCTCCAAAGAAGCCAGTCAGACGAGTCGAGGATGGCTGGAGGTTTTTATCAGGGATATTCAGTGAGTTGAAAATGTCAAGCGGAAGAATATTGACGTCTAATCCAGTGTCGAGCAGAAATGACACTGCGTGGCCGTGAATGTATACATCTTGCCTCCAAATGTCATCAATGGGCAGCTGCATGTGGCGGACAGCACCAATAAAAAAATCATTTTCTGCAACACTGCTGGTCATGTCATCCTCTTCCGAATCAGTCAGGAGAATGGCTCGCATTGTTTGGGCCTCGAGCGGCAGACTGTGGAGGAGTGGCCCATCTTGTTGCAGTTCTTACAGTGTTTTCCTGTGGCAGGGCATGTTTTGTAGGAGGAGTCATAGCCACACTTATTACACAATCCCCCACTACGCCGATGGTGGGGGGAACGCTGATCCTTGCTTGGAGGTTTGTTGAAATGCCGTGGCTGGCGCGGTTTCACCTTTTGAACAGCCTGGACGACGGTGCCGTCTCCCCTAGCCTTGATTTCCTGTAGATCCTTTGTTGCTGTCTCGAGTGTTTTGGCTGGTTCAATGGCCTTAAACCATCTTTAGTCAGCAGGTGTTTCAGGATAAACTCACTGGGTATACCACAGATCAGGCAATCACGGAGGGCATGGTCTGGAAAAGAGCCGAATTTACACGGCCCTGTCAGGGTTTGTAGTTCAACGGAATACTGTGCCATGGTCTCACCAGGTTTTTGACCGCGCTGATAGAACCGAAACCGTTCAGCGATCACAAGGTGTTCGGCCCATAATGAGACCTCCCCCCCCCCTCTGACTGCGACATGATGGGAAACTACCGTTGAGTAACGTACATGCAAAACGTACACGTGCGGCAAAAATCGGACAACTACTACCAAACTTTTGGACCCCAAAATTCTGCACTACGAGGCTGGTTATATCCTCTATACGTTACTGCTATGTCCGCTAATATTTACTGGGACCACCGCTACCACTATGTTGTATATATGGGTTCTTTCTATCCTGTAAATGGGACAAAAGGAACGGACTCACCAAACGTCAGTTTAGCTCTTTTACTCATTTGCCTTGCTCGTTTACCCGTTTCACTCTTTATTTTACTCTTCTTACTGTTTATTTTGCTCTTTTTATTGTTGCGTTTTATTGTTCATTTACAGTTAAACTCTATGTGATTGTGTTCCTTTAAAGGATTTGACGAGGATTTGACTGAGCTGTAACTCTTATACCTCAGTGGCCAATCATCATTTTTTGCCACTCATTTGGCGAGAGGTATGAGTTATATGCAATGAAATAAGCAAGTCACGAGCAGTGAAATACATGTCTATGTATATACATCCTATACTGACCAATTTCGTTTGTTTCGTGTCATTTAAATGTCATCCTTCCAAGGATCAACATGAATGTTATTTATGCATTCAAGCCCTGGTTTTTCACCAGTGTGACAACGGTTTTGGACGGAAGTCTAATCTAGAGAGAAAAATATCCTCGCTGAGGAAGAATCAGACATGAATGGAATTAACAATGATTCGGAACCTGTTGAGGCTGATGACAAAACCTCGAACGAAGACAGTTAAGAACTGGAAGACAATGCCACCTACGAAGATTGACTGGCTGAAGCCAAAGAAACAAATAGGGGGATGAGGGATACAAAAGACTGGTACGTCAACAAAGGCATGGATGAAGATCAAGCCATGCAGAAGGCAAACAGAAAGACCCTCTGAGCAGTCAAGCAAGACCTTTTCGACAAATACACGTAGGTGTTTCTGTCAAGTTACCTGTATTTGAGGGATAATGAAACTCGTACGGCTATTGTGGATGATCTCAACGGAAAACTTGATAAAGGCATGAAAATCAACTACGCCTTGAATAGTGGATGGCGAATCCAAGTTTGAGAAGCTGAATGAAGCAGACATCTTACGCAAGCATTAATTTCGTCACTACAGGCTGACCAACTGGGCCGACATCACTTTGGGCGTCGGCCGGGCGTGGCGAAGGAGCAAACACATCCCCTTGCTTGATTCGAGCAGTTTGACGATGTTACATTTTCTTTGACAAAAATCATAATAAATAAAGCGTACAGTCAACCTAGCACGAGGATTTTTGATGAGTCCAGCATACCCTGTGGTGCAGAAAAGCTCACAAGATGCTGTTTCGATGGTACAGACAAGCACCTATCTGCCACTGCTTCCTTTCCCATTCTGACTGCCCACTATTAGTGGTTAACAGCTGTTTACCAGGAAGGCCTTTATAAAAATACCCATTTATGAATCAAGCCGGTGTTATATTATAATACGCACCTGGATTATGAAACGGCACTATCAGCATTATGCAGGGGCGTGGACACAAAAGAAGAGGCTTACGTGGATCACATGGTAGGGGAAGGGAAGTGCAGGAGGGATGTCCGTGATTAGAATCACGGATAAAGTTGTATCCTTTGCTTGTCCCTTTTTTTTAAGTTTGTTTCCTTCATAGGGAAGATGATTTTTCGAAGGTTGTTTAATCTCTTTCCCAAATTTGTAGCGAAGACGTTAATTTAATTGAAGGGTACTCGCGTCATACAATGGACCTGCTTGTTAGGTTAGCACATATATCACATAATACGATAATAAATTTCTTCCATGTTAGGACTATTTGGCACAGTAAACGCCTCGTTCTCATTTAACGGCGGTGGAAAGTCTGATTGGGTGATACAAATATCGAAATGGGGAAATAATCATCACTGGTCCTGCAACTGAGAGATTACCGGAGAGAAACGGAAATCGTTCGAGAAACCAAAGCCTGGTTTCACAGCTTTAAGTATACATGTATAACTGTATAGGTTCCTCTCACGTAGGCGTACTACATGTATGATAAACACCATTGGAGATGTACGCCTACTGCATACGACCTGTGATAGAGTTAAGGTTGTTGTCCATCCTTTTATAGAAGTGGTGTATGGGGATTCTTTCCTTATGTTTTTCTTTATAACCCTTTTGCATATCTGTCAGAAACTATTACATCTCGCCATTCACAAAGAAATACAGTTTACACTCCGGTGTTTTATGGTAGATATACTCGTACACTATTTCCACGTGGTACAAAGGTAATGAACTGCATATGTCAGATACTAAACACGCTACGCCCTAGCCTCAAGCAGCCTCCAATCTAACTGGATCTGCTTCCAAGATGTAAGTCATATTTGCTTTGATCAATGCCTCGACTACCGTTTCCCCCCTTACCAAAAAATGGCCCGACTGTTTTTTTTATCATATACCAAGTATTTTAAACAACGTCTAAAAACAGATGTTCAATTCTTGACTTCAATTAACGAACACCTTCGTTATTTGAAGTCATGAAAAATGACAAAAACGTCGGTTTCCAGACTCTCAGATATATTCCATGTTTCAAAATGAGGAAAATGGTACCAGTCTAGAAGCGACGGCATTTGCAAGCCTCAATCCTTAAAATTTACAGTCTTCTCTGTTGTGCTTCGCACTCAGAATACTGAGTGAATAGAAGTTTGGTGTAGGGATCCACAAAGTAGATAAACACGCTGCCCAAACTACATTTTGGGACTTTTCTCAGACTAAAAGTCGTCAAGATGTCACGTTGGCTGCACACTGCTTCCCGTTTGGACTTCTGAAGAGCCACCTTGCACCAACTCTATACTTAACGTGCAAGTGTTACAACCGACGATAAAGACATTCTGGTCAATGTCCTTGTCAGTAACTAAGTATTCACCGCCGCATCGACAGCTGTAGCTATATACTTCCTCATCTGCAAAGCACAAAGGTCAAGGAATGGAAAAAGGCATCGGTTTCATCTTCACTCTCAAGGCATTACTACTACGAACCTTCCTGAATCGTACAAAACCTGCATTTCATAGGAAACAACGGTAAATTCTTTGTACTTCAACTTTCAAGGGACATCAAGCCCCAGACAGTGGCTGGGCTGTGCATTCTTCAATCCTGCAAAATCCTCCACTCTACAGGAAACCAACAGGCTAAGTATATTAACTGTGCTTTTACTTTTAAGGGAGCATCGTTTCTCGGTTCACAAATCACATTAGGATCAGAGTGTCTTGAATCCTGCAAAGTGTATCAATCCCACATTTGGATTTTGAAGGATCTACAAGGTATGTGCAAAGGTTAAGCTCCATGCCCCCCCCCCAAAAAAAAAACGCAAAAAAAGAGAAAAGAATATCACTTTAAAGGTTCTCTATATCGAGAGGGTATGCTGTAAACTGAGTCAGGAAACTGTGCGATGGTAAAAGCATGCCATGGTCTGATGAAACGGTTGTATTGAAATACGCTGTTCACTTGGGGGCATTTCACAACTTGTTCTGCACTTTGTTCACACATTATTGGTTTGTAAACAGACTTTTGTATGTCTCTTTGTGTGTTCAGACTTTGAACTGAGTCAAACTTAGATTTCTTCACTTTTACCTTTACTTGAAAACGCTTAGGTGAATAAATGTTCAACAGGAAAACTGCATACCTTCTTGCCAATCCATCTCGTCTACATTGACCTTCTCATTTAGAGGCCATAGCTTCCTCATTTCTTTCTCTGCAATTCAATCACAAGTTACTGGTTAAAATGTTGACAGATCTTTAAATTTGATACTGGCTCTGATGTCTTAGAAGATACATGTACTTAAAGCGCAGTTACAGTTTCTTTTACAGAGGCAGGAGGAAAACCCCTGGAGAACATTCTGGGCAAAATCTGGAGAATGGGGTAGGGAATGACATCCGATCAACACGTGGTCTAAGCAACGAATCAAAGGTGAGCGACTATAGGAAGGAACCACTGTGCCAACTAGACTCTCTGACGGGCCCAGGACATCACAAGTGTCTCTTTTGCAACTATCGGCGTGTTGAACATTGCGTGCTGGCAATGATCAACAACCAACTGGAAACCTGGCTTCAACCTTTGTACCTGTCTGCCTCGCATCATATTCCTTCCTGCTGGCCTCGTCACCAAGCGTCCTCCAAGCTGTGTCTACCAGGTGAAATCGCTGTAATGCTGCTGCCCGCTCTGCCTCACTGCACGTTGGGGGCAGCTTGTCAGGATGGCACTAGGACATGGACAACTGAACACTTCAAAATTACATGAACTCTATCAACTCCTACTTGAGGTTAGGTCTGAAGAGATAGAACATGAACAGTGCTGTACTACCTCTTATGACCATCTCAAGACACCACAACACCATCATTAGACCAACACAAGACCTCCGGTCTGAATTCAAGTCATAAGCAATTCAAATGAACTCTAAAGCATTCCCTTGTCATTGGCCACCCTGTTACTTGTGACTAGCCTTGTAAACGGTCTTAAACATGTCCAGTCTTATGACATCTCTTCTGTGACATCAAAACAATCGAAAACAATATCAACCTAAACTCTGATTTTTGCAACAGATAGGCAAATATGGTTACCACGGTAATACTTTCAGAGGCCATTCGCAGTAACCCTTACCGATGGCGGTAAGCAAAAAACTACTGTATGGAGTCACTCTTTTGTGAGGCCCTTCGTAGAAATCCAAACACAGTAATTTCTGCCATTTAATGGGAGCCATCAGGAACGTACAGTGAAAATTTACTACATGTAGAATCAGCTTAATGTACCTGTCAAATGCGTACACAGAAGGCTTCAAAACCTAAATGGGATCCCATTTTACAGGGTTGGTAACAATTAGGAAACCTAGACAGCATTGTACAGGTTGGAGTTGTTTTGTCAAAAAAGCCCTCACTACCTTAAGTACTGCCCTCTGGTAACAAGACTTGAGCTCTTGCGAGGAGGCATCCTGTGCTGCTCCAAGAATGTCGTACAGCCCTTCTGAGGTCATCATGAAGTTTTCACCATCTTCATCAAAGGCACTATCAGACCAATTCCCCCTTAATGGTAATCTATGAATAAAACAGCAGAACTAACGAATTACTAAAGACTACAGACCCACAGTACATCTGCTTCATGATCAGTGCATGCAGTTTTTCAAAACATCAAGTTTGGGCAAGTTTAAAGGATACTGCTGAGTTGGTGGGAAGTGGGGCCCAGGTATAGTAGACATACTGTGTCGATGGGGGTTTGGGGGCTTCGGGTATATAGGCGATCCTAACGCCGTGGTAACCTCAAGATTCACAAGCCGGATATTCCCCTGCGTCCCATCGTGTCATCAAGGGACTCACCTGCTTAAGAGACTGCCTGTTTTCTGACCCGCATCCTCCAGCCCCCGGTGGGCAACACACCTCACCATACCCAGTTCGTGGAGCTCACAAGAAGTCTGTCACTCCAACCCATCAACATCATGGTTAGCTTCAATGTGGTGAAGCCATCACAATTTTTCAGCACAACACCACCCCCAAAAGACATCAGTTTCAAGCTCAGCGACTGCTGGTGTCCACTGCTAGCACTCCAAGACGACTCCCACCTCCGGGCAGTAGGGTCCCCTATACCCGAAACCCAAGGTTTCCCCCAATTCTGCCTCCAAGCGCCACCACAGGATCCAACACCTTCATGCCCCAGTGCACGCATAGCAGTCACACATTCTGTAAATCCCGTTTCACGCTCCAATGCTTCCGGATTACCTTTATAACCTAGCTTCCCACTTAAGTCCAGCACACTCTCCAGAGGACGGTCAGAACATCCTGGCTATATAAAAACGTCACATTAACACTCACCAGTTCTTTGAAGAACCACACCTCTTCTAATAGATTCATTCCATGGTGTACCCACAAGCCTACATCTAAATGCTGTTACTAAGAGAGTACATGATGATAGCGGTGATGTAAAGAGGGTCCAATTTAGAAAAAAAAATCCCCATTCCATATCATCTAATGCCTCATCCGCATGACCCTCTGCCCTACAAAGTCAAATTCTATGAGTTTTATTTTCTAAAAAAACAAAGAACTGGTCAGATACAAGTACGCAATTACGTACTGTAATTCTCGCATATGCTGACTTAATTTTTTCCACCCACTTCTTTCATGTTTCTATTTTGATTTTCTACCATATCTTTAAAAATAAAGTGATTAACGTTTTAAACATGCGAGATAAAAAGGCACACAATAATGATTTTCACGATCTTGGAAAAACCCGGCTGGCTTTTCCATCAACAAACCCGGATAGAAAGCACTTAGTCTGAAAAGACTTCTCTAACAACACTTGGTGCCCCTGTGCACAAATCACGACAATTGCCTGAAAATAATCATAAATGCTCCAGAATTTTCTCAGCTGAATTTTACTTTTTTGGGACATACACATATGTGATCACGTATGGAACATTTTCCTTTTTTTCCAGGGGCTGGCAAAGAGGTCAGGAAATGCAGTCATCGTAAGCAGGTTGCCCCTGCCTGGTGTACCATAATTCTGAGACTTTGCTTGCTCCATGGCTCGGCTCATCGGCCTGATCAAGCACATCTCCCCCCCCCCCCAATTTCCCAACATTATTGCAAGAGATGATCTGCATTGCCGAGACTGGGGTGACTCTTTACGAGTGAACTTCGTAGTTACAATGTTCAATCATCAATAACACACTGCCGTTTCAAAAACAATGATATTATGAATATAAGAAAGCAAACCGCGCCGGATTCTGGTACAGTACTCACAGCAGGCCTCGGCACGTGCACGTACACTACATGTACGTACCGTACCTCAGGAAAACAGAACCAGACTATTTATTTAAAAATCGAACACCATCCACCGAACCAACGGAACCCTACCTGAAATGCGTCTGGGAAACAGACCAATATAACTCGCACAGAATTTCATGCGCACAGTGAGCGTCAGCGATGTCAAATTGAGGTGAGTGAATGTTCACGATTACCATACCTTATTTCTACACAGTCGGGCTAAAGTATGTCAGTTTGGCATTTGCTAACGACGCAATCATTTCGAATAAGCCTCGGCCCTGGGGTTTTTCCAGATTTAGAGGGCACACAAAGTCGTTTTTCTTCAAGGGCAATGCCAGTAAAGGTCAATGGTAGTCGATCATGTCGATACGCTGCCGCTGTTTCTCGCTGGTAAACGGTACGTCCAGCGACTTTGCCTTTACGTTTCGGTTTCTTTGCAGGTTACCAATGAAAGACGGAAGTGGTTGCCCATGCAATATGCCATGTATGCTGCAGTGCAGGATTTTCTTTTGGAGCAAACAGTGAATGAAACAATCCGGGAAGAGTTCCATCTATGGACATCCCTATTTCTCCCCTAGTGGTCAATGGGGATATCTCAATCATCAGAAATGATCATTTGTCCTAAAAGTAAAACGTCAAATTTAGCAGGGAAAAAGATAAGCTTAAGACTAAGAGTTCAAAAGGTTTACGGTCCAGACATGACAGAAGGACAATTTGATCGAAATTGAAACCAGTCACACGCATCACATTCATCTGCTCTTCCAATTGCTGCACTCACGAGCAAAATTGTGTATCGGAAGTTTACATTTTTTTCCTGTTAAATGCGTTTAAATATTTTTGGTATACACAGACAATATCACAGGAACTTAATGTAGCCCTACCATCACCATGACGACTGTCCTGAGTGAGCGCGCTCGGAGCAATCTTCTGGTGCACCGTGCATCCATCGCGCAGGACCTAACGGTGGATTATGTGCTGGACCTGTTGATTTCCGATCTCAGTATCAGTTTAGAGGAGTCTGAGTTGATTGGTGCCGAGGTATGAAGGCAAAGGGGGGGCTGTAATTTGGAACCAGTGTGGGGTAGTGGGGACATCCAAAATCCATTCACAAAATTGCAGGTAGCAACCACACCGTAGCGATGAAAACGGCAACAATGAGCATGCACGTACGTACTGATCAAAGAAAAGATTGGGTACGTCACTATAGTCACTGTTTTCACCGGAACGGTACCTGCCATTTGAGAGAATCACGGATGTCCGCGCTGCCCCTTAGTGATTTTGTGTACATGTACACAGGACGCAAGACAACCTCGTTTGTTTGGTTCCCAGATGTCAATGTATAATACAGAAATGACGTCATCTGAAAAAGAGTGCCTGATTACCGGTACATGTGTGGGGAATTAGAGCCTTTAAGGGACTCCTTTACTGTACATATTGCTGTACTTGACCGTATCATATCAAAAACACGTAAAAATTACGCAGTAGCAGTATTTCGCTTCATTTAGCAATTTTGGCAGCTTTTGGACATATACCAAATGAAAAATTTTTTTGTAGATCTACAGTGAAATGCACGCTGACCAGAAACTAGAGACTTTTTTTTCAGACAGTTTTTGATTTCTGGATGCATCATTTTCCAAAGGTTACGAGGCGGCGCAAAGCAACCAAACTCCTGGACATCATCGCAACCAAGGGCCAACAGGCCTACAATAACCTGCACAAGGCCCTGAGGGAAAGACACAAACACCTGGCTATCCTTCTGGAAGATGGCGTGACCGTGGACGGCGTTCCCCTCACTCCGGGGATGTCGCCGGATATTTTATCTGAGGAGGAAGGTACATTACGTTGGCACGACTCTACATCTTCTAAAATCAAAATGTACTGATTGAAATTTTGAAACCAAAATTTGCTTACCAAAAACATTGTTAGAAAAGCTGTCTCCTTACTTGATCAATGTGCACTTATCAGTCACAAAGGAAAAGGAAACTCAGTCTGGCCAAATATGAAAGATTCCAGCTTTTTTCATGCACAAATCAGTGTAACATTAAGCGTTTTGTCCATGGATGACATCACAGTTTTCCCCATGAATGTGAATATCTCATCTACATAAAAGAGGCACCAAAGTAATCTTGAAAACAAGAGATCAAAATTTGAAGGATTGACAAAAATTATTTCATTGACCTTTTAAGTTTTATGAGTAATGCATTTTTCATGTCATGTTTTTAATTGTTTTGTCATGCATTCTGTTTTCTTTTTAACCTTTGTAAGCACTTTGATAACTTGGCTTTTAAGGCTAAAATGCAATATTTACATGTACATAAACAAGAACATTGATAATGTCAAGTATAAACAGGAAAGATTTTATGAAAGACATCACTGGTTTGCATTTTGTTCATTTTGCTTCAGTTCAAATTGTCATGACGCGCGGCGGAGTCCCACCCCGGCCGGCTGTCTTCATGTCCCGCATGGACAAAGTGCGGGAAATCCGTGAGGCACTCTTCCAGCTGCAAGACAAGATTGGCTGGGTGCTAGTACACGGCATGGGGGGCATTGGCAAGTCTGTGCTGGCCGCCGAAGCTGTCCGCAACTCCAAGATCCTCACAAGTGAGCTCTTGTCATTTTAATCATTTACTAAAGGCCGTTTTGTACTTCATGTGAATGCGAAGGTGCAGCAAAGTTTGACGTCACAAAAAATTTGCCGCTGAAAGAATCTTTGCAGTGTTTAAGCAATAGGAATCCTCAACATTTTAAAAGCGTCCATTTTCGTCATACCAAACCGAGTGACACATCAAAACAAAGAGCTTTAATTCCTCAATCTAATACAAACTCAAACTCAAATGTGGTTCTGGCGAAATGCGACTAATTTTTGCAGAGCTGGTCACAAATTTATCCAGGGGAAAACCCAAAGATGGAAATCAAACCCAATCCAAATGCTAACCTCGGCAATAGACCCAAACAATCCTGTCCCTTGTTCAGTAACCAGAGTTCCTGGTCGATTGCAGAGGTCTTTCCCGGAGGTGTGTTTTGGGTGGCCATCAGCAACATCGACAAATCCAAGCTGCTGACCAAGCTTCAGAACCTCTGTGCCCGACTGGACCAGGAGTCCCGCCCACCCCCACTCAACTTGGAGGAGGCCAAGGACAGGCTGCGATTGGTGCTCGTGGAGCAACACCCAAGGTAGGTTTTTTCAGGGGTCTTAAACCCAATCCTGTTTAGCTCTTTCTTGGTAGTTCAACAATATTAGACACACCTGAAAGTAGAACCTTGCTAAATGCAAAGTAGAACCCTGCTAAATACAAAGTAGAACCCTGCTAAATGCAAAGTAGAACCCTGCTAAATGCAACAACATCAGACACGCTGAAAGTAGAACCCTGCTAAATGCAACAAAATTAGACACACCTGAAAGTAGAACCCTGCTAAATGCAAAGTAGAACCCTGCTAAATGCAACAACATCAGACACGCTGAAAGTAGAACGCTGCTAAATGCAGCAACATCAGACACGCTGAAAGTAGAACCCTGCTAAATGCAACAACATCAGACACTTGAAAACAGGACCCTGTTAAAATGGAAAATAAATTCATGCTGAATGCAACACAGCTGAAACAAGAACCCTTGAAAATGCAACCAGATACTACACAGACAAAACAAGAGTTCTGCTGAGTGAAGCAAAAAAGCAACAAATTTCACTTGTGGATTCTTTAGCCCGTGCAGTGTGATGAATAAACACCAGGCAAGGGGACTATTAACAGGACCCATCGTGTGTCCACTACTTAATGCAAAAATATGAGAAATAAATGTTAAATGTTGTACAGGTACATGTGGGTGTAATATCCTATAAAACCTGTGGATATTTTCTCTCGGGAGTTTAGGTAAACTTCACATAGGCATGTGGAGATGATACTAAAAACTGGAATTGAACAAGTTCTGTGCAAAATTCCATTCGAGCTGGTGGTCTTCTTAATTGAAATTCTCAACTGAAATGGTGAATTTTGTCAATGTCATTTCTTTTTTCCTGTCTTCATATTGCATGAACCACATGATGGCACGATTAAAGTGCTTTTTGATGTTCCGTGTTGTTCCTGTCGTTGAAATGGGGTTAAAGGATTTCCTGATAAAGGAAATCATTGATCCTTTTAAGTAACTGAAACCCCTGCAAGGTTTGCAGCATTGATAATGTTACCAGCATCCTGATTTTTTTGGTACAAAGATCCCTGGATCTACATGTACATATCTATGACACATTCATGTATTTAGCCGCTTCTCACCTTTATCCTTGAACATGTTGAAGAAAGAAGTTGCAACACTGCCAAAACGGGCATCAGAAGGTTGAACAGATGTACACAGACTTGTACGGTCAAACCTTGCCAACCCACCAAGCCCCCCCCCCCAGGTGTACTGATATGTAAAATCATATTGGAATTGCAGGATTGACTGTCAGTGTACATGTATATCAGGCATGCAACTTTCCTTGGATCGGCTGATTTCCTCAAAAAAATGCACGTCTGGTAAAGATTGGAATTACGTCGTATTTTGTTAAAGTCCAAGTTGCATCCCTGGTTTTAATAGAGGTGCCTTTGCAAATAAGGTTGCCATGGTTTGGCAAATGTGGCCACTGTGGGTTGCCTGTGTTGCAAAAGACCATCCCAAACGTGGTTTCACTGCACTGAAATAGCGAGGACATTGATCATGTAAATAAGTCCCACTCATATGTCTTCATTGATTTCATTCCTAATAATACAAGGTTCCTGTATATAACAAGGTTACCTGCCACATCCGCATGACCTCTTATTCACAAGGTTGAGCTGCACATGTACATGTTGGGCTCTGCAGTACTGGCATTGTAAAGCTCCGTGGCCAAAACATTTTAGTGGCAACCTAATCATGCAAGATGCATGTTAAAACCACAAACAGTATCTGCCTGGATTTCATTAAATGCCCTAAGCTGCAATCCCTTAGGGTCTTTTTATTTTGCAAAGCAGGCCTTGTTAGCAAAAAGCAGGAGTTCAAGCACTCAACACTCGTAAAAGAAACCTTTTTTTAGATATGGCAGTTTTAATCAATAACTTCTCATAGGCTGGCAGCCTGTAAAACTTCTGCGATTTATGGCCATTTCTAGTATACTCCGATTCACTGGTATCAACTTCAAGTAAGTGAAAGCTTTTGGACTTGAGGCAGACTCCAGTCATGAAAGTGTTGAAATATAAAAAGCAAATTCTTTCCCAGTTAATCAAATTGCACCAAATCAAACTAATGACCTCGGGCAAATTATTTTAAAATTGATAAAAATGCTCTATTTTCCTTTGAATTTTGTTTTGTTTTGTTTTGTTTTGTTTTAGGTCTCTGCTCATTTTGGATGACATTTGGTCAACCAAGGTTGCTCGGATATTTGACGTTCAGTGTAGAGTTCTAGTAACTACCAGGGACAAAAGCGTTGTAGATACCATTTCAAGTAAGAAGTCTGAAAATATAGAAACAATTCATGATGAGACAATATAAAAAATGAGTGGTCTCACATTGTGGTTGCTTTCCCCTTGTTCTGAATCGTCACAGTCGGGCATTCATTTATACATGTATGCGGCACAGGCTCTTGACCATGTTGACTGCACTCCTTCCACAAGTCTGTGCTGGAATCTGTTCCTTTAATTGACTGCCTGTTTGCATTCAAGTCACAAATCAATTTGGTTTTTTTTCCATTCAAGCTTGATCCCCAGATTTTCTGTAAAAGGTATTTAGAAGCTTTGGGGGGAAAAAGATGGCCCATCTTCCTTGAATAAATTCTTTCCCTGGATACGAATTGCAACTGTCGCAGCAACAACAATCAAGCTGAAACATCCCAACATGATTTCATTTCATCAGGTCCAGTCACCACGATCAGTTTGGAGCATGGATTCTCTGAATCCCAAGCCTTGGAGACCTTGGCGCTGTGGACCGAAAAACCCAGGAAAGAGCTTCCTCCCGAAGCACATCAGATCTATGAAGCATCAAAAGGTAACACAGATTATCTTCTTAGAATCTTTGCCGCGGAGTGATTACATTATCAAGGTCAGAGGTCTGCATTGGCACGGTAACCAGATCTCGACTAGTATAGTTAACATGGCGGCTTCTAGCTATGACATAACCTCCACGAATGTCCTAATACTTTCGAAGCTGTTTTGTTCCCCCCCTCATTTTGAAACCTAAAGAAATGACGCATGTGAAGTTTAACAGTGTTGGTGATCATCATCAACATAATTAACCAATGCCGGGAAAAACAAATGGAAATATTTGGAAGACTAAATCATCAACTCTGAGCACTCGTTCACTACGGATGGCCGATCCAGTTGTTATGCTCATTACTTGATCCGTCTCTAGGAAATCTCAATGCAAGTTTGTGCCACGTTTGCCTCAGTGTATAGCACTTGCACTGACTTGCAAGCATCTCTTTTGGAATCAATCTGTAAAGGAGGAATGGGTATTTTACATCTCAGTTAGGTCTGGTGATCAGACTAGAATGTTGTAACACCACTGTCATTGCCTGTGTTGACTGGGGCAAAGCAAAGCTCAGCCACCAGCTTCCTTTTTAAAAGCATTTGAAAGTTATACAATGTAAATACTGTTCGTTGACTTTTTTCTGTATAGTACCAAAGAGGCTACGTCATGCCCATAATTATGTATTTAAAAGGCATAAGCGCGGGAACCAGTGCTTGAACCAACATGCATTTGCATACTCTATTTGCTTGCACTACACTTCCTGGTTCTAAATGATGTCACACCTTTAGTACTAAAGTGGACAGCTTACACCATGCTTGGGTCATTCCATGAAGTTGGGGCACAATTTGTGACTGTGTCCATTGTTATGTGGGTTCCATGAAAATGAGCAGCTATTTCCCTGCAGGTGGATTCCAAATTGACATTGTTATACGTCTTGCAAGGCTGAATACAGAGGTGTGTAATTTTTACAGAGTAATGACTGTACAGGTCATTACAGGTGGTAAAAGTTACCCATGTAACAAGGACACCGTCTCAAAATTGTGCCCCAACCTCATGGAATGACCCATACCTACATGTAAAATGCATACGATGATCCCCTGGCTTTACATGTAGTTAATCCTCTGGTCATCTCCTTGATTGGTGGACCTCTCCGAGACCTAAAATGCATACGATGATCCCCTGGCTTTACATGTAGGTAATCCTCTGGTCATCTTCTTGATTGGTGGACCTCTCCGAGACCTAAAATGCATACGATGGTCCCCTGGCTTTACATGTAGGTAATCCTCTGGTCATCTCCTTGATTGGCGGACTTCTCCGAGACCACCCCCACCGCTGGGAGTACTACCTCAAGAAGCTGAAAGAGAAGAAGTACAGTCGGCTGCGCAAGGCCTCATCCTACGAGTACGAGAGCGTGGACGAGGCCATGGGAGTCAGTGTGGACCAACTGCCGGATGAGTCCCGAGAGCTCTACTTTGACTTTGTCATTTTTGATGGAGGAGTCAAGATCTCTGCAAAGGTAAGGTGATTGGCTAAGATGGAACGGAAACGTTTCACACCGTTCACACATGATCACACTTTTGAGGCAAGGTACTCATTTCTTTGTATCAAGTTGGTGTCTTTTGGTCAGTGGTTCAAAGGCTTGAATAAAAACAAAGTGCCACAGTTAAACTTTTTGACAGTAATTTATCCAAAAATTCTGGAAAACTGTAATGCAATAGTAGTTATAGACTGAAGATTTTGCCTTGAGTGACGTCATACTACTGCTCATCATGCAAAGTTTTATTATTTTTATTATTCAAACAAGATTCTAAAGGCCTTAACAGTGGCAGAACGAAGATTGTAAATCAGGTTAACAGGTTACACAAGTGGATAAATTTACAGGAACTGCACGACAAAGTTGCAACTCAGAGCACCCTGGAAAAGTACATTTCATAATGAAACTGTAAATCTTTGATGCCCTTAGGTTCTCAGCATCTTGTGGGACATAGAGATGGAATCCGTGGAGGACGAGATGCTTCAACTGGCCAACAAGTCCCTTGTTCGTCAGGAATGGGACGACAAGTTGCGCTGCATGATCTACACCGTGCATGACTTACAGCTAGACTTCATCAAACAGAACAGCGAAAACCAGAAAGTAAGCTGATACAAACTGATACTTACTTAGGTGGTACAAATGAATACCCATCTTTAACTCAGTTGGATATTGCAAATGTATACTAACTGAGGTGGTACAAAGGGATGTTCACATATAGGTGGCACTAAATGTATACTCTTTTAGGTAGTACCTATGGATACTCACTTAGGTGGTACAAATGGATACTCACTTAGGTGATACACATGGATACTCACCTAGGTGATATAAATGGATACTCACTTAGGTGATTCACATGGATACTCACCTAGGTGATACAAATGGATACTCACTTAGGTGATACACATGGATACTCACCTAGGTGATATAAATGGATACTCACTTGGGTGATACACATGGATACTCACTTAGGTGGTACAAATGAATACTCACTTGGGTGGTATAGAAAGATAGTCATTTGGGTGGTACAAATGGATACTCACTTGGGGGTACAAATAGATACTCACTGAGTTGGTATAAATGGATACTCACTTAGGTGATACATATGGATACTCACTTGGGTAGTACAAATGGATACTCACTTGGGTGATACACATGGATACTCACTTAGGTGATACAAATGAATACTCATTTAAGTGGTATAAATGGATACTCACTTGGGGATATAAATGGATACTCACTTGGGTGGTATAGAAAGATAGTCATTTAGGTGGTACAAATGGATACTCACTTGGGGGTACAAATAGATACTCACTTAGGTGGTATAAATGGATACTCACTTAGGTGGTACATATGGATACTCACTTAGGTGGTATAAAAGGATAGTCATTTGGGTGGTACAAATGGATACTCACTTGGAGGGACAAATGGATACTCACTTAGGTGGTATAAATGGGTACTCGCTTGGTTGGTATAAATGGATACTCACTTGGGTGGTATAAAAGGATAGTCATTTGGGTGGTACAAATGGATACTCACTTAGGTGGTACAAATGAATACTCATTTGGGTGGTACAAATGGATACTCACTTCGATGGTACAAATTGATTCTCACTGGGGTGGTTCTTATGGATTGTCCCTTGGGTAGTTCAGATGGATACTCACTTGGGTGGAACAAGTTGACACAATGGATGGTACAAATGGATAGTACAAAAAGACACGTGACTGGTACAAGTAGATACTTATGTGGGTAGTACAAATGAATTCTTGGATGTTAATTCTAATTTTCTTTCTCATTTTCATTAGGATGTGCACAAAAAACTGGTCTGCAGTTACAAGAAGCTTTGTCAAGGCAAGTATCACACCTTAGAGGACGACGCCTACATCCACGAGTACCTCCCCATGCACATGGCCAAGGCTCACCTCTTCTCAGAGCTGCGCGGCCTCCTGCTCAACCTGGACTGGATCGTGGCCAAGCTGGGTGTGATGGGGTTGGCAGCGCCGGCCTATGTGCTCAGCGATTACGTCAAATACAGCCACTACCTCATGACGAGAGAGGTGAGGAAGGAAAGCCTAAACTAGATGTGTGGCAGTGCCACGTTATAAACAAGGATGCTTTGAGCCAGTGGGCTTCCTTCTGTTTGCCTTATGTCGATTCGCATGAAGCACATTGCATGCTGCCCCGGTAATATGATAAAAGACCAGCGTGAATGACGGCGCCAATTGTCTTTTCTTGTAGGGCTTGGCAATATTTTTTTATTCACGTTACAAGCACTATAGCATGTGGCGTGGATACAAAAATTGAAATGCGTCTACTTTGCAGGCTTTATTCAGCATGTACATGTACGTTACAACCCAGTCTTGTCCCAAGTTGAATCCTGACACTATTATTTGTCACTCAGTGATAAATTTAGATTTTTCGGATGCCTGATAAGATTTTTTTCCTACGATTTGACAGGAAATGGATCTTGCCAAGGAATTCCAGCTCTTTGTTAGCGTCAATTCCCACCTCCTTGTCCAGTCGCCCAAGCCCGACGTGACGCAGCTCGCCCTCAGCCAACCACCCAACTCCTTGGTCTACAAGCAAGCCCACCAGAGGGCGCTACAGAGTAAAACAGGTTTCTTTGTCAATTGGCGGTAAGTTATTTTTGCCGATCTCATCTGTAAGTCTTTATCCACCTTTTCAGTGTGGATTTTTCCTGTACTTTCCACATTTCTCATTTTTTTGGTTGGCATTTTTCTCATCAGGGAGGTCAGATCATCATTATGGGATTGATGTTGATTTTAATCATTAGGTGTTTTTTGTTCCCTGTACCAAGTTGTCTGAAACTTTTATTTCAAAAAGGGGAGATTTTTAAAGTTATAGAATAGTGTGAAAATTGTGGTTCCTGGCCAACTTCAGATGTCGCCCAGTCACTTGCTCCTACTACCCTGATTTTAGCTACTTTTTTGTGCTCTGCTCATATTTTCACAGCAATAGACCGTCTAAAATGGACTCCATACTCATGAGAAGCAAGGTTCATGAGGGAACAGTGTCCTGTGCAAACTTCTCACCGGAAGCGGATTTGGTCGTGTCTTGCGGAGAAGATGAGAACATCAAGGTATTCTACGCAAAACAGATCTCTGTGTTGTGCGCCCAAATGTATTTCCCCCTAAAAGGCTTTTTTCTGGCTTATGGTCAACATTGGTTGCTGGGTGAAACTTCAAAATTGCCAGCACTTTAATGATGGCAAGCATCCAACAAATACTGCTACAAGCTAAAGAGAAAAAGCTTGTGGAATGATTGCAGTATCACTCATGTTTAGAAACAGGAACAAAAGTTACTAGATTCGGTTGTAAAAGTGTGGTCTATGCGTGGTGGCTTAGAGCCTTGAAAGATTGCTGCGGCACAAAGTCAATCTTTTCTCACATGAAAGCAAATATCTGTTTCTGTGAGCTCTCATATGAGACATGACAGCAAGTCATTTTCTAAAAGTCACGGAAATAGAAACACAAGTCAACTCGAGTCCAAGCCACATGATTCGTCGACAGCTCTGCCTGCACCAATGGCCTCACAGTGTCACAAAGTGTATTGTCTTTATCAGAGACAATTATCAGCAGAAATGAAATCCACAACTTTTCCTGTGTGACAGCACAGGCGTTTCAATGACCTTTTGTCTCAAAATCTTGATTTCGTTCTCGCAGATATGGGAGAGCATGTCAGGGCGAGTTAGCCTCA
The DNA here is from genome assembly GCF_054643075.1 of Acanthaster planci. Taxonomy (NCBI): domain Eukaryota; kingdom Metazoa; phylum Echinodermata; class Asteroidea; order Valvatida; family Acanthasteridae; genus Acanthaster; species Acanthaster planci. Next base: position 1,245,738 of record NC_141796.1, read on the forward strand.
TGTTCAACACTCACGAGGAGCACGTCAACTATTGTGAGTTTTCACCCGACGGCAGCAAGTTACTCAGCTGTTCAAATGACAAAACTCTGAAGGTACTGACAACTATTTCATTCCTGTTTAAGCGCCAAGTTTACTGCCAAATTTGAGATTTTGTTTTTACTCTGGACACTGTTCAGAATTCAAAGACTTCAGATGGTCAGAATCTTGGGCAAACTATAGCTTTCAAGAAAAGGTCTTCCGAAAACACTCACTTATGTATACTAAGGCGTATAGTGGCCTTGTTGTGTTTAGCTTTATTTTGAAGTTGTCTTGTGTACATGTGACTGCATTGCAGCAAATGTTAAGTGTTAGGGCTTGGGAATATTGCCGAAAAGAAGTCAAAACGATCTTGTGAAAATGACTGTAAAAGGTCAGCAATGTTCATGAAGAGCGTGCTTGATTACACCCCTCGAGCCACTACCCATGGTGCCATCATGGGTTTGGAGGGTGTGCTCACTCTGTGGTAATAACTGAACGATCTTGGGTTACTTGAGACTGGGTCAAGAGGTTGTGCTGATGTGAAATTTGCCACACAAATTCAAGATTGTTCACAGCATTGGACAATCACATGCATTGTTGTATTTGAGTCCATCACAAGTCCAGTCACAAGTCCCTTTACAAGGCCAATCCTAATTACCAGGGTGACCAATGACAGAAGAATGCTTTTGTCACAGCTCATTTGAATAGCTTCTGAATTGGCTTAAGACTGAATGACTTGTGATGGACTTACAGGGACTTGTGATGGACTTACAGGGACTAGCAGGGACTTGTGATGGACTTACAGGGACTAGCAGGACTTGTGATGGACTGACAGGGACTAGCAGGGACTTGTGATGGACTTACAGGGACTAGCAGGGACTTGTGATGGACTTACAGGGACGTGTGATGCACTTACAGGGACTAGCAGGGACTTGTGATGGACTTACAGGGACTAGCAGGGACTTGTGGTGGACTTACAGGGACTAACAGGGACGTGTGATGGACTTACAGGGACTAGCATGGACGTGTGATGGACTTACAGGGACTAGCAGGGACATGTGATGGACTTGCAGGGATGTGTGATGGACTTACAGAGACTAACAGGGACGTGTGATGGACTTACAGGGAGTAGCAGGGACTTGTGATGGACTTACAGGGACTTGTGATGGACTTACAGGGACTAACAGGGACTTGTGATGGACTTACAGGGACTAACAGGGTCTTGTGATGGACTTACAGGGAGTAGCAGGGACTTGTGATGGACTTACAGGGACTAGTGATGGACTTACAGGGACTAGTGATGGACTTACAGGGACTAAAATACAGTACTTTCCACACACACTCATGGTCTGGTGCCCTCATTTCAGTGGACAGCATGTACGGTACATGTAGCAATATTTTTAAACTGTCGGTTAAACTTTCCTTCATATTTGATTTTTGAACCGCCACATTTCTGCATTGATAACTGGGATACCACCCCAAGTACACGGCTGGGTGGGTTGATTACTTAAATTTGGCCAGGCCTGAATATTAGCGGGACAAGTCACATGAGTGTCAAAGCAAATGTAGTCGCTCTTGTATGAGTAAGCCTAAGTAGTCCAACACGTCACTGATGTCATTGTCTCTTTTTTAAATTGCCAAAATTTTCGGCCACACCTAGGTTATTGAGAAAGAAATGCCTTCCACAGGTGGTTAAATGCTCTGCTGTGGTCTTGGTCAGGTCACAGACTACAAATAGCTTTCTGTTCATTTCACTCTTCCTTCTGTAGCTATTTAATATTCATGAAGAGAAGCTGATCGCGACGTTTTACGGTCACACGGCTGAAGTGTACATGTGCGTGTTCTCCCACGACGGGCAGAAAGCGGCGTCCTGCTCGGAGGATATGACGGTCAAGGTAGGCAATGGAGCAAGAGTTGGAGCGCTTGGCCATTTTCCAATCCTCGGATACTAGTGGCTGTGTCTCTTCTGAATCCTGCCAGAAGCATGAAGATGTTCCAGACTTTTGAGCAGATACGGGATTTGCAGAAAGCCCAAGGGTATTTTATACTGGGGAACTTGGGAACAAACCATGTGCTCAAGTCCTCGTAGGCGGCGTTGATATTACGGACCTCGCAAGCATGTGTGAATGACCTCTTACACAATTTATTGGGGGCATGCACAGTTGGAACACTAAACCACTCGTTTTCACAAAAGATACGTTATACCCTGTGCTGATAAAGCCTTTGTTATTACTTTTTGTCTGAGGAATAGCTTGTGTCTGAAATTAAAACCGGTGCCTTTGATTGTGAAAAAGGGGGTATTTTGTGAAGTGTTTTTGAAATCCCTGACTCTAGTACATACACAAGCCTGTCCAACATTTTAATCTCTGAATGTGACAATCTGTTTTGATTTTGACCCCTGTCAGGTGTGGGATTTGGTCAACCTGAGACTCCTTCGCACACTGACCGGTCACTCCGAGGCGGTCAAGGGCTGCCAGTGGTCAGGCGACGACAAGAGCATCGTCAGCTGTTCACATGATTCATCAGTGAAGGTGAACGTTTCGTTGATAATGAGCCTTTTGCAAGTTGAATTGGAATAAAATCTGGAACATTGAGTTCTCTGTTTGCACATAAACATAACGATTTGACATATAAGACTTAAAGGTTTTCATGGTGAAAGAAACTAGATTTATAGTAAAGATTGCGGTAACACCATGTATTTATCTCTTCTTTGAGTATGTGTGGTTCTGAGAAGAACCGGGGAATAACTCGACGTTTCGAACAGTGTGCTCTGTCCGTCTTCAGGAGAAGAAGATTTGAATTCCCCAGACTAACAATGCTCTTGCTATACCTGGGGATTCGGGGCAAGCCTTTGCATAGCGACCACCATCTCTGGAATGGACTGGTTCCTTTGTGCCCTTCTTATCCATTGAGAACAGTGTATTGGTGCAAGGCATCTCTTATGTAACTAAGCAAAAGCTTGCCCTGAATCACAAGGTGTAGCAACAGCGTCTGTAGTGTGGAGAATTCAACTGTTATGTTCATGTGAATGTAGAGAACACAGAGTACTAGATTTTATTGAAATTTAACTCACAAAAGACTTACTAACCATTGCATATAATAGAAAATATAGATTGAAAAACTGCAATATGGCCGCTCTCCACTCATGCTTGACACACCTGCAGCCAGTTTGCATGTGCACCAGCGCCAGTGCAAATGTGCAGTATAGATCTGCTTCAACAATCCTAGTCAACTTACTGTTGATGAATTCCTGTCAATTCTCCCGTCTCATTTTTGCCAGTTGTAAACGTTGCCTCCTTTAATCACCCATTTCTTTCTAAGATGTCAATAAGATCACCCATTAATAGTAAATTGCCTTTTATTATAAAAAGAAGCTCTCTGATTTTTGGTAGGTTTTTGATGCAGAAAGCGGTGGTATTCTGACCAGCTACGATGAACATGATAGCTTTGTTACATGCTGCTGTGTTTCTCCCAAAGACAAGAGAGTCGCCTCTGCATCGTCCTACCTGTTGCATGTGAGTGTGTAGTCTAGGGCTTTTCAACACAAGACTCCCAGCTTCTGCAAAAGCCCCCATATTGGTTTTCCCTTTACCTATGTATTTCTTGTCTCTGTTAATCTATAATTATTTCCAGATTTATGTATATGTACTGTTATTGTTTACTTTTCCTGATCTTCATCAATAAGGAAATAAATGTCATATATAAATTGATCTGAAATTGAGTCTGATTGGTTTCCCAGATTACATCGTTTTAACCTGTGAAGTAGAAAAATAGCATTCGGAAATGGTCTCTGAGAAAAAAGGATGCTCGAGATATTACGTTGTGCCGATCTGCCTCGTTCAACAGGTTTGGGACATGTCGACAGCCGAGCAGCTAGGAGTGTGCGTCTGCCGAACCCAGGCTATCCTGTGTTGTGCCTTCTCACCCAACGGGAGCATCGTCGCGACGGGATGCTCCGACTTCTCAATCTGGGTGAGATTCATACTCGCACCAGTCAAATGAGATCTCAAAGTATTTGGCGGCAACATGATGTGTACGGCCAAGCACAGACAATATTCCCCTGCCTCTGGTCATTATTGTTATATGATGAAATACACCAAAAGGTTTGAATATTCATAAGTGCGGTAATTAGGTAAGAAGCTCTTAAAGTAATCTTGTTTTTTGATAATCTGTCAGCAGTCAGAATACTCGATAAAACACAAAAAGAGGGTTTAGTTTGTCAAATTTTAATATTGGTATTTTCATTATTGTGCCAACAGCTGTGGGATATAACATCGTTCAAGTCTCTCGCTGTCTATCGAGGCCACAGCAGTTGGGTATTGTCAGTAGCCTTTGATTCCAGCGGCGAGCAGCTTGTGTCGGCCTCGGATGACGAAACGGTCATGGTACGCTTTGGCCTCGGGCAACATTTTTGTGTGTGGTTTTGGTCAGTTTCGAGGTTCTGTGACTTTCGCATGAGAAATTTTTTAATTCCCAAGAGGTCGGTTTGGATAAAGTTAGAAATTGGCGCATTGTCAGCATTCTCTCTGAAACCAAACAAGGATGCAGAATTGTCTCTGTTATTTTATTCAACTTTAAAACTACAAATTTTCAAGTCGGAAGTGATTTGTATTGCCATCATTTAAACAGATTTAGAAAATCTTGATAATATAAATTTAATACCAGACTTTGAAGTCATTCCCACTTACTGGCAAAATGTAATCGTGGCATTATGTTACAATATTTGAATTGTCTCTGCTGTTATTTGATTCTGCAAAGCAAGATGAGCCATTCCGTCGTCTCTTCTGTAGATATGGAAAGTTGACAGCCTCTTTGACGACAACAACGTGGTGCTGAAGAGGGACTTTGAGGCACGGTTCAGCAGTGATGACGTGACCATTGTGACCTCCGATGTTAGCAACGCCTGTCTGGTAAGTAGGTTTTCATCGGTCAGTGGGTTTGATTACTTGCATGCCAAGCAACACGCACTCTCCCGGACAACTGTTAAAACATTGCAGTATAACGAACACGAAGGGGTCCATGTTACAGCGGTCATTCGGTAAAGCGAATTTAACTGCCAAACATTTCGTTTCCATGTTGAATAACGCCCTCTCTTGTCTGACTGAAGTGCACCCTCTTGTGAAACTATGATTCACTGTTTTTGTGATGTTTTGCCGTTGCATTCACGTTTGAGGTTTCTAGAAATGTATCTGTTAATTATTTTTGTTTTTTATTAAATCTTGAGGTACAAAATTGATATTCAGTTTATCCTAAAAGTCGTGAAGCTACCGCTCAGGATCGATCTCTGATGCATGCTGTGGCGAATCTCGGTTGATTTGCAAAGTTTTTGGTAGGTTTTGTGCACAAAATATTGGGAGCCAAGGACGATGTTCAGTACAGCCGAATGTTCGGTTTAGCAATGGTCAGTATAGCGACGTTCCACTGTACCTGCTTGGTTGTGGCTACACCCACAGGCTTGCATATATTTTGATTGATATTCTGATATGAAGGTGATGTGAAAATTGTTCAACCTTTACAATGCATGTGCATAGTGTGAGTACCCAAGTGGTGTCAATGTCATTTCCCATGAGGAAGTGCTTTGACGTCAGAAAGTCGCAGTACTCAGTTGGTCAGAGAGTTCACTTTCATTTTGGCCCTTGCAATAGAAACCACCATCAATTCAGACTGCCGACTTAATTCGTGGAGATGATATAAAATTGCGCTCCTCTCCACTTTCTGCCTAGGTTATCGATGAGAACGGCCAGCGGACGCGCGTCGTCGCACAGAGTCCAGCTCGAGTCCGCACCGTGGCCATGTCCAGCGACGGCAAAGCAGCCTGCGGAAACATCGTAGGCGAGATATTTGTACGTATTCACTAAAAACAGCACGCAGTCTTAGTTTGATGGTATTCTGGCATATTGTAGCTTGTTAGTCTCTCGACCAGCCTGAATTTGAAATGTGGACTTTCTCTTTGTAGCTACTGAGTGTCGTCTTTGCCAAAGAGTTATGCGTACTTAGGGGACACACTAGTGCAATCAGACATTGTGTCTTCAACAAAGATGGGTCCATGTTAGCCTCAACTTCAGAGGATACTGATGTCAGGGTGAGTAGGGTAGTTTAGCTCATTTGACCCTTGATATGAGAAATTGTCATGAAATCATGTGCAAGGAAAGAAGTCATCCATAAAGGCCACACTCTTCAAAGTTTGAGAATAATAGATGTCTTTCAAGGAGCAAGTTCCTTTAGGATGAAAAAATATTGAAAATACGTGTACATTTTATTTTGAGTAAAGTGGGGTCAGGTGCTGCGTCCCACTGGGTTGGTTAAGGAGGTAGGGAAAGGTTTACAAAACCTGACTTATTTTGGGATGTGTTTTTAGTTGAGACCATCGCAAGACCAATCACAGGGCCAATCGCAAGACTAGTCACAAGACCAATCAAGAGGCCAGTCACCAGACCAGTCACCAGACCAATCACAAGGCCAGTCACAAGACCAGTCACCAAACCAGTCACAAGTCTGGTCACAAGACCAATCACAAAACCAGTCACAAGGCTGGTTATAAGGCCTGCCACCAAGCCAGTCACAAGACTGGTCACAAGGCCCATCACAAGTAACAGGATGAAAAATGACAAGGGAATAATTTTGTTCATTTGAATAGCTTGAGACTTGAATTCAGAACCCACAAGACCAACATCTCATGGGGGCCTTGTGATGGTCTTTAGAGGTCTTGACTACACTTTGTGCATTGGCACTGTGCACAGTCAATGTTAGAAATTTTTTTCTCAACATTTAGCAAGTTTGGGTAGCCGAAAAAACTCACACTTAACAATTTTTTACCATAGCTGTGGAATCTGAACAAGCCTGGTCAACATGTCGTTCTCAAAGGTCACAGGGACTCGGTCAATATGTGCAACTTTTTCAAGAAGGATACCAGGCTGTTGTCGTCTTCCCACGATGGTACTATGAAGGTAAGGTGGTGTGAAGGTTGAACTTTTCCTCTTTTATGAATGTGCATCAATCTAAAAAACAAGGTGGCAACACTTTTCATCTACAAAATGTCCATTTTCATGAAGATGCCTGTTTCTAGTTCAAGCTAAAGCAAAATTATTGGGGGGAAAAAAGCCAAAGGGTACATTTTGTGGGATCCGGTCATGAATGGCTTAAGTCAATAGGGTGCATGGTAGCCAGAGAGTTACTGACAATTACCCTAAAAAGGCCGAGTTGGGAGTTCACCCTCAAGACTTTCCTCCAGTTTCATCGGGATACATTTTTAAAAATTGGCCACAAAACTTCGATAAGTTTTTTGCAGATGATTATGGTTATTTTGACATCAATTTTACAAAACTTAAATATGGCATTCATTCTTGTCAAGTTTTTAATTTATGAACTGAAGTAGGCGGACATTTTCCACTGACTTTTCATAATTGAAGGTATGACCTCTGACCCTCAGATATGGGATGTCAAGTCTGGGGAGGTCATCAAGTCTATTGAGGCGCACGACAATTGGATCTTCTCCTCCGACGTCTCACCCGACGAGAAACTAGCAGTCTCGGTGTCGGTGGACAAAACAGCAAAGGTTAATCAAGAAAATAAACACTGTCAGGCCATTATTATTTTACATAGAACGTTCTGCCAAAAAATCTAGACTTTTAGACGACTTTGCACCGAAGGGCGTATTAACACTCTGGGATTTCCCAGGCCTTTAATGTGCATGTCGGCAAATTCTCCATGTATTGCCAGTAGGCGTCTGTACTCGGCCTCACGCTTGCGTGATTCCCATTGATTTTATACACACAGACTCAAACTACATGTAGTCTGTGGAGGTTGATGGAACCATATACAGAGTTGCGACATGATTGTCGCCATTGTTGGAAACCAAATGGCAGGTCTGTGTGCCTGTGCACACGGACAGTTGGTATCCAACAGCCACATGCTCTACTGTACACACAGTAAGCAGCCATTTTGTTTCCAAAATCTGACGCTGGAGCTACTCTCTCTATGTACATCTCTGGAGGTTGAGCATGAGCGCAGCCCTCAAGTGGTCTTGGGCCACGGTCAGACTGACCCTTGGCTGTCATTTGTCGACGTGTCCTTGCTGTTTAAATTCGCCGAGAATGTGTTGTAGAGCAATATTTGTTACAGTGCCCGTCCAGAGTTGAAATGTCCACCATGCTACAACATAGGGAATCCTTGTGTACCTGGATGTTGTTACGGTTAATGAAGGCCACTACGCCCCTTTTGGCCATCTCTCTTCAGGTGTGGGATATTGCCAGTGGTAATCTCATACACACGCTGAATGGACACGACGACATCATCAGAACCTGTTGCATCGCCCCAAACAGCCGTCTCCTGGCAACCGGGAACGACCAAGGAGTGATCAAGGTGAGATGCGGCCGTGTTGAGAACAGTAAAGCTTGACTCAAGCTGGAATCTGACCTTTGACCGCCAGGACCAAATTTCAGTGTACTACCAACTAAACTTTCTAGTCCCAAGTGCGGCATTCTTTTGAGAAGTTCTCTTTAATCCCTACTCCATCAAATGTTTTAAACATCACCAATGAATATTGGCGATGTTTAAAACATTTGATGGAGCCACACACCTCAGAAAGGCCATAAAGCCCTTTTTCACGTTTTTCGTTTTCAGTTCCTCGCTTGGTTCATGAATAAAGTTATCAAAATAACAAAGAGATCTTCATTATCTATAAAACCCCCAATGAGCTGTTTACCTCCACCCTACTCTTGAAACTTTAACTTTGAATCTGCCTATGATTGTGGGACACCGTTCTACAAAAGGAGAAAACTAGTTGTAGAGCTTGTAACCGTTACATGGATTGGTTTTGCTTCTTAGATTTGGGATTTGATCTCTGGCAAGGAAATTGCTACCTGTGCCGGTCATAATTCTTGGATCACGGACATCACATTCTCAAAGGATAGTCGGTACATTCTCTCTGTGGGGGATAATGTCAAGGTAAACTTGCAGTTACTTTTGTTTTGTGTTTGAGACAAGGATGGTGAGGTTCTGTTAAGAGTTTGACAATTCTAATAAGCAATTGATCAGTTGTTTGATTGATAATTTTCAGTTCTAAGTAATCAATTGTTCCATCAATCAGTCCATGACCTGTCAATTACAGTCATTCAGTTGATAATCATTGAATCTGTTGATGAAACGGCCAGTTTATTGGCCAGCTCATTGGTTTGTTGATTGGCTGATTGGCAGGTTGGTTAGCCGCTTGATTGATCAATCAGTCAAACAGTCAAACAAGGTCAAATTTATTTGTCAATAAATAAGAGGATCACCTGACCGTACACTGACCAATATCAAGCCCAACGTAGAGTAACAGTGGCTGGGCGCTCTACCTTCTTTAATCCTACAAAATCCTCCACTGTGTAGGATACCAATGGCATATTCTTTGTACTTCAAGATCCTCTAAAAACCACCTAGTGGATTTTAAAGGATGGGGTTCATTCTAAGAATTTACAGTACCTGTAGTTATCAGGATATCTTTTATACTTTGTGTCGGTAAACAGTGGTGGCATGTGGACGGCAGTTCCGTTCAGATCTTCCACATCCGAGGGAGTTTTGTCCGTCTTGTCCGAGCAGACGATGACTTCAAGCACTTCGTGACCATCGGCAACACCGGCATACTTTACATCCTGTCATTGATCAAGCAACCCCAGCAGCACGCTATGCACCTATAGCGGCGTCCAGCCTCAAAAACGCCGGTAAGATGCAGTCGCCTCTATCTCTACGCAGGGTTTGAATTTTACTTGAAAAGTCACAGAACTATCAAATAAATGGCTTGTAAAGTTAAATGGGCAGAAGCCACGGGCAAGTTCGATCAATGACCATAGTTGACCAGAGTTTGACTAACTCTGGTCAACTGCATGCTAGTCGATGATGGTTGGACTAGTCTAGTCAACTACATGCAACCAGCGTATCGAGGTTGGTCGCATTGTTGGTTGCCATAAATCATTTTTACTAGCACAGTGCAGAGAGGCACGGTTACCGGTACAAGACGAATGCTGGTAAATGACCATTTGCACTTTTATTTTTGCTATCTTGCCCTTCCTGCGGCAACCTCTTCTACCCTTCAACCTAACGACCTGACAACGGTTGACCAGATTCGTTTGCACTTCAACTTCATCGCACATGAGCTAGGCAAGTCACGAACCAACCACCAGTTAACTAGTGGGCATTGATCTAACTTGGCCCACATTGCAAGATTTTAATTTAAGCACCAACTGCATGTGTGTAGTTGCCAGTCTCTCCTCTTCAATAGCATAGGACGAATTGAAAGTCTGGTATCCGACAAAATGAGACGCAGAGAGCATCGCCGATCAATCCCCGACAACATAGAGTGATATGAAAACACCTTTTAGTTTGGCTCAGACAAATATTGGTGCAGAGTCGGGAAAGTTGTATCAGATTCAGCTTTGCCGACTGTCTGCGTTGAGTCGCCAGAGTAGGTCTATACCAACACGTCGCTGGCATGACGGGCGCATGACGATGTTTCTCTCGCTTAGTACCACTCATTTTGTCCAATTTTTCCTCATTACTAAAACACATGTAGACCCAGTCGTCAACAAAATAGCTGACTATAAGCAAAATACACCAAATTGGAATAGCAATTTGGCTTCAAGGAGCAATATTACCACCTAAAACAAAATGTATTTTATTTCAAAATTTTCTGAGTTTCAGACGCCATTTTTTAAATTTTCTTTTGTGAAATGAGATCACAAAACATCTCTTCCACGACTGTCTGTGTTTTCATATCTTGCGTGCAATTGGCGTTCATTACGACCATGGAAACCAGACAGGACGAACAAATAACACCAACAAGGGACATGGTCCAGTTGTCGGGTTTAAAATTTGAACCCCATTATGGGACACCAGGTTGCACTCCACAGCTTTAATGTTGGCTGCTTCCAGGATAAGAGTGTTTTAGAGCACTAGCTGTCGTGATATTATTTTACCAAAGACTTGATGTACATTTAAACTGCTTTTCTTCAGAAGTAGGCTTTGTAGCCTAAACACAGACAAGCCAGTCTGTAAATGTAATCCTACTTAAAATGAGCCACAGGTCGCCAAAGCCACTTCTGACCTAGCCATGCCCTATTCATCATCATTCTGTGCAATTTGCTCTCAATCCAAAGGATGTTACAAAAATCTTGCTGAAAGTAAATCAACAGGAACATTTTTCTACTCTACCATGTTCCGTTTCCTCAGGATGTCAAACTGAGACCTCAGTTTTCTCATTCCAGTGCTTATTGAATTGGCCCCAAGACTCATTTTGTGGGATTCACATTGGGCTCATCTCAGACAGAATAAGCAACCGCTTCGTACTTAACACTGCTTTAGATTGCTTCCCAAGCTATCAGATGCCGATGAATAGTTGCAGGGGTGTGTGGCTTACATCTGTATCATGTGAGATGCCCACACACAATGGCGCCCTCGCTGGTGAAAAAGAGAGAAGCGAGGCTGACAAGTAGGTTTTTGTACTTGTATTGTTCATGATCTGTGCCATATATAATACATGTGATTGGAGAGGTGCATACCTTTGCAGTTACATCACCCATCTACCGGCAAGTGTAGTGTGGACATTCCTTTGTTGGAGGGGGGAAGCTTGCGTGGACCTGGCTTAGTCCACACAATCCAAAGTCCATGGGCCTATTATTAGGTCAATACAAGTACAAAAAGCCACTTGTCAGCCTCGCCTCTCTCTTTTATTAGGCTCTCATGTCCTCAGAGAGACAGCAAAGTTGGCATGCATACACAGTGCAATGGCCCTGTGGGCCATTGTTTCTACAAACAGGCCATCTTGAGGTTTTGAATCTAGAGGTGCAACATGGGGATTTTGTCGGAAACGATCTTAATTTTTGTTGTATCCACGGAATAATCCTCCAAAGGATGGTGCTGTACCGTTTCTAACAACTTTGTGCTTTTCAATTTCATTATAAAAACAAAATTGCCAAGGCATTCCTCCAGGGATGAGGGTTAACTCGCCCTCTTGGATCTACGACCAGCCTTCTCTGTTTCACCAGCAGATCTATCACCCTGAGCCGTTATCGGCGGCCGAAAGGCTTAAAACTAGAGTCAGTATTTCTCTGCTTCAAGATTATGGATGTTTGGCATTGCCCTGTATTGCGCACTGCCACCAAATCTTGCCGCCAAGTGAATTTTTACTTAATAACTAGAAAGGCTTACGACCTGTTGTTTTTGTTTAATTGTAGTTGTGTATGAAATACATGTGGTAGGGTTGCGTGTTGTATTTTGTGCACTTTATAATGCTGTATTCCATGAAGTGCCCAAAGAACTTAAGTGCTCTCTCAACATTTATCTTTTTTTACTGTTTCTTTAGTTTTTCTTTCTGGATTTGACTTCTAGTAATTACTTTCTGGGTATGACCTGAGTGAGATATGTGCTTAAGAATTCAAGCGCTTTTGTATACAATGAAAGAGGTGATTGGTCGAGTTGTGATATTTATGCAGATTTGTGTTGGGTGATGTAAAAGGGGAGGGGCTTTGAGACGGATGAGGTGAGGGGAAAGGTTTGCGTCATCCGGTGTGTTTGATTTCTTCCCTGTGCTTACTCGATTTACTTGACTCACGCTCAATGTGGTGTGAGTAACTGATCTGCTGAGCTGATTGCTCAGGGAAGTGGATTCCATAATCACTGCCATGGTGGTTTCCAGTTGTTTAACCCCAACACTTCCCAGTCCTCCAACAGGTGAAGGATTGAGGAGGGTTAGGGTTAATGATAGTTGTTTGCAGTGCCTGCTGCTACATGTGATTCGAACCAGCCAGTCGACACCGGCAAGCTCGGTGGTCGAATGGTTATTGACATTTGCACTAGTAGGCAGGAGGTCATGGGTTCGAGTCCCACCCGAGTACGCTTGTAATTTATTTTAAGAAGCCCTTAGGGGCGTACACTGAGTATACAGTGTTAAAAACACGTTGGGGCAGGGCAAACAAATCCAAAATTAATTTACATCTCCCCGGCGCAAACCCATCTTTGAAATGGCAGTTTTTTCTGGGTGAATGTTGCAATGGAAAGTTGGCACTGTTTATAAACAGTTTTGAGATATAGTTAGATGTAGTGATGAATTGACTCAAATTAGGTCCTGCAGAAGAACAGCCAGAAATGTGCACTTGTATATCTCGTACTTTCAACAGCTGAGAGTAAGGCCGTGTCCGAATCACTTGGCTACGGCCGGAAAGTGCACGCAACTCCATGAGAACTGGCAGCGGCCACTACCACAGACTCGTGTAATGTCAAGCCGCGGCCTAGACAATCACATCCTCTTGACATAGCTACCACATGACTACCACACATTGCACATGCCGTCAGAGTCTTTTGACAATGCAATGGGTAAAGCGTGAGGGAAGTAAATCATACCCACTGATGTATCAATATTAAGCCCCGACTTGTCAGGCGCAGGAAGTGGATATTGGTTTTGTTTCTGAACTGTGCAAAAAAAAATGGAATTGGTGCGAAGGACTGAGCGATTGCATTAATATTTAAAGTATCTGCGTAATTTGTGAGAAAGATGAATAAGTCTACTTCATGACGGTCTCAGTACTTGCCTAAGTATAAAATACACCTGATTTTAACATTTGTGACTTGAAACGACATTCTTGTTTTCGTTTTGGTTTTAAACAGTACCAACTTGTGCAAGTTGTAAGTAGACTCATTGTTTCAATTTGTCATATTGAATTTCAGACGTTTATTTGTATGCAAAATACAAATACTGTACTGTAACCTTTGTGCTGCTAAATCAACGATTCATCAATAAATTGAAAGGATATGACAGTTAGTGTGGTAGTTAATAATTTAAAAAAGGCTAAAAACTTAGTGAATGTGTTAAAACTTTGTCCTCCACCCAGAATTATGTTCAATAGAAAATACAAAATGTACATACACACTCCACGTACCTATTCTATGAGGGACAACAAGTGTGTTGAAACACCGTTGTCATGGAGACCAAAAATCTCATGGGGACAAAGTTTTGTCCACACATTTTGTCCACCAAACCTGGTCTTGACTTTTCAAGTACCAATATGACATGACCAAAAGAGAGCTCTCCCTCCCCTCCAGAAAAGAATTCCCTGCCTCCCAAAAGTTCCTCCCGTTTGACCCGTCACCCATCAGTGTATCTCTTATTCCCTTGGCTGTTAAAGCATCTATTCCCAAGGCTTAAATGAAACAGCTATCTAAGGCAACTATTGAGGCGATGGTATCGACGGATTGGCTTGACTGTTCGGGTCTGACGCAGCGAGGTTTGGCGTGGTGTGGTCTAGCTGATGATCCGCAGGAACAGTTGTAGGCTGTTGGAAGAAATGATACCTGAGAAACTGACAAAAATATAATGTGACATACTACCACAAAATGTGCTGAAGGTCTAACCTTTTCTGCAACAAGATCTGAGAAATTGTAATTTTGGATTTAAGTCAACAATCAGTCAGTTTATAACAGAATGGAGGTTACTTAAAAATGTTTGACAGAGCAAAGACAACCGAAGTAGGAATTTACAAAGAGAGGTTCATTTCAAACAATAAACGCGAATACCCCTTTAAAATTGGGCTTATGTCACACTGCAAGCAATAATGACAGTATACATACGACTTGGCATATTCTTGAACGTCAGGTCACGAGTCAGGAAATGACACGATTTGCCTTTGTCTCTCAATTTCCTGTCAAGTCCATGAATCAGCCACACGTGTTGTACCCGATAAATCGTCTTAGTCATGCCTGAAGCAATGCCAAGGTGGCATTACCCAACCCTGCCATTCCTGACCAGTGGGAACAAACATCCGCGCACTGTGTCTACTAAAAACCTAAGCGTAGAGCCAAACCTCACATTGAAAATATGCCAGTCACGCAAATGGAAAAACCATCCTTGTCCAAACATGTCAACAACCATGACTTTAAACTCTTACGCAAACTTCCCCATCAACAGGGAAACAAAACATGAATACAAAAACCAGATGTGCACAAACCTTTCTGTACATGTCTGCATGACGTCCACACATTTCTCACATCATGAGCTACAGATTCTCCATCCACTGAGGTGTTATACTGCCCTCTACATGTTCTTCCAAACCATTCCAGAAAACAGGTACATGCAATTTACATGAATGTGCGGAACTGTATCGAACATCCAGAGTGTCTGACATTCTGTTTGCATAACAGAATATCTCTGTATTAAGTCAAGGTATGAGTCATCTCATACCAAACTCTGGGTACCTTGTCAGAAAAGAATACCCAGGCTTCCAAAGGTACGGTACCAGCAAAACGAACCAACCATTATAACCCTAACCCCCTAGGCTCCTGCACTAGAAAGCATACTGAACCTCACAAAATCCAACAGGTACATGTACTTGTCCATGTACTTGTATATGCAGGTCACTGTACCAAACCTGATAAACTCCAGAATAAGGCCGTTGGAGTTTGATACGGTATGGATGGGTCTCTGCAGTATTTGATGACTTGCACTGAACAGTGCAAAACCTGACAAAATCAAGCATAGTCCAACAATTGGTACAGTAAGCCAGATGCTGCACAGAGTGAACCCTGTGTGTCCCAACTCACACAGAATCCCACACCATCTCCCTGGGCTCTTCATCCCAAGTCTCACAAAATTCAACAACACGATCATCAGGTACAGTACCAAATTTGCCAAAACCCTCACAAAACCTGCTGTTGGAGTATGGCGCATGGCAGGTATGGGGTAGTTGGGGTTAATGAGGAGGTGTCACAAAGCAATGAAACATCCACACTTTCAGGAATAACACAAACTGTCTGAAGATATGCAGCTGAAACTGTTTTCCTGAATCTAGTTTGTCAAGGTACTTTTAGGAATTTTTGTTTTATTGTAAAGATAAAAAATTGACTGGAGCGGGATTTGAACCTGCGACCTCTGGACCACTCTACCAGTGCTCTACCATCTAAGCTATCCAGCCCTACATTGGTGGCTCTTCCCATTTGTCAATGTCTCTGTTCAGGGGGTGCTAGCCAGAAGCCATTGAACCTGAAACACCATGTAGCCAGAGATCACACCCCAATAACACGATACAACCTGGAATGTGGTAAACAGGATTCACTCGAAGAGGATACGGCTTTTTGAACATATATTATGAAACTATAGTCATTTTTTTTGTTGCCATGTTATTTTAGGAATCTCTGTTTCCTGTCAAATCTGAGGCTGGTCACGATTTAGGCCTGAAGGGTGTAGGATGGAGGGACCTGGAGATGTAATGAGGCCATACGGAAAAAATATGCCAGTCTGTCAGTATTTTTGGAGATAAATCAACACGTTAAATTTTTTTTTTTGAGGCTAGCCCTAACTCACCTGCGATGGTGTGTGAGTAGAAAATTTATATCTACAACAGATGGCTGATATGAGGACTTCCAGGAAGGAATGAAGAATACCTGGAGATTGAGGAGAAATGTAAAATTGAAATAAAGTTTTCACCCACATTTTTCACCCTCACAACTCATTTCTACAGAGTGGATTACATGTACATGTAAATATGTGCAATGTATGTTGCATGCATTCAAGGTCCAATGGTAATCCAGCCCACTGTATGTGACCCTTAACCCTTGACCTTACACGACCACTTACCTGACGTCGCAAAGATTCCTCCTACGATGCCGCACAGCCTGATGAGAAACTGTGAATACGGCTCGTGCGTTTCCGTCACGCTGATCTCTAGTGACGACAGGTCATACTTGAAGAAAATACCTGAGACGCCATGGCTACCCTCATTGTGGTTTATCGTTCTTTCCTACATAAAAGAAGTCAGAATTGTGCAATAAAGTCAGTTCTGAATAAGTGTCAAGATTTGGTGAAGTAATAGGGATAATAACAAGTTTTTATTATAGTGCTTTTTACTACATGTGTGATTACAGCACTTTTTATTATTATTACCCCTGCTCACTGGGCTTATGAAACATTCCAAATACCTTCTCAGCTCCTCGCGGAGTATACATCTCGATACAGCCATTTTGGTGCTGCTAAATCAATCACAACCTGCAGTTTTACCGGCCGACTAGAAATCTAATGCTCATAACCATGAGGTCAAAGCACACCACCATTTGGCACTTTTCAAATGAGCACAGGCGAGAGATATTCTCAGCTGAATTTGGCCTATGGATAGACAGAGGCTGCACGTGTCTATGCAAACAATGATTAACAGAGACCTGCAAAATCCACTTTCCAAGCAGTCACAAAGAGAATGCCCTGGCTGAAAGTTGAAAGCTTACAAATCATGCCATATGCTCTACAATCAGTGACATGTTTTGCACAGTTTCTACTATATCTACCATGTCTACATGTGTTTCCATTGTAAATTAAACAGTCTTCTCAGATTTGAAAGCACAGATCCGGTAGCATTGTTTTCTTTTCCTCTTCAATTTTTTATGCAGTTTGTTTTGTTCATTTTTTTCTCTCTGAGGGGAGTGCTTGTCTGCTTGAATTTCTCTTATCTTAGATTTACACAGTAACTGCTGTTTTGGATTCTAAATAGGTTACTTCAATCGTATAGCAGTTCCCGCTTGTTTGCTGTGAATTGCATGCTTTGTGCTTACAGGCACAAATTGCCCAAGCTTAACAATGCAGCAGGAAATTTCACAATAGGAAATACATGTGACTGCAAATCAGCATACAGGTGCAACTATGGTACCAGGCATTCAACAGGTACACCTGTCACCTGGTTAACCCTGAGCAAGGTCATGTACATGCATAAGGCCCTAATAGAACTAACTTGTCTACAGCTGGATGCGAATTAATTGGAAATTTATGGAGATATTGCTTCCACATAAGTTGAGAGATGAGACATAGCAGACAGTGCCGAGCCAAGAAGCCAGAATCGTCAAGGCTCAAACACCTGATCAGTGACAGCCCTTTCCTGCTCTTTCTTTCACTTCTGGTTTCCCTTCATCAAACTTCCATCAAATTGATGGAACACTGCATAACTGTGGGTATTTTTTTTTTTATTTGAAGGGGGAAATCCTGGGAAAACATGCCAAGGTTCCTTGCCAACTACATGTACAAGGCCACACTTGTCACATGTACGTAATCCAATACCCAGTTTTGCTTCCTTCAAAAGTCCCTATGCCAGTGGTCACAAGCTTTCCTTATATTCAGACATTAGGGCTGAGTCTGATCAGATAATCGGCTATTCAAGTATTTGACCTGAAATTTGTATGAATATTCAAATGCTTGGATGAATAGCAAATGTTTGGTATGGCAAGCCTCTCAAAAAGTAATTTTTAATTGAAGCACCAAAGAACACCTGATTAATGTAAGCATAGTTTGACTCTAACCTGAAAAAGTCGGGATTAAAACCGTTCTTTTTGTCAAAAAACGAGGTAGAGTTCGATTGTACTGCACAGACCTGTAAGGTGTATGAATACTTGAATTGAAACATGTACATGTATCATACCTTTGGCACACGCCTGACCTTTAAGTCATAAAACACTAAACAACGTGCCAGAACACTGCTTATGGTCTCTCCTTGTACCAACACGACCAAGTACATGCTCAAGTCAATGATACGCCCCCCTAAAAAAAAAGAACACGAAGCTGTGCTTCCTCTTTCCCAATCTATTTTGCTGGAGGCACAAGGCCAATTTTAATAGGGAAAACGTAAAAGAAAACAATGTGTCTAGTAGAGTTTCAATGCAGTGCAAAATTAAACATACACGAACATGTGCATGTAACTACAGTGAGGTATTCTTTTGTTCATTTTGTTTGGAAAGAAAAAGCGCCATCCGACCTCTCTTGCTGTTATTTATAATGAGTTTACACTTAGCTGCACACTGAAACATTAACAAGACCCCCTTCAAAAAACAAACACATACACATGTGAAAGCCCTTTTGTCTGATGCTGAGTACATGTAATAGGAAGACCTATTTCTTTTTAAGCCTGAACCCTTCTAAATATGCTTAAGGCCATGTGAAAAAAGACAATCGTTTCACATAGCTGTCCACATCCTGTTTTCAAGCCACATGCATGTCCGGTTTTATTTAGGGGATTTCCCCTTGAATATCCGTCTGCTGGCAAGCGTTGTACATGTACCTACATGTACATGCATTAACCCTAACCCATATTAATATTGGAGGATTCAGGACTGTTAGGGTTAATGTAGATCACTCAGAGAACAGTTGAAGAACAAATGAATGAAATTTTTAGGCACCCTTAGTTTAACATACATGCACATGTAACGGTACCACGTCAGGATACGCTGGCCAGCTCATATGTGCCCTGGCCTTAAACATGTTAAACAAAAACTACATCCTTGTAAATTTGCACATACATGTACATAGATGTACAGTACATCTACGTACATCTACATGTACATTCTGATCTGAGAATTCCATACGGGTAATTCCAGAAATTTGGGGTCCATTTTTTATGTCCCTGTCACATTTGACATATATATAATTTTGTAAGCTCAGAACACCTTTTCTAATTTCCAAGAGGGTTGAATGTATGCAAATTACCAGCCAAACAAATAGAAGTAGTTTGAAATTGATTCCGGTGATATTTCCATGTCAAATAACCAAGGTCAGATGAAACCGGGACACAAAAATGTCACACTTTCGCACCCGTAATTTCTTGAATTACCCACACATATGTCCATTACTTCATAAAAAGCTACCATTACTGGCTGCTTTGAAACATAATGTTGTTTATCAATTTGAATGTAAAAACTACCGGTGGCTGATCTTGTAAAAAAATAAATGCATAAAAATTGCACCGGCCCAAATCCACATGATGTGAACCTCTCAACATTCTGTTTTTCAAGCTTGTCCCTTCTTGGCCAGACTCCAGAATTCTGTTTCACACATAATGCAATCTGCCTTTCCACTCAGGGTGCAGCTTTTTGTTGCACAGAGGTCAGAGGTCACCGAGGACAATACACCATGCCCTTTTGCACCAGTAACTTTAGATTTGGTTTCCTTCAGGGAAAACTGTCGTTGCACGGCATACATGCAGACATTTTAAAATAAGCCCGGTGCAAAGAGCAGACACCCACACACACACTCAAAAAACCTTCCACAATAGCAAAAAAAGCTGCTCATACAAAAAACAGACTACTCGACCTCGACCTGTGATCCTAAATCTCTGTTTACAATCTAGATACAACACATCACACCACAAGGGAGCCCAAACTTCAGTCTGGAAATGCTTATGGGGGAGGGAAACCCCAGTGATATTTATGACTTTCCAAGAAAGTGTCTAGCCTTCAAATAGGTTTAATGAGGGTTCAGATCACACAGTCATCACAAAATTTCCACTTTTCTGGACTACATGTACAATGTAGATATGAAAAAAAATAATTATAACCTTTGGGTAATTCCAGAAATTTGGGGTCCAAAACATTTTGGTGTCCCTACATGTATTACACCGTACATCTGACCTTTGTTATTTGACATGGAAATATCACCAGAATTGATTTCAAACTATTACTATTTGTTTGGCAGGTAATTTGCATTAATTCATCACTCTTGGAAATTATAGAACATGTTCTGAACTTACAAATTCACGTGTCAGATGTTCAGGGACACAAAAAACATGGACCCCTAAATTTTGGAATCCCCCTTTTAGAAACTATATAAATGGGGCAAAATAAAAGAACAAACTTTTCCCATTCCTACATCTGTAGACTTGCTGAAAAATTCTACGTCTGTGATGTAATCAAGCAAAATGAGTCGTTTATTAAGGTTTTATTCGAAATATCTCAGAATAAATTTCAAAAGTTAAACATTTCATGCTTCAACTTCAACTACTGTTCAAAGGTTGTTTCAAGGTTGGTATTTTAACAGAAATGAAGTCGACATTGTACGAGTATTCCTGTCAAAGGAATAAACTTCCACAAATTGGCCTGGGTCAACAAATGACTCACTTTGAGTGATTTCATTACTTTTTCACTCTACATGCAGTTGCTTTTTTTTTTGGTGATGCCCAAAAAACAAAGGTCAGAGGTCAGAGAAAAGAACAACATCCAAATCAAGACACTGTTACCCTAAAATAAATGTAAATTAAGCACTGTGTTGGACAGTGCCCTCAACCCACAAAGTTCATTCCAGCCCATTTCTTGACCATTTGTATGGATTTAAAATGTTATTACTGGTAACATTTGGAGATTTTTCCGTTGAAACATACTTTGCAAACAAAGAGAAAAACTGGAGACATATTTACCTTTTCTGTGACGGCGAATTGGTGAGTGTTCATCCGCGCCTTCCTGGTGTTTACTTTGGTGGGAACTATCTGAAGAAAGTATTGGTAGATTCTTCGGTCTGCAAGGTCAAATAAATTAAAATCAATTCGAAAGTATGTTTAAATTTCACCGCAATCCATTTATCCTTCCAAACCAAATTCAAGGATTTTGTGGAAGTGCCAAGCCATTGTTACTTTATAGGGGCTCGATGCCCTTTAAAAATGAAGTACAAAGAATGCGCTAAGGCTGTGTGGAATACCCGAATACCCAAATATTTGATCAATCAACGAATATTCGAAAAGCATTTTTCGAATTTGAATGAAAAATTTATGAAAAGGGAGATTTTTCTTTTGTTTTAAATGAGAAAAAATGGACTAGGGAGGTTTGGTCCAAGTAAATTTAAATGAAAAGTGACAAAAACAATTTGAAAAGTACATTACATTATTCATTAAAAAATTCAAAAGGAACAAACATTTTAAACAGGAAAAAGATTAGTGTTCACCGCTTAAATAAACCTTGCTAAATCATGGCTGGAGATACTCGTAGCCGGTTGGTACAACCGAATATTAGGAAAAGTGAATTATTGGAATTAACTAAGCCCTAGAATGTGCCATTGGTTTCCTGCAGGAAAGTAGCCAAATCCTCTCCAGATTCGATACTCATTATCACTCTTTTACCAAACATTTCACGGGATTCAAAAACAAAAATCAGTCCCCAGATTTATTGGAGAAGTCCAGGAATTTCTGGTACAGAGGTAATTACCGGTAGCATAATTCTGTTTGGTTTTGAAAATAACTTTTGTTTTTTTTCACCATAATACTTGAAGTCACATTAGACAGTGTCACTAATGGAAGTCAGCTCCGAGTAATACATAAGGGTTTCATACAAAGCTAGGAAAGTTGTCAAGTTCTTTATTACAAAAGCCATAGAGTAATAATTTTCAGCTGTACATGGTCAACACATTAATCACATTTTCCTTTGCCCAAAAATATGCGATCCAGGAAATTTATGCTGACTACGTGCTGACGATGCTTTTCCATTTGGATGACCTCCGAAAGAGAAACTGATTCTTTTTTCACACAATCCTGAAGAGTGAAAGTTTCTAACATAATCAAAACCATTCTCTGATATGTTAGTCTACTATAAAAAAAAATGGTACTTACTGTCCTTTGTCACTTTCTCTTCGGCGTCAAGTTGATTTATGATGCCAGGGGCAGGTTCCCCGAATGACAAGTGATCGATGCGATGACTAAAATTGTACTCTGCCGGGAAGAAAATACACATTAGTGAAACGAATCTGTGTAAACTCAGAATGGGTTCAGTATGTGAGAAAAAACGAGGGAGAGGACACAGGCGGGGCTGAACAGAAATAGAAAGTTCCCAGTTTTGTCATAAGAAAACCTGTCTAGTGGGTTTTTTGGATAAGATGGTAGTTGCATTTTGACTATTTTGCCAGTTGAGCTTCCACTCAAAGACGGGTTAAAGACTTCTACGTCTATTTATGGCTTCATATTTTGTTAATGTAACACATTACAAGTCATTACATGTGAGAAATTTATTGAAAAAGAACACAGAACAAAAAAAAAAAATTCAGTGAGGAAAACAGAAGGAAGTTGGAGGCAAGAAACAATGTTTTCTCCCCTTAGCTCAGGGTCACATGTAAATAATACAGACAGCAGATGGTTAAAAATGGTCCAGTACAAAGTGGTGTGCGACACGACACATACGTGTTATCTCCTCTACTACCCACCCCCCCGGCCCCCACACACATACAAAGAGACTCGCCCCTACACACAAGAGCCCCGCACTATGGATAACCTACATTTGTATTTCAGATTCAAACAAAACTGCCAAGATTAAGATACATGTAGGCTGTACATTTCCCATGAATTTACAGGCGTATGAAATTTCATCTCTGAATCGAGCCAGGCACCCGAAAATCGGCCATCCATTTCCTAGATTATCAAATTGCATGTTTCAGTTTCTGTGGCCAAACACGGAAGCAACTGTGACGGTTGTTTTTATAACACCCATGTGTTTTTTGCATTTCATTTGCCTGGGAGAGTCCATATGTCTGTACTGAAACATCAGGAAATGAATACGAAATTTTTTTTAATTAGCAGAAATACAGATGTACATGTACAACACAGGAGCCTATGAGATGTTGATTTCTTTCCGCCAGGCTAAATGTGAATTTACAGTTTTATGTGAGCATCTAACAATGCGAAAGAAGCGAAATATGCTTTCAAATTATTCAATTTTTTATGAACCAAATTCATCCATTACAAATCCTTGTAATTACTTTGGGTAATAATGTCATTTATGCATTCACCACTGGGTTAGTTTAGTATGCAAACATATTATTGAGTGGATATAATTAATTCTGCCCCATTTCTGAGAATGCAAATGTTATATTTACATGCATACAAGTGTATTTTTCTTGAAAATGAAAGACTGCCACAGCCTTTTGTGTGGTTTGTTCACCCATGTTATTGTACATGTACGTGTATATTAAAGATTCCTTTCTGTTTTGCTTCAAATCGCATTGCCTTCCTTCTTGACTGTGCATATGTGTATATTGGGATAAATACGAATCTTTTCCTTTTTTGCTATGCCAGTATGACTGCAGAGGCATGTATATAGGCTCGGGTATGTAGGTACGTACATAGGCTCAATCAATACTTACGGGAAGGGTCGACCATTAACGCCAGGTGGGCGTGGCCCTTGGGGTGAGGAATGCTTTTACCGACAGTCACGTGAAAATTACCAGCAACCTAATGGGGAGATCATCATGAAAATGACTCATGACTCAGACACGACACTTCACACTGAATATAAACACTGTACTGTTCAGGGTACACACCGCAACGATGATGTACCACGCTGTTCCAATGTACATGGATTATGTTACAGCACTTGGCATACTGCCTAGTCACACTGATGTAATACACAGACAGAAATGCCATACATGTACATGTGCAAAATCTTCATTTAACAAAACACCAAGAAGGCTACAGCCAAAATGGTTTTCAAAAAGTTGAAACTGTCATGAAAGAGCATTTAAGGTTGCACCTCTACCGTAGATATATCCCTTTCAGAGGGGTGTGAGAAGTCAATTTGGAATCCCATCCCAAACCTGCTAAGGCTGGGTCTAGCTCTTTGCCAGCTGCAAACAGAGTTTTGTGGGCAAATATATGCACAAGAAATGTACGTGTACAGTTACTGTCAACTCTTTTTCGGAAAATAAATAGTGAAATGATTAATAATTGATTGAATGTTTACCTGTTCCACACAGCCCCTGAAGGAATATACGCAATGTCTTTTGACACCGGTATTAGCATGAATTAATGCATTACCAAATAGGCCTAAAGGTACTGGAATACCTCAGGCATGCTTTTCTTGGACAAGTGACAAGTGTCACAGGTTGAGTCCATAAGAAGTCCAGTCAGGAGTCTTGTCACAAGACCACTCATACATGTACGTGTAACTGCGTGAACAATGGCAAAAGAACGCTTTGTTCACAGCTCATTTGAACAGCCTGGGACTGGAGTTAATTTAACTCTGCACGTAGCACTGCGGGGGGGGGGGAAGAGGATTTGTTTTGCTGTACCCATTGCCCTTTTCCATTATGAGCCCAGCCTTAACATCAACTCCCTAGGCCTTTTCACTAGGAACCATCCTCAATCCTCCAAAATCCTCTGATTTTTTGACAAGAAAAAATTGCATTCAGGCTCAATCCTTCAAAATCCTCCAAACTGCCCGAAGGATTTGGAGGGATTGAGGAATGGTAGGGTTAAGGAGTTTATTCTGTTACTCGGTGCAGACACTCGGACTCCAATTTCATGAAAACGTGAGACCTCATTCTCACACAGTTCCCTTGCTTTTAAGTCAGGCCAGCCACCAATGTATGCTTTTTCCCACTGCCTTTCTCAATGCACGTAGGCTGGCTGGCTGGCTGGCACGCAGACAGCCTTGAGTGCCAAATGACTGTAACAACAAAACCACATGTCTGATCGAGTTGCAACTTCAACTTTGTACTAATATGAAGTGTTTCTACATTTAGGCATAATTTTTTCAACGATCGGCCATGGGAAAGCCGAGTTCCTATTGGACCGACTGCTGTACATGCATACCACCTCATTTTTGGTGCATGTACATGTACTGTAAATATGCTTGGAGGTCATAGAAAGGACTCATTTGCATATGTACAACACTGGCCACGGCTTTCTAGGCCCAAATCAGGCATGGCTTGTAGGCCCAATTCGGGCACAACTTCAGATTGACCGCCACTGACCTTGTTGACCACTAGACTGCCGTGCAGCCGGCAGGCATCCGGCGGGCCTTTGCCCTTCTTGTTGGGAGGGCTTTCGGTGGGCTTGCTGTCAAATCCAGACTGGAACAGGAGGTCTTGTAACGCATGTTCCTCGCTTAGAGCAGCTTTGATCATCTTGAACGTTCTGTTTCGAAGAAAACACAAAGAGACTCGGAGTCTCGTAAGCCGAGGACTATGATCTCTGACTTCCCACTGAGGAAGTGTGGCCTAGTGGATTAGCCAAGCATGAAAGTAAACCAGTTAATAATTTTTCTGTTTTCTTCTCTCGAAAAGCCTTGTTCTTTTCCTTTTAATCTTTTTTTAATTTTCCTTTTAATCTTTTTTTAATTGTGAAAAGGTACCTGGAAAATGTCTACATAGTGATGGATTTTGAAGATTTGAGGTGGTTTTGAGAGATGTGTCCAGACGACTTTCAAGGGTATAGCAATAAACCATTTCTTGACACAATTTTGTTCTTCATTTTTTCTTCAATGTATGAAAACTATTAACCATTCATTTTAGGTTCAACGCATTGAAATGTGCACATTCTTTTTACAAATTCAAAGTTGTCCCTCCTCTCTTTGACAACTGGGGGCGCTGTTGCTGTGAGGTCATTCAGGGGAGACACAGTTAATTTGCACATGTTTTTCTGTTCAAATGGTGTGCCAAGAATTTGAATACTCAAAATGCTCAATGAAAACATTTTTGAGGAAGGTAGGCCAACAAAGAAAGAATCTTTAGCCAAGAACAACATAAAAAGATGATAGAAGTTTCTTGTATATTGTTACAACATTGACATGTTTTTCCTGGGATGACAAAATTTTGGTTAATGAATATGGAAATCTTCATTAGAATAGCAAAAATGCACTTTAAACTAGTCAAACAGCAAATAAATAAAGGTTAACAGAGACACACAGATGTAATTTGAAGGTTCAAGTTTTCATAAAATGCACTGCAGAGACCCTTTAAGATTTCAAAATGAGGAAGGAACTCACTCTTGTCGGTGGCGTTGTTCGGGAGTCTTCTCAAAGTATACTGCCTCTTCTTTTATGTTCCCTCTGGCTGGGGTGGTGGTCTCACCTGATATGTCCACCACATCCGCTCCAATCCCTGCAAAAAAGCATTTACTATCATCATCTATCCATAGATTTACAAGCAACCAACACTGCACATGTATTTCTACTTATCTACATCTCTACTAATGCCTAAATTGGGTGGCTTCTCCAGACTTAATTTGGAGTTTAACGTTGAC